>NC_051187.1:74180764-74836927 GCF_015220075.1 Falco rusticolus | reverse complement strand
AAGATGTCATTTTAACTTCAAGAGTCTTCAGCAATAACACATTCCTCCAAAACAAAGTGTATAGACCTCCAATACTCAGTTAAAAAGAGGACAAAGGTTGCAACTTCGTCTGTTTTAAACTTACCCTATACTGACTCCACCAAAATAAAACAAAGGAAGCAAAACTATTGCAGAACCAGAAGCAACTAAGTTGTTAGGAGGTTCATAAATTGCATATTTGTCCTTTTCAAGCAACAGAATCCTCATGGGAGCAGAACCAATTTTCTATTTTCTCTTGGAATAACTAATTCTAAAAATAGTTTCTGGCAAGGGGAAAGCTACTGAGCTAGTGACTGGCAAGAGAAAAGCTATTTTGCCTTAGGCACTAGTGCAAGGAAAGCAGACAGCCAATGTGAGCACCCAAACTGTAACACATGGATTGCTGAATAGCACATGGATGATTTCCACAAAGGTCTGCAGTGTTCACCAACAAATAATGTGAAAGAAAAATTAATGAAAGAAGAGCTAAGGGTTCAGATATACAAAGTGTTGCCTGCTTAATCCCATGTGGGCCAGTGTTCTGCTAGCCTACACACTATTTTTAACATTAGGCACTGCAAAAGCTTCTTGTTTTTGACTTCGCCGGCTGGAAAAATACAGATGTTTTCGTTTCCTAGTATACGTGCGCTACAAGAAAAGAAATGTGAAAAAAAATTCCCAATTTGCTCTCCAGTATACCTGGACTATTTTTTTTTTTTCTTTAACTGGTCTGTTAACATAGTGAAAAAAAGATTTTTCATAATATTAAATGATGATTAAGAGAAATTTGTATTTTTCAAGGCTTACATATACAGTGTAACGTTCTGCCCCTTTTGTTTTCAGGAGTGCTGTGCTCTGGCCAGCAATATTATCTTTCTTATTTCAACTCTGGTTGAAAGCAGTTAAAACCAGGGAGGTACAGGGCCCTGTAAAGAAAGGGAAGCCATAAATTGTAAGGCATGGTGTTAAAACAAGAAGAAACTAAACAGCTAGTTTTGAATTCCTGTGGGAAAGTAAGTGGTGACCCCTTTAAAAATATAAAAAAAAAGCTGTATCTTCCAGGCTCTGAACTTCCACAGAATGTGAGCAGTGGACTATAAGTCTACGTTCTATGTGGTCTACATTCCTGTTCTAGCAAAACTTACTCTTGTTCTACCAAGAACCAGACAATAATAATTGATTTGAATCTTTGTACTTTAGTGGGATATGTGTCATGATATATTTTCTAATACCAGGAAAATGTGGTATTACATATTAATTACTAGACAGCTCCCGCTACCAGTTTTACACAAACACGATTCTTTCAGCACAGGAAGTGTAGTGTTATTAAAACAGCAGTGATACCAGATCTTGTTAGCTGTTGCAAAACACTGAAATCTACTTCTCAGCCTACAAACACTGAGACTCCTTATAGGAAGTAAGTATGTACTTCAAACAGACTTCCCATCCCGAGAATGAACTTCAGAAAGGATAGTACAAGGACATTTTCATTTCAGAAACTACAGTATCTAAGGAATATTTTAGCATAAGGCTTGACAGTACTGATAAAACATTTTGATGTACTGGAAAGAGGCAGTAAAACTCACATGACTCTAGCAGGCAGTTTGAAATGCAGCAACAGATCTATACTGAAAATGCATGCAGCCACTCAAAGCACCAAAGCTGAAAAAGGCCTCTAAGCAAAGTTTCTATCTGTAACGGTCTATCCATTCCATTAATTAGCCAATGTTTTACACTAATTCACTCAAATGCAAGACAATATACTGCTGTGTTGATTGCACTTATTTATAGTGCAGCTTTTCTTGCAGTGGTATCCCTATTAGCATTAGTAAAGATACCTGGAATAGATGGAATTGTGTTACTGAAAATCATAAAAACATGAAACACATTGAGCAATTAAGATACAATGTAAAACAACTTCCCTTTATTCGCATTTCCTGATCTTGGTCTTCCTTGTACAAACAATCTGCTGTGCAAAATAGTTTATAAAATACTAAAAAAAGCCTTTATTGTAAAAAAATAAAGTTTCTAGATATACAGTTACTTTGCACTATCACAAATATTGTCCAGTATTTAACATTTACATTTAATATCACAATACTCAAGTCATGTAAACCAATGATCCTACTGGTAAGAAAGCCACTACTGAAACTCAGATTCACTAAAGGATTTGTTAAGTATTTTCCTCCTTTCGTATCTACACCCTTATACAACTCCAATGACCCACAATTGGAATTGTACACTTCTAGTGAAATTAGGCTTTGGGCCATCTTCTCCTCCATTATCAGGCAAAAAATACCAAGTTAAATGACAAGTTTAGTAAATGGAAAATTTTAGTAAATTATGGCAACACATGAGCTACACAGTGCAGTCACAGAACAAAGGTCCCCGAAACTAGATCTGAACTTTGCTGAGTGGTGTAAAGGCAGCCTACACTGGGTTCTGGGCATGCATATCAATTTCTACCAGTATCCAAGCTAGTTGGCTTAAAAACTAGCTCTGATCTCTATGCTGCAGTGCAATCACAATCACTTCAGCATGAAATGCCTCTAAGAAGTTTTGATACAGTCCCCTGAGCCCTCATTGTTCCAATTCACTTTCATTCTGCAAGGTCTTCATAGCTAAACCCCAGAGGGTCATGCTGGAGAAGAACGGTCCTTCATTATTCTTGTATGCAGCAGATGATGTTCGACTGCCTAGTGGATCATTACAATGACTGTCCAAGCTAACCCCAGAGGAACGAATCATGGGAATATTATCAGACTGTAAGGGTTCTTCTGCAGAAGACACATCTACATCTGCATAAGCATATGGTGGTGGTGGCGGAGTCTGCTGTGTCTGAGCTTTTGGGATTTTAGCAGAATCCACATTCAGTTTCTGTTGGTTTGCCGAGTCATGGTGTTGAATCATTGATCGCAATTTACAGTAAGAATCCGCAGAACTATCAAATTCCGTTGAATTTGCAGTTGGACGAATGGGAAACTTAACAGACACTGGTAACAATGTAACAGACATTTCTTGGCCAAAAGAGTCAGAACTCTGAGACTTGTCAAGGTCAGATGTTTCAATCCCTTGAGTAAATTCATCTAGTGTGTTTGGACCTTCATCAGGGGCTTTACAATGCATCTTCTTGTGGCGCCGTAGAACAGCAGAGCGAGTGAAGCATTTGTTACAAGTTTCACAGGTATAGGGTTTTTCTCCTGTGTGAGTCCTCACATGCCTACGCAGGTCACCAGAGCCTGCAAAACACTTCCCTACAAGACAGAAGTGATAGATTAAGATTTTGTTCTTAACACAAGTGCATAAACATGTTTCAATTAGAGAACATATGAAGTGATAAGGTACGATACGTCCCAATCATGGTACTTTATCTAGAACAGGTTCAAACAAGTTTCATCTACTTTTACAATTCAGTGACTTATTTCTTATTCTTAATCTGATTTTCGAACTTGTGTCTCCCAGTGCTTTAGTTTTTGTCTCTGGAGATGGGAACATCCATTAGTATTTGAAAGCTGTAAGTGCTCTCAGTTTGTATCAATCTTCTGGAGGAAAAAAAATAAATTAAATAATCAGTTTAATTAATCTGTCTAGAAAAACACTATGCTGATAAGCTTCTAAATATATTCTTCCAGTGAGAACTGCATCACAGAAAGTAATGGTTTGTTCATTACCAAGGAACTATTCTTGTAGCGCTAAAAAAGTTAGCTTTTTTGTTAACTTTGAGCTAACATCATGCAGCAGTCCACTTTTTACATTCTATCCAGAGAATGCGTCAAAACCATAATTTTTTCCTGCTGTAAATATTAGAATACAGTAAAATATTCAACTGTTTGCCTGTCTTCAGAACCACAGGTTCAAATAAGCTCCATTACCATACTGCAAAGAAAAAAAGTGTTTGAGGCTGAACCCCAGCAAAGTGTAGAAGAACAAGCAGAACAAGAAAGCATTGATTTCCAGAACTGTGACATTGATTCAGACACCTCACATTCTTTAGGACAGTAGAAGCAAGCTGGTCCCTATTTGTGATTTTGGACAGACACCAACTAAACCAAACTATTATCTGAAAGCCCAGTAGGACCGCAGTCTCAATTTCGGCATCATGCTTTTTATTCTACTGCCCGTATATCTCTTCAGAAAAGCCACTGAACAGTAATAGTAAGATTACAAATTACTGGAATAATACATGTGGATTTTTTGCATAATGTGAATGATTTCTTAACACTTGATCAGATCTTTGCGCAATTTTTGCCTTCTCAGTACAAGATGAGCTGGCTAAAATGAAAAATAATCAAAAGACCACTGCAAGACAAGATGAAAATAAGCCTATTTTAATGACAGCAACACAACTGTTTGTTTATACTTTTCAGATCCTGCATGTCTGTATCTTCTCCTCCTGATCTAAGACCCCCTGATAATACTACCTTTTCTTACGCCTCAATACATTACAAATAAAACATACTGCAGTTGGACTTGATCATATGGAGCTACTCTCCTTCAAAGCCGACTCCTCAGAACATGAATTAAATTATAGCAAAATAGCACTTAAGGGCAGAAAAGTAAGTATGCTAAGTAATGTATGAGATAAGGATAGATAATGCAGTTTCTGAGAACTATGTTATACAATGATGACTCACTGATCAAAGAGCCATTTCCAGACCACCTGGAAGTATGACCTATCTAGCAGATTGAAAATGGGTGTTCTCTGGCATGAAGCACTGATCAAGTTTTGATTTTATTCCAGAGGTTGAACCAAAGTAGCAAAAGGTTTTTACTCTCAAACTGTGGTTGAATGCAGTTAAATCCAAACAGTATTCAATTGGGCACGGGGGTGGGGGAGACAAAAACCAGAAAAAGACTCAATTGATAGCTAAGTGATGCCAAACCTAGCTTTCCATCAGGAAGGACTATACTGAAAATAAATCAATTTTTGAAGCAGCTAGTATCAGTACTTCTATGAAGACATGTACACATACAATGTTGATTCCTCTTATTTCCTTTTTCTATTCTTCAACCGAAATCCACTTTTGAGCTTATTTGCAACAGCTAAAGGAGTTTAATACACCAAATGAAAGACTATTAAGTATGCAAGACAACATTTTGTGAAAGACTTTCACAACATCATATTTAAATTGAAAATAATTTTGCTTAATTGTTTTTCTGCTGACGTAGGAACTTTTACTTACAATTTAAAAAGCAAAGATACAAGCAAGCTATGCACAGTAAATCTTACCACATGCTGAACAGCTGTATGGTCTCTCTCCAGTATGCCTAATTCTGTGCTTTACTAATTTTCGCTGCATGTTGAATGACTTCCCACATTCATCACAGGTGAATACTTTATCTGCTGTATGGGTCTTTTTATGCTCCTTTAAATTACTGAAGTTACTGAATCCTACAAAAATAAGACAGACACTGAGATTAAAATGATTCCTCCCATTTCAATCAAAAAGCCTGAGGCAGAAACTTTGGTACTTACATACCTCTGCCACAGATATCACACAGATGAGGCTTTTCTCCAGAATGAATAATAATATGACGCTGAACATCACCAGAAGCAGCAAATCTGTAATAGAATACAGAAATCCAACTGTTGTCTTTTATAAGACCGTTATTCTCCTAAACCAAGTATCATGTGGAAATCAACTGCAACGAATGGCTGATGTTCTGAACAAAGATTAAGATTTAAACCAAGATAAATAGATGCATTTAAGAAAAACATTTTGAATCTGGCAATGTCCAACTGAATTAATGCTAGGAAAAAAACCCCAAAACAAAAAACACTTTTTCACTGTTAATGTTACTAATTTATTCTGCATTTAAAGATACTCCTGTATTAGTATATTTTCTGTCACATGCCTGCAGAAGGCAAAAATATTTAATGCTTTGCTTAAATTCATCGTTACCTGTACTTCACAATTTCCATAAAATATAACAAAAATTGTATGACCAAATAATGAAAAAAAACGTTAGGGAAATGTATAAAACCACATAATTTATTGTAACTCACACTGTTGAAAATACACACAACAGTATATCCTTAACTAAAGACACCAATATAGAAAAGATTAAGTAAGACCACATACTATATATGTGATGACATGTTTATCTTCTTATTGAGACTTGCAACAAGACACTTGCAGACCTTTATATATTTTAATCCCATCAGTACACATTTAAACCCAATATCTTCCAACCAAAACTGAGCAGGACGCTGCCTTAACTCTTGGCCCGATCATGAAGATTAAAAAAAAAAAAAAACATGGACAAGTTTTAGCATGTTAAGTTTACTAAGATGAACAATTCTACTCACCTTTTCCCACAGATCTCACAAATGTATGGCTTTTCACCAGAATGTCGACGCAAATGTGTCTGGAGATTACCTGCCTGAAGGGACAGTAATTTAAACAATTAAATTCAACTAGTCTGTTGTACACAAATAAAAAGACAATAATGGGAACTATAAGACTGGCTTTTTATTCCTAATTCTAAGGCAGTGAAGACGACAAAGCATGTAAGAACTCGAGCATTCTTATCTAGTAAAGACAGTCTATCATGTACTTCAAGATCAAATTGCTTATGTATACAATTATACATTGACAATAACAGAAAAAAATAATATAAGAGAAGCCTGGAATCAAATGCTAAGGAAAAAGACAGACCTATAGTTGAAAACTGATCCAATTATAAATGAAAATTACACTATCTAGATTGCAGTGAAGAAGAAAATTTACTAGTAATATGGTTCATGTTAGTCTTATTTTCCCTGTCCTACAAATAAAATAGTTACATCAGGAGGTCTGAATTCACCTACCAGGAGGTTAAAAAGAAAATAATAGGATAAACATTTTTCAATCCATAAAACACTCAGAGGCAAGTGCTCCATGCCTATAAATCTTTACTCACGTCAAAAGAAAACAGAACAAGAAGCACAGAAAGGAACAAAAGGGATTACTGGTAATTAGGTTTTATTACATGTCTTTCCTCTCCTAATCCTGTAAAAATCATGCTAGTCTAGCAGGCAAACCAGATGATGACTAGAAAAAAACATCTCACTCATTCCAACTTGTTTTTCTTTTTAAATGTTTTTAAAGCCACCACTGCTTCTGAATAGATAATCCACTGGGAGTCCAGTTCTCAAGGCACAAGATAGAGCTAGTTTGGATAGAAGAGCTGCAGATGTTCCATAAACTGTGCATACTTCCACAGTCAGTTTTTAACCATTCCATTTTCTTTTATGGATAACTGCCTGTTTTTATCTAAGTACAGTAAAGGAACATTAAGTCCTTTCAATCGGGCAAGAAAATTAGGGATGCAAAGATTATCAAGTCCTCCTAAGTCACAGTAAGACAACAAAGACCCATCAGTAATTTCTTCCGACTCCTTTAGACTTAATTACCTGTGATGATGAATCACTGTAATCAGAACTTATAATATACCAGAACTAAAGTATTGCAGACACAAAAAGAGAGGACAATATTAAATGGATCACCATTTGAAACCAGAGAGAGCTTTCTTTAACCCCTGTAAAGTTTTTGAGACAACAGTATGACTGAACCACTGTTCACTCAGGCCAAACTTCATAATACTGAAACCCATGCAGAGAGAGGCATTAGGCACTTATTTCTGAGGAAGACGACGACTAAACTGACTTCTCCATGGAACAATTTGTGCTCTGCAAAGACAAGGGATTTTGTGCAGAGGTGCACTGGAGAGAAACACAAAAAAGACAGAACCTTTACCTCTATCCACATCACAAAACAAACCATACCATAAGCATTTGAAAGCTATTCTGCTTAAAGACAGAGGGTGAATTTGAAGTGCAACAATTATTCTGAAATAGTTCCCATACAGGCATTTTTAGCCAGTTAGAAACATTTTACAGACAGTAGCAAGTAGATCCATTTATTTATTACAAGCCTGTGTCAACTTCCTCCTAGTAAGACCTTATTAACTGTGTTGAGACAAAAAAAAAGGTAGAAACATCAGTAACTTGTATTCTTCCTAAGCTTTTAAGGTGGTACACAACCATGCTTAAGGCATAATATTCTATCCCAATGAAAAAGCGTAAGAGGACTTTTGCTAACATTTCAATGAACGAAAAAAAATGCTCAGAAGCAGCCTCTTACAGATACTGGTTGCATACCACTCCTCCCAAATTCAGAGACCAGAGAGACATGCTAGACTTAGTCCACTTGTAACTGGCATGCTTTTAAAGTGAAGGAACTAATGCATACGGTCCCCAAAAACAAGCTCTTCAGGAGGTAGTCAGGAGGTAAAATTGATATCCTGAATCACCAACCAGAGAAGGACCACATCGCAGCAGGCTGTGTACTAGTAGTAAGGGAAAACGCAGGCTTGGAAGTAGAAAAAAGAACACTTTTCTCCAAAAGCCAAAGATATTTATGGTTACTTGTTCCAGACTATGAGTTCCTATGTCAATTTTCCCTACTCTTAATTTTCTGTTTCACATTCCAACACACAGAACATCAGTTACATTCAGCAAGAGCAGACACACTACCAGGCATAACTGCACTGTCTCAAAAGGACAGAACATGGAGGCTTAAGTAAGCAAAATGTTGTGATTTCGGTGGCTGCAGACTGAGAAGATCAAGAACAAGATCAGAAATGGTCTTCTAAGAAAAAAGTAGAGAGTAATTATCCTTGCATCTTACTTGCTGGGAGGTGAAATCTTACTTATCTGCACGATTCCAAAGGAAGTACCTCAAAAGTACACAAGTTCCCTTTCATGACCAGAGAAAGAACTGCAGCACACAAGCTGAATGCTATATTCTGGATGGGTAGGCACTGTCCATCAGTATGCACCTACCTATACCTTCAGGCAAGTGAGGGAATGGGGAAGGAAGGGGAGGAAAGCTGTTTAAGAGTGTTTAATTAAAAGACAGAAATTTCCAGTTTCGTTGGGGTTTTTGTTTGTTTGTTTTTAATTAAGGAGGAGCAATGCATGTTGCATGAGGAGTCTGTCACGCCTGTCATACACTCAGAGTGTGTGAAGCTTTTTTTATTCTCTCTTCCCCCACCGTAATGGTAGACAATATCAGTCCATTTGCCAAAAGTACTTTTAATGGAATTTGGAAATATCCACTTTTTTTTTTAAAGTAACTAGAAGTTCAGACATCGAAATGAATGAAAATGCACTTTCTTTCCCTAATAAGCAGACTCAGCTTTGCTTAAAATGGCTTGATAAGCATCATGAAACAGTATTGTTCACTGGATGCACTGTTATATTAATATTTAGTAACAGAGTGGGGGATATTCATCCATCAAAAAAGTCCAGCTGGTGGGCTACAAAACTGGAGCAAGAGAAGCAGAAGCACTGGTGGGCGGGTAGACAAAGACAACATAACTCTAATCCTTAAACCAGGATCCATAAGAAAGACCAAAGTTATTCAACAATAATGATTATTTAATCTTAATGTAAAAATATGCACCTGTCTACTGTCTTCCCGCACTGAGGTGCACACATTGCAACAAAGAAAACAGAAAAGAAATAGGTGTTTTGCAAATATGAAACAACTAGGCACCAAATTTGTACAAATATGAATTAATTGTTGTACCTAGAACAGGAAGCAAGCATTGAATGACAAACTAAGAAGCTAAAGATTAGGCCCTGTAAGTAGGGAATTTCACAAGATTATTTTTTTAAAAAAAGTCATAGTTGAGTTTTGATACTTCAGACTAACTCTGCTGCTCTTCGCAGAAGGAAACTGAGCCCAATTATATCCATATAAATTTTTTTCTCTGATTCATAAAAAATCTGCTTAATAATTTATGCCATTTAGGAAGATTAAATTGTATTGTGAATACAACGTTATATAAAATTCTAACGTGTATTTTCTCCAGACACTGTAAAAAGGCTATTCACAACGTATCCCTAAGCATAAAGCAAAAGAACACATCAAGAATGAATGTTCTCTGTATTTCAAATATAATTGTGGCTCTGTATAGTTAAACATTCATTTGAAGGTAAAACACATAACATCTCTTGAGAGTAGACTGAATCAAAGGTACAAAATGTATTAAAGAAATCTAAAACATTTAACATGCTATTTTCAAATAAGCCATTATAATACTTTATCCCTAAAGTCAACTCTGTCTTTGAACAAAACACATCTAATCTACAGACTTAAACCCTTTTAAACCCTTTTTTTAGAACTGACACAAAGATGCATTTCATTTTTAAGTGTAAGTACCATAACATAAAATATTCCCACCTGTGAGAAGTGTTTCCCACAAATGTTACATTCAAAAGGTTTCTCACCTAAAATGAGAAGAAACAGAACACAGAACTTCTAATAGTTGCAACAGAATACAAACGCTTTAAATTGTTACACTTCCTTTTAAAACATGTAAGATAAGAGTAAAAACATCCCCAAAAGAACACTTACCCATATATTTAAGGGGAAATCAAGAGGGAAGTACAGCATTTACTATTAAGCATGTAAGGCAGACTCGCTCAGAAACAGAATTTATCTTTCAAAAAAAATAGGTAAAAAAGTTTCAATATGCAGTGTTTTGTGATTTATTTTTTTTTTAACACCGTTCTTTTCCAAATGCAAGGGGTCTCGTACCTCCAGGAAGAAGAGAATGGATGACAAGGTCCTACAACAGCAGCAGCTATGGGAAGTGCACCAGTTTTTCCACTTATACACACAAAAGCCCACTCTTAAAAAGAATAAGGAATGCAGAGAAGATAATTTGGAAGGAATCCCTTTTCTGTGTTCAGTATGTACCATACATCTCTGATCAGCATGTAGCCATTCACCTCCAGCAAATATTTATTTGCCTTCAAATTCTCATCCTATATAGCTCATAATTAACCCAAGTATTTTGCTTCAAAATTCTGAATTTGATCATATAGAACCGGGAGTTTTGAATTGCCAAAAACATGAGCAGCTTCAGTAAAAAAAATACCGCAGCCCACTTCAGCTTTTCAAAATAACTTGACTCTCAATCTAGAATGTGACTGCACAATACTTCAATTCTCCAGCTGTCAAACTGAGATTAATACATTTTTCTAATCACTTTTTCTCCTCTATAGCATTTCATAAAGGCTATTTTTTCCCCTCTCTGGATTAATTCTTGGTTTCCTAGTTTTTACACTTTTGATAAAAATCTCTATGCATCTTCTAGAATTTACGCTAATAATGCTCAAAATACCACTGAATTCAGTGACAGACTTCTAATTATATTTTCATTAGTCTAACTGTATGTTAATAGGACATATATAATCTGGCCCACAGGTAATTAGTGTAAATCCTTGTGATTTTGTATGCAGATATTTCCAAAAGGAAAGAGATCTTACACTGTGTTTCATCTTGATGCTGATTCAAAAACTGTCTGAAGATTTTTATTTACATTTTTACATTTTTCCTGATTTTACAGAATACCTCTTGGCTATTTGTAGCGTTCTCTTCCAGCAAGTATTCTCTACATCAGAATACCTCCTCCACCCTTGAAGTGTTATGAGCAACATCTACAATATCCAGGTGTTGAGGTTCCATTTTCCTTCCCTGCTGCCAAATGCAGGTGATGTTCTTTCAACATATTTCAGGATCAAGGATTAAATGCAATTCTCATAGATTTTGAAGTACAGAGTAAACATACACAGTTATGTGGCTTCACAAGTAGCAATCTTGCAGTTAGCCTGACAGCTTGAGGCTGTATTTATTGTTTCTACTTAATGAAGAATGGAAATCTTACAGCAGTTTCAAGAAAGCTTTTATTCAATTAAAGATAAAAATTAAGAAACCAATAACTCAACTATGAAGAGCACTGAGGCTTGGTTTCATTATGGCTCTAAATCTGCAAAACACTAAAAGTTCTGGTACTGACAACAGAAATATAAATGAAACGAACAGGGAGCCAGATCTGTGACAACTGGGAAGGCTTCCGACAACCATAAAAGCATTCAGGTAATTTGAAATGGAGGATAAAAAACACCAGTAGCAATTTCTGCAGAAATTACCTACACAAAGGAAAAAGTTACTGTTGACACAAAGACTATTATCTGAACAGAAATCTACTCTGAAATAACTAGAGGGGGAGGGCGGGAACTGGAGGCTCAAATTTCTCAAAACTATTGTTGCAGGTTGCATGCAGCCTCATTATAACTGTACTTTTGTACAAAGAGTTGGAAGTTTTTTCCCTGTGATAAAGAGAAAACAAAAAAGTTTTGTTTGAAAGGAAACTGTGAAGTTGGTTTTTGGAGAACAATTCTGTACCTGCTTAAAACTCCAAACCACCAAGTATATCAAGTAGCATACTTTCAAGAATGAATTCTAGCAGAAATACTAAATTACTCAGTGTTGTAGCATCCCTCAGATAAAGTGAGGCTAACTGCTTCCTAGGGTGTATTAGCAAGACTGCAGCTAATAAGCTGAAGATTATTCTTCTCTACCTATTGGCGAGACCACATCTGGAGCTTTAAGAAGAGAAGGCAAACAAGAAATCTTACTGCTGTCTACATGCAATGGGAAGACAGATACAACTGGGTTGTTCTTGAAGATACACAGTCACGGGACAAGAGGCAACAGACATACGTTAGAACATGAGAAATTCTGATTAGGTATAGGAGAATAATCTTTTGCCCCATGAGGGTGGTCAAACACTGGAACTGGTTGCTGGGAAAGGCTGTGGAATCTCTGTCCTTGACCCAAAATTTGACTAGACAAGATCATGAGAAAAACGATCCAATCTAATTTGACCTGCCACCTCCAGAGGTCCATTCTAATCTAAATTATTCTATGATTCTATGACTGTCATTAAACTTCAAACCAAAAACCTTATCTGAGAACACTAATCTTCTCAAAGACCATGGCTGGATCAACAGCAACGGAGAAGACTGTGGGAAAATTAGTAATTGAACTACAATTAAGACAATGCTTAAACAAACATCCAGGAGACTTTACTTTCAAACCCCTGGACTGCCTCGTGTTTTCTATCTTCTGTTGCATCCTTCTTATTCCACACTCTGCAAGAAGAAATAAACATAATGTACACAGTAGTGGGATCAAAGCAGTGGTGTGTCAGCTCCACTGGAAAAAGGCATGAAGGCAGAGGGAGTGTTTCTAAAGAGATCACAAAGGTGAGGAGCAGGACCCGCTAAGGCATGGAATGCTGGCAACTTGCTCAAGGCAAAGCTCAGAATGAAAAGGCTGAGGATCAACAGTGTATTACATGACAGTGTAACTCTGCTCCTGTTGAATTCTATCCTGCCAAGAGTGTTCTGTGGAAAGGCTGGGTTTTGGGTGGGGTTTTTTTTGTGTTATATGCCTCCTGAAAATATTTTTTAAGATTCTTTTTTTTAAACCCAAAACACTGCACGTTCTTGGACAGGTAAGGACTTTGTAAGAGAGATATACTTGCTTCCTTTTTTTCAGACAGGTCAAGCTAATAAAAAACAAATAACATTCAGTTAAGTTAAAATCAGTCTTAGAAGTCAATGCAATAGGCTCTGTTTAGAGATTCCTTTAAACATTCCCTAGCAATACAATTAAAACTAGACAACCCAATACAAGGACTTGTGTTGAAACATAGTATGCCTGTCCTTCACACAGAAAACTCATCAATGCAAATATGTTAATCTGTAATTTTTTTAGTAGTTCCTGGTGTTCAGGGAGAGAGGATTTCACATGTGCTTCTTTTTGACAACTAGGCCATTACAGTACTTGTTAGAAGAGTTGTCATTTGTGGGTTAAAAACTGGCTTGCCAGTGTGAAAGCTCCATTTTAATAACTTGCTTCCTTCATCTCTTCAACAAAGCCAGATCTGGAGGACTTTCAGTAAGCACTCTAATACTTAAATGCTTGCTAACCCTTTTGTTTAGCTCTGGAAAACGAATGTTTTTAAATAAAATTAATTAGCTAGCAATTTGCTATGCTTTCTGAAGTGGCAGATGAATGGAAATGGCTTTTAGCATCACTTACATCACTTAACTACCAGTATACCTAATATTAATGATACAGATGTGCCCTTCAGCTACAGATCCTTCATATATTAACTATCCAATGCAATTTCCCAAATACTCTTCTTGCACTGGCTGGATATTTAAAAACAAATTAACACGACCCAAAAATTACAAGCAAGCGAACAGGTCTATCTAGTCGTATTCTTGTCTCAGTTTTTCCATCCTTCTTTGTGCTTATTATTTGTTAAACTCACACGCTTAAACTTTGTCGGTGTAGCACATCTATAGAAGAGCATTAATGACACGTTAAGTAGCATTCAAATCTGGATTTTTTTTAAAACTATTGGAAGAACATAGTGTTATGAGAAGCAGCATGGAATTCCTGAATTCAATATATACTCAGACTAGCAGAGAAGGACAGCAACAACAACAAAACCAAGTCTAGGATCACTTTTCTTACACAACTTATAAAGCTAGTTAATATCAAGCAGTGTGGTGAATGTAAAACAGTATCTACCAGAGCTTAAGGGGAGTGGAAGCATGTGTAAATACACAGACCTCAAATAAAAACAAAGAAATGAATTGCAACATGCATAAATAAACTTGCAAAGCTACTGCAACCCTTTTCCTATTTTTCCATTTCCTAGACTTGTAAGCATTTGCTGTCCATGCTACATTAAAAAAAAAAAAAAAAATAATTTGTAGAACTCTTGTATCAGGGCTATAGTCACTTTCTTCTACAAAGCTTAGTACCCAGTCCACTCCCCTAACCTTGAAGTTACAATACATTTGAAGAGGTGAACTAAACTTTGAACTTCATGTTTTAAGTGGTTTAGCAGACTCTGAAACATACAATAATGAAATTTATCATTCAGACAACACACTCTTAACAGAACTAGTTTAATGGGTACCAGAACTCACAGAATCCAGATTTCTTCCAGTGATTGAGATGTCTAAGGAAGGGCAAATTCTAACAGGTTTCTCATAGTCGGGGGTCCCTCTTTCGCATAGATGCTCTAACACAAACTCACATGTTACTGACTTCAGAATCTCTCCCTCAGCTGGGTCTTCTCTAGACACTAAAGCCTCTATCTGATTACCTATTCTGCTGAAATTTCTAAAATATTAAAATATACCTGATCGTATCACCTCAAATCAGATAATAGGTTCAAAAAAATCCAAGGCAAATAGAGGATCTAGGTAAGAGACATACGCAACTTTCACAGAAGACCAAATGAAAAAAAAATATATTATTAGTAAGGTGAACATACAGAAGTAGTGAAAAATACTAAGTGAAAACTACAGGAAGCTAATGAAAAACGTTCTTATTTTCCGGTTCTGGAAAGATTGTTCTACCAATAATATGGAAATACAAATTCTCAATACCAAGGCTCAATTCACAAAAGCAGTTAATGTCTGCTAAGAGGGATTCCTATTTACTGTCACAGTACCAATACATGTATGCTCATTTGCAAAATGATGTTTATTTGACAAGACCAAGGGAGATGCACTTGCGTATTTAATACAGGGAAAAAGAAAGGCAAAAAATATTCAACAGCTTAATCACGAATGCCATCTCAAGGACTTGGAATCAATGGTGTTACTTGACTAGCTAAGGTAATTCTTGGAATTCCTTTTAAAAAAACGTAACTAGAGTTGTAGAAATATAATAGAACATGCTGGTTAAATTGAACAAATTAGTTAAATCAAAGTTAGACTAGGTCTTGTTTTTCACTAGAATAAAAAGATGCATAGAAATAAATCTATGCCAAGTTTAAAAATAATATTACCTGTGAGTTTTTAAAACAAAGTAAATTAATTCAAAATTCCCATTCACTCTGCAGCCTACTTGTCAGCAAGAGCATTATTACCTAGATAAATGCAACAAAAGTTGTTCACAATAGGAAAAAGGTATAAACTAACTATAGAGCATCTTTCTACAGGTTAAAAGGAAATGACTACCAAGCCCTCATCACTTGTATCTTGCAATGAATATACGATCAGAGAGAACTGAGGTCATCTAGAACACCTGTAGTATCATTTCCTATCCATTTACACTTTTCATTGTTATCTGACTCAGACTTCCAGGCCATCTGACAAACTGACTTCAAATGCCCCTTCTAAATGCAAGACAAAAGTAAAATGTTCATTGAAGTATCAACAAAACATTCTTTGAAAAAGAACCCTAGAAAAACAAGTACGAAGGAGAAATCTTTACTACAACTCTCAGCTAAGCTCAGTCTTAAGTGTCTTTATTCCTGTAGGATTATTCATTTTTAAAACCAAAACTACAACCTTTTGAAAACAGACCCTTAAACAGCTTCTCTGAAACAGGAGAAGCTGCAAACTAAGTTATTGATAACTGTACCTGTATGGGACCTTTTATGGAGCTCCAAATTGCTTGGATGTTTAAAAGCCTTCCCACATAATTCACAAGTATATTGCCTCTGTGACTGAAGAGTCTGTGATTGCCCTTCTTGTTCCAAAGGACCTTGAGACCTTTCAATTTCAACAGTTTGTTCAAAATTCTCAGAATTCACTAGATCGTCAGCTCCTTTTTCATCAGTAACTCTAACATTTATCATGTCCATGGTACTTTCATTTACAGATTCAATTACTCTTGTTATTGTACTGTCATCTCTTTTAGGCTCAGGTGGCTGTTCTGCAGATTTCTGAGATCTTAGAAAATTTAACTTTTTGAGGTGTACTGCCTTTTTCAGCCGCATCTGTTTGGTGGGCTGCATAAGTGTGCTTTCTGCATCTTGGTCTGAAGCAGCTTCATTCACGGACTGAACCAGAAAGTTTGATGGTAAATGATCAGAGGTTTCCAGAATACACTCAGAGTGATTGACAGTACAAGAATTACTCTCTACTGTGTTTATTTCTGTAGATGTGTTGTAAGAAAAAGATTGTTCTGCTCCTCTCTCATGATTAGAGCACGCATTTTGCTTATAGAACTGTTTACTGTAAAAGTTACGTAGTTTATAATAGTAATTTGGTTGTTTAAAAGGAAGCTCTGTGCAGTTGCCATCTAAGGAGTCTTGTGGTTGTTTCTGTACATCACTTGAGGGTGTGTGAAGATTAACAGACTGCGATGTGTGAGAATGGTGGTCAGCCAAGGCTTTATTAGCTTGTGTGTCAGACGAGCATTCATGCAATAGGTTTGTTCCATAACTGTCATTGGCACAGCTTGTATCTGCAGTCAAAGTATGCTGCAGCGAAAATACGGTATTACAAGGCATGCTGGCTGTTTGCTCTACAGCTGCAGAAGACTTTAAAAAGGTGTGGCAAATGTTGAGCACATTTTGCACTTGGAGACACTGTGCAATATCCAACATAGCTTGTACATTGTCCTGGCTAAGATCCAAGTGAGAGGTGTACATGAAGTCCAAGATCTGGCCTATGCCACCTACATTTTTAATGTCCAAGTGAAAGACATCATTCTTCTGGCCTGAAGAATTCTGGAAAAGGGTCCTGATAAAATAAGGCAAATAGTCAGACACAAACACATATAATTCACAAACACTTCTATGAAAAAAATACCACCTCAAACAGACTGCCTGGTATGAAACAACAATTGACGCTATACGGTCCTTTTTTTACACTATTTTACACTCCATTACTTGCCTTATGTATTATTCCTACACTAGTGGTACACAAAGTATGTATAAAATAAAACGATCCTTTATATAAATTTTATTTTCTGTTTTTTAATTTTTGGAATCACACGCAATACTTGTGGTTTCCTATCCAACATTCTTAACTTATTAGGTGCTCTGCTGTATTTACGGACTATTTGAAAAAGTTGGTTGATGCACAATGGTGTTTCTCCTTCCATTATGGCAAATAAAACAGGTCACGATAAATTTTCTAGTGAAAAGGAGAAGACTGACCTCAAAGTCAGCTAAATTACCCTCTTCTGACAACTGAGTCTGTCCATCAAACTTTATCAGTAAACCTTACTGAAGTTCGTATCATTGATTCTTTCTCCACAAGCAGATAAGAGGATGGTGATAGTACACAAGAGAACGGCATTACCTTCAATCTATTCCCTCATATAAAAAAAAAAGGTACTTTTGTACTGGTGCTGGGTGAGAACCAAGTAAAAGAATAATGAAGAGTACAGGTAAATAAGCCTAAACAGTCCAACCAATACCCACTGAATTGTCACTGAATCCTTGAAGTGTATGAATTCATAAGACTTCTTACTATTTGATATAAAATACTCTTACCATCAGAGCTGTAGTTCTTCACGTGCATAACCAGTCCTAGATTAAGTGGGTTCGTACTCTGCCTCAGTCAGGAACTTCACGCCCTTCCATTAAAACCCCCAGTCTCAAATCTGATACTCTAACAGTGAACGACGATACATAAATGGGGTCAGGTCACTCCTATGTAGCTATTTTCCTACACTAGGAAATTCCCTGAACTTCATGATTTCTCTCTGTGGGTTGACTCTCCAATTAGGTTTTGTTTAAAGGTGGTCACAAAACCCATGAGCTCTGAATCGTAAGTAAATAACAGTCTAGGCTTAAACTTTAGAAATGCAGAGGCTACCCTGAAGGCAGTGCCCATATCCAAATTCTTTCATAAATCCAGCCCATACTATCTACATTAAAACCAGAACTATAGTGAGTAGATCTGGTTTGAGAGTCTAAATAAATTAGTCATTAATATCCTACTGAATTTTAATAAAAGCTGAGCGTTTAGTTCTTTTTTACTACTTGAAAAATCCAGTCTTTGAGCATAATTTCACTTCATCACCAGGATTTCAACACTAGAAGATAAAAAAGGAAAACCAACCTCTCATCTTTTTTTCCCCCGAACATAAAAATAATTTTCTTACATAACAATTAGTAATCAAGCTTTAGAGATGTTTCAAGAAACAATACCTAAAAACTGCCAGATCTAACAGCTTGCTCATAACTAATGTAAAACACTAAGCTGAGAGATCCTGCACCCCCTAAAATCTAGAGAATCAGTGAGGGCTATACAGAAAGGAAAGAAACCAATGATGTGGCTTCATGGGCCACCTGTATACATTAAAACACAGATCTCGTCTCTGAGACTGTTCTAAACAGAGATTCATAATAACCTACATAATCAAATTTTATTTTGAATACACAGTTGATGAAACAATTCACATTATCCGGAAATGGGTAATGTGAATTGTTTCATCAATTATATCCATCATCTGGCTCTGTTCATGTACTCTACTAAGCTTCTTGTAAACAGTTACCTTCTCAAAATGAAATACTGAATGCAAGTCTATGCCAGAATCCATTATATGAGGCACCGTAAGCAAGCAAGGATCAAGAAAATGCCCAACTCAAACAGTGCTGTAGTTAGCTATGTATATCTAGAAAATAAATTATAACAGACACAGTTTTTAATTAGATTAAATATTTGGTACAGATTTATCTCTAGACAGTTTTTTCCCCTTACACTAAACAGTTATGTAGTCTGCAACTACCAGAAAAAACTTCCCTTCTCAGAGAAAACATCAACCAAGGGCATTTAGTTCATTTTTTAGAAATAAGAATATACTATTACATACCTGAAATATTGGCTGAAAGCAGCTAATACATTTTTGTGTGCTTTGAAGCAGACACCTTTTACCACCAGCATGCAGTCACAGAGAAGACCCTGGATGCGCTGTTCATGTAGCTGCTGGAGAAGATGACAACTATGGCTAGCAACAGTGTCCATGCTAGAATATCATTTAAATTACCTACAATGAAATAGAATGCTAAGATGAATTTTAAATATTAAATTGTAAAATTAATTTAGAATAGAAAGAACAATTTTACAATTTGTTTTAGCTCCCAAAGCAAACAGACTTCAGTTTACACCTGCAATGTGAGCTCTAATGATGTTTTTCTGATCTGTCGCAGTATTGCTCATCAGTAGATATACAGCAACATACACAGAAAACACAGATTTTAATTGTTTTGCTTACAACTAAAAGCTTCCACAAAAATGTGCTAACAGCGCTGCCTCTCAACTCCATAACCACAAAAAAAAACCCAATTTAGCCAACTTCAACAAGAATCAGATTCTAAGGCAAAAAACATATCATACCTACAAAATCAACAGCATTTCTAGAGGAAAACCACAGCTTCTTCACCCTCTACACCGAAAAGGGAGAACACTGTAGCAGCACTATTTATACCGTATTTGTTGCTGTTGTAGCTAAGCATATTTCCCACATGGATCTGATTCATTAGACAAGTCAGCATAGTAAATTTTTATTTATTTAATACAATGCAAAGTCTCTTTTAAAAATCACTTATTTGAACAGGTTGAAGGGAAGACAAGTAATATTCCCAGACAACACATTTACATACAATCCTGTATTTGCTTTTTTCTTAATTGAAGAAAGATAAAATTCCTCCCCCGCGCACTTGTAGATACAAAAGGAAAATTCCAACTATTAGGACAGTTAGAACTTCTAGTCTTCCACGTAATGAATGAAGCAGAAAAACCACCTTGAGTTAGATGTGACAAGAAAGCCAGCTGCCCCTTCTCAATTCTGATGAGCACTAAAGGCTCCACATTCTAATTTATTGTTACTCTGCGACTCGCTGCCTCCTGTTGCATTGAGGTGGGCTACTATATTGTACTATTTTTGGTTTTATTCTTATCGCGCCTTTTACCAGGCTTTAAAATAAAGCACCCACATCTGCCCACCAGACAACTGCTTTGTGTACGCCTCCCCCCACAGCACCTCGCAAGCCCTGAGCAACCTGTGCCACCAGGGGCCCAACCTGTGCCACCAGGGGCCCAACCTGTGCCACCAGGGGCCCGCCCGCCCCCCGACTGGGGAGGCCGGCGCGCCGAGCTGCTCCCCAGCAAGAGGAGCCCCCGAAGCAGCCGCACAAATACGCTCAAACTGCCATTTCGGGTTCCGCTCGGCCTCGCCCCGCCGAAGCTCGGGCCGGGGGGCTCTGCGGGGAGAAGGGGGCAGGGGAAGGGCCGCCCTCACGACACAATACCGGGCGCCGGAGGGGGGGGGAGGCGGGCTCTGCCCCGGAACCAGGCGGGCGGGCGGCGGCGCGGGAAGGCGCGGAGCCGCCGCAGCCGGGCGAGGGACCGGTAGCAGGTGGAAGCAGCCGCTGCCGCAGGGCGACAGAGCTGCGGGCGGGCCGAGCGCCAGTCGCCGCGGCGGGACGACGCGGCCGCCACACAGCCCTCAGCGGGCGGGGGTACCGCGGCGCGGCCTGGCAGAGGCGGGGAGGGCAGCCGAGAGGAAGGAGCCGGCACTGCTCAGCCCAGCGCTTACCGGCTCCGGCCACCTCCCAGCTCCATCCCCACGCGGCCGCCCGGCGGCAGCCCCAGCCCCACCATCAGCGGCGGCCCCAGCCCGCCGCTTCCTTCCGCTGCCGCCTCTTCCGCTTCCGCTGCGGGGCGGGGGGCGCGGGGCGGGGCGGTGGCCGCGCAGGCGCAGAGCGGCGGGGAGGGCCGGGACGGGGAGGAGGGGGCAGGGCAGGGCAGGGCAGGGCGGCTGCACGTGTCGCCGTCGGAGGCGGCGGTGGAGGTGCGGGCGGTAGGTACCGGCAGGGGGGAGGGTGCGGGGACGCGGAGCGGAGGGGGTGGGCCGGCCTTCCCGCCCCCTGCGGCCGCCTCCGGGTTCCGCACAGCGGCGCCGCTGGCCTGGCCCCAGCGCAGGCGGGCCTGCTGCGGGGAGCCGCGAACCGCTGGCTGCGGAGCGAGGCGGAGGGGTAGGGGGCGTTGGTGGTGCCGGGGGTGCTGGTGTCCCCCGTGCTGAAGGTGTCGAGCGAAGTGAGTTTTCCCTTCAGGACTTTCACACGCGCGCAGTCAAGCAGCTTCGCTTTCCTGCCGGTGGGCGCGCAGCTGCGTTGCCTTGGGGCCATCCCAGCGCTTCTTTCCAGCTGTAAGTGTAGGATCAACCCGTGTGTGCCGAGGGCTGTGCTCGTGTGGGGAGGAAGACGGTTGTACCCGCTGCCCAGGAGCTGCTGACTGCTCGGCGACATGGTCGTGTTCACGTGCAGTGCGTGTGGGGAATCTGTGAAGAAAGCACAAGTTGAGAAACATGTGAACATCTGCAGAAACTGCCAGTGCCTTTCCTGCATGGATTGTGGCAAGGATTTCTGGTAGGTAAAGGATGGAAAACGGCCTTGCTCGCTCTGCACTGGTTGTCACAAATACAAATATATGTTTTCTATAGTATATTAGAATTAAATTTTCAATTTCTGAATAATTCATATTTGTATTTCAAACTTATGCACGTTTTTATATAATTTCAGGCTTAATCATCCAGATTTGAACCACAAGGACAGCTAAACCACACAGTAAACAGAGTTGCAATCTTTTATTTTCTCGATCTAAGTGACAGTGCTTTCAGCATCCGATCATTGACTGTTACTTGCTCTGCTGCTGCAGGGAGAGTGAGATTGGCAGTAACGTCAAAAGTTCTGAATTTGGTTGTCACTTTTCAGAATAAAGCAGTGCTACGCTCTGCTTTGAAATATAAATGTATGAATTTGCATAAGATAATAAGATTGTCCTTAAATAATGGCTATATTTCTCAATGCTTCACTGACAAAAGATTAAGGTATATATTCATTCCTTTTCAGGGGCACTTATGAATTGGTCATACTACGCTACCACGTTTGTGTATCTATATTTAGGAATTAGGTTTCTGTGAACATTTTTAACCTGCTTTTCTAATTGTAAAACATGTCAATGTGAGTAGTAAAATACAGAGGTGCTTTAAGAATTGTGCATACGTTATACATATACAAATGTGCTTAAGTTAGAGTCATTAAGAAAAGCAGCAGTATACTGAAGACTTGGGTCTGATTTTGCAAGTCAGAAATTATTACTGAGGGCTATAGCATGACAGAAATGTCAGCAGTCTTACAAGCATGTACTTCAAACACGTCAAGCTTTACTTATGTAGGTGTTGACAGTATTGAGGTTTAAATGATAAATGCTATCATCTGTTACTTTAGTTTGTGGATTAGGTAGAGTCTTGTGTAGTTGAAAGGACTGAACACTTTTGTGAATGACAGTTAAAAATCTCTCATGTCCAGGGGTGACGATTATAAGGAACATGTGAAGTGTGTAAGTGAGGACCAGAAATACGGTGGGAAAGACTTTGAAGCCAAAACTACCAAAGGAGATGCTAAACAACAGGAGTGGATTCAGGTAAGGTTTGTACTGTATGTATGTTATTGTATTGTATTGTATGATAAATAACTATTGTTTATAATTGTTAAAGACACAGGAGAAGCTATACTGGAGCAAAGCAGAGGTTGATTTTTCCCAATACCCCCAGCTTGCTTTTGGCAGTTCCTTGTTAGGTATATTGCTTATTGTGGTAAGAAATGCATTTTTTGTTTTGAATCTCTGTCTTACTAGTTTGATTTAATGTTCCCTAGTTCTTGCATACAAAGAGGCATTGATCGTTGTCAGCCCTCTTCATGCCACATACGCTTTTGTAGACCTTCGCCAGGCATCCCTTCCCATCTCTTTGTCTCTGTTCCAGGCTGAGAAGTCCTACCCTGCTCAGTTGTTCTTCATATGTAGATTGTATCTTTGGTCCTCTGAAGTCTTCCCAGTTCTGCTGTATCCTTGTGAAATGAGGTTACAAGGACTACATACAGTGTTTAAGATGCAGATGAACCATATATTTAGTCTGTGTCATAATGATGTTTTCTGTGTTCTTTATTCCTTTATTACTGATTTTTTTCAGTTGATCTGCTGTTTTTGACGGCTGCTGATCATTGTGCTGGTATTTTCATGGAATTGGCTATTTTAACCCCAAGATCTTGTGTCTAAACTCCAGTGATCAACTTAAAGCCTGCCATTTTAGGATTGCTTTTCCTATGCATGCTGCTTTACATGAATTTTTGTTGAATGTAATTCATCTTTTTATTACCTAGTCGCTCATTCTTTCAAGATCTTTCTGGAATTATTCACAGTCCTCATACTGAATAGCTTCATATCACCAGGAAAATTTTCCTGCCCTCTTTTCAGATATTTTATAAATATGTTGAACAGCAGAGGTTCCAGCATGGATGGAAATGTCTCCTACCCTTTCTGTCCTACCCTTCGGGTAGTTACATATCTAATGCAAGAACCTCTTATGACTATTAGTTTCCTTTAAATGTTTTGGGAAAGAACTGTCAGGTTTTTAAAATCCCATTAGATCACATTTATCCATGGATTTGTTGATTTCTATCACGTGTAGAACACAATCTAACAAAGTACTAAGCTACGTATGTATTCAAGGCATACAAATCATACCTTTGAAGTCAACAGATCAGTGTCCTTGAGAGTGAACATTGTTTGAGCATGTTGTTCAAAGGCAGTATGATATGAATGCTATTGTTTATGAAAATTGTTAGCCTTCCTCAATACTTTCTACACAGAAGGGTGAGGAATTATTACAGAGCATCCTTTTCTGGTAGTCTTAACAGATCCACAAAACCTTTCAGTAATTATGTTTTCAGAAGTACAGGAAGGCTCTCCAGCATCCAGTGGCTACATTTTTAAATAATGAGAAGCTCAGAGCCTTTTTTCCCCTCCACATGCAGCAGTGCTGTTCAATTAACTGCTGTAAGGCCCAAGCCTAACTTCATCTGTGCTGTTCTGCTGGCACATCTAGCATAGGAATAGGCCTGAGCTGTTTTACAGGGATTAATGGTTGTTGAAGCTGGCACTACTGCCAAAAGAGATGCATGTCGAACTGTGGCCTCAAACTTAGCCTAATTTTCACAATTAACTCCAGAAGTTTGCAAAAACCAACCAGCTGGCAATTGCTTTGCTTAATGCAGGTCTTCTTCATGCTGCAGTGATTCCCTATGTGATACAGTTACTTTATTTTTAAATGTTTATATTACAGGTTGTAACTTGTACATCAGAAACCATTGGTGAGCAGTCCTGCTTGCCTATACATAACATTTTATATAGATAACTTTGACGCATCTTATGATATATGATAAAACTAAAGGTTAGTGTTTTCCCCACGTGTATTGAACAGTTCTTTCGAGCAGGGTATCCTGTTTATGGGTACTGGGTTATTTCTGTCCAGTGTGTTTCCAACTTGCCTACCTTGCATGTCTCATTCGATCATTATGCTCCTTTGCTGATTTAGTTGTGTTTTTCTTCATTCAGAAAATTCATGAAATAATGAAGAAGCCAAACATAAGCCCCAAAGTGCGGAACATTATGGAGCAGATGCGTGTCTTTGATAATATTCCAAGAAAAAAAGTAAAGTTTCAGGTGTGTTCTAATAGAGATTTGTAGTAATCCATGCAGTGAGTTTAAAAATAGACTTTCTTAGTGAGTGTCACTCTCTTTTTTACAAAGGTGGGACAAATTGCTTATTTGGGCATTGGTAAATTGATGGCGTAATAGGTGAGTTTCAAATAGGCAATGATTGTAAAATACATCTCCTTGCTGCTTTAATTAGGTATAAGCCAAAGTCTCACCATTCAAGCTTAATCTCCATGCGTTAGCTTCTTTTTTTTAAATACCTTTCTTCTTTTCTATTTGCAATTTCTATTGAATCTCCAAATGCTTAGACATAATTTTAAAGGATTCTTGTATCTGTGGCTTTGTGTTTTTCCTCGTAAAGGCACGATACTGTTTTGAGAGTTTTCCTGTTGCTCAGTACTCTTGACAGAATCTCCCACACTGCGTGCTGCACTAAACTTTGCATCACAGCCAAATCAAATCCTAAATGTTTCATGTGGTATCAGTAAAGAATTACTGGCAAACTGGCCTTTCTCCCCACCCAGCAGCCTCTGATCATGGTTGCTTCCAAAGCACTCAAATAAAACCTAATGGAGCTGCAGTGAAGTTGCTGCTAGTGAGCTGTAGGTTAGAATACTCTTCTACAGAATTAATGTTCTAAGCAGGGGAAGTGATGTTGTCAAGAAGCCTTTCTCTTTGATAAGATATGTTGCAGTGTAAGATCAAAAGTTTTTGCAGTTCATTGTCCCAGTTTACAAGTGCAGCTTTCCTGAGATTTTCATTGCAATGGAAAAATCTTTATATTAGGTTTTACTTGGAATTCCACACTCGTGAAAGTTGATATGTTGCTGACAGTGCGAGCATATTATAAGTAGACATTTAATGCTTTGTTTTAATTTTTAGCAGGGACTCCTGCAATAGCCCCAGCAACTTTCAAATGTTTGCATTGAGATAGTCGTTTGAATTGTACTTTTCTGTAATAAACTAAGGTATCCATTTAGGAGCATCACCATCTGTCCAGCGCACAAATAAGTAAGATCAGATCCTAACGCTTGTAACTCGTGAGAACTGTCAGAAGGTTTGGTAGAACATTGTTAACATAACCAGCTGTATAAAAGCTTGGGGATTATCTTTTCTATGTATTTAGCTTTTCTGGATTACTATTGGTGAAGCAATTGAGAGGCATGGTATAGCCTCATAACAGTACAGAGGCATTATGCAAAACAATTTAGCATGGAAGTTTAAAAGATCTCATAGAAAGAAATGCCTAACCAGATCTTAAACAGAAGTGATTAGATTCTTAAATAAAAACAACAACCAAATACATGGTAATAAAAAAGTCAGAGGTGCACCTTTTCAGTTACGGGTGGTTTTTTTCCTGCACAGAATTGGATGAAGAACAGTTTGAGAATTACTGACAGCATTTTGCAAGACCAAGTGTGGGATATTTTCTCTGAAGCAACCAGAAATGTAAGTTAAGTTAGAGGTACAATATTGTACAACAGGAATGCAGTCAAAAGTGCTATAAGGGAAACCTTTCAGACTCTCTTTGTAGATGTTAGCAGAAATATTGTCTCACGTTGTTCCAGTGGATACTGTTACAATGTAATTTCCAAGACAATTGCTAATTTGTAGAGCATATTGTTCCTGAAGTATTTGTGCATACTGGGCAAGTAGGTTGTGATTAAAAACATGGACACAGTGACATGATTGTGACACAGTAATGAGAAGGCTAATTTAACTTTATTCTATGCTATTAGTACAAAGGGAAAGGAAAACCACCAATTTTATCTTTGGTTCCAGTCTTTTACCACACGCCAAGAAGGAATAACACAATGTCTTTCTAGAACTTTATTGGCCTCAGATTTACGTGTAGTGGAGTTGGGAAATAACAGCACCTAGTTTACTTATTTTATTAGTGGAGAGAGACGAGATCCTCCAGTTTCTGGTGCAAATTCCTCCCACTTCTGTGTCCAAATTGTGAATTTACACTGACCTTTTTTTCTCAGTGGCTAATTCTGTGCTATTTCAGGGCTAGCTTAGCATGTTTTGGTAGGGTGGTGTTTTGATTGTTTGTTGACATGTATTGCTGCTACTAGAAAGCTGTTGTAGAAGCTTACTTCACTGTCGATGTAAAGATGTTCTCCCAGCTCCCCCCAACTTCTTCTGAGTCTGCATGCCTTTGACATTAATGCCTTGTTGATTATGCTTTATGTTCCTGACTTGATGATTCCAGTTAAATCTATTTGTAGTTTTTCTGAAGAATCCATATATAAGAGCCAGGAAGGAAGGAAAGACATTTCTTTAAAGGATAGGAACATAACATAAACTCTGGGCAGTGAGTTGCAAGGACATGTCTTGCTGAAACATTAATTTGGAGTTAGCACAACTTCACTGAAGTCTTAAGCAGTTTTGTCTGGATTTAAACTCATTTAAAAAAAAAAATCTTGAATCTGAACAATTATTTTATTTAGACACAAGTAAACGATTTACATTTTTCACAGAATATAGCATTAAAGCAAAATATGTAACACAACTTTCTTGCTCAGATCATTTCAATACACCTTTAAGAGGTCTTAGAAACATCTCAAAATACACTTCAGGGTGTATTTTCTGAAATGTATATACTCAAAGGAATTTCTTAAGTGGACTTCATATTTAATTGAAATTGAATTGAAATTACTCTTTACAAAAACAAGTTAGTATTAAGTTGCTTGTATAAACATGTATTCTCTTTCTAAATAGCCACATTAATATTTCAGTAATTGTATTTCACTTGTAATTATTAAAGTTTAATTTAAACATAAAAATGTTCATTAGTATATGAATTCTGCTACAAGAAAATTCTTATAAGCCCAGGAACATTAAAAGAAAACCAGATGTGTTAAGGTGAGAAAAGTACAATTAAAACAACCAGCAGTGCCTTTGTTGACATCATGCAATAATAGTTTGTTGTCCCAGACATATCCCAAGACAGGGAAATGCATGGTACAGCTAAGATTATTTATTACTCAGGGCCTGTATATTTGGGAATAGGTTCTGGATCTTGCTGTAATATACTGTATTTTTGTCTACGTAAATTGAAGAGTTCTCTCCCTTAATTTAATTACATTTAGAAAATATGTTAAAAAACACATAAAGATTTCATATAGAAATTATATATGCTTTAAGACAACATTTCTTCTGTGATGTTAAGGTAATTAGCATTTAGGCTGATAAGTTAAAAGAAGAATCAGCCATGC
Organism: Falco rusticolus; assembly: GCF_015220075.1. Classification (NCBI taxonomy): domain Eukaryota; kingdom Metazoa; phylum Chordata; class Aves; order Falconiformes; family Falconidae; genus Falco; species Falco rusticolus. The sequence continues at coordinate 74,808,517 of NC_051187.1, read as the reverse complement.
TATGTAGTGCTGTTTCTCAGGTAATTGGTGTCACCACATGTAAGCAGTTTAATTAAATTCAGGATATTTGTGTTCTTCATGAATAATGTAGTAGAGAAAAGCTGTAACGTCAAAAAAGGCATGTAAAACGATAATAATCTGTCTTTAAACAAAAGATTTCAAGTGAGAAAGAACGAGACAAACCACAACCGAAGGAAGAGGGGCAGTCTACAGACACTAGGGAAAAAACAGTGGAGGAAGAAGATGGAACTACAGATGATAAAATTGAGAGGAAAAAGAATAAGAGAGAACGAAAAGAAGAGAGACAAAAGAACAAAAAGAAGGAGAAAAAGGACTTGAAATTAGAAAACCAGTCAGAAATAAAAAGGAGTAAAAAGTCCAAGAAAGGAAAGGAGAGCTTGGAGAATGAATTTGAATTAAATGGAAATGGCCATCAGAGTGAAATAGAAGAGGAATCAAATGTAAAGAAACGCAAATGTAAACACACAGAAGGTATCTATCCTACACCTTATATTCTTGTTTGTTTTCAAGATGGTTTTTCTCAACACCTTAAAGTTCAATAATCTACCTAAGTAGAATTTTTTTAGTAAGTTACATAGACAAAGTAGATTATTTTTAACACTGTGGTTGCAGAGTCCTTATATAAAATCTGAACCTCTTAGCAACTATAAACTCATGTTACAAGAATTAAGTCACATCAGACTAGTTTTATAGTTTAGTTTTGTAATGTTTTGTGTATGTTTATCCAATTCCATCTGTAGAGGAGCCTCACAGAGAAATGACAAAGAGAATGAAAACTGAAAACATTTCAGAAGGCATGGAAGCAGAAAACACCAATGGCAATGAAGAAAATGTGGGAACAGGTAAAGGTATTCTTAAAGGGGGAGTTTATATAATTACAAACCGATTCTGCGAAAGACAGGGCAGAATGTAAATATAGTGCTTTTGCAGCAAGCCATGAAATCAGTTGTGCCTCAGTATACATATAGATTTGGATATTCAGTATACCTGTGTGTTCCATAGTAAGTGGCCTGTGCTAGAGTTGACATTTGATGTTGATCTAATTCTCTTACTTGTTGCTTCTGCTGTGCTGGCAGCCTTTGGCTATGCTTGCTTCCACTGGGCAACGAGGAGTTTGGCATGTTTGTTTCACAGCAGCAGGTCTCTTTCCTGCTGCCACCCACATTAACCAACATAGAGAACAGCTCTGTTGCATCTGTTTGTATCAATTCTATCCCTGTTTTTCCTCAGTGAATTATAAATTGGTCTTTAGTTGTGTTGGACATTAGTTTATGCTTACATAAACATGCCTATCATCTGACACACTTACTTTGAACATACAGATTGTTTATTTGGAAACTAGGGGTTAATGACCTCTGAAGTGGGTACTGTGTGAAATCGACTACCTGTGCTCCAAGGGTGAGGAGACACATCTTCCCAACTATTGCTGTATTAGTAAGAGTGGATGCTTAATAGCCGAAGCACAGAAGTAAAAGCAATCCTGGCCCTAGTTGTTAGAGTGGTATGTTGGTTCTTCATGTCTATGCTATTACAATCTTCAAAAACAGCCTTTATGCTTAAGACACCCTGCTGTTGTAGGGTCAGTAAGGTAACAACTGTTGTGGTAGCTGAACTGGTTCCAAAATTAGGAGATTGAAGAAGGCTGGTTCCTACTAGAGAAAAAAACTGGAAATACCTAATTTTACTAATGATGTTGTGCACCTAATTTTTTTCTAGGTAAATTCAACTGGAAGGGAACCATCAAAGCAGTTCTGAAACAGGCTCCAGACAATGAAATTTCAATTAAAAAACTCAGAAAAAAGGTAATGTACAATATGTTTTTTAATCTCCTTTGATCTTGTGAATTTCTTTCTGTAATGCTTAAATTCATAAAATCCCGCCCACATAAGCAAAGAAGTTTGACATTTAACAGAGTATCAGTTGACAGAATGTCAACTGAGGGACACATTCTTTATTGCTTACTGGACTACGGAAGAAATACAGTGCTAGTTCTGCAAAGGAATAATAGCGTAATAGATTCCATGCTATTTTTATAATACAGTGATGCGAATGTGTTATTTCTTAAAGTGGAATATCTTTACTAACTCAGAATTGTTCCTCTGTCTTTGTGCAGGTTATAGCTCAGTATTACGCAGTAGCTGGTGAATGTCACAAATCAGAAGAGGATATTCTTGTCATATTTAATAAGAAAGTGAACAACAATCCCAAATTTAAAGTTTTAAAGGACAAAGTTAAACTCCTGAAATAAGAGTTTCCATACTTTTTTAACTTTTGCATTTTAATCTTGCTGACTGAGTCAAATTCTTCTGTCAGCTGCACAAATATAATGTATTGGTCTCAATTTACATTGTATATTTGAGAGCAGAATTTAACTTTTAAGACTGGATTCCTCTTCTCTTTCTAGATTTATTACAGAACATTTTCAGATATTTTATTTTTTGATTTTATGGAAAATGTATATTTTTGGTACAAGTTTTAAGAGGCATTGAAAATAATTGCTGCCTACTGTATTAAAATTCTTCCAGTAATGGGTATAATGTATAGGCATGAATGTTTTAGAGGACCTGGATTGTGTGGCTTTTTGCAGAAACTATTGTAAGAGCAAATAGGATTTTCATATTCAAAAACCCACTGTGGAATATATGTTTTGTTATGCTAAAATTCAAAATGGTATGACTGATAGCCCCTATATGCACTATATTTCAGGCTTTAATAACCTGTTAATTCTGTGATGTAAAATGCTTAATTAAAGTGTGTCAAGTTTGTGTATTGCACATTCAGTGAAAATCTAAAGACCAAGTTGCCTGTATATGTATAGCTACTAAATGTTTTAATTAGTAATGCAACTGACTTCAATGTAAGTAGTCTCATGGACTAAAAATTGACTAATGAAATAAGTTACTTTAAAACACAACCTTAAATATAATAAATCTTGCCGCTTTATGATTGCATAATAAAGCCACCAATTACACAAAATTTGAAGAGGTTGTTATATTGCAGTCACCAAAACAATTTAGGCAGGCCAGAAATCTTACATGTATGTAAGAGACAGAATTCCCTGGGGAAAGTTACTTGGAAGTTTATAGGGTTTTAATCAAATGCGAAATACTTTGATAGGGAGTTCCTACCATGAAGTGATCTGTTAAAAACAGTGGTAGAAAGCTGGTGAAGATTTCTTGCAGTTTATGGTATGGTATGGTGTTTTGAAAACTGCATAGCGATTTCCAGCAGATACACTTTCATAAAACTCCATAATGAAAATATCTGAATTTAAAGAAATACTGAATATATTAAAAGTATAAATATGAAAAAATTAACTGTTTGATACACTGGGTCCAGTTTTTCTGAGTACATATTTGTCTTGTTTACTATCAAATTTGCAATAAAAATACCTAACAAATGTAAGATCTCTTCAGTAAGTGTGGTTAATTTATGAAAATGGCTTTGGAGATAAATAGAATAAAATTTATTTACAGACATGGGGAACCTTTGACAAGTTGTTTGAACACATTTTAAAAGCTTCAATTTCTTTTTTGTTTGTTTTGGATTTAGGAAAGGACATAAAAGAAATTAATACAGCGCAGTTAATCTTTAACTGAATTTATTTTACAATGAACATTGTTACATTAAGATTCTAAAGTTTTGTTACAGTAATTGTTAGAGGATTTAATTTTTCTTTTGTTTAGAATTAATTCTAAATTCTCCTATTCTCTTCCATTTTTCATCTTCCCTTGTTGTTGACTATAGCATGTGTTTGACACATGTATAGAAACACTTACTGAACTTCTGCTCATGATACCCCAAGTTACAGATGCAGTCAGCAGCTGCTGCAGTTGTGGCAGCTAATTCTGTGCCATGCCTCCATCCTCTTCTTCCTACCCTCAGACTAAGGTCTAACCTCTTTCTATCCTACGCATCAAAATGCCAATCCCATGTCCACAAGTCAGGATTGTCTTCCAGCTCTCTGCCTCTGCTCTTGTCAGCCAGCTGGTTCCAGCTGCCTTGTAGGTGCATACCTGGTAGCTCAGGTCGCTTTCTGAGCTGGGCAGCAGAAGCTCGCTCTGGCTGCACTACTGGCCGTGCTGTTGTCGGCAGCCTGCATTACTCACATGTTTCTTCAACAAAGGCCTACTATTTTCTTGATGTGCTTATGAACTCCTCCACTGCATTTCCTCTTTCAAACTGGTCAGGGCAATATGGCTTGTTTATGCTATGCATTTAAAAATAAATATTCCCTGCAAATTCTTACTTCGGAGTATTGCAAGTTATCTTCTACAGCTTGGGAGAATGTCGGTTTCTGCTCATGAAAAGCACCGGCATTTTCTAATCTACAGACAAAAGAAGCTGATCAGTATTAGGTGGAAACGAGTCTACAAGAACCTCTGAAGCTGTGCAACAGTTGTTTTTCTTCAGTCTAACAGATAACCAGATACTTAACTTGGGTCCTGTCATTGCAGAATTCTGGTGTCTGACACTCGGGGTTTACTTCAGTGATTACTGAATGAAGCGAAGCAGCAGACTAAATGTCCAGAAACACCATGCATCAGTTTAAAGCTGAAAATAAGGAATATCAAATCAAGAATATGCAGATGAGTTATCTGAGTAGGATTTATTTGACCTTACCATTCTTTCCTGCAGTAACTGTTGTGATTCTTAATGGTTCAAACACCTGACTTCCCCTGTGCATTGCCACAGCTGAGCTAGTAGTGCCTATGTGGGGTATTAAATACGACTTTTGCATCTTACTTTTCCCCTTTCTGTGTAAAGGACAAGGTAACACCACCTGCCATTCAGTTGTTTCCTAATTATTTGGTCGACATGGATCAAATTAACACCTCTTTATTGATGGTCACTAGTGGGAGTCTATTATGAATAAGTCCTGTTACAACTACAGTATTACCTCATTATACACCATTAAAGTAGTATTACCTTTTCCTAGTCTGTTGGCAGAAGGAAGGGGCAGGGGGAGCAGTATGTTTTGTAGGTATATTTTTCTTTCTGAATGTTCCTAAAAGTACTGTAGTATGTAGGTGAGTCTATGCTTCTAACTATAGATGACTTCTAAGTGCTATTGAAGTCAATGCATAGTCTGCATTTTTCACATGCAGCTCTCCAGTCAAAAAAACCCACAACTAACCTCTGTGGTTTTTCATTAGACAATTAACAGATTGCTCAGAGGACTGGAACTGGCTTTTCCACTTGGAACTGATTTGAGCTTTAATTTATTGCTTGCAACTAATGACATCTTGATCAGACTGAAGTTACCCCATTCTTTAAAACTACCAGTTTAGTGGTAATTGTATCAGAGGGAGGCATAATCCCTTGGAGACCATTCAGACTATTTCAAGACAGAAGAACAGTAAAACTATCTAATTTATATTTGGCGATTAATCAGCATTTTTACCAGTATTTTTTTAAATCCCATGGATCTGTTGCACCTGGATCAAGTTATGTACTTTTGATGCTCTTTTTTTTTTTTTTTTTTTAAGTGGGAGGGAGTACAACCTTCCAGTTTAACCAAATGCAAGAGGGCAACAGTATTAAATTACTGAGCTGCACTCAGAGAGCATGTAATGTTTACAAATTATTATTCCAGACAGTGTAAGACAACAGCAAGGCACAATCCACAGTGGTAATGTGGAAATTTGCCAAGCATCTGCTTGCAGTTTAATTAATATATTCATTAAGCATTATTATGTGATTCTGGCTTCTAGGTCAGTTGATTAATTTGATTGAACAGTTCTTAAGTCCTCATTTGAGTGACTGGGGTCTGTCACCTTCAAGAACAAATACCAGGACTAACATCCACCTATGCATGCATGTATTTGAAGAAGGAAGACCAATTGCTGTGGTTCTGGTTGTTCTGCGTACGCTGATCATACAACTGCCATCCCTCCCTTTTGGTCTATCTCTCATCATCAAAATCGACTACTGCAAGCAGTTGCCATTGATGCCATGTTTGATGCCCATGGAAATTTAGCTGACGTGATCCACAACTGATGTTTTAAATACATTTGACAAGAGGCATACAGTGAACCAGAAAGTTCATCATCTTTGATCTAGGCTCTCAGCAACAAAGTCAATTAGGGTTATGTGTGGCCAGGAAAGTTGCGGGTGCCTTCATCCAGCACACTACTGACCTCCTGCTAAAAAACATATATAGTACAGAATATTTAAAATAATGTCATGACAGTACTAAATAGCCCTTTATTTCATCCTTTTATCTGACAGAACAGCTATGGTATTGGAGTTTCTTTCAACAGCATGCCAGTTGTACTGGGTCTATGTTGCCATAGAGGACTTCCTTCTACTGAACCACTGTGTTCACTTCTTGTAGCATTTGGTCATGAAGCCATCAAAATCACGCCAGAGTAGTGACTTCAGTTGTGTACACGGGGAGATCCTGCAAAATCTAGTGTACATTGCAGTCATATCACTAAAAAAAATTCCACACCCAAACACAAATCCAATGGCAAACCAGAGACCACTGAACTGTTGCAGACCCTCAAAACCAAAATTACTTTTTTACAGTATGTCCGTTCTTTAGTATCTTTCTAATTCTAACAGATCTTTTGGTATGTGAATTGCTGTGCAGTTCAGATAATATCAGTATTACGCAGGTCATTAAAATTAAGACTTAGGTGTTAAGTGTTTGAACATTAAACAAACACAAAACCCGATGACCTGCAGCACCTTTTCAAGTTCTTTAGACCAGGTATTTTTAAAGCAGCAGCAGGATCTTTCCCACTGTTTATTTTTTCCCCTGTGCTTTCAGGTCAAAGGGGCATTGCTTAAAGTTGATTCTGCAGTGTGGCAGAATCATGCAGCTGATGGACATACTCTTTTTGTTGTGTTTTTCTCACTTACAATCAACCAACAATAATATTCAGAAAGGGACTGTATTATCTTGCAGCTGCCTCTCTAGATTCTGCAGAAAAAAGAGGGAGCTTTTCCAAACTTTTGAAAAAGCAGAAAAGCTGCTGTAAAACATCTAACTTAAAAAAAAGGAGATAAGTATGAATTCTGTTTTGCGCATTTCCTAGTCTAGCTGTATAAATTCATACCATTAAAGCTAGTATTTTAATATAGTTTGTACAGCTAGATCTCAATAAATGAGAATGTAAATAGTTTTGATTTTACTAGCAAGAGCTGGGTATTTAAGTGTTACAGTATGAAAAAAAGTCATTAAATATTTACTTTCTAACTACATATTTTGCACTTGTATTCCAAATTGACATATGACAACAGGTAAAATTAACATTAACAATTTAGTTTTCCAGTATTCACTCAGTACTATAACCACAGGAAATTTCTTTATTGTAACATGGGTCTGGGTACTGAAAAATTAGTGCAAGAGAATGCTTGTATAAAGCTTCACTTAGCATTTAATACAACTTGGCATAATCAGGTGGGATTTTTTTTTTTTACTTCTTTTGCCACAAATTATATGTTTAGCAGTCATTAGTAATGTCAACAGTCACAATAAATTGGAGAAACCAATAGTAAGATAGCATTACAAAATGTTCAGAATGTTTGTTTTATCGATTTTTCTAAACAGCATAACATATTTCCATAATAAAATATGCTTTGTTGTTAAAAATTTCCTTTCTAAAATAGTCTCTTGGAAATTGTGTGTCTTGGTGGCAGGGCAGGGAAGGAAGAAGTATGCAAATTAGAAAATTGTTTAAAGCTAGTGGCTTTCTTTAAGTATAGCATAAGCATTTAAGCAGGGAGTTTAATCACTGAAAGAAAAGAGCTTCAAAGTACAGATACTTAATTGTTATGCTCAGCCTTCCACCGTACTGGTGCATTAGAGTAGCTCATTCTTCTTTCTCCCAGTGAAAACCAATCCTCCCACCTGGTGCTATAATCTGATTGCATCAGTACAATGTAGTTGGACCCCAACATGAGTAGCAGCTTATAGCTGATGACCACAGGATACAGACACCCAATACATGATTTCATTCGGAAACTTTTAAAGCTGTAACGCTCACCCTTATTAAGGAAATAAGAGAGCAAATATTAAACTTGTTGTGTGAGATGAGCAAAAAAAGGCATATTGTTCTGTACATTGAGCTGTATTCACAGGTTACAAGATATCTTAATCAATATATTCAACATTTACTCCTTTCTTCTCCCAATTTAGCCTTTAAGAAAAACCAAGAATAAATCCTCTAAGTTCTTTTCTGCTCCACCAGCCAAGAAAAGCAGCATATTCTGTTTCCCGTGAGTACTTTTACAGGAAGTGTTACTTTATATTGAATTCTACATTTCACTTGGACTAGAGGAAGTTTTAGTAGTAACCTTTTTTTGCACTTGTTAAGACACAATTCCTTTTGCACCCAAATCCTCATGCTTTTACAGTCACACACGGTAAGGGCTGAAAAACCTTCAAGCTTTTTGCTTAGATTGGACTTTTTTTCTGTAAGATTGCAGACCGCAAAGCTTAGTCCTTTCTCAAAGATACCACCTTATTTTTTATTTAGCCTTCCTTTTAAAATTTATTCTAGAAGATTTAGAATTGTCCAATCTTTCAAACAGACTGCAGGTTTTGCCCTTCACTTCAGATCTTTTGTACCAAACTGCCCTTCCTACTTAACTCTGTATATGAGTTACAGCAGAAGGAAAATAACTGACATCCTACAGAAACAGTTTTATAGTTCCCGAAATTACTTGAAAATGGGTATGCCTACCCATTATATTATTTTCAAACTAAATTAGTATTAAAATCCTAATTGAGACCTGATTACAGTCAAGCTAAATTCCTACATATATTTGCTTATTAGAAAAAATGCGCTTTTAAACATACTGAGATCTTCCTCTTACACAGCACGAAACCCACCTGAAAATCTTCAAGACGCTACATCTCACTTAGGTGACAAACTGAATGAAAAGTAACACCAGAATTCTGCCTGCATTACAGACAGATGGCTCAAAGCATGGGATTTTTACTCCTTCATTCCTTGCAGGAGCCATATAATGAACTCTCATGATACAGCCATTAATGTATAAATACAAAGCACAAAGTGCACCCTTATACATTTGATTTTCTGCCCTTCTGCTGGCCTTTGACTCTTGATAAGGAATTCCAGGAGGAATGCACAGCTATTGATACTGTATAGTATCCATATGTGATAAAGTCTAATGTTTTTCACGGGTGAGACAGAACCAGAATTTTCTCCTAAATTTTCTTTCTTACCATTAAAGCAAGTGCTTCATCTATAAGCCAGCACTGTTGGTACTCTTGTGCCTAGATTTCTGCCTTGGACTTCAAAATCCATTGCTAGTATAAAAGCTTTTACTAAATTGTACAGACATCTCTTCCACTAAGAGCATTTTATTGATTTTTTTTTCCATCTATCCATTCTACCATTTACTGTAAGGCATTTTAGGGACTGTTTGTTCCTACAATTTCCTTGTCTCACACCATGAAATATTTTTCCTTTTCCCTTCTTGCTGCCACCATTCTGTCTCACCTGTTCCACCTTTGAAAGTTCAGCTTTTTGGGGTGAACTTTCAGAACTTCAGCAGTTTCAGAGGTTAGCATTGGGAAACTTTTCTAGGAGAAGAAAAAATTGGAACTCAGTCTAGGCTCTTAAAGACCTGTTTGTGTTAAGCAGATAAGCCAACACAATAACAGGAGTTGTACAACTGTCCTCCAGCTAAAATTTCAAATTGAGGTATTGCTGAATTTTAGTCTTCATACCAGCAAACATCTTTCTCTCTTCCCTTCTCTCTCTGACAGTAATGCACTGTGTTCCCTGTAACTCTGTTGTCCAATTACAATGCCAGATCAAAATATATGAAAAATTGACCTTACAGGATATGCAAGTGGTAATGGACTGTGAAGGATAATGGTAAAGAAAAACAGCTTATAAACCTGAATGAAATGTGTAAGAGCTTTGTTTCATGTTTATTTTTTTTAGGACTGCACAGAAAAATAGTCCAGGCAAACAGCATGAGCTGAATTCCACACTACATAAATCAGTGAGATGTTGCTATGCTGAAGACATTGCGAAGATTATCTGTGCTTTCCAATCTTGTTAACAGTGAGGTCCACGTGCCCAAGAAGCTTTGTCCCTGCTTCAGTACAGCAGCCAAATCACAGGCAGTGACCCATCTCCAGACCAGACCATCTCCAAAACAATAGATAATATGCTACCACAGCCTAAAAAAAAAAATGCTAACCTCTATCAACACAGAAATAAAGTGTCATGCCTAAAGAGAGCACTATTCCTGTAGAGCAAACCTTTGATGAATAATAAACTTGAATGCCCATTCACACAATTCATACTTTCCTGTGTGAATTAGATCTGCGATCTATGTTATTAAAAAAAAAAACACCACCCCAAACAAACCACCCAAACTTTAGAACGTTCATAAACAACCTAAAAGTGAAATTCTTATTGTTACAGATGTATGGTTGCACAGACTTTTCTTCAGTGAGGAAATCAGTTTCAGTCAATTCCCAAGTGTTGCCTTTCCTACCCTCCCACATCTGGCCATTTGTTTTTGCCTCTCTGCCACCCCCTGCATTTTTGCAGGCTTTTAAAACCAGATCAAATCCTCAAACTGAGAGGTATTATATACCACTACTGGGAACTGAGTAGTCAAGAACAATTACAGCCGAGGTATTGATGCCAAATGCTTTGTATCATTAAACTGTAGTCTTAGGAAAACATTTTGAGAGCCATTGTACTCCCTTAGAAAGTACGCATAGTTAAGTGAAACTAAATGATTCATGAGAGAGGGAAGGAAGATTTACTTGGCAACTTCTAGGAGAATAGTTTATCCAGATTTACTTCATGGGTTTTGTTTACACATTTGAAGATCCAATCTGGAATGAAAAGTCTTCTCATTTTATATTCTTAATGCCAATTATAACAAAAGGCAACAGTCAAACATTGAAGGTACCTAAAGTTTTTAATCAAGACAATTGACAGTGTTTAAATGGTCTCCCATCAAACAGATACTTCAGATTAAAGTAATGTTCTGGAACAGCTACCTTTTTGTAACTTGCACACAACTTTCAAGGTGAAGAACAGCATACATAGAAAAATCAGATGACATTAGGTGGTGTGTTCTTTTTCTGTTCTCTTAGATGCCCTCTTCACCTTTTTAACTGTCTTTATCTTTTCTGCTTTCTTTTCCTTCATGAAGTTCAAATGCTTGCATGCTTATATATAGTGCATTGTTGGTATCAAACACACTATTATATATATTGTTTCCTTCCTAAAGGAAAGAAAGTCAATTCAGGGCTGCACTGTAATTTAATACTCGCATGAGAATTCAACATAAGCTCAATAGTTTGTATATGTACTACATTCAGAGTTGATTCAGTTTTAACCTTCAGTTGTTTCTCAGATCTGCACTACATTATTTACACCAAGCGCTTTTAAGTCCTTTGCTGATTTTTTTCCATTGTACTGAATTTAAAATAAAAGAATGCCAAATGAAAGCAAGAGAACTGTAGTACTATTTTAAGGCCTTTTTTCTTACCTAGATGAGTTAGACGATGCATTTACTTTTTTACTGAGTGTGAGAGAGAATATGCAATGCTTTACTCCAAGAACAACATCCAGAAAGGATTAAGAATCTCAACCTATTCAATACTTTTACTCATGATAGTGCAAGATAAGCAGCAAATTTCTACTCATTTTATTATTGCTTAGTCCATTAACAGAAAGTACAGAACATACTGCACAATCATTCCTCAAAACGAAGAATATGCCTGCACTGCATCCAACCTACTTCAGCCAAAAATGAACAAAGGGAGAGAGAATCCAGCCCTACTTAGATAAGAAGTGAAGAAAACGCCACTCAGGTCTTTTGTGAACAGATAACATTTGGGCTAATTTAGCTATTGACTTCTGCAACAGGGAAAAAATTACAAATATTTGCTAGAATAGTAGAAAACTAATTTGACTTTCTAGAAGTGAGAATTTAACTGGGAAGTCTAAATCCAAAATTTATATGTATCCAGTCAAGCAACATAAAAAGCTTCCACTTTTGTGTGTCGTTAAGAGTTACCTGTAAATCAACATAAAAGCAACAAATCAGTAAATATCAAATACTCAGCAAGCAACAAAAAAATTAATTTCAAAATAACCAACTAGCTTGCAAAATTCAGCTTTCACTTATAACTGCAAAACCTGAATATTTAAAAACTTTCAAATAACTTACAAAGCATTATTTTCTATTTAAAAGAAGTCAGTTTCTCAAAATGTGGGAAGAAATCACATTATGCGAGAGACCAGGAATACAGCTGAAAAAAATGCTGCAAACTCTACCCTTTGTACATTTCCTTCACAGAATCTTCAAATTCACAAATTCCTTTCACAGACTATTAACTAAATTTATCAGATCAAGCATCACATTTTAAAATACTTCCAAGCATTTCTGCAGGGATTCTTAAACTTTAACTTGCAAGAATTAATTATCCGTAACAGGCCCATTCTTTAGATGCTTTGTTAATTATGTTGTTCATTTTGTAACAGTTTCAGTTCAGTTCCTGATTGCTATCTATTCTTTAACAGATTAATAATTTCTGAATCAGAGAAGCTCTGTGAAAAGATCACAGAAAACATCTCTGCTCTGCAAACATGGAACATGAGCAGTCTCTGTTAAGGTCAATAGTGAGTCAGTGAAGGGAAGCTCTTATTTCAGCTCTTTGCACAATACCTACTCTGTAGGTAAACAGGAGCCTTCAGTTTAACAACACTTAACAGATCTTAACCTTTTCAAGCATACGTATTTATTGAATTGCTACATCTAAATCAAAGATATTTCCTATGAATAGCTTTTGCAAAGAAAGTACATGAAGATTTCCTTTCTTTCTTATTTGAATCAGTAGCAAGAAAGTGAAGGCTGAGGTAATCGTTTCACTCAAAGGAAATAAAACAAAGAAACCTCTATTTCTTTGCTAAGAAAGCAGAGCTCAAAGGCTCCCAGGAACTGTTAACTTCAAAATAATCATCCAAACTAAATAAAAAATAATTACTGTAGTCACTACAGACTATGATGTGGTTGGCCCTTATATGAAGCCATGTTCTAATTACAAGCTGAGAAAACAATTTCTACTCACAATGACATGTCTCATATGAAATTCAGGTGTAAATGAAGGCCTGGCTTTCTGCAGAGAAAAAAAAAATTGTTCCATTCATGTATCTTTTAGGCTAAATTTACTCAAAACTCAATGTACAGTAATGAAGAACAGCCAGAAGCCTTGCTCCTCTTGTCCCTAGTACATCACTCATCTATAAAGCAGACGATAGGGTATTTAGGAAAATATAATCCTTTTTTTTCCTGATAAATTACTGTTAGCAGCCCCTCTGCTGAAAAGAACATCTCCAGGTAGATTATACAATGCAAGGTATCTACATATCAGGTCATATGACAAGTGGAGAGCCAGTGCTATTTTTCTTCTAACTGCAGAATACACAGATTAAGTCAAATTCTCCATTACTTTAGCACCTACAATTCAAAATGTGAATGTTGGTTCAAAAACTAAATGTAAGAAAAAGTTGTGATAATTAAATCAATTGAAAAACCATAGTCTTATGTACTTCTAGGGTTCATCATTACACTAGTTAAACTGATGTAAGTCTCCCGAGTTAAACCTGCTGTAACACTGTATGAATTAGGCTATATATGTAGAAGATCTATTAGTTTATAACACTTTTCCCAGTTTTTTTTCCACCCATTTCAAAGGGCATTTGATAAGGTCACTAGGTACCCAACGGGTTTAGAACTGCTTAAAAACAGTGCAGGTCAAAGCAAGTTTAGCTTGTACCCTCATTAGTTTCTACCAGCTAGTTTCTACCCTTAGGATGACCTAACATTTTTTAAGGTATACTGATAAGATACATACTTATTTATCCAGAGCCTACAGTCCATTCTTTTTGCTTTTCCTGTATTCTCAACCTGAAACTACAGAGGAAGTATCTGCAAGGCTTTTATGTGATAAATGCCACATAATATGCAAAGAATGCACATGCTAAGTGAAAATTTGACATACTTCTCACACTTGCCATTTTCATGCAAAATAATTTGCCTTCTAAAAGGAAAAATATAATCTGATTATTAAACATTTGGGGTTTGAACTTTATATACAGCTAGAAGGACTATAAATTTTATCTTGGTAAATAAAACCCATATACTGAAATATATTTTTCCTTCAATCTACCTTACAATAATATGACCTTTTATTGACGATTTCTACATTTAATTACACTGTAAAGAAAAGCTATCTGTAACAGGTGCCGTATCGGACTGGGGCTTCCATTCTGTAGTCCGTGGGATTTCTGCCTTTGTAGGAACGTTATGCCACACATGATTTTGTCTAAGAAAGCACAGGATTTTTAAGTACCACACATATAATCTAATTTGCCTAAGAAATCATTACTATTAGGCACAAATTTCAATTTTAAAAAGCATGTTACCTATCCAATGAACATACCCCAAAAGACACGGTACATATATTTATAGTATTCTTAGAATGACCAAACCTAATACTGATCTGTCAACATGATTTAGTAGTTTTGAGTTTGCCCGTAACAAGAAAGAAATAGTAACTGAGTAAGTCCCAAGGTTCTGTTTGCAGAAACATGCTGGTGTGACTTCGTATCTAGTTATGCAGAATTCAGCTACAGAACGGAAACAATCTTTTACCATTTTATTAGTTTATTTAACTTTTACCTACTCTGCATTGTAAATGTGGTTTTTATTCTCAGTTACAAGTGGCACTACCCAGCATTACAGGATTCCAATGGTTCCTGAAAGCTCTCAGAGCTTTGTCTTTGACTGCTGTACCATCTAAACCAGTGCTGTGTCACACCACCTGGGGTTTTCCACACATTTTTCCTCAGGAGCACCTGAGGAACCGGACTGCAAAAAGCGATGCGCAAAGTATTTATATGCACCCAGTTTCCCTCTGTTTTCCTTAGTTATTTTGATAAAACAGTCCTCACTCCGGCAGGTGGATTTACATCACTCCGTTCGCTATTTTCAATGGGGACTAATGCGATTTATGGTACAGTTGATCCGTAATGTGTTAGTGAGCCACTGCCCATCTGCACACATCATACGCTACAGCCACGCTCCATCAGCGCCTAGCGCCGTGCCCCCAGCCCCTCCGACTCGCCTTCCGACCAACCGTGGGCCTGGCAACGCGACGACCCGCTACGGCAGCTCCCGGCGTCCCCGCGGCCACCGCCCGCCAGCCCCCTCTGCCCCTACACACGGGGCCGCCGCCCCTCACGCCAACGGCCGCCGCGGCCGCCACGCTTCCCGCCCCCTGGCGTCACTGCCGGAGCGGCCCAAGATGGAGGTCGGCGCCAGCGGGGACCCTGTCCCGAGGCTCCGGCGCGGTGTGCGGCGAGGGGCAGAGCCCCGCGACCCGCTGCTGCCGCAGCCGCCTCTCGGGGGTGGTGGAGCGGCTGGTGGGTGGTTCCGGGGCTGCGGAGATGCTGCCGGGAGGGGAGCGCAGCGGAGCCGAGCCGAGCCAGGCTGTGCTGGGCGGGCGGCGTGGGGCGGGCGCCCGGGCGGGGAGCGGGGCCGAGCAGCGCCGCCGCGGCGGGAGCGGGGAGGGGGCCGGGCCCTGCGCCCGGTGGGACGAGGGGGCTCCTCTGTAACGGGGCGGTCGCCCCGCCGGCGGGGCACTGCGCGCCTGCAGCAGGTCGCCCTCCCTCAGGTGTGTCTGGTGGGAGCGGCGAGCTGGATGTAAAAAGGGAGACGCGAGTTGTCTGCAAAAAAACTTGCAACCGCGGATTTCTTCATGGGAATGAAGTGCTTAAATACTTCAGACCCAGGCTGTAGTTGATGAGGAAGCCTTTGGGAAATAAAAAAGCCTGTAAAGTCCAGCAGAGCTGTGAGTATGCTCACGCGTCCGTGGGTAATGCATGAGCAGCCGTCGCCACACGTTAACGCTGCTGGAGGCACGCGGGCCGCCAGTAACTTACAGTGATAAAAGTTCAAAATAGGAAGCTTTAACAAAAAAGGCTACAAATAAATTTGTAATTGGAAATTACCAACCTGCCTTTACATATGCCAGATGAATGAAAATGTTTTCATAACACCAGGAGGGTTTTAATCAGTTAAATAACCCTTACAGAATCTAGTCAGCTGTTAATTTCCTAGAAGGGTACACAGACACCGTGTGCGCTGATTGTTACGGCCTTATCGTCTTTAACACAGGGTACCTTGCTTACTCTGTTTTATTTCAGGAAATATTCAGAGTTTTTTAGAATGGTTCCTCTGTAATACAAAGTGTATTGTACCAAGTGTAACAATCTCCAAAGAGAAATTAATTAAAAGGATAAAGCATCATGTTTTACGTAACTATAATTATACTCCATTTAATGACTGGCTTTAGTGTTGTAATTATGTTCTTATTTACAGAAGAGTCTACAGCTGTAGAGAAGAAGAGGAAGCCTCTTACCAGACTCTATATTCATTCCGCATTCTGGATTTTGGCATCAATTGCTGTGACATACTACTTTGATTTTTTTAAAACTATTACAGAAACTTTTCAAGCAAATAGGTAAGGTACCTTTTCTTACAAAGAAAGTTGTGTTTTCATCTTTTCATCTTTCATACAGTTTGTTACATCTGAATACTGTGTTTTAAATCTTGGGTAACAGGGTCTGCAATAGGGATAGAGAGAGCTGGGACTGTTAAGCCTGGTGAAGAGAAGGCTTAGAGGCATCTTAGCAATGCTTGTAAATGTCTCAAGGGAGGGCACATAAAAGACAGACTCTTTTCAGTGGTGCCCAGCAACAGGACCAGACTCAATGGGCACAAACTAGAACACAGGAGGTTCCCTATGAATATCAGAAAACACTTTTTTTACTGTGAGGGTGACTGAGCACTGGCATAGGTTGCCCAGGAAGGTCATGGAGTCTCTCTCCATCCTTGGTGATACTCAACCATGTGGACTCAGTCCGGGGCAAATGGCTCTAAGTGACCCTGCTTGAGTAGGGAGTTGGACCAGATGACCATCTAAGTTGTTACTATTAAACTAATTTTTAAGTAAATACAATGCTTAAAATTTTGCTACAGCATTTTTTCTTTAGGCTCTACTGAGCCATCTGTGTACAAGCAAAATTTGTTCTAATAGCAGGATGTTTTAATACTGTACCTTCAAGTTTATGCTGAAGTATAAGAAATCACTGCCTGTTTTGTTGAAAGTGTTGGGGGGTTGATTTTTAGTCAAAAAAAGCTGAAATGAATCTTTAAGTGTCAAAATCAAGTTAATTTCTCTGGAAGTTCTCTAGACTTCTTTGAGTTAGATCAGCAAAAGATTACTGAAATAATTTCTATGAACTAATTTCTTTTTCTGTTCTTATTATTTTCTATTAAATTATTTTAGATGGGATTGATGGCTGTTAAATATTTTTAGATAGCTTCACCGCAAGTGCTTTTAAAACTCTCTCATTGTCGTTACTGTATCAGTACATGGCAGCTGAACAGGGCCTTGCTGTGTGCTGTGAGGTTCTCTGGAGCTGCTTTTCAAAGGCTGGTCTAGATACACCCTATATCCAGTGGGCTGTAGATACAAACTAGTGACTCCAGGCTGTGACCAAAGTTTTGGGTGGCCCCATCAGCTTCCTGTAGGACCCTGTCTCCCTGCATTGCTTATTTAGGTGGACTATTGCAACTGCGCTCTTAATGTAGATTTCTTAATTGGAGTACTGTGGTACCAAAATAGCATGCGGTATTTGCAGTACCATACCAGAGCAAGTATTATGTTGCCTAAGCAGGAAGATCCTTGATTACCCTTTGTAATTTAGTAATCAAAGTATGGTAATAAGGATTCACTTTCTAAAATTTTTATTTGCTAAATACTCATTCAGATAAGTGTAAGATTTTATTAAATCTTCCTCCCAAGTTATCTTTCCCATCTTACTCTTCAGGTATGTTCTCAAACAGGCTCAAAAGTGCATCTTCCTAAATAATCACATACCCTGTGTTTTCTTGATGTGGAGTTTGAAATCCTGTATTTCTCTATGTTCAGCTGCTATAAAGAAAAATCTTTATGCTTCTTTGTTAAATTTGAGAGCTCATAAACATAAAACCTTATTAAAGCTTTCTGCAACATTTCTGTTGCACAAAAATCAGTAGTGTAATTTATAGTGAGAAGTACAGTTGAAGTGAGCCTATTTTATTTCATTACTGACAAAGTATTTTTGGTGTGGTGGTATAGTAGATCACTGACAAGATCTGTTGCACTGCATTTCCAAAATATTTGAGTGAAAAAGTAAATGACAGGAATGAAGCATTACAAAATTAAACTCAATTAGTTACTTATATCAGCTTTAGAAGTGCAAGAAATGTTTTGTAGAAGTAATTTAAGAAAAAAAAAACTACAGGGACTCTAGGCTAGTCTGTATAATTAACAGATGTTGTCTGTTCTGTTTCTAGACTGGAATGAAGATTAATGTGCAAAATGCAGTGTGACCATGCTTAACGTGCTTTACCATGTTTTCCCCCCCACAGTTGGTGGCTCGCCTCTGGCGGTTGTTTATTGGCTGCATGTTTGTCTGTTGCCTTTTACTGCATACTGTATCTTGAGTGGTATTGTGGAATTGAGGATTATGATGCACAGTACCCAGCACTGATAAATATCACAATAGCTACCTTTATTGCAGCAGCAGTTTGGTAAGTTTGAACACTGTTTACAAATTTCTGCTAAACCTGTACAAGTCTAACTGTGTTAATGGGCTCATTTTATAAAAAGTGTAATTTTTGTAATTTTAAGCATATTGGTGACAATACCAGTTCGGTGTAGCATAATTTCTTCCACTTTAAACATTCATCTACAAAGCGAGAGTTGCAACTGTTGAAACTGTGTATTAAATGTACTTGTAGATGTACTGGTCTTTTCTGTCTTGGAAATTTATGGGAAAACTGAAGTCCTTAATTTTGTTAGTGTAAATTCCCCACCTCTGACAAGTATTTGTGAGGTTTACAAATAAAGGTGTAGTCTCAAGCTGAGAAAAAATGATGCCTGATCAGTTTCTAATACAGAGTTCTTAATTATCAAGCAATCTATAAATAGCAAACATACTGGAATTTATACTTCTAAATATTGTTATATGAACTTTGAGGGTTTATATCTTGTCAGAGAACAGTACTTTTAGTAAGGGCTACTTTATGAGATTATAGGAGTCAGAATTGAGCAAATGTGCATGCAAATGAAAAAACGATATACATGTGTGCCTGTATATTTGTTTGCTCTCTGCATGAAAGCTGGTTCTCTCTTGTTTAGGTCATGTATCTGAATAACATCAGTCAGTATTTATTGCAATACTGGGAAGAAAGGAAGGCTAAAGAAGATAAAGGTTCACTGTAGTTTAGTATTAGTCAAATGTATAATCCTTTTAATTCAGTTGTTAAATAAGTTGATTTTCCCCCTTTCTCTTCAGTTAACTCAAATCTGCTTGACTGCAAGTACAAATTAAGGCTTTTCTCAGGTGCCCTGTGTGGCCATGGGAAAATCAAGAGTAGTTTCTTTTCAGGTGCTTCATACACAGAGATTCTGAAAGTAAAAGCTATCTTTACTCTTGATGAGACTGATTGGACTTTCTCAGTGTAAAAATCTGCAGCAGCTACTGAAGTTCTAGGATGAGTTGTCAGTAAATAGTAATCTAAACTACTAATTTAGTAAGTACGTGTTGGGGTATTTTTGTTTTGTTTCCATGAATAGACAAGTATTTTTCCAGGTTGAGTCATTTAAATCTAATTTCCTCTTATGCCATGTTGTTTTTTTGTGTACCTGGTATTTCCATAATCTGACAGTTGAATTTACCAAAAAAATCCTGCTTTTATTCCCAGTTTCAACATTGCCTTGTGGCCCGTCTGGTCATTTATGACACCTTTGTTGCTCTTCATTCAGTTCATGGGTTTTGTGATGCTTGTGTCACTCCTGGGATAAGTCCTTCAGGTAAAGAATTGTTTAAGCACACAGAAATATTTGTCTTGTTGTATGAACTGCTTTGTTAGACATTTAAGGATTGTAAGACCATTTAAGGATTCCTTCTCTATTTTGTGTACACTTTTAGAATAGTGACATTTTGTGGTATATAGGGTAACTGGAGAACATGCAAGTATCCTAAGGGGAAGAATATCCTTTTTTTCTCCTCTAAGATTCTGTTCTGGATGGTGAGAAGAAGCGATTAGTGAGAATGGATAGGTTTAGGGCGTATAGGCCCAATATCTGCAGCTTTTACCCAGACTGGGAAAACTTCTTAGCAAAGTTGCTTACCTGATAGCAAAGGGGAGAAGCTATTAACATCCATATGCAACTGTCCCCTCTCTCTCTTTCTTTCCTTTTTTTTTTTTTTAAGATTCAGTGTCTTTGTCTTATCTTTGTCTTTAGGTATGCTGTTTTCATTTTCTGTGATGAACAGTCCAGATGAACCTGCTATATGGAAAACTACCAGATAACAGTTGCTCTTTGTTCTTCCGAAAAAACCCCAACCTTTCAAAGGCAAAACTGGATATTTTTTTGACTTGAAAAAAATCATTCTCAATAACTGTCGTGTTGAAAATGGGTTCTCATATCTTCTGTTAGGATGTACTATTCAAATGTGAATATTTCACAAATCCTGTGAAACTGAAAAAGCTTAAGGAAGACAACAAAGACAGCTCAGTAAATAGGGTAAGGGATGGTCCCCCTGTATCACAGGTATTTACGTCGTCCACTGAAGTGATTCATTCAGCAGGTCTTGTTTGCTGTAATTCTCAAGGAAATGTGAGGAAGTCTGGTTTTGCTTGCCATCACAAATCCTTTCCAGTGAGGAATTCCCTCAGCACTTTTATGAGTGCAGCAATAAGAATGAGGCAGTGCTGGATTTTGAGTGTAGGCTCTTGTAGTGCCAGAGTTGTGGGCAAAAAATATTTAATGGCTGGGACAGTGAAACACTGAATTTCTTTGCATAAAGAAGCTGAAACTAGTGTTGCATTACCCTTCCCTATTTTCTAGATATCAAGAAAGCTGATTTTTTAAGGAGGTAATTAACTAGGTCATACTCTGACAACACCTATAGACTTCTGAAAAATACAGTACTTAATTCAGAACCTCTTTACTGTAGTTTGGAAGCTTCAGTCACACTTGTTAATGCAAACTTCTTTAAATCATGTTTGTGTGTTCTGTCTGAGCACTGGAAGGATGTGGAGAAAGGACACATTTAATTCCGTTAGAGCCGATCGTATTAACAGACTAGAACAATGACTGCATTAATTTGTACTTAGAAAATAAGAAGTACTAGTGAATTAAAGATGGAACAGCTGAACCTTATGAAAACATTCTGGTTTTCTATTTAAACAGCCAAGTAAATGCTGTTATACAGAATTTATTGATTCTGTATTAGACCAAATAATTGCTGGCCTAATAATTAGAGCCAAATTATTACTTGGTGGTGCAAAATCATTAACTAATCAATATCAAATTAGTACAATACATAGCTTGTGCAGTATATATGACCTCACAGCTTTTTTGTTAAAGTTGGATTTGTTTTTTCTTTCAGCTTCATGTGAAGGACTCAAGTAACTGTTATCCTGCAAAGTGGACATCACTTTGGTTACATTCCAGTACTTTTATTATTTCTAATACTGCTCCGATACTGTTTGCTCTGATACATAATTCTTAGACTACCCGATTTATAAATCAGATGGACATAACCATAGGTCAGCCAGTGGCAGGGAAAAAGCAACCGATGGGTAAAAAATTGAATGATAGGTTTTTCGTTTCTAGTAACGTAACGCATTTCATTGCTGCTTTGTAAAGCTTATATTTTAGTGTTAAGCAGATGGGTAATAAGTCATAGAATCATAGAATAGTTCAGGTTGGAAGGGACCTTTAAAGGTCATCTCTGGGGTCTCTGAGGTCACCTAGTTCAACTTCCTGCTCAAAGCATGTTGTTTGGTTTGAAAGTAATTGATACTTAATTCAAGTGTTGTGGGGTTTTAACACTATTCTTTCAAATTGAATTGACAGCTAAAAAAAATATTGTTAGCTGGAGTCTGTGTTTGTACTTGTGAACTTGCTCATAGATGACACAGGACACACTTCTTGAGCTATTAAATTTCTAATGTTACATGTGTTATTACATAGGAAATACTTTTATTACCTAATGTCTTGACTTTGTATCTGCTAGTGTTTGAAAAAAGGTATGGATGGGGTAAGGGCCTAGAAAGCTGGCTGACATATGGCAGTGCTATCAAATAGGTTTTGCTTGTGCTAAAACAGTTTGTCCACAGCAAAAGATGGATGATCAAGCTGTGATTAACCAGCAATATAATGAACAATGTTAACACTACACAAGAAATTAAGAGCACAAAGTAAATTCTTTTGATGTATGCACTATTTTTCAGTATCCAGGATGTTTTTCTTCTGTAAATTAACTTTTCATTCTCAGCAGTGCCTGTTAGTGAAGTTGCCATTTTTCTTCCTCAGCAATAAAGAGGCAGATATAGTCATACACAGTTGGGAAAATAAAGTAACGTTGTCTGTCTGTTCACCTTGGCTGAGACACTTAAGTATCTGGAAATGGACACCAGTCAGTTGCTGGACCATTTTATATAGATCCTTGTGTTAAATACTTCCACACCTTTTGGAAGACAGGAGAATGTAGAAGCTGGGTATTGAAACTTGCTAAAATTTCCTTCTTGTGACTGTTCCTTGAAGTCTGCAGTGTTAGAGGAGACTGTTCTTCATTCTGACTTTCAAATTCACACCATTGCGAATACAAAATACATGAAATGTTTAGTAATGAAAAAGACGCATGTTGTCTTTAGCTGCCACCATTTCATTAAGGAAGAAAGTTGCTGTCAGCATGCAAGACAAAGGATCAGTCAAACAAAAATACATTTAGCACTACTGTTAAGTAGCTTGTAAGAGTAAGTTAACAGCTTGATTTGTTTAAATGTAATACTTAGTTTTCCAAAAAGAGTTGTACTTCACATCTTAAAGGGCAAGTTGCTTATCTTCAGGTCTTCATCTTTTACACATTTTTTTAACAATTTTACACCTGCATACACAGGTACATTTGAGTAACTTTTGTTTATTATGATATTTAAAATGCAGTGTTGCTCAGGGATCGCAATTATCACTGTATTTGTTAACTATATAAATGCTTGAGGTGTTTTAAGTTGCCTTGTAGTCTGGAATTAAAATTACTGTTTGCTACATGGTTTTTCAGATTTATTCTTCTGGACATCTTAATAAACTTTGTATAAAAGTGATAAATTATTGTGCAGTACTTAATTGTTTAACTAATTCCACTGTTCTTGGGAACTGCCAGCCCATCATTTTGCCTACAAAATAGATCTTAATGGGAATTTTAAATACCGTACTTGACTTGGAGTTCTTTTTCTTTCATGACCTTTCAGCTGGGTTTATTGAAGGTGTAACACCATTCTGTTCACCTTTGGAAGAGCTCTTTGCTCTCTGACTACTTTGCTGTCGTCTTCTCAAAGTTCCAGGTAGACAGACTCATTGTACGGAACTCCTGCAAAGTCTTTCAGTAACAATTATGACTACCCAGTGCAGTACTCATTCACTTATATGCTCAAAGTAGTGGTGAATCTGGTAAGAATTTTGAACAGTGTTTGCTGTAATTAGCAACTTGACAAAATGCTGCTGCCACTTCCAGTTCTGCGAACTTGCTTTTGTTTTCCTTACCACCAAATAAAGAACTTAGGGCAAGAGAGCAGAAAGAGGTATCTTAATAGTTCTGTGAAAACAATTATTAGGGAGTCAAAACCCCCACCTCTACCAAAGCTGGAATGTATTAGCTGGCTACAGACCACCACAGGCATTTTCTGTATCCATTTACGCTAATTTCATTTGAGGATGAGAGTGTGTACTAGCACTAAAGAGCTTTTCTTTGCAGGCAACAAGGGATGCTCTAGAATAGTCTTGAAATAAAATAGGCCGGACAGTGAAGATTATTTATCACAGTGACTCATAGAAGCCCTGTACAACGAAAGCGTCTTCCTTAGTTTACACGTTACATAAGATAAAAGTAGCATTTGGCATTTCCGTAAGCTTCTCGTAATGATGGGTGTAGCTCTGAGCCAGAGGTGGTCGGAGCCTCAGCTGTTTGACTAGTTATGCATTTTGTTTATACTGATGCTATAGGCCAGATGGAAACGGCTAGCTTTCAGCTAAGTGCATTTTTCAAAATCGTAGATGACTTAAAAAACCCGTTTTCTGAGAACAGACCAATAAAGTATATGAGCTACTACTTCCTTATGCTTACCTAAATAGGTGATTGTCCAGAATTCACTCATTCTACCCTTCTGCCAATTTGTTTTCCTGCCCTGTTCTTTGAGCAATGTGAATCTCAGAAATTTACATGTAGTTCAGGAATGTCCTTTTTTGTTTAAGAAAAAAGGTGTATTTAATAATTTCTGGCTTCAGAAGTGAAAAAGCTTAAAATTTCTCCAAGTTGTGATAGTGGAAGTATAGTAAAAGAGATGCTGTCTTTTCATTTACTCCCATTTTTTTCATGTAGCTGACCTAGTGGCTTAATTTCATGTGAGACATAGGTCACTTACTGTAAAAAACAATGCTTTGGATATTCGATCTTCAAACAGATACAGGGTGAAAATGTAAGACCTGCCTGACCAGAACAAGGACCAGTCTATCTTGCTATTTGCCCTCCAAGCTATGGCTAGGTACCCGAAGAGCTAGAATTAAGAGAATTCATATTGTATGCAAACAAAATACCGTTTAAAATACAGTGTTTTACACTGGGTGAAATTCCTCTCAAGCCCTATAGGCAACCAACTGGTGCTCCAAATTTAGATGTCTGCATACCTTAGTATTTTACGGCCATAGGTCACAGTTACAACTAAGCAGTTTAAATAAAAAAAGTTCAATACTTAAAATGTGTATAAAGATTGGGAAAATGAATAAATAAGAATGGGACTGAATCCTGCAGGAGTCTTTGCTGCTTTGAGCTCGGTAGTTGCTATGCCAGCTAGCAACCACTGTCAAACTGTGTTGGCAGCATGGGACTTACTGAAAAAATAAGGTGCATCGGCGCCTTTGAAAGGTCTAAAGAATTCCGGAGAACCGAGGTTATTCACTACCAATGGGAAGTGCCAGTTGCCAAAAAGGAGGAGGACATCGGGGCCCGGAGCATGGTAGCGTGGCGGGTGACCCGCGGCCGCCCCGGTACGACGGGGCCGCCCCCCGCGGCCGCTCCCGCTCCGGGCTGCGGGGCAGGCTGCTGCCGCCCGCCCCTGCTCTCTGAGCATCAACTCGGCTTTCCAGCCAGCCGCTAACGGCCGGGGGCGTGGGGGTGTGTGTGTTCAGCGCCCGGTGTCCCTCCCGTCGCCCTGTCGAGGGGACACGTTAGGCTGCACGCACCTCCGTCGGTGCGGCCGTGTGGCCCGCGGCCCCCACCGCAGCCAGGCGCGCAGGGGACGTGACCATCTGCCGCCCGGCTGCTCTGCGGTGGAACCGCCTCTCCCTTCCCCTCACCTCTTCCCGCAAAACGTCGGGATGCTCCCCCCCGCCTCGGCAGCCCACCGTCCCCTCGGGGTGCCCGGGGCTCCCCCCGGAGACCCCGCCCGGCGTGGCGGGCAGCGGCCGCGGGGAGGCACGGCGGGGCCCCCGCTCCGCCCCCGGCCGCCGGTGGGGGACGGGCCAGGCGGCCTCGGGGCTCCCCGGGGGAAGCGGGGCCGCCTGTTTGCAGCACCTGGCGGGCGGCGTGGGCGATGGAGAAAGCCGCCAGTTCCCCCTCCGTGGGCGGCAGCTACCCGCAGAAAAACGCCGAGATCCTCAGCAGCCAGTATGGCATCAACCTCTTCCTGGCAGGGCTGCTGCTCACCTTCGCCTGGGCTGTGCACGCCGTGGGCATCAGCAAGAGCCACCTGCTCTCTTACCTCATCACGCTGATGCTCATCCAGCTGCTGTGGATGCTGTGGTACCTCTGCAGGAGCTGCACGCAGAGGAGGCTGATCCGGGACAAGGACACACATGCCGGAGCCCGCTGGCTGAAGTGTAAGTACTGGCCTGTGGCATACAAGGTGGTACCACACACGGGACGTCCGTGCCATCCCCTGTCTCTGCTACCACTTTGTTACCCTCTCCATCCCTACCAGGAGGCATCCTGGTATTCATGAACTTAACACACATGCAGTGCACTCTAGAGTAAATATATGCATAAGCTGAACATACTAGGAGATTGTACAGGAAAGCTGTTTGCTAAACATCCTCTTTCCAGCCTACCATTTACAGTGCTGAAAGCTCCAGCGCCTTTTTTCCCCTTACCAGGCTGGTTTGGCAACACTTGAAAAATAAAATATAGCTAATGGAAGAGGCAGTGTTGCTCATGTCATGCAACTCTTTGGAGGAATCACTTTTCCAGACAATATAATGCAACTTACTTTATTCTAGTACCAGTTGGAAATCTCCTGAAGTGCTCTCGATACCAATGTATATCAGATTCCCATTTATATGTGTACTGTGATGCCTTAGAAACAACTGGAGTTAGGCAGAAGACGAAATCCCTGGCCAGATCAGTTTGTAGTGTAGTACATAAAGCATCTAAGCAAGGAATCTAAAGCTAGCATTAGCCTTGTAAGGAAAAGTGTATAATTTGTAAGGGTAGTGGTGGGATGTAATGGCTCTTCTCTGCAGTCAGGTGTGTACTGAGTGAGGATATAAAGGTCTGTTGAGAGAAGGTAGTTGGGGAGCGCATCACGCAGTCGTAGTCACAGGAATGCTGTGTTTCTGGGTCCCCAGAAAAAAAACCAACCTATATCACACTGTGTAGAGTAACAGGCAACTGAGTTTTATCAACCTCTTTTTCCAGTCTTGGCAGCGTAAATGACAGGTTGGAAACTAAGTATTTTAATTAGAGTGCTATAAGACAGCTATTCCATAAAATATTTCCTACCTACTAGCTATGAGACAACAGTTAATTATCACAGCAGCTAATGAAATATCTAGATGAAAATCCCAAGAACATCTAAAACCTGATTATTTTGAAAAGTAAAGTTGTGTTGTGGAAATTTAGTTTGGTCTCAGTCTTGGTGCTTGTGTGTCTTTTCTCTGCAACTGTTAACATTTGTGCTGTATGAATTGCACAGGGAAAATCATTAGTTTTAATGTCTAATATGCAGTCGTAGTCTGTAGACTCTTTCCTGAAATGTATGGAGTTCATGTACCAACTGTTGAATTATTGAACTTGATTACTGGCTGTTTTCCAAAACGATACTCAGCTGTCTGACGTTTTTCATTTATTAGCTTATGTGGCTTACAGTCTCCTGAAATTCATTAACGCAAGGCTTAATTTGGTCCTATTTTGGACCAATCTATGCTTTTGTTACTCAGAGGGTAGCTTGCCCCTCCTAAGTAGGGAATAAATAGTGCTTGACATGGTTATGTACAGCAGGACCCCTGCCCTTTCCCTTTTGGCACAGCATTCACAGCATTTCATTTGTCCTAGAGGATATAAGGAGTCACAGAAACTTAGAAATAAGATACTGGATTGAACTACTAGGTTACCTTATCCATTTCTTTTACCAGCACAGGATGGCCCTTTGTACTAACTTCTCAAGTGGTGCGGCTTCCATGGCTTCTCTTGGATGTCTAGGCTGCAATTCAAGAAATTTGCCCTTAGGGAAAGACCTACACTTTCCTGTTTTTAGGATTTTCTTGTAGTTACAACAAGCCTGTACAACTCCTTTATCCTCTGTTGGTAAAAGAAAATGTATTTGAGCTAAAGACAAAATTCAGGTGGCAATTCCTCTGCCAAGATCCCCTTTGCCCTCCTCTTTATCAGTGGTTTTGTCATCAAAGTCTTTTACTTGAAAGACTAAAAGTCTGAAAAGTAGGGGAGGGGGAAACGGGAGACAAATTTTCATCAAGTCTTTCCACAGAAAGTTCTCAGCATTTTTTTACTAGCTCTGTCGGCTGCTTTTGAAGAGGATCTCCCTGCTCGCATCGTGAGAGCAAATGTCTTTGTATTAAGCAGTATAAAATGAGTATATTTTTATGATTCCCTTCAAACTGCAAATATCGTTTTAGTCAAAGAGGTGGTAGCTGGCTACTTACGGGGCTACTTAGAGCATTTTGCTATGAAAAATGTTGAAAAAAATGGTTTAACAAAAACCTATAATTGAGTCCTTGTACATGGTTAACAACGCTAGAAGGACAGATGGTCAGTTTACAAGAATTGCTCACAGAATGGTTTTCTTGAGCCTTTTTGCACCTAGGTGTCAATTGTGTGAACCCGACAGCACAGTTGTCTTCCCACTTGCATGGTATACCAAGAGCCACTCCTATAGTCTGAGTGTGGGAAAAGTTTCATGGAGAGCTTTGACTTTAGTGGGGTGCAGTTATCCTGACCCAAATAATCACAGGGAAGCTTAGGCAGTCCTTTCCTTGACTCATTCCCAATGTTATTTCCCTGAGTACACTCTCCTGTTAGGAAGAGCTCTTTGACCATTATTTAGAAGTTCAGCCAAGTGAGCCAGAGAACTCAAAACGAAAATCAGTTGGCTTCAGAAATGGCTTTATTTTATCACAGTCTCCAGCAGCACAGCATTTGTTTAACCCATAGACAGCTGGTCAACTTACAAAGCACTTGGCAGACTTCAACTTCTGTCTTTTTACTGCTTGCATTGAATTCTCTATTATTTGAACAATATTTTAAGTTTAGAATGGCATTTTCACAACTGTATCATCGTGACTTTTTTTCTTCTTGATGGTTAATAGAAAGAATTAAGCCAGCACTTAGCAATACTGAAAATTCTATTTTTGATCACCTAAGATATACAGCTTTCAATGAATATTTGAAAAAAATAACTTTTTTTTAATAATACGGTGCTCAATAGCAATCATTTCATATTTCTTTAACTTTCAAATAGAAATAGCAAAACAGGGAATTATCTTTCTTACTTACTGTTACTGATATATATATCTAGTATTTAGTATTAGTACACAATACTGAATTTTCCATCAGGAAAAGTTAACATGGAAAACATTAGCATATCATATGTATGGTCATAATAGTTACACTTTGATTTTTATCTAAGCAAGTTAGTATAATCATTCTCTTTTGAAGCTCCTAAATATGTATGTTGGACAGTTTGTATATGCTTACAGTGTGACCACCTGAGTGATTGCCAGAAACATTAAAATAAATGAGTCATATAAAGTCTTTTACGACCTGGAGGACAATGGCAAAACTGTTCATTTCAGTGGGAACGGACTGAGGCCCACCAAACCTTTGATGGATATAAAGGAAACTTGAAAAGAGATACTAAGGCATAAACCAAGATACTCAATATAAAAGAAAATTCATGGGAGTTTGGTTTTTTTTTTGTTTGCTGGTGATGGTGGTTTTTTTCCCCCTCAATGGTCTGCTGGACATAGATGTAAAACTGTGAAACTATACAACTGAAATACTGACCTTGTGACATGGAAGCAAGACAGAGTGGAGCTACAATACAGGTCATCCTTGGAAAGGCAAGATGCATGTATGGTGCAGGAGGAGGATCACTTAAATAAGATGTGTTTGCTTTTTATTTTTGTGGTTTTAAACTGGAGCCCTTTGCCTTGCCTTGCCTTCCCTCTTCCCATTTCTTCTCATTAACAAGGCCCTTGTGATCCTATTCTGCTGAGCCACTGTTGTGAGTAATGGAAGCAAGGACGCAGAACTTCTAACATACATTTTCCACCCATTTTGCTCTGACATCACTGCTTCACTAAAGCAGTTCCTCAGGGCTTGATCCTGCACCATGAATTCATTGGGAAATAACCTTACTATTGTTACAACTGGGCAATTAAATACCTTTCTAAAATACTCTGTAAGGTCAACATATGCACAACAATTTATTGTGGAGTAACTGTGGAAGATTTTTATAATCCTTTTGCTTCAGAAGATAGAATTTTCCTTCTTACTGAAACAATTATAATACACATGAAGTCCCTCAGATTGACATCTTCCAGACAAATAGAAACAGCCTGTTTCCTGCAAGCTTTCTAAATGAAGTGTGAATCACAGAATCATTCATAGAATAATTTAGGAGGAAGGGACTTCCAAAGGTCATCTAGTCCAACACCTTGCTCAGAGCAGGTCCAGTTGCCTCACGTAAATTTATTTCAGAAGAATTAACAATTCTAATTTATTTTAGAAAAATTTAAATTCTTTAAATAAGGAAACGTATCATTTGATTTCAAAAGTAAAAATTTTGCGTTTTGTGACACCATTTTCTTTTATACCTAATGAAAATGGCATATCTGTTTAAATGTGGGCTTCAGTCTTGTTACATATGTTAGAAATAATAGAAATTAGCTGTCATAATAAGCATAAATAAAAAAATGAATGGGATTATACACATGCATGAAGTGCAGAGCTGCGGTTTTAGATTTTGAAATATGAAATCAAAAGTTTCTATGTCTTGGTAGAAATAATACTCCATCAGTAATTTAACAATGTTTTTATTATAAGAGAGATTGTGAGAGAGAAACATGAAGTCCTACTGGAATTCATACCCTTGTGATTAAAAAAAATCTGAAGTCTATTTTTGTTTAATTTTAAAGGATCAATGAAAAAATAAACAAAAATACATTGTATTTTCATCATTTATACTTAGTTTTTATCAATGCAACTTTAATAATAAATGTATTATTAAATAAATTATTAATTTAGTGTTATATTTTATTAACACAGGTCGAGTGGAACATGTGGTGCTTATAAGGAAGTTAGGTTGTGGTCCTTTATAGAAGCTGAATATTCATCAAAGTCAACACTAGTGATGTTGTTTACTGTATGAGTAATTACAAAGAAAGTTTAAGATACTGGTGCTGATCTTAAGGTCCAGTTAAGGTCCATGGATAGATTTTTATCTAGTCTTAATTAAAATAAGCCCAAGTTAAACCCAGTGAAAGCTTGTTTGAATAAAAGCCTAGAGAGAAAATCCCAACAACCAAGCAATGAAGACTTTAGAGTTTGGCTCAGTAATTTTGCTGCCAGTTGTGCTTAGTCATACCTGTGCAAATCCGATTATTAATAATATAAATTCTGTTACCATATAGATTTACAGAATAAGTTTGTAATAAACATTTACATTTCTGAACGAAAAGAAAAATTAAACAATGGGAAACATGCATTTTTAAAGTTCTTTGGAATACAAATTACATTATTTAGAGAAACCTATTAGAGTATTTTTTGTGTGCGTGAGGAGATAATAGATACTGAAATGGAGTCTTTGGTTTCTTTCTGGGGGAACAAACCATACAGCTCATTGTAGTTTTGGTCTCTGAGTTGAAGCGTAACCTCCTGAACCACGGGCAAAGCATACCAAGTGATTGTGTTACTTCCCACTGTTGAGCTCCTGGGCCAGGAGACTGTAACATGATTGTTCAGCTCCCTGGAACTGTGTAGTTTGCTGTGGAGCTGTATAGAGCATTAATTCATGCGCTGTATGGTTGCTTCAGTGCTACCGTTACTTGAGAGGCTGCCCTTGCAAGGAGCTGGGAGCCATCTGCAAGGTGCTGAGTCTCTCCGCGTGCTGGCCATTGCGGGACTGGCTCCTCTGCACTGGTCATGCAGGGTATGCACAGTGATGTGCTGTCGTAATATGTTGGGCAGAGGCTTTCACAAATTAGAGGGACTTACTACATTGAGTCAATTATCTTCATGAACATTGATCTACTTTAATGTCCCTAGACAAGAATATGGATGTTGGTCAACTTTTATTTCCCTAAACAGATTTAGCACATTCTGCAAATTGTCTCTAGACCCTGTAACTGTACATGGATGTTTTCTAATATATTTTTCATTTATAGGTGGGATAACATTATTTGCAGTGATTACTTTAATTCTGGACTCTTTTAAAATTGGATATTATATTGATTTTTCAAACTGTTTATCACCAACTGAAGGCATTTTTCCTGTTACACATGCTGTGCACACCATCTTACAGGTAAAAGTCACTGGCTGCATTTTTATATTATATCTTGTTTTATTACCTTCTTGTCATCCGTGGATTTTACACTAACTTAATTTCTAAACATATCACAGGATACTTTTGAGGGCTAAATTCTTGTGCATGTATATTATTCCTAGGTGTAAATTCAGGCTTTGCAACCTGAAATTGCTCCACTGTAAAATTCCTATGGGTTCAAAAAAAAAAACAAAACCCCAACCAAAAAATGCTCTCCTGTACTTTAATGTACATCGGGGTTTTTTTTATTTCAGACTACATATATAACTTGTAGAATTTTCAGACTGAAATGAGCAGCTTGGCTAAAGACAATTCACTTGTTTCTGTATGTAGGACTTGCCACGTAAGTTCAGTTCAATCTTCTATCCTGGTGTCCCATTGGGGTTAGGGGGGGAGGCCTCATAGCTCAAAGGGGAAAAAACCCTTCCTAGCTGGTTATAAAATACTTGTGCACTTTTCCTGTAACAAGTGAACACAGATTTCCTTCTGGAAGCATTTGGTTATGCTTACCAGTGGCTGTGCAGTAGCAAACATAGCGACTCCTATAAAATATTCCAGCTGCTTGTTGTAAGGCTTTGGGTCTCTCTTGTGTGGTGATACTCCGCAGCTGATTGTTTATCACATGAATTCCTCTGAACTGCTGTCAGCAGATTTGTAGGAAAGAGGGAAAGAAAAAGCCACTCAGCTAAGATACTCAGTTATAGCCAGGCCACTTAATGGACTTTCCAAGATGATTAAGTGACTCAGAAAGGAAAAGATTTTCCTAGCAGTTGTGGTTGCATGTAAATGAGCATTTGAACAACTTAAATTTTTCTGCTTTCTGTAACAAAAAAAGGCATTGAAATTTAAGCAGTAACTCTGACCTCTTCTGTCTTTTTCTCTGAGGGTGAAATTCTGATTTGGTTGAAGTAATCTTAATTTCACATTCCTGTAATATTCACTTGCCATGTCTTGCAACTTCTTTGCTTTACCTCTGAAAAACAAACCAAAGAAATTGAAGCCTTTTTTCCCTGCTGATCTGCATGCTGCATTCTTCATTGCATCCAGTGACCCTGTGCTGACAAGATTTCGAGCTATTATGAACCAGAGTGTGGAAGAAACAATGCTGAACAAAGGAAACAAGAATTCTAATTTAAATTTCACATCACCCAGTGTTGCCGAATTTATCATCTACTGAGCTTAAAATAACGAAAGCTTGAATGTTAGCCTGAGCAATCAAAGGAAAAGTTAAAAAGTAATTTACCAGATACCTCTTACCTAAGACAAGTCTTTTCATGTCTTTGAAACACAGGATGAAATTACAGCAGAGAACATCCCTAATTATGTGTCATCTAAAAACTGAAGGATTTGTTTTCTACAGAATATGTGTCAGATTCTGTTGTGTTTTACTTTAAATGAGAGATCCTGATATGTGCCAGTAAGTTAATACGTGTATACGTACTGCACCTGTGCAAGCAATGAACTAACAAGTACCTGCCCTTCCAAGACAGCCTGTGTTAGGCTTTTTCACAGGCAGAAGTCCCTTTGAGGCAATGAATACTCTGTGAGCAAAAATTCGGTTTTATGCTATTTCTTTACCTTATTGACTTTTATCTTTCTCTTTCCCCCCATTTTCTTGCCTCTAATGTCAGAACTTCAAAATTTACATTTTTTAAGTTTTGAAGAATGCGTTCACATCTGCTGTTAGATTTTACTGCATCCATCCCAGAATGGGAAAAGGAACATGGCATTACATGACGCTAAGGTGCTAATTTCGGTTTGTTTGATTTAATTTGAAACCTCCATGATATCTTATAGTCTTTACACCTGGGGTTTTACCAATGGTCACACCTCCTTTTGATAAACACTTAATTAAGGGTATGAATGAACATGTTATTGCTGGGTAGCATTGGTGAGCTACAGAGAACTGCATTTTCCTAGCTTTTTCAAAAAATTAGGTATTGAATGTCTCAGACACCATCAGCTGTGGAGGCACCCTCCATCAGTGGACACAATAGTAAAAAGGGCTTCCAGTTACTCTAATGGATGAGGAAGAACCCAAAGTTCTTTGCACTTTTCAGACCATTTCTGGAACACCAACCAGGCAGGTTTCTAAGAGAAACTTTTTGGACCATTTCTCTCTTTACAGTTCACCTACTGTCAAGTTCAGTATCCTAGAAGCTATTCTGAGCAAACAGGACTCGAGTTTCACTCTAACATTCCTGAGGAATATTGGTATCATTCTCCTCACACTTGTCAGCCCTTGGAACCAGTTCTGTATCAGCAGCAATCTCTATCCTGACATCTCCATTATGCTCCCACAAATGAAGATTCCCAGTTTTATGCTTCTTTCCCCTTTACTTGCTAATTCAGTACTGTTGTCTCTCTCTTTCTTACTCTCCTGTTGAGAATAGTGCTTTCTGCACTATCCCTGAGTGCAACTGCCATGTTCTTAATGTGGTTGTCTCTCAGATGGATAGTACAAACTTTTCTCTTGCTTCCTGTGTTGTCTCCCTGTCCACTTCTGGATGTTCTAGTAAATCTAAGACCAATCTCCATGTTGTCAACAACACTGTAGCAATTTTGACCCTTTCTTGGCAGCCCCAAAAAGTAATGTTCCAGCGCTTTGCCATATCTGAATGCTGGAGACATTTTTCACCGTTAACTGGCAAATCATTCTTTTTACACCACCCCAGCAGAGTTCCTATTGCCGTCTCATCATACTTTATGCCTCTACTTTCAAATATGTCTATTAGCATTGTTAATATAGGGTTTGTCTCTCTGTCCTCTTCTGATAATTCTAGCAAATCTGTGATCAATCTCCACATCATTAACGAGGCTGTGGCAATTTTGTCTCCCCTCGAAGCAGCCTCAAAAAGTAACTTTCCAATGCTTTGCCATGTCTGAACGCTGAAAACCTTTTTCATTGTAATTGGCAAATCATACTTTTTACACCACACTAGAATTCTTGTTGCTGTTTTATCATACTTTACATCTCTTTTTTTCAAATATATCCATAAGCATTGCAAATATAGAATTTGTCTCCCTGTCCACTTTTAATTATTCTAGTAAGTCTAAGACTAATCTCCATGTTGTTAGCAATGTTGTTGCAATTTTATACCCCCTCGAGGCAGCCTCAAGAAGTAATTTTCCAGTGTTTTGCAATGTCTGAACACTGGAGACATTTTCTGGCGTAACTAGCACGACATTTACTTTGCACCATCCTAGCAAAGTTCTTATTGCCTTCTTGTTATACTTCATGCTTCTTTTTTCAAATATATCTATAAGCATTGTTAATGTAGAAGTTTTTTCTTCTGCACCCATATCAATTAGACCCCATCTACGTTGGACGCCAAAAGTTGCAATTTGAGTTAAGATGGAAAACAAATATCGCAATACACCCATATCGATTAATTGTCAATGGCACTTGTCTCAGCTACATTGGCTGCCAGTTGTTGTAGTTGGAGTCCAACTCAGCCTCGCACGGGGCACCAATTGTTGCAGCCTACTAGTTTGTTTGTGCTGCAACACTGCGTGTCCATCGTTTGTTTTATTAATCAAGTCTGGCATCCTTTCACTTATGTCTCTCCCTTCATAGAATTTCATATATTTAATAAATCATTCAAACTTAGCATCACCGTGCCCTGCAGTAATCATACTGCTGTCCACAGCTGGTAGTTTTATTTTCTTTGTCATTGAAATAAAAACCTCTCCAGATATAGAAGCAAAATATGATTTGGTGAGTCATACTGATGAGACTTTGCTGTTAAGCCACTGACTGCTTATAAGAAATCTCAGGTTCTTCATGCCAGAGAGGTTCGGGGTGAACATCACAGGAAATCATGAGTTATTTCACACATGTGTAATTTAAACATCAGTGTTTCTGTCTACAGGTACATTTTCCTTTTTTGAGTGTCACACATACTCATTACTGTAATTACATTTCTCTGTATTCCTTTCATTTAGGTGTACTTTCTGTGGTGTCATGCAAAGGATATTATCCAGTCTTTCAAAACACTTGAAAGGTAAAGTGGATCTGAATCTTATATTGGATGCTAATAGGTGTAGATCTGCACAGTGCTTTAATACCTACAGGTTTACTGTATGAGGGACAGTGAAAATTTACAGAGATTGATTCTCCTCCTGGTTGTGTTAAGTAGAAAGAAGTAGAATAGTTAAATAGAAAGTAACTCCGTTTACCCTTATTTAAATTGCGCTTATGTTTTATAATATACAACAGTCACAGAATACATATATTTTTCTCATCAGAGAGGGAAGTGGGCAATGCATGATCCCACAGTGTCACTTGCTTGTTTTGAAGGAAGAGTCATGTGTGTGTCTCAGAACTACGCACTATATTATGTCTTCTTTATTTAGCTCCTGAAAGAGAATCTGCATCAGCAGCCTGCAGTCAGTGCAATATATCTGAGGTATTTTATATTGATTTTTATGGAAAGCACCTTTTGGAACGAGACCATAAAATCTTAGAACTGTAGAATGGTTTGGGTTGGAAGGACCTTTAAAGGTCATCTAGTCCAACCCCCCTGCTCAAGGGCACCTTCAGCTAGATCAGGTTGCTCAGAGTCCCATCCAATCTGACCTTGAATGTTTCCAGGAATGGGGCATGTAACCACCTCTCTGGGCAACCTGTTTCAGTGTTTCACTACGTTAGTTATAAAAAATTTATTCTTTATATCTAGTCTAAATCTACCCTCTTTTAGTTTAAAACTGTTACCTCTTTTCCTATCACAACAGGCCCTACTAAAAACCTTTTCCTCATCTTTCTTGTAAGCCTCCTTTAAGTATTGAAAGGCTGTAATAAGTCCTTCTCAGAACCTTCTGTTCTTCAGGCTGAACAACCCCAACTCTCCCTTTCCTCCTGTGAACCTTTCCTCACAGGAGAGGTGTTCCACCCTCTGATCGTTTTCATGGCCCTCCTCTGGACCCGCTCCAACTAGTCCATCTCTGTCCTGTGCTGAGGACTCCAGAGCTGAACACAGCACTGCAGGTGGGGTCCCACCAGAGTGGAGTGCAGGGGCAGAATCACCTCCCTGGACCTGCTGGCCATGCTTCTGTTGATGCAGCCCAGGATACAGTTGGCTTTCTGGGCTGTGAGTGCAGATTGCTGGCTCACGTCCAGCTTTTCATCTACCAGCACCCCCAAGTCCTTCTCCCCAGGGCTGCTCCCAACCCCTTCATCCCCCAGCCTGTACTGATACTGAGAGTTGCCCCATCCCAGGTGCAGGACCTTGTGCTTGGCCTTATTGAACCTCATGAGGCTCACATGGGCCCACTTCTCCAGCTTGTCCAGGTCCCTCTGGATGGCAGCCTGTCCCACAGGTGTGTCAGCCGTACCACCCAGCTGTGGTAGATGCAGCTGTGCAAATGGACTGGGAAACACAACCTCCCTGTGGGTATCCTGTGTAACTGACTCAGTAAAGGTTGTGCATGTTTCTGACACCAGAACTTGATTCTCGTGGGGTAACTGATGTGTCTGTCCTCTGAAACAGCTGAATACACACGTTTCTTATAGAACTGAGGACTAGCCTTTGAGGCAGCAGAGCCAGCTCCGATATATTTTTTGGTTTTCTGAGAAAGTAGATCTATCTGTATATAGAAGCAAATATGGTAATTTTTAAAAATACTTCTTTCAAATTATCAATGAGCTGACCAGTTTCTGTTAGGAAGTAAAATAAATTTAATCAGAAATGTCATCTGTGGTGAAGGTTCTCCATTTGTTCTGCTCTCTTGGGTAAGTGTCCAAGCCCCATGCCAGTGAGGAGAGTGATCACAGAAGGCTTTGCATTGTCAACTGGTGAAATCAACTCTGTCCATAAGTATATTTTAAAAATCCCTAACTGCAAGTTTGTCACTGAGAACAGTGCAGTAATAACTGTTCCTTGGTGAAGGAACATTATTGGTCTTGGGTGCAGGAGAATAACACCTGGCAGAATGATAGGTGAAAGGATTGTGCCTAGGAAAGAGATACCATGGCCTTCTACAAAGAGGAGAGTGCTGGGCAAAAAACAATTACTGCATGGATTTTATTAGGAAATTATGAACCATTAACCCACTTTTTTCTCCAATGCCATTCTGTTTCACCATGTCTGAAATGGCTTGTCAGAGACCAGGAGTCTCAAAAATGCATGGAGATCTACCCTCACTGTACTAGTTCTTTGAATGGAATAAAGCCCTCTTTTAGCTTCAGCTCTCTCCAGGAGACAAAAATGCATGGACTAGAAATTAGAGAAAGTGGTGGTATCTGTGAAGTAGGACCAGCCACAGTGAGTATGAAGGAGCACCACAGCAGGCTGTGAAATGCGGTTTGCTAAACAATTAACCCTCTTCAGACAGTTCAATCACTGTAATTAACATGAAGCTTGTCCAGCCCAAACCAAAGAATAAAACCCGTCACATAAGACAGCGTAACAAATAATAACAGTGTCCTATTAATGGTTTAATACATTAAGCCATTATGTTTCTGTAAAATTTTGGAAGTCTAACATTCATTGTGCTCCACTGCGGAACATCTTTTAAAGATGGATTATGTTGCTTTTTTCATACTGCCATGTAGCTTGTCTACAGAAAGTTAATCCATTTTATTTAATATCTATGGAAGTATACTCTGTGCAGATTCCTTCAATAATTATCTTATTTTGTAGGTTTGGGGTTATCCATTCTGTGTTCACAAATTTACTCCTGTGGACAAATGGTGTGTTAACAGAGTCAAAACATCAACTGAATGAACATAAGGAAAGACTGATCACTCTTGGTTTTGGGAACATAACAATAGGTAAGCAAAAGGGTTGGGACATTTTGGAATTCCTGCTCTTAGACATGTCATACAAAATACTGCGTCACTGTAGAATGGAGCTTGGTCATTCATGACTATGTCAGCATAGTCATTCCCAGGCAAGTATAGTGAGCTGATACAGAGTTCCGATCTATAACTAAAATGTTATGTGATCATTATCATTATCATATATGTGATCCAGGCTGTTGTTTTTTTCCTTCTGAGTTCAAAACAAACAGATTTTTACAAACATTTCTTTTGAGGAATAATATCACTGAAGAACCCCTTTATTAGTAAATTGAACGCAGCAGTTTTAAAACCAGAGTTTGCTATTTATTAAGTTATTTCTAGAAAAACAAGCATGGATAATCCTGCAAATCCTTCCCAGGAGAGTGGTTACATGTGGTGTGTGGTCCTATGAGATTCACTGGGATGGCTCTGAGGGATAAGGGGTTATCCATTAGTGCTGCTTTACAAGATAAGTATTTTGTTCTAGGTGTTCTTTTTTTAATGAACCGTTTTATCTATTGGTAAGATGATGCAAGTTGTAGTCAACAAACATCGAGTATAAGGGAGTTATTAGGAGGAAATGCTTTACTGTGAGGGTGGTGAGGCACTGGAACAGGTTGCCCAGAGAAGCTGTGGATGCCCCATCCCTGGCAGTGTTCAAGGCCAGGTTGGATGGGGCTTTGAGCAACCTGGTCTATGGAAAGTGTCCCTGCCCACGGCAGGGTGGTGGAACCAGATCATCTTTAGGTTCCCTTCTAACCCAAATCATTCTAGGATTCTATGATTCTGTGATTCTATAAAACTGCTGGGGATGCCTTCCACTTCCAAACACCACTGAAGCATGGGGAAATTAGGAGTGGTTAACTTTAAAGAGGAAATAAAAGTTCTCAGCAGCTGTAAGTAATTTTCTTCCCATGAAAATTTATTGGTACAGCTGATAAATGTTGATTGTGTTCACATAGGACAAGACAGACAGCTTTTGAAGAGGAAAATGTATGTTTTCCCACCCAGTGAATTCAATAGCGCCCGTATCCTAAAACCACCTGATTTTGCCTCTACTAAGACAAATCCTGAACTAATTTGTTTTTTGCCTATTTATAGTCTGTG
Organism: Falco rusticolus; assembly: GCF_015220075.1. Taxonomy (NCBI): domain Eukaryota; kingdom Metazoa; phylum Chordata; class Aves; order Falconiformes; family Falconidae; genus Falco; species Falco rusticolus. Next base: position 74,768,637 of record NC_051187.1, on the reverse strand, counting down.
TAAATTGAAAAATTTTAGGCATTTTTAATAGTTCCTGCCAAAGTTCACATATAAGCAAAACCTAAATTTTAAAATCTGTAAAATAGTATTTTCAGTATAACTGTCTAGAATTATGGCCACAATTTTACATCTATTTGCAGTTGTTACCCTTTATATGTATCTAATTGAAACTATCTAGTTTCCATTAATAATCAAGTAGCTGAATTAATATTTCAGAGATTTTGTAATCACGGAGCATTAGTGGAGAGCAGGCAAATCACAAGTTAGTGGCTCTTTTTGACATTTCTACTTGTTAAATAGAAGCGGTTTCTTTATATTATTTCCTATTGTTCTGCTGCCAGAATTGTTACACAATTATGAACAGTCAGAAATAGCATCTGAAACAAGGGGGAGTAAAGTAGTGATCTCCAAGAAAAGTTTGGCATTAACATACAATCCAAACTGCAAAAGGAATTTTTTTTCTGTCTCTTAACAGTGTGTGGTTGAGAAAAAACAATACCAACTTTGTCCTCTCCTCTTCTTTTCTAAAATTATAGAAAACAAAAGAAAATCTTCCAGGCACAAATCTCAAATCAGTGCGTAAAAATGTGCTCTTCAGCATGTATGTTTATATACTTCTAAATAAATGCATTGTGCAAATAGGTATCTTTTTTTTTCTACCACTGTGGAAATTTCTGATTTCTGCCATTATTTGCTTAGGTTATAAATGCACATTAAATATATTTTACAAATACTATCAATTGTTTATTTTGCCATAGGGGTTTACAATGGAGGTATCTTCACAACAGAGAGGTAATGATTTCATAGGCGCCTCTCAAAAACAGAAGATTGATTTTTAATTTTTTTTTTAATTTTAAAACTATACTGGGGCATTGAGTGAAAGTATCTGTGGTTTACTTCATCTCTTTCCTAGGCATAAAAATCTTCTTAATAAAGTGGTTTTGATACTAGGAACCATGCTAGTGTAAATCACTGAGAAAAATGACAGCAGAACTGAGCTCTTTCCTTGTTAAGCTTGTTCTTGATCTGATCCACAGATCCCTGGGCTTCTATAAAAGCCTTCTAAGCCAAAGGGCTGAGGACTCAAAGCCCTTGGGATCTAGATTTTCATGTTATAAAAAGGTATTTTTACCAAGACTGCTTAAGTTCAGTGCCACAATGTGATTATTGCTCAGTGGCTGAGCAGTGAAGTCAGAGATCATACTTCAGGGAACATGCAAAAACTTTGTTAGGTTAATGACTTTAAGGGCGAGACCTTTTTTTAGGTTGCTAACTGGGTGGTGTGATGTATTGTTTGACTGAAATCTTACCTCTGACATTTTGTTACTTAATTTTTGTTTTACTAAATAAGAAATCTTTATAGTGCGCATAACTAATCTCTCCCTCTCCTTTAGTTTTAGATGATCATGCACCTCAATGCAATTGCACAACAACAACTCTCTGCTCGATATTTTCTCAAGGAATATATTACCTATATCCCTTCAATATAGAGTACCATATCCTAGCATCCACGATGCTCTATGTCCTGTGGAAGAATATTGGCCGCAAAGTTGAGCACCACCAGCAACACAAAACTCCATTCAAATTCCATGGCATAACTGTTGGAATGATTTTTGGACTAATTGTGTTAACTAGCACAATAGCTATTGTTGTTGTTTATTTAATTCAGATTGGACGTTCAAAAATCAAGAGTGAGTTAGCACTCACTATGTTTTACTTGCATGCTATCTTCGTGTTGGCTCTCATGTGTACAGCTGGAATCGTTGCCCTTCTCATCTACAGACTGGAAGACAGATCATTGGATAATTCAAAAAATCCTGCTCGAAAACTTGATGCGGAGCTGCTGGTGGGCACAGCTGCGGGGTCCTGGCTCCTTTCCTGGGGATCGATCCTTGCCATTATCTGTGCCCAGGCTCACCCCAAATACACATGGTATAACCTGCCCTACTCCGTCCTCGTTATAATTGAGAAGTACATTCAGAACCTCTTCATCATTGAATCCATACATCGTGAGCAGGAAAAGGTGAACGATGATATTAAAACTCTTCGAATAGTGACTATATCTCGGGGGAGCACTTTATCACTTACCCCCTCGTACAAAGAGATTTACAATGGCAGAGCTGCTGGTGAGGACGGGGAGGTACCCTGTCTGTTCAAGGGCACTATCTGTAGGAGAGAAAATGGTGGTGGTGGTGCCAAAGAAGAAACGAGTCAGGAAAATAGTTTGGTCACACATTTGGCCTCAGATATCTCATTTTATAGTAGAAGCTCAGTTACTAACAACAAGAGGAGAATTTTGAAGAACATCGCTGCATTTTTATTCCTCTGCAACCTTTCGGTAAGACATTAGAACATAATTCACAAGTTAATACCCAAAAGCCTCCCAACCTTTCAAGCCTGATAAGTGTATTAGAAGTACATGGTTCTACAGTAGCAGGTAAATTTTTCTTCTTCTGGAAGAATAAGCGAATATGCCTTTGGGGAACAAAGTCTATTTAAACGTGGAATCTGGGAGTCTAGGCTTGTTTTAGTCACAGTACAAAAACTGTAACAGCAGTGGAAGCTGAAACCCTCTTCCACCAGTGTGACCCAACAGCAACCGGGAGGATGTTCTTAAGAATTTCTGAAACCAATTTGCAGTTTGGTGGGGTTGCAGTCCTTAAGGGCTAGTGACTCATATTGCTGGTGATTTATATTGGCCTTGTGTTCTTTCCTTGCAGCTGTGGATACCACCGGCATTTGGGTGCCGCCCGGAATATGACAATGGACTAGAAGAAATAGTTTTTGGCTTTGAACCTTGGATAATTGTTGTGAACCTTGCGATGCCTTTTTCTATTTTCTATCGTATGCATTCAGCTGCCTCACTCTTTGAGGTCAATTGTAAAACATAGATCATATAGGGTCCCTCGGTGAACAATTGATTGAATAATTAATTAAATAAATATCACTTGAATGAGTGGATGAATGAATTAGCACAGGTAGCAACAGCTGCTCAATAAATAGAAGATTCAGTAGTATTTCTTTTAAAAAGGGACCATAGTTAATAGCATGTAATTTAAAAAAAAAATACTTCCACATATTTTGTTATATATGTGGTGTTATGTATAGGTACACTTTTCAGAATCATATTAGCGTTAATATGATTACCATTACATAGCAAAGTAAATTCGATCTCATTAATCTTTGTTTTATTCACGTGAGATTTGTCCTCTATATAATTTGTATTGCTTTGTTTTCATTCATTGTGGCTTGTGAAAGGGTTTTTAAAAAAATCTGTATGACATAGGAGGGAAAATCTCAGGAATAGCTAAACTGAGCAATATTCCTGAATCACAGAGATATTATGAAAGCTCCAGCTCTGAATTCCTAGCTATGTTTTTGCAGTAAAACCTGAAAACATTTGCTGTTAAGTTGGGATGTGGGAATTATTGTAAACTTCCTGAATACTGATAAAATATCAACGTATTATTATTATTTTCTCTAACTATATAGCAAGAAATCCAGGTAAGTAATACAAATGGTTAGTAATACGTGCTGTTTATAATTTCCTCTGATAAAATATATTTCAATTAATGAAATATCATCTTGTATTTACTGTATGACATAACTGAGAAATAAAGCTAATCCTTTTACTTAATTCTTTATTCATACATCCTTGGAATATTTTAAGAGAGGAAACCAGTCTTACAGCTTATATTTAGCTATATACATTCTGTTGCCAGAATGGTATATATTCCCTGTACATTTTTTTTATGAGCTGCTGATTTCTTTGTAGTTTGGTCTCCTTGTTGGAAGATGTGTCTTCATACATGGATGCTGTAAAGCATAGCTGATGCCTCTAGAAATGTGGAGGGCCCTTGACTGAGAGATTTGTAAGTGTGGATTACCAACCGGTAGAACATAATCTCAAATCCCTAGGATATTTAGTTGCCTGAATGCTCGCAGAAAGCAGTGAAAAGTTGTGTGCCTGAATATTGTTAGAGTCTGCACCTGTAAGATGGAAAGACTGGAGCAATGATCAGAATACTAAAAAGAAGTGACCAATTATTGGATAACCCTTACTAACTCATTAATGGTCTATTCCTAAGTCTGGTGACTCAAGGGCTGCAAAATTTCTGCCCCCAGTTCCTAAAAGACACCATCTGCCTGAAAGCTGTCATATTTCTGCAGAGGAGAGGTCTGCTTCCAATTCAGGTTTCCACTGCCTTGTCTGCTCTCACGCATCAGATCAAAAATTTTGGCTTTGTACCACTAGATGGCAAACACAGACCATTCCATAAATGACCTGATTCCAGGAGTTCGTTCACATGATAATTAATCCGTTCTGTTTTGTGGTACACACAGCCATAACCCACCTAGGGATTTTTGCTGCCTTCTTTACCTGTTGAAAACCCTAGATCAAGTAAAGCAACTTTCATGTGAAGTCTCAGGTGAAGCCTGAATTAGATGAACCACCAGTGAGGCTGATCATGAGAACTCCTGTGTTGCTGCAGAGCAATTCCAGTTGTTCTATTTTAAGTGTTTTTTGGAAGAGTCGCCATCTGATCACATTGCTGTAATCTCTGCCTTTCTCTAGGGCTGCTTGTCATACTCTTTTACCATATCTCTATTAGTTCTTACATTAATTCTAGACTAACCTTTTCTATCTTTTTCCCTTGAACAGACCAGCTTGATACCACCTACTTCCATGCAAATACTGGCTCTAACCACTTCACTAGATTGTCTCCCAGACTGGTTCAATTTAAAGTAGAGGAAACAGGGCCATCCAGATAGTCAAATAAAGCTTTAATTTTCCTTCCAAATCAACTTTTGGACCAAGTCTACAGCTAATTCTAGTATCAGAAAAAAATCGTTTCTCTAGGTAAGCCCACAAATCCCGCTTCATCTTTTAAGTGCCTATAAAAGTGGCTAGAGGAAGCCTGTCTCTTATTCCTCTGTTTCTGCGGGATGGGTCTCATGTCTTCAGCTCGAACTGGTTCTCTTTAGCTAATTCCCAGCATTCGTGTTCAACAAAAGCAGAGCTAGCTGATCCCTAGGGCCCAGAAGGCGCCATATGCTCTACTACAAACACGTAGCACACATTTGAAAGTTTCAAAAATAGCCAACATCCTTATTTAGTTATATTTCATCTGCAATCACATAGCCCTTTCTATTTCTTAACATTACTTTGAAATAATTACATTTACCCACAATATTAAATTGATTTTGAGTGCTGAAATTGAAGTTTATTCAGCAAAGTGTATTAAGGTAGCACTCTGGCAGTGAGCAAATGCTTTAAATGTGCTAATGGGCAGATTTTGTTCTGAGCTGCACTGATGAAACCCTGCTGACTTAAAAGCTCCGTTCCAGGACCAGAGACTTGATTTTGGCCTGAGAAGCTTAAGAGGTTTTCACAACAGGCATTCTCTCAAAAAATATTGTTCCATCCAAATGCAGAATATTTTATAGTCTTAAGTTTAACTACTCTTGAAGCAACGGTGAGTCATGAAGTTCTGAAAATTTTAGAAACAGATTTTTTAGAAACATAGATTTTTGGGCCAGGAACAGTGATCAGATTATTTAACGCAGTGTGTCCTCTAGCTTTCTGATCAAAGCTAAACCTGGGCTTTCTCAAACAACTGCTTTCAGACTTCTCTTTTTTTTTCTCTAGCATATATCAACAACACTAATTTATCACAGGTTTTAAAATACAAGAAATAGCATGAAGTTACCCTGTTTCTGCCTACCTATGTGCTCAAGCATGCGACAGGAGGCAGGAGAGCCAGCTTACCCAAGAGAGTCCATCAGCTGCTCACTGTTACGTTCCTGCAGTGCCTCTAAGGGACAGTTTGTCTACTTTGAGATCTCTTGGGAAAACCTTTAAGCCCAATTTAATATTACTTAAAAGAGATATATTTTTTAAGGGTATGTCTTTAGTCAACTCCAAAATGCACTTGATACATAAAGGATTCTGGATTTTTGCTGCATAATCTTAATCAAAAAGCTATTCTCTTGATACTCATCATATCCTTCTGTAAGACTCTTCCACTCCCTCCCTTCCTCCCTAAATAATTTTATTTATTCAATAATATATGTTTGGTAGCATTTAAACTCATATATGTACAGGAATAAAGGCTGCTAAGGTGCAAAAAGATTCCTACACACCTCAGGTATTTGCCTGAAGAGTAAAACTTGCATGACCATCGATTTTTCCAAGTGTTTTTTAGTGTCATTAACACTAACTCTGGGATGGAAGAAGTTGGAGGAGTCATGCTTGAGTCTTTCTAAAAGAACTGAATTCCTTTTACTAGTTTTTCTAAATACTTTGAATTTCCTCTTTTAATCACTTTTAAAACAATTTCCAATTTGATAATTTTGGAAATATTCCTGTGCTGTGTGGCCTACTTGTGGTCCACAGACTTTGAGTGGGCTATATCAGCGCAGAGAAGTAGATGGCTCCAGAGAACAGCAGAGAGGGAAATTATCAAAGTAATTTAAGTACATGCTTCTTTCCACTGAGTAGGGAATTTAAGGTCCTTATGAAGGTAATTAGTTCATTTTTTTTTTTTTTAAAAGCTGTCTGTTCTATTGAGCAGCATGTAATAAATCCTTCAAAATCTAATCTGTTCTTTCCTAAGTAGGGGCACATAGTATATTTGGCTTGGGTTATTCTGCCTTTTCTGCAAAGGCTCTGGACAAAGCAAGATTTGATTAAAAAGAAAGTGAAAGATTAAGCTGTAGGCTTTGTTGTTCCCTGGAGTTGGTTCTAGCTGAAAATGAAGTGCAAATCTCAATCATTATAATAATGTGACCAGGGTAATTTACTTGTGAATTTGATGACAATGTTTTGTGTAGCCAATATGAGTTTTAATTTAATTTATCACTTAATAAGATTAAGAAATGTTCAGAAATCACATTTGCAAGAGCAAAGGGAAAAAGGCTTTTTTAAAGGGTAGTTATTCAGAGCTTTCTCTAAGGTGTGGTTTCTGGACACTACTAGACTGTGGGTTTACCACTGATGCTTTGCTTTCTTTTTAACAGTTAACACTGCTTCTTTACTTGTATCCGAGTAGGTCTGTGATGGCCCTGTTGAAGTTTTAGTAAGGCAGGCTGGAAAGCAGCCTGGCAAAATGAATGAATGCTACTTTGATGTTATTTATTCTCTATATGACCTGACAGTACACAAAACAAGCTGAATGGAGATAGGAGTTTTGCATGTACTAATGTACAAAGACCCTTAAATGATTTATTTCTGGATCTCGAAAAATGAGTCTGTGGACACCACTGACCATATCTTCTATATGATGTATTAGGAAAAGCAAATGCACACTCATTAAATGCCACCTAAAATCCATGAAATAAAAAATATCCACAAACTTTAAGATTTTAATACAAACACTAATTTTTTTAATTCTACCTTGCTCTGTCTGATTAGAGATGAAGTATGTATAGCTGGCTTAGTGGATCACTTATTCCCTGGGAACTCTTGTCCCCAAGGATTTGGCCTCATTCTGTGCATGCATGAATAAAATGAGATTTGGATTTAAACAGAATTGAAGCAGCTGCAATTGTTAATGACAACCTTAAAAAAACCAGTTTGATCTATTAGCTTTAAGGGATGAATTTGATCTTGAAGCTGATGATAGTGGGAAATCTCACTTTAATGTCAATAGTTAGTGTTTAGAGTATTTTTTTCTTTTTTATTAGATGGTGTGTTATGTCTCATTCACTTGGCTGAGGTTTAAAGCAAAACTTGCAATTCTCTATGGCAATGTCTCCTGCCTTCCTCTGCTACTATTCTTCACCTAGAAGAAAACCAAGTTTCAGCCCTATAAATATGTCCCTTGGTAAAATCTTCACCAACACATTTTCTAGTTCTCGCCAGAAGCAAATGGACAACAATTCAGTCCAAAGAACATGTTACCAAATAAAGATGGATGCATTAGGTGAAAATTTGGGAAAGAGCAGGTGAAAGAACAAGAAATGGCAGGGAAACCAGTTGCCATCTCTCTCTCCTTCACTTGCAACAAACACCATTTTTTATCTTTACACGACATTTTCTATCAAAACTTGCACAAGCATTGGGTGCTTCTTGCATATTTTCCAGTAAATATTTGCTTGAATGTCACTGCAACATATCTGGAATTAAAAGCCAGTTTGTGAAAAGCATGCATAGATCCCCAGGGAGCCACATCAGCATTTTAAAATCAAAGCAGATGCAGGAACAGCTCTCATCCACATGTGCTGGTTTTGGCTGGGGTAGAGTTAATTCTCTTCACAGTAGCTAGTATGGGGCTGGTTTGGATTTCTACTGGAAACAGGGTTGATAACACAGGGATGTTTCAGCTACTGCTGAGCAGTGCTGACACAGAGTCAGGGACATTTCTGCTCCTCACGCCACCCCACCAGTGAGCTGAGGGTACACAAGTAATTGGGAGGGGACACAGACAGGACAGATGACCCCAACTGACCAAAGGGGTATTCCACACCGTATGGCATCATACCCAGCATATAAAACTGGGGGAAGAAGAAGGAAGGGGGGAGACGTTTGGAGTGATGGTTTGTCTTCCCAGGTAACCATTACCCGTGCTGGAGCCCTGCTCTCCTGGGGATGGCTGAACCTGCCTGCCCATGGGAAGGAGTGAATGAATCCCTTGCTTTGCTTTGCTTGCACGTGTGGCTTTTACTTTACCTATCAAACTGTCTTTATCTCAACTCACAAGTTTTCTCACTTTTACCCTTCCAATTCTTTCCCCAATCCCACCAGGGGGGAGTGAGCAAGCCGCTGCGTGGGGCTGAGCTGCCAGCTGGGGTTAAGCCATGACACCACACAATCAGGATTATCACAGATGTTGTACCTACTTTATTCTAATTTATTCTGCAATCAAATATTTACCAGGCTTAACTGAAGATCAGGATGCTTTTAGAAATGCATGGAAATAATTAGTTAGATATCTAAGGCTAAATCTAAACTTGGTATTTGGTTCAGTCTTGAGTCCATTATCTTCTGAATTTAGTAATTTTATCCCTAACAGGCAATGACCTTTGTAGGAAGGCGGCATCTGACAGCTCTGAGGTAGTAAGCAATAGGTTTGTACCAATGTCTTAATGGTAGCTGGCTACATGAACCCCTTTCCTCGTGTCTCCTCTTGCTCTTTGCCCAGGTATGAGGAGCACTCCCGCAGTGCTCCCCAAGTGGGATTTTCCACCACTGCCTGCTCGAATCAAATAGCTTCATTGCCAAGAAATACTTCAATAAGACGGAACACTAGACATACTTTTGAAAGCATTCTTGAGCTCTTTTCCAGGCATTACAGTATCTTCTCTCCAAACCTGGAAAACCTTCCCAGTTCAGTAAGAGTCCAGAATTCAAACTTCACTGCATTAAGAGGTGACTGTGCCTGCATTTCACGTCAGCTCTGCATGTAGATGTGGCACTGGCACTGAACCCGTGAGCTGTGGCCACCCAGTCCAGGTAAGACCTGCCAAGGGCAAGCCAGCCTGCACACTGCCAAGTGGGACCCTGACACTGAGACAACATAAAGTAGCGGGGCATAATTAATAGATTAAACACCCAAAGAAGGAAACTACCTCATACGCTGTCAAAGCAGAAACAAAACTTTTGTGCAACTATAATTCTCATGATTATCTTTTATGTTTGGATTGAGCTACAGCTAAAAAAAAATAGCCTGTCCCTCTTCAGGCCGCAAATCTTGGTCAATAGTACTAAGAGTAATTGCATTAGCTAGTTATTTTTAACTATAAAGGCCACAGCAGCAACAATAAGTAGTTGCAAATAATTCTAAAATTAAAATTCAGATCCAGAGCTGGGTATCATTATTGCAGGTAATTAATGCAATCAGTACAGCCTACGTGCAACAAACAATTGACAAATATCAGGTAATTTGATCTGCAATATTTTCTTTGATGAAAGCAGGTAGACAATATTACAGTTGATAGTTTCTGCCCTTGGCTTTGTTTTCTGCTCTGACATTTGGGAACCCACTGCTCCCTACAGCAACTCTTTCGGTCTCAGATCAATACACATTCCATGTTTCATGAAGACTGCCCTGTGTACAGCTTCCTCTGCCGAATACTCAAGGCAAAACCAGTCTTTTAACATATTTTGAAAGTTAGTATATATGAGTCTTTTGGTTGACCAAGCCTGCCACAATGATATGCAGAAAATCTCACTGGATAGAGTTATTGGTTTACCAACGCAAGGATCACTGGGGCAAACTGCTGGCTCACGCTGAGTATCGTGGCCACTGCTTAGGTCTCACTGTGACTTTTAACATAAGGCTTTCCTGAGACAGCTGCAGAGCTGTGCCATTCCCCAAATGAACTCCAGGCAGACCAGTTCACCAGGACTGATCAGATCCTGGGTCTGCCCCATACGATGCTGTCGAGGTCCATCTCCTTCCTTTTTAAAGGTGTTTTTTGTTCCAAGGCTGCACACTGCGCCAGTCCACTGTGGTTATGACTTCTTGCAGAATTTGGGGTATTTGCCTTGATTTATTGGAGCACATGCTTTTTGATCTCTGTGTCCCCGCCTTTGATTTGCAGTGTGTCAGCCAGAAGAATGGGGGTCATAAAGGCATTACAGGGTAATCTCTGCACTTGAAAATGTGCGTATTTCTTCTCTGACCCTCCTTATGTGTATTGGAGAAGGAGAAACCAAGAGGATGACAAATCTAAACACACTGTAAGATGAAATGCTGCTGCTCAGCATGCAGAAGGCCACTCACAATACAGAATAAATAGCTGTTGCTGTCTCACAGATGAACAGAAGAATACACTTCAGTTTTTCTTTGTCGGCTCCAGTACAACTCTTGTGTCAGCAGACTGATGTCTTCATCAGCTGTTCCTCTGTGTTTCTTACTAGCACTAACAGTCCTATGGATTATTGCAATAGGTATTTAATACAGAACTTTCTAATCCCTGTTGCTGATATTCTGCTATGGAGATGAATGAGACCTGTTGATTCTAAAGGAACATTTTATTTGAAGTCTTACTTAAGGCAAAAAAAAGAGCAGAACTAAGTAAGAGCAGTAATTTACTGCTTGTTATCTCAAAGTGACAAAGTTGCTCATTTGTACCACTAGTGTTTAAAAATTTGAAACTGGAATTCTCCCTCAAAAATCCTGAACTACAAAATCTAGCCCTGGTCCTATACAATTCTTAAAAATACAGATCAAAAAACCTATCAGCTCTAACTGTTGACACATTTGTAAAATTACCTTGCATTGTAGTTTTCTGTTAAGCATTTGCAACAGGCTATCCTGCAAGGATACAGCTGTCGCACAGTGCCAGCGAACAGCCGAGGTTTCAGGGTCCCTCCTCCCAACCCCATTCTCTTCCATCCCGCAGCTGCCTTTTGGGAGAAGGGAAGCGTAACGATGAGTTACTGTCCAACTCAATGAGACATCATCTGTGTTCCTTGAGAGGCTGAGACCCAGCCACTGACTTTTGTCTTCTGAGCCCTCTTCTTCTATCAGACTTAAAAGACTTCACAACAGCATCTGTTTTTATTACAGAAATTACTGTTTGTTTGATTCTATGAAGGATTTAGTTTTCCTATGCATTTTGTGGAACACAATCTCACACTACGGTAATAGACAGGGTAAAATCCCAAGATAAATGATGTTGACTGCAAGTGTTCAAATAAAAATTATTAACTAATAAAGACTGTAATTTATACATTCAATATAAAATTCATAGGTCCTGTTAATATACCGTGGGTTAGAGAAACAGAGAAATCGAAACACCGAAAAGAAATTTGTTTTCAAATTACTCCATAGGGCAAATTGTTATACTATTTAAGCCAGAGACAAAATTACAGCAGCTTCTTTGGGAATCAAACCCACCTGATTTTTATTTGGAGTTTAGCAGTATAATTGATAAAAGACAAAATAAAAGTCTTGAAATGTTCAGTATTAGAAAATTAAATCACTTTTTTCATCTTGATAATTTTCTCTGGACAGATGTTCACCTGGGATGTAGCCATGCACCCCCAGACAATATGAATAACATACCCAAATTGTACCATTATATAAACCAGGGTTTGGTGGGGTTTTTTTTCCTTTATCTTGATTCAAATGTCACTGATCTTTAGTAGTTTTCATCATATGAGGTCTTGCTATATTAAAAATAATGATACTAATGTATAGTATATTATTATGAATATCCAACAATATAAGATAATATTTTATAAGATAAAAGCCACAAAATGAACTGATACAATCCACCAGGAAATCATATTCAAAAAAATCCTATTCCCTTTGCTTTTGGTGTTGGCTAGCATTCATCTTTCATCTTTTACCATTGGTTTAAATTGAGTCAGGTTCAGTATGAATAACAAAAATAAACAAAAAAAAAAAAGGAAAATTTGTGAAAATCTCTTCTGGTAGCATTAATTACTTCATGATTTCACCAAGAGAGTGATCAACTGCTGATGTAGAACCATATTGCACTCATTACAGGGAAAAAAGCAACAGAGATACTGGGAGAGCTGTTCATTCTGTTACACATGGTTAATTAACACTATCCATCACAGTCCCAAGTCAACAAAAAACTTAAATAGATTTTAAGGCCAGAGGGGATAACTGTAACCATCTAAAATTACTTTTCCCACAGTGCAGACTACAGAATGCTGTTCGGTACCATCTGAACCAAGACAGAGCTGGGGGATGAGCTAAGGCACAGAGTCTCAAAGAAATGCATTCAGCCTTGGTTTTCAGACTGCAAATGATGGCAAATCTATTACAACGCAAAATCAATTGCATCAGCCATTAACTATCTTCACTGTTATAAATGTGCACCTTACCTCTACCCTGATTTCTCATAGATTCGTTCAGTTTCTAGCCACTGTAGTTTTTGTGACCTTACCTGAAAAAGCCATCTATTGTCAAGAAAACTTTTCCCCCTGTAGGACATCGCCAGCTGTTTCTAACCCTCCTGATGTCATTCGCTTGGCTAAGGAAGTTTTCCAGACATGATTACTGTAATGCTTTTCTGATCATTTTTCCAATGGCTCATATTTATTTTTATTTGAAACACGAACAGCAGAACTCAACCTAGTCTGCAAGGATTTTTCTGTTGCTGCATACCTCGATGATACCAGTTCTTTCCCTTTCTTCCCCAATGTTTTCACATGGCTCTATATACGCCCCCACCTTTGTCCATCTGTGCAGTAAAGCATTTCAGCTTCAGTGAGTAAAACTGATGGACCTTAAGCATACGTTCAACCATGCTTCTAAATATAGCTCCACTTGAGCATACTTCTACAGCTAGGAACCTATCCAGCTACTTTGCTAAATTGGCTTGATGTACAGTGACTTCCAGCCTCCTCCACCTCTACCGCTACCTCTTCTTGCCTGCTTTAGAGCCTAACCATAATGGGAAGGTTTTGATGGGCTGCTTTTACAGCCTAAACCTCAGCAGTACATCTGTGTCTATATATTTTAACTTCATTTTGGCATTAATTATTTTTTATGTCTTTACATCAAGTATCTCTTAGATGAGAACATGTGTGAATTTCTGAGTGTTGTCTATTTTTAAAATACCATTCAGCAGAACAGTGGGTCTGTGTGTTTTGAAATGGAAATAGAATATGTGGCAATGAAGGAAAAGAGTGAGTAAAACACGCATTTCTAAAATCAGGAACTGCAGAGATATTTTTTTTCACTCAGAACCATTGCAATAACAGTTAAATTCCATTATTTCCAACCTGCCAGCTGTGAGAGAGAAGTGCAATTTTAACAGGTGAATAAAAAAAAAGAAAAACGAGACAAAGCTCTGAAGGAAAAGCACAAAAGCCATTACAAAGATGATTTCAGGATGAAAAAACCCCACCTCAAATCTCTCAGCAAGTGACAGCTGTGGTTTTAATGGACTATTCTTAAAATGAGATTTATATGCAAACTGCCTACAGAAAGTAAAAAAAGAATGCTAATAATGTATAAAAGTTAAAGGTTTTTATCTCAGGCTCAAAAAATGTTGATGGCAATGCATGGAACATTAAAACGTACCATAAATGTCCCGATTACATGATTGCTGCTCTGACCTGGTGCCACCACGAACAAACTGGTATGAACGCTGCACCAAAGCAGTTGTCTGGTTGCCTGCTCCTGCTCCACCACTTCCCAGCTCACTGGAGTCTACTAGCATGGGGGGTTTAGTCTCATATGCCACCCCATCACAAACCAGTATTTTTTTTTACTACCATTGAAAATCTTCCCTGATCTCTTAATGCATTCCTGTGACTAGAAAGAAAATTTTGAGCATGCATGTAACGTTGGATCAACATTGAAGACTGTATCACCAGTGCAACTCTAGGTACAGGTGCATCTTTGGCTGATGAAACTTGCCCAGCTCAATGATAGATATTTTTCCATAGGAATCTCTGGTGAGCAACTTTGGTTCACACCAGCTGAAATTCAAGAACATTTGCTACAGATGAAATAGGTGGGAGAGGACATTACAGCCTCTAAATTCTGAGTTATGCAGGAGCCAGACAGCCGAATGCAACACTTGGCTGATAAATGAGATACTTTGGGAACTCCTCTCTACTTTGCGTCTGCCTATTGCAGACAGTACTGTAGAAAGCATAGCAAAATTTCATTCTTTAGGTGTCTGACAAGTAAGCTCTGACAATTTTTGTTTCAATGGGTTAAAGCATATTCCCTGGCTGCTTGCACCTCCTCTCTGCCTGACTCCACCACACACAGCAGAGCTGGTAGGAGGTAACATACCCCTGCACCTCCGCTGCTCCCAGCCACAGCCCTACGTCTTCGCTTCCAGCACTGGTGCTGATTCGTACCAAGCCACCAGCACACTCACAGTGCTGCTGAGTTGTGGGCAGGCTATGTTACTATTGGGTTACTATTGTTATTAAGCAGATACCTACACATACGTTTATTTAAATAGCTAATGCATGCTGACTGCATGCATGTAAATACATACATGCATATAGATACCACATTATATATATAGTTTGTGCTGATGTATTCACGTGTGTATGCATACGCCTCTACACTGGTGAAGCAATGAATATAAGCTAAAAGAAGCAAATCAGATCATTGCTTTTTTACATAAAATACTTACATTTCTGGACCAGCATCTTCAACAGGCACGTACACAAGTACTCGTGCAATTTGGTCCTTCGTTTATAGAAATTGTAGGAGGCATTGCTTAGGAAAGCAGAGTTTGTGCAAGCAACACATTGCCTTGCCTCAGCATCACAGCTTTAGTCATGCTGTTTAGAATTCAGTGGTGACAAAACCTAAATTCTCCCTCCAATATTAAATATAACTCTTCTTAAACGTGGAAAAGTAGTGCCAATTTCTTAAGTGAGAGCTGAAGTGAAGCTCCAGTTTCTCCTGTGGCAATTTTAGAAAACTGCCTAAAAGGTTGCATAGTTTATTTATTTATTGCTCTGTATTTAGTAACTCTAACACTTAATCTCCCTTCATGTCAGTGCAGATCCACCAACATATAGCGAGCCTTGTCCTGCCCCATCTGCCCGGAGAAGCAGCTGGAAGGCTCCTGACGAGCGGCTTTCTCAGTGCTTTTAGTGCCAAAGCAGGCTGTTGAGTCAAGAATGGGTTTCATCTCTGTCAATGGTTTTAAGAAGAGTCAAGTTTTGGAGAAACTCAATCTGTAACGCTCTGAATAAAAACCACTAAAGCATGCTCTCTGAAACACAGACATGCTACCCGTGCATGGCAAGCCTAAGAGCCCAGCCCTCACACCTGCACCGCTCAGGGTTGCAACTCGTTTGTAGCTGCGCTGGAGCCCCACGGAGAGGAATGATTCATCCCATAGAAGAGCTGAAAAGACAGAGAATCCGATTTCGTTAGCAGTGCTTCTCGCCTGTAATGCATCTCTGTCGTCCAGCAGAACCCTTTGGAGCAATTCCCCATTTAGGCTGCATTTCCCATCCCTATGGAAAAGCCCAACCCGTCCCGCTCCCCCCCACGACAACTCTCTCCCCGCTGGCCCACACCCAGAGGTCGGGCGAGCTCCGTGCCCGTCCCTAACAGCCCGGGGATGGTAGAGGGGGTGGGGATGGTAGGGGGCGTGGGGGTGGTGGGAAGGTACATTTCCCCGTTCCCTGCGGTGGGACCGCGCTCTTCCCTCCACCTGCGCGAAGCCCGGTGGCGGCGGAAAAAACCTGCGAGACCCACTCGGTGTCGGGGGGAGGGAGAGCAGCGCCGCAGGGAGGCCGCCCCCGCCGCCCCGTGCCGTCGCGGCCCCCACCAGCCCCGCAGCCTGCCGGCCCGGACGGGGAGTCCCTGGCGGCGGAGCATGCTCAGAGGGCGGCGGGGGCGGGCGGGCGGCCGGGCCGGGGAGGGGGCGGCGGGGAGCCGGGCGCGGGGGTGCCGCTCCGCTGCGCTGGGAACCCCGGCGGGCGCGGGGCGGGCGGAGCCGCCGGGCCGGGCGGGAGCCACCTGGAGCGGCGGGGGCGCGGAGCGGGCGCCTGGAGGAGCGGGCGCGGAGCGGGTACCCCGAGCAGGGTGAGCCCCAGGGAGAGGAGCGCGCTGAGCAGCGGAACGGGGCGGCGGAGCGGGGAGCGCAAGCGGGAGACCGCGGAGCGGGTACCCAGACCGGGCTCCCCGGGACGGAGACCCCGAGCAGGGGCACGCGCCGGGCCGCGGCGGGGGGCGCCGAGCGCGGGGCCGAGGAGCGCGGGACTGGGACCCCGAGCCCCGCGCAGGGGGCGCGCGGAGCGGCGGGGCGCGGAGCCCGCAGCCCGGTACGCGCTGAGCGGCGGAGCGGGGCCGCCGGAGCGGCGGGGCGCGGGGCGTCCGGCAGGGGTGGCGGCGGGGCGGGGGGCAGCGGCCCCATGGGGCGGGGCGGCGCTGGCTGCTCGGCGCGTCCCGGCCGCCGCCGCCCCGCCGCCGGCGGGAGCCGCCAGCCATGCTGCGGGGCGGCCGGAGCCCGCTGCCGGCGGCCGCGAGTCCCTCCGGCGGGGCGCGGGGGGCGGCGGGCGCCCCCGGGGCGGCGCAGGTGGCGGCGGGCAGCTTGCTGGCGCTGCTCATCCTCTGGACGCTCTTTGGGAACGTGCTGGTGTGCGCGGCCATCGTCCGCTACCGGCACCTGAGGAGCAAGGTCACCAACATCTTCATCGTCTCCCTGGCCGTTTCGGACCTGCTAGTGGCTCTGCTAGTCATGCCCTGGAAAGCGGTGGCCGAGGTGGCCGGGTACTGGCCCTTTGGGGCCTTCTGCAATGTCTGGGTGGCCTTCGATATCATGTGCTCCACGGCCTCCATCCTGAACCTGTGCGTGATCAGCGTGGACAGGTACTGGGCTATTTCCAGCCCCTTCCGCTATGAGAGGAAGATGACCCAGCGGCTGGCTCTGGTGATGATTGGTGTGGCATGGACTTTGTCTGTGCTCATCTCCTTCATCCCCGTCCAGCTCAACTGGCACAGAGGTCGGGATGTCGTTGCTGCTGGTGATATTGGAGATGGCTTTGGCACTGGCTGGGCAGCGGCAGGTGCTGTCACCACCTGGGCAGACGATATGAGCACCACATGGGTGGCATTAGCAGCAATGAGACCCTCGGAGGGGACCTCTGGCAGCAATGAGACCCTCGCTGGACACTCGGAGAGCTGTGACTCCAGCCTCAACAGGACTTACGCTATTTCTTCCTCCTTGATCAGTTTTTATATTCCGGTGGCTATCATGATAGTTACCTACACTCGAATCTACCGCATTGCCCAGGTGCAGATACGTCGTATCTCTTCACTGGAGAGGGCAGCTGAACATGCGCAAAGCTGCCGGAGCAACCATGTTGACTGCCACCATCACAAGAGCCTCAAGTCCTCCATCAGGAAAGAAACCAAGGTGTTGAAGACTCTCTCTGTCATCATGGGCGTCTTTGTCTGCTGCTGGTTGCCCTTCTTCATCCTGAACTGCATGGTTCCCTTCTGCGAGAGCCCACCCAGTGACCCCCACGCTGGCCTTCCCTGTGTCAGTGAGACCACCTTTAATATCTTCGTCTGGTTTGGTTGGGCCAACTCCTCTCTCAACCCTATCATCTATGCCTTCAATGCTGACTTTAGAAAGGTCTTCTCCAACCTCCTGGGTTGCGGTCAGTTTTGCTCTAGTACTCCAGTGGAGACTGTTAATATAAGCAATGAGCTTATCTCTTACAACCAGCACACCCTTTTCCATAAGGAGATAGTGACAGCTTATGTTAACATGATCCCAAATGTGGTTGACTGTGAGGAAAATCGCGAGGACCCTTTCGATAGGATGTCCCAGATCTCCCCTGACCACGAGATTGCCACTGACTCGATCTGTGAGCTGGACTGCGAGGGGGAGGTTTCACTAGGCAAAATAACACCTTTCACTCCAAATGGTTTACATTAAATTGCATCCTGCCCTGGTCAGTTCTTCTGGGATAATAAACCAAAATATTAGCACTGAATGGAGAAGCCTGCTTGATTTTATGCTATAGTTTAGTCAGTCACTT
The DNA here is from genome assembly GCF_015220075.1 of Falco rusticolus. Classification (NCBI taxonomy): domain Eukaryota; kingdom Metazoa; phylum Chordata; class Aves; order Falconiformes; family Falconidae; genus Falco; species Falco rusticolus. The sequence goes on along the minus strand of NC_051187.1, from coordinate 74,750,177 downwards.
CATACTAAAGTCACTTCTATGTGTAGCACTTCGCAGGATGTAGACGCTGTCAGGAGGGAGCTGGCAGCACAAACATTCCACACTTGCCCAGGCTGAGAGAGGGTCAGGCGGTCACGCTGATGAGCTGTGGTGAGGTGTCGTGGTGTAATTACGGTCAGTTTGTGTTCATAACGTGTTTGCAAGCTGAAGGTACCATTGTCAGTGCTAAGTATTACAACTTCTAAAATCAGGGACAGATGTGGCTGGCATAGACATTAAATAGAAAAAAAAATCTGGGCTGTTCATTTGTTCAGATCTTGTGTTTCTTTTTCTCTGTTTTTTTGTTTTGAGGTTTTTTTGGTTGGTTGGTTTGTTTTGGTTTTTTTGAGATAAAAATAGTGAGGTGGTGATTTGGATGATTATTTAAATGTGTGTTTCTGCCAAAACAGTTCATGTGAAATCCTTGTTCTTTTAGGCAGCATTGTTGCCTATGCTATCCTTGCCATGTTCCCAGATGAATAAATAAAAGTTATATTGATCAAGGGGTTATTATCTTTCATTTATCACCCTGAAAGGTTTACAGCAAGTATTCTAACTTTTAATATTTGTGTTTGAATTATTAGAATGACTGACAGATAAACCCTGTTATTTTAAGAGCAAAATAGCCTGTATAGAAAATACAGTTTTTGACTAAAAGCAAGGCCCATAGGAATGATTGACTTAAATGAACCCTTTTATATGGCTCTGCTTAGAGCTAGTTTTATGCCTGTTTTTCTTTAGTATTGTAACTGATGATATTCCTCTCTGCAGCTAAGAATATCAAGAATCTACTTACAAGCTATTAATACTTTCCACTTAATTCTATACTTGAACTTGCTTTTTAAAGGTACTGTTAATGAGAAGAGTTCAGTGGTAGAATTAGGAACTGAATGTGTCTAAAAAACATTAATTATGTTTGAAAATCATATTAATGATCAGCGTTTCCCAGTGTAGACATTAAAGAACTCATTCAAACCAAGAGAAGAAAAAATGCTGTTGATGTATTTTTTTAGACATTTACTTATTAGCTGGAATTTAAATATAAGTGCTTTAACTTTACAAAAATTCTAAAGCAGTCTTTAAAAATTGTAAAAGAGTGTTTTAATCTCTGTTTCTATTGAAACATTGACATCAAATGGAATATTTTATTTAGAAAGAATTGTGAGCTTTCAGCTCAGAATTCACAAGTGATCTTGTTTCCAAACAAATGATCAAAGGTTGTAAAGCAATACCAATATTTATTTCAAGTTTTGGCTCAAAAAAAGGAATATTTGAATTCTTTTACCCTTTAAAAACAGCCGTGCCATGAGCTGAGAGGTTTAAATGGAATGGCAGGGGTGGGTTCGGCAGAACTCCCTCCTGCTGCCTCCCCCGTGCTGCCCATCTGGGGGCTGGCGGCCCCTGTGTGCTCCATGGGGACAGGTGGGATCAGCACTGGGGGGCATGGTTTGGGGGAATTCATTTAACCAGGTGCTGGGATGTATGAATGTTACAGACTTGGTAGAGCACCTTTGGAAGTCAAGCCCTTAATACTGGTTTGGGGATTGCCCTACTTCCTTTTGGGATATGGGGTGGAAGAAACGCAGGAGGCATATGACTGAAATTCCTTCGGTTGCCTCTGCTGCAACCCGGTTTTGTCTGCAAGCAATGTTCTGTCTGTGTACTCTTTGGTAGTAGTTGGTTGTTTCATCATTTTGGATTATCTTTTCAACTGCTTGTTCCTGAAGATTGACATCTACCTGAGCATTTTCTTTGCTGTTGATATGAAATCCCAGTGTAATATCCCTTTACAGCTGTCCTCAGAAAAGGCTGTTGTGACTGTAGCTTAGGGAAGCTTGAAGAACCAAAATCTCATGTGCATAACCAGGTTTAACCTACCGATGGCTTGACATCGAGGGTGAGTATGTTATCGTTCCTCTACTAAAGCAATCGTATGTTGCCAGGAGTGAACCATAGTTCTAGCTCTGCTGATGAAGATAAACTTGCCCAGAATAAAATCAAATTTTTGCCCAAATAAAAATGAACGAAACTGCTTCTGGTGGTGCAGTGATGAATTATCCCAACCAGAATTTGGATTTTTGCATTTTCTAGTTACTACTCAAATTTTGAGGCTAGTACAGCATGTTAAACTTTCTGGATCTGTGCAAAAAGCCTGTGATACCCAGATGCAAGAGGTGCAGGCACCTGGTGCCTATTCCAACTCCAAGGACACCACCTGTATTTTATCCAGTTTTGTCCATACTAAATCAGAAACAGCCCAGGTAACTGGAGAAGAGAAAACATGATCTCTTCCTGAGCAGCTGTGTGCCAGCAGGCTGCACAGTCTGGTGCTCCATGGTACACCTTGCTCCAGCAGCAGCACAGAGCAGCAGATCAGTTTCAGTAGTAACAGCGAAGAGGGTGTCCCCCCACCTCCCAAAGTAGCATTTCCTCTTCAAAACAATCCCTGTGCTGGTAGTGTGACAGTCCCCTTGGATCTAGTTCCCTGTGGGTATGGTGGAGGTGTAGATGTGTACATGAAGATGCTAGTGCATCCCCTTGACAGGTATTTTTCTCCTCATTGAGGCTTTGCTTGCCTGGGTTTCTGGAATAAGTGTTTGGGCTAATGCTGGCGTGTAAAGAGGTTACATATCCATCACTGGGTTTATATAACAGCTTTGTCCAGAATATTAGAAACAGTCTTGTCTTAGATGTGAAGGAACGCAATATTGTGCCTCCCCCCAGAATTTGGGAGCATGGTTAGGACAATACAGAAAACTGGTCAGTTGCTACTTTTCATTACTAATTTTTAGGTTATGACTTCAGCTGGTAAATGATTTCTGATGGTGACTGTGTGATGTAATCTCTGAATATGTACCTGTCAGGGGGCTTCATCCTTTGGAGGCCAAGAGCATCAGAAAGGGAGCATTTTTGCTTCACAAGACAGAGAGAAGGTACATATTTTTGCTGGAAGCACAGCTTGACCTTATGGATCTGAAAGAAAACCATTTTCTTGACTCATAACATAGGGAAAATCTGTTGCTTTTTAATGTTTCTTAATTACTTACCACCGACAAAGCTAGACTGTTAAGAACTAGTAAGAGAAACTTTTAAAATAAATGTGTATCTTGCCTCTAACTATAAAAAGGGGCAAAGTGTCTCAATGAAAACATCCCCCAAAAGGATTTTTTTAACTTGTTTCTCTCAGATGAAACTGCTGCTCTACTTTTTTAATGGTTTCCCTCTTAAGGACTAATGCATCTGCTTGGCTGTAGAGCAGAGTTCACTGTAAGTGCACGTAGGTTTTTATAATCCTCATATCCTTGTGGTGTCACTCTGGAACTCATCAGTGTCAATGGTTTTGTGCCTCCCATCAACATGTTTTCTTCCGTGAAAGTCACCTTGCTCCTGTCATTCATTTTACTCCCTTATTAAGCATGATCACTTACTGCTAGCTCCAGTTTGTGTCTCTTTTTTTTCTTTAATGATTTGAATGTATGGTGCAGTTTGGCTTTGAGTCATCGTTACTTGATCTAGTCTGGAGTGATGACTGACCTTCAAGGTTCCAGGTTATTTTCAGTTCCTGTTTTGTGTTAGTGTTTAGAAATCTTACTGTGTAATATGCGTCACTGTTAAATTCCCTCTCAGCCAGCAAAGTCTTCTGTTACAGCTTATTCTGTTAGTCCTGGACAACTGTGTACCAAAGGAGGTTCAGTGTATCAGTAGGCTGTACGTTTTCTGTCTGAGTTAAACTAATGACAGAGGAGTTCATTTTAGGAAAGAACAGAACATGTGAAGGTATCTTTGTTCATTTTTGAGAAGCTGGGACATGGAGGACATAAAAGTACAGTGTTTTATGTAAAATGCTGCAAACACCATGAAGACTTTCACTATTCAAACGCCCAAAGAGCTTTTTAACAGCTCTGGCTTTAGCAAGGGGTGGTGGGTTGTATAGTGGTTTTGTTTCCCCTGAGCTAAAGAAATGTAAATGACTTTCTCAGAGGTGAACACAAAACATTTTCCGAAGGGAGAAAAATTATTGCAATATTTTTTGGTAAGTTTGGTACTTCATCCTTTGCTTTCACTGAGTTTTTTACTTTTGCCAGCCAGATCTGATGTGTGTCTGCAGGAAGGCTCCCTACTCAAAACTCCTGTATTTTTGTAGCATATAACAAAAAAAGGCTTCGAAATTAGGAAGGCTTCTTGTAGAAATAATACTAAGCACAATCTTACACCATTTAGGAGTCAGTCACATACAAACTCAGCATTCAAGAGACTAAGAAGGCTGGAGGCAGTGTTCGGAACAGGCATCAGAGTGGAGGTTTCAGCGGTCAGAAGTCTCTCAGCTGTCTGTATGTGCCAAACTTGCCACTGTTAACAAGGAGGGCATTTTTGTCAGTGTCACACAGAAGGCAGGGTATACACCTGCACTAGTGTTAATAATTATGCAGGTTTTTCTTTCCTCTGAGGCCATCTTTGCTACTGTTTAATTGGATTCAGCAGATCTTTAAGATTAGTCAGTGCCTATTTAAATCAGTAGAAGACCTCAGTGATGGATGTGGGCTTGGGTCACAGAGCAATGAAATTATTTCTCCTGGCTTCTTATGAATATTACTACTGGTATTCTTTGCTAGTGGATGATGACATGTTAAAGTCAGCATGCTGAACAAAGTATTTCATCAACTGGTAATGCAGAAATAATTCTTTTATTCAGATTTACTTGTTTTCAAACTTCGGAAGGTGCTTCAAACTTTCCAGGAGCTTCACAAAGTTCACACACTGCATCTCTGCTTTGATTGTTCCATTTTTAGTGCCCTGGTAACTATATACTGCACTATGCTTTTATGAACAGAATTACACCTCTCTAAATTTTAGCTAATGTTTTCAGAGATAAGGGTATACTTTTGGTCTAAAAGCACCGATGTGCACAAAAATACCTATAAATGAGGACACTTCCATTATTAAGGAGGCACCAAAGATGTGTTTCTTTTTTCAGCCTTTTGTTTATTATAGCAGTGGTAAGACTAGTGAGCAATAATTGGATTAGTGGTGTGAAGACTGGAAATACAAATAATATTATCATCTCAAGCAGATGATGGATTGTTTCTTTCGGAAAGCCTGCCAGGCTCTCCCAGGATAGCTTAGTTTAAAACAAAATTTACAAGATGATTTTATCTTGTTATGTGTGTAAAGTTGTGACTGCAGGTAACATTCAACAATATTTGTAGTGGACAGCTAGCTGTTTAAGGAGGATAAACGTTTTTATGGACTTAATCCTTTATATCACAGCCATCACAGTCACATTTGTGAGGTTTGCAAAATACAGTGCAGCAATCATAAAAAAATAATTAAAAATTCCAGTCCATAAAAAAAAAATTCTTCCTATGAATTGTTACCCACTGTTAACAATACATACTTGTTTGTATCCTGTACTGTACTTTCATTGCTGCCAGAAGAAGCTGGAATGCTGTGAAACTGCTACTAATAGTCTGCTGATTCACGTTAGGAGGAAGGTCTGAAAACTAAGGAAAGAAATGTCACCAACATGTACAGATAGGTGCAATTTGGATGAAATTGGTCTAGCATCAGCCAGGCTGTGAAGGGGACTGTGTGGCACTGAGGCATCCTGATGCACAAGCACCTCAGCCTCGACTACAAATGTTGACTCCCTAGACCCTGGCTGTGTGGTAGACCCCTTGCTCCCAGGGTGGATGCTCAATCATGTAATGCGTAGGAAGTCTGAACTTTCTAACAGCTGCTTTTACTACCTGAAAGAGAAGCCACACTTTCTTTTTCGAGGTTATGTTCTGAAAAAAGTGGTTGCAAATGACATCTGATTGGTGTAGCTTCTCTGGTTTAGCTGCTGCCTGCCGAGTGATCGAACAGATGTGGCTACGGCAGCTCCTCGGCATTTCTATATTTGAGCTGCATGCAGGTTGTAGTTTAGGGGCCTAATATTGAGTGGAAGAAATTCTAAATTCATACATAGTTTTACCAGAGCCCCTGAGGAGTCTGGTGGTTGCAGAGCAGAGATGAGCTGCGACTGCAGCCTGAGCATGGTTGCTTCTGAGGGCATTGGAGAAGGCTGGTCTGCTGCAGTTTTGAAATTGTCCCATGAGTAAAATATTAACAGGGACGTTCAGCACGCCCTCTTTTACCTTTTGACCTCTTTTTTCCAATCCACAAGGTTTTTAGTAAGATTAAAAATCTACATTTCTAGCCTTTGGCCTTGACCTTTTGCTTTCTGTGTTAACTTCATATAATTAGTCTCCTTCGGTGAACAGAAGCGCCTGGCATGGAGTTAGCTGCTTGGGTACCTCATCACCAAATCTAGAACTACCTCAAGCTACATTTAAATTACATTATGCCTCCAGCCCAAAGGGAATCTTTTAGATCTTCTTTTTCTGGTTTTTGGTGTTGGTTTTTTTTTTTTCAAGTAACAACATTTCCCTCCTCAACACAAGATTATTCACTAGAAACGTAATTCAGAGGACAGGCGTAGCTAGACTTTTTTAAAGCTCTTAGGGATTTTGCATGATTGTACAAAATGAGAATGGATTGGTATTAGGCATAGAGGTAAACAGCTTTTTCTACAAAAGGTTTAATTTTTGGCTTCTTATAAAAATAAAAGCTGGATGTTTTCATTGTAAAGAGTATATGCATCTGATTTTATTCACTTACATGCATGTGCATGTTCTTTTACATACATATGTATATACAGACAGAAAAATATATTTTGTTATATTTTCAGGGTAGTTAAATATATTCCTCTCTATATAAATACAAAGTGTGCACATTCATCCAGAAAGGAAGCAAGTCAGATCTTAAAATTTTACTAGTGTTCTTTCATCACAGTAATCAAATACAAGTACAGTCTTCCCGGATGTTCAGAAGGAGTTTTGGCTGTTCAGAGTTGAGAATCTTTGAAAATCTGAACTTGAGTTATGCAGTGAGAAGGAGCATACAAAATTCTTTTTTTCAACTATTTTATATTCAAAGCATTGTTATAATGATTTGCTAATTGATCTTGGTCTGTAATCATTTTTAGACAGATAGCAAGAAGAGGAGATGATTTAGAAGTACATTTTGGATGTCTCTCAACAACAGATAGTAAACAATGCTTTTGTCTTTCTGATTCAGTGAAACAAAGGTGCAAACTCCTTGACAGTGTGCAAAGAGTTTCTGCTTCATCAGAAGATAAAATGCATTGCATAACCTTTCAAAATATCCAATTTAGGTAACACAGTGCCCAAATTTTAAATGGCATCCTAGGTAGAAGTATTTTCTGTATTAAACAGCTCCTTTGATAATTCAAATAATGCCCTTCTCTTAAAAGTAATAGTTGAAAAGGGTGAGGGTTTCATAGGTTAAACGGGATAGAAACGTGCAGATTTGAGGACCAGCTCAGGAGCACTGAACAAAGTAGGCAGGATTGAACATCCTGGCAATATCAGAGCCATGTCTGAGTACAGGGAAGAAAATAGTTGGGTGGGAGGCAGAGAGAGAATTCTAGGGAGGAATGAGAGAAAGCAGCTGAGGGTCCAGGAAGCCAGAGATTTGGTGGGAGCTGAATTGATACAGTTCCAGGTGGCTGAGTCAGGGTTGGTAACGAGGGTCAGTAGGTTTCAGAGCGAGTGGGTGGAAGGGGACTAAGGAAAGGGTCAGGATGGAGTCTGGGCAGTGGGGCTCTGGGAGGCTGTACAGAGATGGATGAGGTTTCCATGGGAAAGCTGGCAGAAGAAGGCTGGGAGTGGACAACCTACCCACGTACCCATTCCTCTCCCAGGATCCACAGGCTCCTGCTCTGTGCAGTCCCCTCCTGCTGCTTCTGAATAACTTCAATATTGTCACTTCATTTTATCATTAAGCAGGTACAACAACACACAGCCTTGTTTACTGTGCAGCAGATGAAGAGCTGTCACATTTATTTCATTACTTTAAAGCTTGGAAAACAGCACACAGCAACACCCTACATCATCCTGCAACGATTACTTGGTCAAGGGGTGGAGAACAAAGAGGGCTTTAAGATCATCTTCCCACTGTGCTGTATGTGCTGGTTTTGCTGTGTGATGGTAGGGCATTTCAGAGGTTTGTCCGACTCTCTGCCAGAAACTTTCTGAAGGTGCCTAGTCCCTTTTGAATTCTCTGGCAGAATGTGCCTCAGTATGTCAGTACTATGATTTCTTTAATCTGTGCAAATAAGGTATCAAACATAGTAAAAAATTCCTGCTGTATATTGAATGCATATATTCATTGTGAAAAGCTGATCTCCTGCTGTGATTTGTAACATCACATTACAGAGTTGACTCTTAGTGATGAGCCCAAATCTTCCAATGTGCAAGTACAAAAGATGCAAAGATTCTGCTTCCTGCTAAATACAAGTATTAGCAATATTTTTTTTCAAATACAAAGGTACCAACTTCTACTAATGGTTTGCCTGTTGAGTACAGACACTTTTGTACAGTGATGGGACAGTTGGAAATGAGTTTAAGAGGCAGAAAGCCCAACTTCATAAATACTTCTATATCATGTAATATCTATTGGGAAAATCTTCAGTTCTGTACTATACAAGGCTCATGCTGGTTTACATCTTTGCAGAATGCTTCTCTCTCTCTTTTTTTAAGCTTTTAGTGACATCTGTCAGGATACCCAGGTGATGGTAACAGCCTGCAGAGATCTGCAGAGTAAACTCCAAAATTTAAATGGTTTGCTGATGCACTATTTGGATGAGAAGTTACAGTACCTCTGTTTGAATGTGTTCACCATGTTAGCACAAAGACCTGCACCAGGTAAAGCTCAACATCTTGTACCTGCAGTCCCTATGGATCCATGCAGACCGCAGCCTTGGCCCAACAGTGCCCGAGGTTAGAGAAGGGGAGGCAGTGCCCCTGCTCACGCTACAGCTCAGCAGCTCTCCGTGGAGGTTGCAGGAGCTTAATCTCTCTTTTCAGCAGGATCTCTAACCACTAGGCTATGATACACATTGCAAATACTGTCCTTACTGGCTCTGTTTCTGAGGCACACTAAATGGCAGGCTGAGTGTGCTCGCCAAATCAAGCAAGTGGCAGCAGTGCAGGAATACCTAGCCTCCAGGTGCCAACCCTCCACAGCTGGTGGGAAGGTGTCTCAGCAAAAAGGAAGACCAGTGAGGCGTGTGTGATGGCACAGCTTTAGGCACTTGGAGACAATATTGCCTTAAAAATCTGCTGGGTGTGAAGTGGGATTTTTTTTCAAGACTGTCCTAAATGTAGGCACCTAAATGCCACATAAATGGAAATGTAAACACTTCAGTACCTTCTAGGTTACAGATGTATTTACTCAAGTGTACCTGTACATGTTGCAAATGAATCTGAATCCCAGCTGGTCAGGCTGAAATGCCACACCGAAGTGTGTAAACTGAATGACTTGCAAACACAGATTAAGCAGGATCATGCCTTCTCACTTGTGAGCATCACCTGGTTCAGCATCTGCTTTATATTCTCTCACTCTGAGCTGAAGCAAACCACTGGCTCCTGCATGTTACTGCATCCATTCATGTACAGGAGCTATTAAAACACCCTGGAGCAGAATTTTGCCGCACTGGGACCAGTGGATGTAAAATGGGGACTGTCCTATGTGACGTGCCTCCCAGCTCCGTCTGGCTGGAGAACAGCTTGTGCTACCTCTGTGCCTCTTTGCACATTCAGGCAGCCTCAGGGAGGCTGAAAGACACCCTTAACTTCACATTTCTGCACTGAGAGCATTATTCTGTGGCTCAAAGAGGTAAAGCAGACTTTCAGTTCTTTTTTAAAAGATGCTATGTATGCTTCAGTGCCTTATGTATAAAAGCAAATGCGATGAATTCAGTGATGGCAGCAATACAAACTTTGTAACTTTAATCTACTAGGACAGATCATTCAGTGGTGAAGATGATGTAAAAGAGGTTACTTTCTGTTCTAAAATTGTCTTTTTGGTTCTCTCTCCTCTCCTTAATTTCCTAGCATATTAGCTAGAGCGCTAGAGAATGTTGTTTGGTAGAGGAGGAAAATTTATTTTCTATTTGGTTAGATATAATAAATTGTTCTAAAAGTGTCTGAGAGTCTCCTTAGGGAGCTACTAATCAATCAAGTGGAAACCTACTTTCCAGATCTTTCCTCTAGCCAAGATCTCAACTTTCTTCTTTCCAGCCTCCCTTCTTTCCGAGTCGACTACTCCTTTTTGGGAACCCTGTTCCAGGACCCCCAAGCACCACACAGTCTATGCGCAAAAGCACATTGTGTGATCAGCCTCATAACTGGTGACCTCTTTATTACTGGAGGATTCAGGATGTGCTGCTTTAGTTCATCATCATTTAGTTTTATTACAGTTTACCTGTCTGTATTAGTTGCAGTAGCAGGTTTCTGCTTGAAAGTTCAAAAGTTTTGATTTCAAATACTGCTCCTCCATACCAGTTACTTGCAACCTGTTAATGTTCGCAATTTAAGTTCGTTCTTTCACCTACAATGGCTAGAAAGGATATTATGGTGGAAATTGTCCTCCACAAACTCTCTTTTCTTTTCCTGTGTGAAGGAACTCCAGATTCAGAGGAGACTAATTTCTTCATGTCTCATTCTGTGTTCGAGTCAGTGGCTTTCACGTCATATGAAAATACCCTTTGGCTCTGTGGATTCTTCCTAGTCGGCAAGCAGTGATAATCTCAGGCCAGACTGGAACTGGGCTTCTACCTTACCTGCAACTGAGCTGTGACTAAAGTGAGGATCGACCATTCAAGGTGCATCAGAGTGGTATATTGACTTCAGTTTTGTCCAGTACTGGAACCAGACTATCTCCCTTTGAGAATCTCTCCTTTGAGAAAAGAGATGCACACTTTCCTAAGTCCTTGGAGGTCTCATCAGTTGCTTGTGTCAGGTTAAGTAAAGTTCCTGCTACTCTCAGCTATTCAGTTAAGTCTCTGACTCTGTTGGAGGTGGTGGGATCTGCACCAGTCTTAGCTGCCAGCACTTTGGACTGACATCGTATCTGTTGAGGCCCTGAACAGTGGAAACCGCCTTCTTGCCTTCTCTACAGGATGAGCAATATACAATGACCAGTCCGCATCTTCATGAGTTAGAAAAACCATACACAAGAAGATAATACAGGAGATTGAAACAAAAGAAAAAGTGAATAGCTACACAAAGACTTACAGTTCATGGTCTTAGCATCATGTGCAAGGCTGGGTCTTCATCGACTGGCTACACCTGTATATCTCCTTCCTCCAGCATGGACAGATTTGGAGGCAGCTCATTCCCAGGCTCACATTGGCAGCATTTTTCAGTCCAGTTCTCCTCTCCCAGGGGCTCAGAAGGTCTGGTCCTGGTGTAAATAATGTGCTTTGAAAGTTTAGCCTGGATGTGGTTCCCACCTGTTCAAAGGCACAGTCTGGACCAAAAGTCCGTGATAAAATTACTTGGCTGGTATTCCCATCCCATTGCTTCCATTTGTTTTGGATTTTCCAAAATGGAGAGCTAAAAAGAAGCTGGAAATGCTTTTCTACCCATGGCTTTTGTGCTGTGTAGCCCATGTTGTGCAGTTAATTTGCTCCTCACTGGTAAATCTCTGAATTTGATTAGAAGGAAGGATGAGGTGTCCAGTCTGACTAACCTACGCTTAAAAAGTTAAAGATAAAAAACAACAGCCAACCTTCCTAGGGTTACCGAGCAGTAATTTGATAGCTTTCTGGCGTCATTTCAGTCTCAGTTGCTTCCTTCCATTTCCATCTCTTTGCAAATATTTCATACAGCAGCAGAAGATACCTAGAAGGTGGGTTATAAAAAGTGTCTTAGTATTCGGCCTCTGGTTGGAACCAGACCTGGTTAATAATTATAGAATCAATCAAGTCCATTGGGTGGCCTATGCAAGATAGTCGGGCTCCCACAGCATGTACGAAAAAGTGGAGGAAAAGCACTGAAAGGCGTCTTAAATGTCTCTTGTCAAACTTTTAATAAGCCCTAATGTGGGAAAAGTGTTAGATTTAACTTCTTCCACAGTTAAGAAAGTTTATGTCATATTGACCAGTCTGGTATTGAAGGTATTTGAAAATGAGCCAGTAGCTTTCCTGGAGCGGGGAGGGAGGTTGCTGAGGTCTGCAGGAAGGTCTTGCACTGAAATCCCAGAAGGAAGGAACTGTCACACCTGGTAAAATGTGTGCATGGTTTGTCTAACCCTTTCAAGTATTGCAGCTCAAAATGAAGACATTTCCTTTTCTGCAGCTGTTCCTTGTTAAGTTGCGCTGAAAAAACTGGTGTCTGAGGCACGATGTCTTATACTCCATCCTGGATTTCCGTTGTCATTGACTATTATAGATCCTGAGAGAGCTATAGTATCTTATATTTAATGGAGACAGTAAATAGTCAAACTTCTGGGGAAACCCCTTCTTCAAGTCTAAAGTATTTTGCTTTTATATCTGATGAAGCAAAGTGTTTGTTCTTGGAAGTCTCGTTGCCATAGAGGAAAATAGAAGATATTACCACCTGCTACAAATAGTGCTGTCCTTGTAGCCTTGATGGACAGTGATTCCTCCGCAATTTTGACTAACTTTAGATATTACTGAAGATTATGTAAATATCCAGCTTGGTCCTAGTAATCTGAGGATGTCAAACAGTGTTTGAAAAATCGGTTCCTGTGGTCAGTTTTTGATGTGCTGCTTCTCTGTTTCATCTAATGCCTCCTTATTTCTTGTGTCACATGGCAAAGAGAACACAAACTCCAGTCTGGTTTATTTGTGAGCTTATGTGCTTGTAAGGTAAATAGTTCCAAACTTTTCAGTTACACTTTACGGAGGTGGGGTGGTAGGGTGTGTGTGTGTGTTGTGTTTATGACCCTTACAGTTCTTGTGCAAAAGCTCTGCTCTACTACAGTTCTGCTTTACTAGTTTATGTAAAGTATCTTGTAACCACTGTAGGTCTGATTCAGAACTTAATTATGGCACTTTTACACCATCTTAATTCATTGTTGCAATAAGAGCACAGGTAGGAATCATTATTTCATAAAAAAGCAGCAGGAAAAAAAAGCAAAATAAAAAAAAAGCAGAACTGGGGAGTGTAGTTCAGATTAAGAGTTGGATTCACTAATGCAACTCAAAGAGACATCTGACAGAGAATCATCTTTTTCTTCCATGTATTTTGATTCTTATGGAAAAGTTTTGAGACTAGCTATCTTGCCCTGTGTAGATCTGGGAAAACACTGAAGTTATTTTTTAAATTACACATCCAAGGAGTGGCAGGCTTGATAAAAGAAAATGACTCAAGTTTTACTTAACATTCCCATACATCATTAACCACTTGAGTCAGCGCTGTGCAGATAACATGGCATTAAAGAATCTTCTTCAGCCAGTGTTCTTTCCTTGCCTGGAGGATTATAGCTACTTTCATATGCAGGGTTTACTAGGGGAAAAAAAAGTATTAGGCTGAGGAAGCAAATCAAATGCTGTTAAGTAACAGAGTGTGCTGTCTTACGGGAGCCCCAGTCCTGCATTTGTGGGTGTGTGAGTGGCAGTAACGGCAGGAGCCATATGTGTGTGGCAGGAGTGAAGGAGTGGGGGCTGCATGCAAAGGCCAACTGTTGTTTTGTCTTCCTGCAATTAAAATGTGGAAGCCTATTTATTTCAGTGTTAGAACCAGGAGGTAACTACAACAAAATAACTGCAGCATCCTGCACTAGTAGGAGTAAGTGAGTAGTTTTGTAACTGAGTGGGTTTGTCATTTTTATATCCTTCTTAGGACAAATCTGATTCTAAAGCTGATGATGTATATAATGAAAGTGGGCTTGTCATACATCGACAGGTTTTTTGAGGTGCAGCTGACAGCCAAGATCTGATGAGTCTAGCAGTTCACCAAGTCTGATTCTCCCCCTTCCCATCCTAAAAAATAATAACTCAGACTCCAAACAAGAAATTGACATGTGTGGATTCAAGTAAAAATATTTCACTCAGACACATATAAAGTAATTGGTATTTATCCAATTGATTCCCAAATTGTTAGGAAATTATATCGGTGATATTTTATTACCCCTAGCTCTTTTCCTCCCCCACAAAATATGTAAGTTAAAGGCAAGGCTGCTAGGTGCAGTTTAAGAGAAGTATCGTTACATTTTCTGTAGAAAACCCACATCCGTATTAAAACTCTGCAACTTGTGCCACACAATTCTGACATCACATTTAGTATTGTGTTCATAAGATTTTTAGTGGCCAGCTCACCCAGCTACATTAAATCTGCCTTTGAAGATGCAGAGCCAGTTTTGATAAACACAACAAAAATAAGATCAGCTTCTGTCTATGCATTCTGTATTGTTAATATAGCTATTTGCAGCCAGAGCTGTACATCTCATCTGAAAATCAGCTCTTCTCTGCTGGCTCTGGCTGAGATGGAGTTAATTTTCTTCATAGCAGCACATATGGTCCTGTGTTTTAGGTTTGTGACCTGAACACTGCTGATATCACACTAATGTTTTAGGTTTTGCTGAAGAGTATTTGCACAGCATCAAGGCCGCCTCTGCTCCTCACTCTGTCTCCCCCACTGAGTAGACTGGGGATGTGCAGGAGGTTGTGAGGGGACTCAACCAGGCAGATAACCTGCACTAACCAACGAGATATTCCATGCTGTATAATGCCATGCTCAGCAATAAAACAGAGGAGTGAGATGAGGTAGGCGAGTCATATTTTGTTCAGGAAGTGGCTGGACATCACTCTACACAAGGGAGGTGGTCAGTGATTGCCTCTGCATCACTTGTTTTGCTTTTTATTCCTTCCATCCCTCCATCCTTTGCTTATTGAACTATTTTTATCTTGACCCATGAGTTTTCACACTGTTACTCTTCCTTTTCTCTTTCCCCATCCCACTGGGGGACAGTTTTGTTTCTGCTTCTGGATGATTGTGTGACCTGTTTAGTGTAAAACCATCCCAGTGCTTCATCCACTTCAACGTAAGGCCACCAAAAGCAGCACCATGCTCATGGACCTTGTTATTTCACTGCACTGGCCAGCATAACCCTTGGCTGTTGATGCTTTTAAATACAAGGGGGGAATTACCCTAGCAGAGGAAAAGATGACGTTCTGGCTTGCAAAACTGAGTAGAATGAAAGCAATAGTAGTGGCAGGCAATTACAGTATACCTTTGCTGACAGACAGAGTCTGTTATAAATCAAAGAAGAAAGCTGCAAGAAAATCCATCAGGGCTGGATTGAAGCTGCATTTGCAGCTGGGTAGGATGGTCCCAAGCCCAGGGAGCTCTGTGGTATCAGTGGGGCTTGCAGGATCCCCCACCCCAACCCCCAGGCCCCGGCAGCTGGGGAGGGGGTTGGGGCAGGGCACAGGGTCTCTCACCATGAGCTTTTGGGACTTGTTGCCTGTGGGTTCTTTGTGGGCAAAAATGGCCCCCATCACTTTCCAGCTTATACCAGTGTATCTGATGTTAGCCCAGTGGCCTGCCAGACCTGGAAACATGCCTTAAACAGAGAAGAAAAACTGGGAAGAGGAAAAGCTGATGGCTGCCTGGTGCCTTCTGTAGGTGGAAACAGCAAGGTGAAGGTAGACTTGATGTGAAGAATTTGCTGTTTGTACGGATGATCTGATGAAATTCAATTTTTTGAATATGCCCTGAATTTATGGGTGATTATTATGTCTTTAATGATGCAGGCATTTGTCTTAGTATTACCTTCAATCAGGCACTGAGAGGTGCTTAAGCCAGTGGAATTATCATTACTGTTATAAAAAGAAATCTTTTCTCTTTTCTTCTTCCAGCAACTTGACTCACCGCTTTATTAAGCTACATTTGTTCTTATTTAGAAGATATTTTTCAGATACCCATTTCCAATCCAAGCCAAAAATTCTTTTCACAATTTTCTTTCCAATTCAGCTAAAAATAACACAAGCTGTCAAAAGCAGACAATTTTCCAGGTAAGGTTTGTCTTTCTGTTTTTACTAATCCCCTGATGATAAACACACTTGTTCCCCTGCCTGTTGGTCACTGTAGCCATCACTGTGGGTGAGTTTACAGAGCGCTGGAGGAGGTAAAGCACACGTGTTGTAGTGTAGTACCAGGGGCAGAGGTGACCTGATGCGAGCAGGGTTGCACTTCACGGTGAAGTGCAAACAAGGAGCGAACTACACACACCTTATGTATATCTGGGAAATCCCACCCCAGTTCTCAATAAACCACTGAGAAGCAGCAGCCAGGATAAAAAAACTTATCCATTTTTCATTCATGTAAACTTTTTCAGGATTCTACAGAAAAAAAATGAAAAAAAAAAAAAAGGTCATGTTCTATGGCAGGAACTTCTAAAAAACGGAAGGGATCACAGGATGTTGCCCTAAAGTTGAGGTTTGTGAACACCTCCCAATGTTGGTCATTGTACTTGAACACCATCACACTGACCTTGGTCCTGTGGCTGCCCGCATGGCTGCTCTTTGGGACAGCAAAGGATGGTCTGTGGCTTGGGGGATCAGTATGATTCTTCTTCCCTAATGTATCTTCAGTATAAATTACTGACATACCCATAGACTTTGAGGGCTGGCGAAGCAGTGTTGGAGAAGGAGGGGGGAGTGGGAGAGGAGTGGAGTGTGGCCCCCAGCCGAAGGACTCACTGTTGGATTGGCATTGAGCAGGGGCTTGCTTGCAGCCAAGGAATAATGTGGAGGAAGAAAGGGGGATATCTGGACAGGATGTTTACACACTGGAGGTAAGAAACTAAGAAAGAAATGAATCAAGTAAGTAATCAAAAATCAGTAGTATTTTTCTTTGAAGAGAATAGATGTAAACTGTGCAAAAAAATGGAAGTATCTTAACAGTTATCGCAGCTATGTGAGAAATGGAGGTGGCGTAGAAAGCTACGAAGACTAGTGATGAAATCTGGTTTCTTATTTCCCCCTTCCTGGCTCTCCCTGGGCTGGAAGGTGATTTCTCTGTCTCATGATTGTCAGGTTTGAGTTGTGATCTGAACTGCAGAGCTGGCACTACAACAATTCCTAGTTAGGACTATAGAGATGGACAATTTTTCCTTTGATTTGAGGAGGTAAAGGTCACAAAGACACTTGTGGCATGTCCCCAGAAGCCTAAGCAATGTTGTAGAAAGGCTTAGCTGCTTTCTCTAAATTTGTTCTGGGAAGCTGGAGTTTGAATATCTCATCCCAGATAAAAATAAAGCAATACGTCCAATCTGTTGCTTGCTGTGCTTTAGCCACCAGGGTACTGTATTTCAGGTGAGAAAGAGAAAGGAACAAGCTCAGAGGAGCTCTTTGAAACCTTCCCAGCAGATGTCAGTCTCTCGACCCCAAGGGCTGAAAGCTCATCCACCCATCTTACAGCCCTGAGTTGATGCCCAAGCTGCACTCCAAGACAGCTCTAGCCAGCTCTCTCTAGTGTGCTGGGGGCCCTTTGGGTAGCCCTTTTGAAGAGTCCTTGCACAGTAAGGAAGTGGTACACCAGCCTGTGCCTTTGTACTTCAGCCTGGAGGCCAGGCTGTGTCCCTCAACTGTGGGCACTGAAGTCCTTCAGTGGCCTCAGACCACAGCAGCTCAGGTGTGACTCTCCTCTCTGGGTGCTCACTTCTGGCTAGCCTGAATATTTTATACCTAGGTGCTGGCCATTAGGACAACCTTTATATGATGCAAATTTTTTGAGCTGTGTTTGCAATTTGTGATCCTCAGAATGAGGCAAACCATGGCTGAGAGGTGTGGGATATTCTGCTGAGGTGCAGCCCTGTATTGCTTGGAAAAGGTACAGGGAGGAAAGGAGCCTCCTACCTTTATGCTTCTGGGTGCCCTTGGTCAAATCTCCCATGTTCTCTTGAAGGCCAGGACAGGCACTTGCTGGTATCCCTTCAGTGCAGACTGTTCTACCAAGGCTGGGAAAAACATAGGTCCATGAATTACCTTATACCAGGCAAGTAGCTGGAAAAATGTACCCCACATACTCCGGGAGGTTAATAGCATTCCTTTCTCCGCCCTGTTTTGCAAAATATTGCTTGGCTGTGTACAACTACATGAATTCCCACCTGAGGACTGTGGTAGAAGCCAAAAGGAGAGCTCACTAGATTCTTGTTTGTGCATTTTTTGCTGGTCTTCCCTACGTCACAGAGGTTTGATGGTATTTGGGAAAAAATACACTTGCGTATCTAGTTGTCATCAGGCCATTCATTCATTTGCTCTGGAGCTGTTCTCATGCATGCAAAACTTTCATTAACTTTAATGAAACTTCAAATTCTTTGGCCTTGGCCTCAGTCATGGCTATGGATGCAACAGGAAGGGAAGTCCCTCAGCCTGATGTTGTTAGCCTGGACAGCTGTCCTTAACATGCAGCGAACCTTCCTGCGATGGTTCCTCTAATTTGAAATAAAATAAAAATATGCTAATTCATTTGAAATAAAATAAAAATATGCTAATTCAAAATGTCCACCTCATCAGCATGGCGCATAAACTACTGCAACAGCAGTGCATTGCTAATGGCCTTTGGGGAAGAAATTGGTTTTTTGAAGCTACTCACTTTTACAGACATAATGGTTCTTTGAAAGCTGCTGACTTATTTGAAACATTATTAATGGTCCCAGCAGAAGACAGATTAGTAAGCGAAGATGAAAATGCCCAGAGAGCAAGTAAACTACTTATTATGTAATTATAGTTGCAGCTTTTTACCCGTATTCTGTTAGCTTCTTTTAAGATATTACACGTAACTCCCTAAATTCTTTGACATCTTATTCTTTTGGGCTTCTTGCGGGACAGAAACTGTGCAGTTGCTGTATACAGCTAAGCTGAACACTGCTGCATTGCATTTCCGTTCCAAAGCTGCAGCTGCTTCTCCCAAGTGTGGTGGCTTTTCTGGCTGCACCCCAGTAGTAATGCAGTGCCCCTCAAGAGTGCAAACTGGCCGACTTTTCTAGAAAACCTGATTTTTCTTTACCGAGGCCTTGAAGTCAAACTGGCAAATGTTCTGAGCAGTGTGATAAGCCCATGTCATGGCTGTCAGAAATATATGAATGTAGTGATTTGATTAAGGGCTTAAGCATATACTGAATCTTACAAGCTGTAGAAAACTTCACTGTCACAAGACAGCATCTTTAGCTGGTGATGGGTTACTTAGAGATTCACTTCTTCTGGTCACCTTCTTCAGGGGTTTAACTGGTTACTCTACGTTGCTCTTGGCAAGATGGGTGCCTGTCTGAGAGATGAATCATCTCCTTTTGCTTTCAGCAGGCTTTTGGTTTATGCCCCATTGGAGATTCTTTGGAGAATGGCAACAGCTTTACTCCTAAGGAGCAGCCTGAATTGTGCACTTGTGAAATCCCCAGGGAACTTCTTTAATAATATTGTAGTTGCTTTAGTGTTTTTGTTTCCACGTACAGGTCCTCTAAGAGTATTCCAGATTCCTTCCGGGGCTCTACACCCTTTTTAGAATTATATCCACCCCTCTTTTATTCCAGTTAAGAACAAAATGCTCATCAGGCTTTTTAGATTCATGTCAGAATGATTCCTTTCCTTTTGTTCTGTGAAGGCAGTTGCCTTGTCAGTAATTCTCTGTTTTGCTCTCCGTTGCGTATCTCACTGGCTTGACCTGTGCTTTGCAGCTCCTGAGCTAAGCAGACCTGCAGTTCAGAGTCTGGTGAAGAGCTCTTTCCACTCATGCTTGTCAAATTTGAAGTCATTTTTGGAGTGCTGAACTTGGGAACTTTGGCATTTTCTTTCTCTCTTCGTTTTTTGCTAGTTGAAAATGAGTCATCTCCTGCCATTTGACTATCGCAAAGAATTAAGGCAGCCCGTTTCTTTTAGGGAGCTCGAGTGCAGCATGAAAAACATGGTGAACTGAAGTGTGGCTCTCCTCAGCCTAAAAGTGCAGCACTGTGCTTGGAGAAATGGCTTTGCCCTGTCAGTGGTCACTGGGTCATTGGCTGTTATTTTGGAAGGTACGTGGAAGTGTCTAAGAAAGGCAATTTTACTGTCAGTGGGCTTTGTGTCATACAGGAATCTCTAGCCAGAGGAAACTTTTTAGGGGCCAGCAAATAGGAAAATATTGACACGTATGAACCCGGAAATTTTTTTTCTGTTTTCCTACTCCATATTTGAAAAAAACCAACCATAACCAGAAAGTTTTGTGTGACTGAGATAGTGATGCTACACACAAGGATTATCTCCAGAAAGTAGGGACCTATTACTGAGATGCGTGAACTTCTCACATTGCTCTGCAGTAAGAAGCAACAGAGAAATGAGAGGACACTCATCAGGGACAGTCCTTGGCTTGTCCCAACCCCACAACTCTGCCTGGGAAGTTTTTGGGAGGCTGCCAGTTGGCATGGGCCAAAACTGAGCCAGGGACCTCTCTAGTGATTTGATGTTGTAGACCACAGTGAGGTTAGAGTGCCCACGCGTGTTCCCCTTGATTTACAGGCTTAGCCTTAACCATCAGAGATCATAAGGAATATTACTATTTTCAGACCACCTGGTCTCACCAAGACAGGTGCCATTCCTGTGTGCACCTCTGTTGCCACCTCTAGCCCCCCAACCCATGTGGGATTTGCAGGGGGAACATCTCTGAAAGTGGTACATAGCTGTTTGCCCCGGGATATGCGCATGGGGGCTGTGCAGCTGGGAGGCTTCCCCACCACCGACCAGGAGCACCAGCAGTAGCAGAGGGAGCAGCCCTGGTTGCTACCTGGGTCCCACCAGCATCTATGCTGTGAAACCATATGGAGGAGTGTAGAGGAATTGCAGAGGAATGAAGGCAGGTTAATTAACATTGATCATATACAGCTGTGGGCTGGCTTCAGGGGCGGTGGGTTGGCTGACCTGAATAAGGGGCAGCTGTGGCTGGTTCCTGCTAAGTAGTTAAATGGCTCTAAGGGGGGTGGGTGTGTGTGAAAGAGGGGCAGCCAATGAAGAGAGATCTGGAAGAAGCAGAGTGAGTGAGTGAGTGAGTGAGTGAGTGAGTGAGTGAGTGAGTGAGTGAGTGAGTGAGTGAGTGAGTGAGTGAGTGAGTGAGTGAGTGAGTGAGTGAGTGAGTGAGTGAGTGAGTGAGTGAGTGAGTGAGTGAGTGAGTGAGTGAGTGAGTGAGTGAGTGAGTGAGTGAGTGAGTGAGTGAGTGAGTGAGTGAGTGAGTGAGTGAGTATGCAGCAGAGGCAAGAAGCAGGGTGGACTGGCCTGAAGAGGGTGGAGGAAACAGCAGGAACAGTAGATGAGCTGTTGAAACCTTGTGGTGGACTGGTGGCTGTGCTGTGGCAAGGCGTGGGAACTACTT
Source organism: Falco rusticolus (assembly GCF_015220075.1). Taxonomy (NCBI): domain Eukaryota; kingdom Metazoa; phylum Chordata; class Aves; order Falconiformes; family Falconidae; genus Falco; species Falco rusticolus. Next base: position 74,728,944 of record NC_051187.1, on the reverse strand, counting down.
ATTGAAGTTAACCTGGAATGCGATGGTGAAAAGCTTGTTGCAGCCAGCTAGTTTATTTGTGCTGTGAAAGAGGAGCAGCTGGTTTGCTGTGATGTATGGATGTATGGCAGGAGGTTTCCACTAGAGAATAGGCAGCTGGTATGAACATTACCTATTAGAATTTCAATTGAAACACAACTTCTGGCTCCACAGTGAGTGTGCAAATCAGAGTTATACAGGACTTGTGTGCAGAGCTTTGTGAATGTCAGGATTTGGGTGAGAGCCTAGTAAATACTGACTTCTTTAAGAACAAACTTTGTGTCTAAAACCTTTACCAACAAGAGGGACAAGGTGATGGTGTCCTCTATAGCTTCAATATAACCTGCTGCTCTGCTTGAGTGAAAAGAGATAAATGTCTCCCTTGCTGTATATCTCCTTTGCTGGTACAACAGACATATCCTCTCTGGAGTGATCTGAAAGGTAGTTTGCAATAGCACAATGAATTTTGCTTTGGCTTACTATTTTAATAGTGGTCTTGAGCCAAACTGCAGCATTTACCATCTTTTACACAGTTTTTGTTTTGAAGCATGTGGGGGAAAGTACTAACACTAAATTTAATCCTAAAGGACAGGAGAGTGATTACAGAAATTACCTGTACCGCATTATGTAGCAATAGGGTGTGCTTTGGGAGTTGAGTTCAAGCCTTTGTAGGTAAGAAATTGTGGAACTTACTGCGCATTGATTACATGCTATAAAATGCCTTACAAACTGATAGGAAAATAGCTGTAATATTACAATTAAATCAGTTCCAGATACCTGGCTGTTAAATCTGAAGTATCTTGGAAATGGAGGGATATCAGTTTATTACAGGTAGTTCAGAGCCCGTGTGTACATTTAATCCAATTCATACCTGATATTTTTTTTTTAAGGCTGTAGCTCTGAAATACTTGAATCCTGGCTTTCCAGAGACATGGCACCAGTGCTCAGGACCAGGGTCCCAGAATTCGGTGTGATGCTGTGTGGATGTAAATAGGGGTCAGAACTTGCGCTGATTTACTCCCAGGAATACCAGAGAAACAGTTTCTGCCACTCCTGTCCTCCCAGGTAAACTATTTAGAAATGGTTCACCCAGTCCTCTGCAGCTGGAGCCCAAGACACAATCAATGGCTGAAAGCACTTGCAAGAAAGTTTTGCAATGACTAAATTAAACTTCTGCAACAATATGCTAGCTTTTGTTGTGGTCTTATAATCTTAAAATAGATTGAAGATATTTGATTTTTTTTGACCTTGAAGAGATAATTAGAAAAAACTTACAAGTCACTTTCTGTGGAGATGGAAGAGGGAAGGAAACGGGATGGAGCAAACACAGGTTTATAGGGCCTGATCCCACAAATTTCAAGTCTTACTTAGACAAGCCCACGTATTCTAACCCACTACACTCAAATATGTTATTTATTTTATTCTTACTTTTCATTAGTGCTCACTGAAAATCACAGTGATGGTAGAAAATTGATTTTGCTGGCTGTGAAAACAATACTAATCATTCCATTGCCAAATTGTTTTAAAAGCACATTTAGATAAATGTCATAAGTAGGAGTGGTGTTTTTTTTTTCTAAAAAGCACAAAACCTGTGCACTGAATAGTCTGATCATCTGTGCTTGTAATGGCAGTAATTACCATTACACTTTAGTGTCTGCCATTGACAGAATCAACAGGGATTGATTAAGAGTAAGAATCAACAGAAAGATCTAGGAAGGAAAAAAAATCAGTCTATGTAAATTCCATACTTAATTGTTTCCATGTACTATTTTCTTCAACTTATATTTATACCATATTTTCTGACCTGAAGATTTTGCAAACATTGTACAAATTAAGTTGTGATTTTCAAAACATAAGACATGCTATTTGTATATTACCATCAGAAGAAACCATGTATGTAGATCGATTACATGCTATGAATAGCAGTAATAACATTTACACAGCATCTCTAGTCAGCCATGAAACAAGTACTAATTAAATTGCAAAGGGGAAAAATGGAGTAAAGGTTGTTTGCTTCATCATAGCCTTTCGCACTGTTAGCTGTGCTTGAAAAGAAAACTTGGGTCAGGCTGCCCCTAGAGCAGCATTAGGCAACGCGCTGAAGTTACAGTATCTTGATTTTGTGTGTATGTAATATAAAATAATACAGAAATATTTATGAAAGGTGCTTCTGATAAACTACTGTTGACAGTTTGTGACAGCTAAAATCTTTTGCTGTGGTCTGTGCAGCTCTTGTGCCTCCACCTCCATCCTCTACTGGCACCCGCCTGGGGGCTGCATGGCCCTGCCTGGGGGCTGGTGGGGTGTGGGAGGACAGAGTGGAGCTCGATGTCTCCTCTCCCAGCTCATCCCCTCATTACTGGGCTGGAGCTGCCAGGTCATGGGTAAAGCTCCCACTTGGATGATATAGGAGCTCCTACAGAGTCTGTTCAAGCCTGGGGATGGCTGTAGCTCATGTGGGATCAGGATCGAGCGAGGAATTATTGGCTGATCTGTGTAGGTTTGGTCTTTTGACACCAATATGCATTTGGACACAAATCCGTGAAAAGGGGCTGTACCTTTTCCATTGTATGGTTGCCTACACCTACATGGAGTATCCCATTGCGAGGCAGTTTTGGAAGGAAAAAAAGGCTCACTTTTGCCTAGTGGGGCTCACCTTCCCAGCTGTCCTATAGGGAAGGGAGGGAAGGACTCCCCAGGATGTCACCTGGGAGGCAGGCAGCCCCAGGAGTAAGGGCAGCCATTGTGGATGTCTCTCAGTGCCTTGGCAAGCATGTAAGTCTTTTTCCTCCTACAAGCACACTCTATCATCAGGAACATTTCAATTTTTCACATCTCATCTTAGCATAAAATTTACATTTCTTCTTAGGAGTGTACAAGAGAAGGATTTTATCACCATTATAATGACATAAACCCAGGGCCAATGTATGCAAACTTACACAGGCACTATAGCAGAGTATCACCAGAATTTAGAGGATTATTTTTGCTTTAGAAAAATACTGTCTTTTCAGCTCGTTGATCTAAAATTTAATTACGTGGAAACAAAGCCCTGCATCCAGCCCTGGTTACAGCTGGGGCAATACTTTTGATGGGAAGCAATGTAACATTATCACTCACTTATCACCATGGTATCCAGGTATTACTGCTGCTCTGCTCTCAGAGGAGGACAAGCAGATGGGACCCTGAGTTTTCCAAAACTCCTTGCAGGCATGTTTCATCATTTGCTATCGCAGCAGCTCTCGTACCAGGCCAACTCCACCACTGGTTGTGTGGTGTTACCCAGTGCCACAGTGACGCCTGAGATGCTGAGTGAGGTCATGGGCCATAGCTCACCCCCGATATAGACATTATAACTATTACTAAGTTGATGCAAGCATGCTGTTGAAAGGTGATCTTTAAAACATCTTCCAAAAGATAGCTATTTAAGGTAAAGCACTAGGTAACTACTGGAAGCAGATACTCTGCTATACAAAGTTGATTACCTCTGCTAATGAAAGGACTAATATTCTGCAGCTGTGTGGCACATTTATCGTGGAGCAGATATTGGGATTTGGAATATATATTGAAGAGACTCCATTATCTGTTATTTTCTGCATGTTAGTTGCTTGAGTGTATATTATTGTGACTCATTTGGGAAGATTAAATTTGTGCCTACCAAGTTCCTAGTGCACAGCAAGGTACTTTGAAAGTTCTTGATGGCTGATGGTAGAGTTTGCTCCTTCATTTAACCACACTGCCTTAATGAGAAGTGCATTACAGCACCCACTGGTCCCGTCCAGTGGACTGGACTCTCCCACTCCAGAATATCAACACAAATTGCTGCTGGCACTAAAGCTGCACCAAGAGAATAAAATTATTCGGCAGCAATTTTTTATATATATTTTTTTTTTGCCACATGGCTTTAAAACACAGTGTAGTTGAGTATTGTGTCATTTCTGTGTTGTAACGTTCAGCTGTAATTACTAGAGACTTTCCAGATCAATACGTTGAGCATTTTAAATTTTAGATGCTAATTAAAACATTTCTCCTATTGCCATTGATTTCCTTTTTTTGACTTTTTCCATCACAGTCATGAGGAACACTGTTAAACCCTGTCTCTGTGGATAATGTACGGATGAGAGCAGCTAGCTGCGTTTGAAGCAGTTTTAGCTGGAAGTGATACAATCAGTATGGCTATGGCTACCTTTTCCTCTGCTGCACTGTAAAACAATTTCAGGGTAAAATAAGTTCTGAGCAACTACAAAAATTATCATCACTACAGCCTGCTCCTGCTGGAGACAGAAATGTATGGAACAACAGGAGAGAGGCTTTTCTCACTCAGAATTTCACTCAGAAATTGAACAGTTATCTCTTGTATTCTGTCAGTTAAGAAAATTGCATTGAAAGGCTTTGATTATAGTGTGGAAAAAGAGAAAAGGTTCAAAGATTAAAGGAGCTGCAACACAGGTTATTCCACATGGAGTTAGGAACATCTGTGTCTGATCTGTGGCTTGCGCGTTGCCGGTTTGCTGCTCTCTCCCAGCCAGGGCTGTGGGGATTTGGGGGCACTTCAAATGGTAAGAGAAACCGTGTTGCATTCCTGCTCACTACGTAGTTTCTGACTGTTCATAGCCTTGTTGTGATACTGTTGGCTTTATCCTGCCTTGTACCGTATTGCCAGTGACTTACTCCAGAAGTCGAAACCCGCAAGCCCCAGAAGTGCTGCACAAGGCCGTGGGTGATGCATGGCAGCCACCTAGTGCCTTGTCAGAGAGGGATTAATTGCATCTAAACCACTTTTGTACAATCTCTTCAATAGCAAAATCCAGAGGAGAACTTTCCCCAGCTCCCACAGCCGTCTATTCTACTGTCATCTATCTTTACTGCTATAAAAATAAAAAAAAATCAAACTGTGATTGAACCCCACTAGTTCTTGTTGTGCCCCACAAGAGCACAGCTCATGTCCTCCCTGTCTGCAGCAGCCTCTTACGTATCTGGGTTTTCTCAGTGTAGTGGGTTTCTTTATGCTGAGACCTGGGTCTTTCATTCTTTTTTGGGAGCCTGATGTCTGCCAGCACCACAAAACCTTGTTTCTCAAAACCTGTGTGTCAGTTTTGTTCCGCATCAGCGTGGCTTTGTTTTGTGACCTGCCAGACTGAACTGTACCTCGTTGTGAACCCTGAGTAGTGGCTTAAAATGTGTGTGGTGGGCTCGAAGTGAGTGAAAATGCGTAAATCACAGTTCTTATCAAAAGCCTGCAGGACCGCAGTCCTGAAAAACACTGTCTGTGCCAACGATACGTAAGTTGACAGCAAGCAGAAAGCAATGTAAGTGATAGAGAGCATGAGGAGAGGGCTGGACCTGGGTGAGGAGTGAAGGTGCCGTGGAATCAGGGTTAAAAGAAGAAGCTGGGACTAAGGAAAAGGATGTTCTCAACGAGTTGGTGTCATTTTGAAATGGAAAAAACAGGTAGGCTGAATAATGTGATTTTCCCCTCCATACCCTTAGCAGTTCCCCTGAAAATGTCCATCAGAGGCAGGGATTTTGACCCGGTCAGGCAGGCTGTGAGCACCTGCTGGGCAGCTGTAAAGCTGTTTGGCTAGTTCACACAAGCAAAATAGCTCCAGTTTGTGTAAAAAAAAAATGTGGATTTTTCTTTGGAGAACTACATCACAAATTGTTTTACTGTACCTGAGCCATCTCGTCACATGTAAACCTAGGCTTTAACTGTCAAACCCCAAAGACACTGAATCTATGTTATCACACATATTTTCTTCTATAAACATTGTGCTAAAGTATATAGAAAGATGCAGGCATCAATAGATTAATATAACTCCCCATTCTACTGCCAATATAAACTAATCAATACAGAAAGAACTTCACTATTTCAGTATTAACAAGATCATAAAAATTCATGAGGCATTCAAAGCTGCTAGTTAAGCTGTGTGAGAATTTCTGAATATGCTTTATATAGGACTAGGCTGAAAATAACTCATGAAAACTTGTTTTCAGTGGCTTTTTAAGGTGCTCGAAGTTCAGCAAGAGCTATGATTTGCAGCCTATTATTATTTGGGTCTAGATTTGCACAGACTGCTTGCATGGAAGTACATGGATAGCTATTACAAACTTTGCATCAATAACTGGGAATGAATGCAGAAAAATCCAAACCAGCAGGGGGTTGCAATCCCTCTTTGCTAATTGTGCACAGTTGCATTTATATTTCAAGGACTAGAACTATTCGTGACAATTTATATGGCTTCTCCTTTCGAACTAAAGAAAGCAAATCACTAACCCCCTGACAGACACATAAATAATTTAATATAAAAATCTGTGAACTGGTCTGAAGAAGTGCTTCAGTTTGTGCAATTTAATGAAGTTGTACTTAATCCAGTGTGTGCACAGATATACAGTTTACTGGATTTTATGGATTACTGCTATTAGAATATGGAAATTTATTTTTTTTCAATCTTGTAGGGCACATAAAGTATCCATATATATATATAAATATATATATAAACATACATGTATAAAGAACTCTGCACAGGAAAATACATATATAGTTATTACTTTACTGTGCATATGATTTCTGTTGCTCTGGGGATGGATCTGGATCTGAATGCAATTATTACAATGACAGGCCGTTTTGGTACACATTCTGTTTTGAATAAAAAGATCTGTGCGCTTGTAATTTTGGAAATGAATCACAAAGCTGCAGTATTAACCCAAGAACAAGACTTTTCTTGAGTCTGAGGTGTGTGTTTCTGTGTTCACAACTGTTATTTGGATGTATTGTAGAAGAAACATCTGGAAACAGCAATTATCTGAAAATAACTATTAAAAAAATCAACTATTGTCATAACAGAAGGCACTTAAAATCCATGAGCATTCTTCACGCTCTACTGAATGTATACAAGAAATAACTGACTAATATCTAGCTATCCAGTGTATGTTTTGCCTTCTGTTTTGCATCAGGATACATCCAATGCAGAGCCATTAGTGACTACAGTGATAGACCTGTATTTGCTCCACCAAATAAAACTGAGGTCTAAACAGACCAGTATTAGATCGCAGTGTCATTGTCAGTGGACTATCATGCCTGAAGATACGCTAACTTTTGGCCATTACACATCTGGGTTTTTTTTTCCCCCAAGCACTGATTTTTCCTTGAGCTAGAACTGTTTGTAGCTGTTTATGCTATGTGTTAAGTCTAACGTGCTAAGGCTGCACCTTAGGTCAGAGGGTCCGCTGGCAGAGCCTGGCTGGTCAGAGCCTGGCACTTAGCTGCTATTTCGGCTTTCCACATACCCGTCACAGTGTGTTGTCTGAGAAGCTCTTTGAAACATAAGCAAAACGCAGAGAGGCAGAGCAGTGCTGCCCCTTTTCCTGACGTGTGGTAGAAGCTTTGCAGCCCCCAAAGCTGCCCTGCAGGTGAGAGGGAGCTGGCTTCCTCCAGGACAGGGGCAGCTAGAGGGAGAGGGACTCTTCCAGCCTCAACACCTTCATAGACCTTTATGACATATGTTCTTGTGCTGCTTCATCCTTGTGCTCTTATAGCCCCCCAGGTAAATCCAACTGACAGAAACAGACTTTGGAAGGGGTATTTGACGAGGTATTAAATAAGTACAATGTAAGGTTATTTTTTGGTTTTATAATGCAAGAAAATCTGATCTCCCAGGTGTCTGCAGCTTCACAAAAGGCAAGGGCTGGAGTTTTTTTGCTATACAAGATGTACATACAAATGAAGAGACAACCCATAAATACAGAATAAAGCAACTCCTGAGTTCCGTAAGTATGAAGCACAAAAGGTCACAGAGCAGATCAAGCATTTATCATGTATCATTTCAGTAAGTTGTAAGGTTTTTGTCCTTTAAGTAACTATTAAAGGACTAAGCCAAGCACTTCTGCCAGGCTGAGGGAGAGGGTCTGGATATCGGATCTGCTGCCAGCAGCGACAACGTGTAGGAACTTGGTCTAACCCAATCAGTTGTAAGGAGGGCAGACTGTGTGCCGATAGAGTTGTGTATGTAGGTCAGATGAAATATTATAGATAAATGCCCAGGGCAAATCCGTTCATTGTACTAATTGCTACAGAGCAGTTTCTCAAAGCAGAACACAAATTGTAGAGGTGGTTTTAATTTCACTCTTCTTAGGTGATAGCAGTAGTATTCTGGTTAGCTCAGTAACAAATCTATAGGACCACAGAAGGGGGAGATGGGCAATATCTGCTGCATCTGCTGTTTACTGAACAAGGATCCAGTCCTGCTCATTTTTAACCTTCTGACTAGCTCTCATTTATGTTGGTAATCAATTATTTTCACACTGCCGCAAGCATCTGTGTGAATATTCGATGCTGTGTAACAGTTTTGAGTGAAATCCTGACCTGCAATGGAAAGGGAAAATGCCAATTAGTTGCCTTCAGAATAAGGCCAACTATTACCTACCTCAGATCCCATCTACAATATTTTATGGTAAAACCTCTCCAGGAACTGCAGAGCTGTATGGCCTTTATATTTGACTATTTTGTCATTTTTGTTTTGATCATGAAGTAGGAATAACCTAAAAGATACCTCATTATCATGTGGGGCTGGAAAGAGCTTTCTGTTGGTGGAGCTGTTCATGGCATAATTGATCAGAAGTGGCCATCCAGTAAGTGTCTATGATCTAGTCTTGTGTACGGAAGAAAGTATTGTCAACTTCTTCCATTTGAAAGAAAAAATAAGTACCTTTGCCTTCAAAATCTTTTTTGAAGTAGTTTTGAACAGCTTAGTGACAGCGAAAGTTACAATTTTTTGTCATTCTAAATAATAAAAAAAAAATTCTAGAGCTGTGAACGATTTTGCATTCTAGAGTGATCATCTCCTTAGCACCACCTGCATCCTGTGTGCCAACATCACCCACTTCATTTGGACTCTGTTTCTTCAAGCTGTTAGTTTGGACTGCAAAGCTGACCCCATTTAGCAATACAGTTTGAGAGTACCTAAGAAACCTACTTATTAGGCTTTTTCAATTTTAAATAAACAGCCAGCTGCCCTAGTTCATAGAAAATACACAAGCTTGCCAGACATGCTGATTGTCCTCCTACTGCTGAATTATCAACTTTTTGCCTTACTAATACTCATTTCTAACACTTATTAGCCAAGGCTGTGAGTGATCAGAAGAGACTGAAACTTGTACCATGTAACTGCAGCAAAGCTCTTAAAAGAGCGAAGTTCAGCACACAATTTCCCAGTGACTATCACCAGGCATAATGTTTCAATTTTCATCTGAAAAGCTCCCTTGCATGGAGAAAACTTAGGGTTTGGGTTTTTTTTTTTTTTTTTGAAACAACTGTGAGACCTAAAGTCTGACTTATTTATTGGGTAGTGCTGGGATTTCCCCATTCCTATTGTGTTCTGGGTCAGCTCGTAGTATTCACTGCAACCTGTAAGAATTATGACAGCATCTCTGAACAATGATCCAGACAGAGCATTGTCTTGTCTCCATAAATTATCTGTACATCTCCAAAGAAGGTGAAAGAATGATCTAATGGCTAATTATAGGGTACATAGCTCCTTAGAGAAATTTCTTATCTCCTATTAGCTGTAGCTTTTCCCTTTTTTATTTCTGTTGCCTAATTCAAATTTGAGCGCTGTGATAAATTTAAATATCTAATCCTATAAAAATTCATTAATTCTAATTTGTGCCAATGAATTCTACAGCTTTAGTTCTGCATTTTTGAAACTTTTTATTACTTTAAAATTTATTTTTAATTGCTTGTTGACTGTGTCCTATGTCATGTACTGTCAAAACAAACCATCTGTCTTGCATTCTGTTTTCTTCAGCCATGTTTCTTCTAAACTTTTAAAACTCTCATTTTCCATTAGAAAACTTCAAATAATTATCACCTGCCTCCTCCTATGCCCCTTTTTAGAGAGGGGGACCAGACCTGTAATACTACATTTATCTTGTGATGTCCTTTGCTATCCTTTTGGCCCTTTGTTTACTTTGATTACTGTTGCAAAACAAGTAGTGATTTTATCACTAGCTCAGCATGATACCTGAGATGCCTTCCTGTATGTTTTGTACTACTTAAATCCAGCAGCAATGTCTAAGCCACTTGGATGGTTGCTCAGACACAGATTTCATGTGTCGGCAGCTGCTCAGTCACAAAATCTGTCTCCTCCACCTTCTTTGTCATTGCAGTGTTCATGCCCTTTCTGAAGTCTGCCAAAAAAGTGAAGCCATACCTGTCTGCAGGAGGGTCACGGATTGCACAGTGCCATACTTTCATCCTGCTGAGAGGTGACCCCCTTTTCTGCTTCTTAATACTTCTTCGCTTCTCAGTTAATGAAAATGTCATTTCTAATAACATGCTGGTGCACCTCATCCCAGAGTGTGCTGGCATGAGAGGCAAAGCACAACCTGTGGCAGGGGAATGTGAGATGGAGGAAGGAAAGAAAGGGAGAGAGTGGCAGTGAGACCTCCCCATCAAAAGGTTGGGGAGCTTGCGATGTATAAAATATATCTGAGTTTCGCTAGATATTGGAAGAGTATATTTGGCTTAGCCTAGACTGAGCATTATGCTAATACATCCTGCTTCTTGAGGGTCTTCAACACAAATCTTTCTTCTGATGCCTCAAAAGAAAATCCAAAAGTTACCATTAAGGATAACTGCACTATTCATAAATTCCTCTTAAGCCTACTTGTTAAAAAGAAATTGGTTCTTTCACTACATGTTGGCAATTATTTTATCATCGATGTCTAAAACTGGAGCTACCCTGAGGATTTCCCCCAACTTCGCATCAAGATGATTCCTCTGCTGTGCAAGAACCATATGAAAATCTCTTGTTGACGGTTCGGTATCCAGATGATCAGTCCATCACAGCTCAGTGAGTGTATCGATTAAGAAGATAAGGCTTCAGCCGGCCAGTGACAGAATATAAATTGTCTAACCTTGGTTTACTGCACTGTTGTGTTAAAACAATATATAATTTCTTCTATTAGCTATTTACCTCACATTTGTTTAACAAAATATCATAGAATCGTAGGATCCATAGTTCCATAGAGTTTAGAAAAACTTCACTCTTTTCCCTTTAAGGAAAGTAAATTATATATTATAATCCTATCTATAGATAAGAATTTTGTATATTATTATTATACACATACACATAAATATAAATCAATTTTTTATACATAAAATTTAAGTAAATTGGCATAGTAATCTCCACCTAGCAGTTCAGAAAAGTGCAAGAAGAAAAATCTAAGGCTGGTCAAAGAAGACAGCCTTGCTAGAAAAATTTTCCAAAGATCATGCAAACTTTAGCAAAGTTTGTTAATGCAAGTATCTGAGCACCATCAGAGTCTAGTTCACAACTTTACGTAATATCCAAATGGCCCAATTTCTTCTATGTACAAGAATTAAAGCTGCTGAACATTTTTCATGGGATAGCATAAAAGTCTCTCTCTCTACACACACACATATATATATACTCTGTAGAGATTAATTCAAACGGATGAAACCATATGAAACTGGGATTTAAGCAATTAACTCTTGAACTCATCTTTGAAAATGTAAGCCTCTAGGGAAAATTGTATTTATAATTTTTGTAATCTTGGGCATGTTTGCTTTTCCTAAGTAACTATTGCTTTCCTGTTTTCAAATCTGAACTGTAAAAATATTTATATAATTGGGAGGAACAAGTCCGAAACAAAAGGTGGAACAAGTGTAAAGACATGAGCATTGCATTTAGCTTGACTCGTATTTTTAAGTGAAAGAAATGAGAATATGAAACAAAAATCAACGTCTCTGTGTGGCAGCTTACATAGCAGCAGACAAAGTATCTCATAGAAATATAGAACCATAGCGCTGTTTAGGTTATAAAAGACCTTTAAGATTGAGTCCAACTGTTAACCCAGCACTGCCAAGTCCACCACTAAACCATGTCCCTAAGTGCATCTTGTAAATACCTCCAGGGATAGTGATTGCACCACCTCCCTGGGCAGCATGTTCCAATGCTTGACCACCCTTTCAGTGAAGAAGTTTTTCCTAATTTCCAATCTAAACCTCCCCTGGTGTAACTTGAGGCCGTTTCCTGTTGTCCTGTCTCTTTTTTCTTGGGAGAACAGACTGACACCAGCTTTGCTACCGCCTCCTTTCTGGTAGTTGTGGAGAGTGAGAAAGGTCCTCCCTGAGCCTCCTTTTCTCCAGGCTAAACAACCCCAGTTCCCTCAGCTGCTTCTCATAAGAATTGTGCTCCGGACCCATCACCAGCTCCGTTGCCCTTCTCTGGACACGCTCCAGCACCTCAAAGTCCCTCTTGTTGTGAGAGGCCTTCAACTGAACACAGTAGTCGAGACACGGCTTCACCAGTGCCAAGTACAGGGAGATGGTCGCTGCCCTGGTCCTGCTGGCCACACAAGTTCTGATACAAGCCAGGATGCTCTTGGCTTTCTTGGCCACCTGGGCACACTGCCAGCTCATCTCCTACCCTTACAAGACCATGCTATTAATGTAGCACGTTTCAGAGGTCTGACAGAGTTATATTTTGCTTTTTACCTTTTGGGAATTATCTTAAGCAGCAGCTCCAGAACTCATGCTTGGTACTTTTCTCTGGCATATGAACCAGACTACTAGTGTTCCCACCTAAATAAAAAACCCCCAACAAATCACCAACCAACCAATTCCCTGCCTCCAAAGTCAGCAAAGCATCAAATCAGTGCTTTTACAGCATCAAAAGAATTATACTATTTTCCCAGACTGAGAAAGCAAGCCACCGTTTTACTACCTAAAGACGATGAAAATGTGCTGGGTTTCCTAAGCTTAGAACGCTTTTATGCATACCATGCTTTTCTTGTGTACGTGTGTATGGTTGAAGTCACTGGAGGAGATTTCTGTTGACTTCACTAATCACTGGATAAAAGTCTCCTGAAACAATTTCTTCTATGCTTTTAAAGAATCTAAATCCTAGGTTTAAAAGAATTTGACTGTAGCACAACTTTAGCAGGAACATCTCAAGAAAGAGTTTGACCACCCACTGTCAGTGTTTCTCTTAGGTCGTGAAAAAAACAAGATTAATGCAGCTTAGCTTGCAAGGAAGAGGGCTGTAGTGACTGAGATTATGCATGATTGCTTATTGAGCTGTGATTATTTGATTCGGAGTCCAACTACCAAGCTTTTGCCATGAAATTCACCTTTTCACAGGGCTCACTGCCAGATAAAATAACTTGCAGACAGAATTAAGCATGGACCCAAACATAAATTTTTTAACAGCCTGAATATTTGCGTGAACAAACCTGCTTCATAGTCTGAGTCTTTATAGTTCAGACTTTTAGACTGTATCTGAACTCTTGTTTTCTGGAGTCAGGCTGAAAGGAAAAGACCGCAGGTATTTCCTAAGAATGCTTTACTCAGATATGTTCTTCCTGCTGTGTGAGGTGATGGGAGCTCTAATAGTGTATACAGTGATTTTTGTATGAAAAAGCACATAAAAATAGTCAAAGGAAAGAAAGCAAATTTCAGAGTTGGTTTTGGTGTGGCTTTTCCTTTGTTTTTTTTTTTTTTTTTTTTCATTTTACTCTGAAGATGAAAATTGTCCCATATGGCTGAATGGCTCACATCTTCCCCCACTAGAAAGCAGATTCTTGTGGAGTGAAAATTGGCGTCAGAACCTCAAATATGAAATTCAGGTTTTTATACATATTTCAGATCTCAGATTCTGCATATCTTTGTAGCAGCAAGTCATTGACTGAATTTCTCATCATAGCAACTCAAAGTCATCCATTGCAAATGACAACTTCCTGCATAAAAAGCCCCACCAGATTCAACAATTCTTATACACAATTACTACTACTAAGCTCATTTTAATCATTTGCCTCACACTGATGTCTTTATTTTTATTTCTAAATCCCAAAAGAAACACACGAATGAAGTGTGGAATCTGATTTGAGAAGTAAAATGTAAATTATGCTCAAAAAAATATGCAGTTTCAGGGATGATTTTCTTCCCCATAAGTCCCAACCACCCAACTGTAGAGCCCACAACGACTCAGGTCATCCAGGCGTAGGACTTGTACTGGACATACAAAACCCCAGGGAATTGAACAATGAAACTTGTACAGCTGTAGAGGTTCAGATTTACCCAGAACACAATCTACATCATTTTAGTTTAATTCCCAAGGTTTATTTTGCAGGCAGTGTGCGGGAACATACTGGATCACACACACGTAACCCACTTGCAGTATCTGTACAAACACCATCTCACAGTACCTCATCCCAACGTCACACACAGGAAAAGAGAACATGGCACCACACAACACCTGCTGACAAAGACATGGGCTGTAGATAATCTGATACGTTCAACAAGAAAAAACAAATGATGAATTGCTGATATATTCCAATTTTTCCTCTCATTGCTGGAGAAGCTATAGCAGCATAACAACAGAAAAAACCATTACGGAACAACACAAAACTTTTGTTAGGGTCAGAGATGAGAAAGTTAGTGCAGTACCGGCACATATGAAGTTTGCTTAGAAACTTCTACAACCCAAGGCAGAAGAGACTGCAGCCACCTTCCCTGGCCAGTGAGCAAAGCACTCACACACGTACACAACTGCAGACTGGAATTGCTTTTGACATGTACCAAGGGCTGCAGCAAACTGCTGGTGAAACGTGCAACCACCGTCCCTGGCATACTCGGTTTGTAGCAGCTTCTTTGCAGCTGCACAGAAGGTGCCTATCTAGTGTATGCTATCTCAGGCAGGGCAAGAGATGGGCAAAATGGGGTTACAGAAGAGAAAAACACAAGCCTCTGTTGTTAATGCCGTACAAGCCCCTGACCTGTGATAGTAAATTCTATAAAGCCATCTCTTTACCAACACATTCAGAGCCGGGCTCCAAGTGCGACTGTAAGATGATTTTATCTTGTTGCAGAAGTGCAATACAACTGCCCTATCAGGCCAACATGATATTTTATTGAAGTTATCCATTGGCAACATTATCAACAAGTAATGCCTGTAATGTACATTAATGAACAGCACTAAGTGCCAAATAATAATAATAATGGTTTCCAATCTTGCCACCTTGACTCAAATCAGATCATATTATACCAGTTAGTAGCTGTTATTGCAAAATAAGGTAATTCTCAACCTGAACGAGAGGGTCTGAATTTGCCAGTCTTGCCCTGCAGGGCAAGAGGAAGAATTTCTTCCTGAAATTGTCTGGAGAGGTGGCATTCAAACTCATTTTTTACATAGCTGTTCACTTAGCAAGCCTCATGTAACACATGGAATAGGCAACTAAAACCACTGAAAGACAACATGTTCATTTGCTGTATATATAATTTTCCAAGTGGTTATTAGAAGATATTTCTCTTCAGTTTTCTCTGTAGTATTTGATTAGCTTCCATCTATGATTATCAGTTGGTATAATCATGATTCACTTGGTTTCTTAACAGTAGCACCAATATTATAAATCTGATTTTTTCATTCTTAATTCTCTTGCTCATACATATTTTCATTTTCTTACTTGCTGCTGTACCTCTATCCCAGTAAAAAAGCATAAATTCTGGAATAAAGGCTCAGATCAAATTTTCGTCTATTACCCAGCAGTGAAATTGCCCTTATAGGTCAGCTTACAATGTGTGTAGCAGGTATGCCACATATAAATAACGCACAGTATAAAACCATACACATAATTTAGTAATAACTGAACATTAGGATCTCTGATTTTCATTTACAGTGTAATCTACAGTGTAGAACAAAACAGACAGCTTATCACTTGGGGAAATCTGAAAAAAACAAATACTGGAGAACAATTCTGCATTGTGTGTATATATACACATGTGAATACAAATATTAATCTGCATGTCTATATTTGGAATACATATATTCATATATGCATGTATGTGTGTGTATATATGAATATATATACAATTTTCCCCCCAGAATCCTCCAAATGTATAAACTTCTGGATTAGCAAGTATAACTTGTGGAAGCAACTGGCTCTACCTACATACTTCCTTCTTGTGCCTTACTCCTATCCGAGAGCAGCTCTAAGACTTACTGACTTTTCATATAAAACAGCTATTTCACTTAAAAGTGCTTATTACCCCCTCAGCATCCAGGTACCTAGAAGGATCAAGAAAAACTGTTATCAAAATTACAAACCGGAAAGATGATGTTCATAAAAAAAAAAATTGCCATGTGGAAGGGGATGGATCACCTAACCATTGATAGCCTGCTTTCTACCACGAAATTAGACAGACCCTGAAGACAGTTTTACAAAGCTTAGAAACTTATTAATGCAAACTAGGCCCAGAGCTTCAGATTCTAAGACTTGTTTTAAAAGGAACTTGCAAAGAAAAGCAATAAAAAAATCAACCCCCCCAACCCTTGGAACATTTGGTGTTTGATTATTTTTTTAATGCTACACCCTACATGTACCATCAGTCCTCTCACTTCACCATGAGGTTTAGTGTTTTCATTTCATATTAAAGCTTCTATAGCTATTCTTAAAAAATAAAATTAGAAAAAATATATATCCATAGCAACAAAGTGCCAGCAAACCCAGAAACTAGAGACAACTCTCTAATTGATCAGGACTTGCAAGACAGACAAGGAAATGCATCAGGACCTGGAGCTCTCCATTTGTGGGAAGGTGGGAGATGTTCAAAACAAAGCAAACTGAAAGTCAAATTATCTGGAAAAGGAATGGGAGGTCAGGGGAGTGTCATGAGTCTTTTTTCAGGTCTTCAAATACCATGTGCAACTTGAATGACACAGTGGGAAACATGGAGCAATATGAGTTGGTACCATTTCAAGTTCATTTGCATCAATTCTTAGCAGAACCCTGCTGGGATCTCTTCCCTTTTCCTTGCCACCTTCCCCTGCTCCCCAGTGACTGCATGCACACCTCCCCAGGAGCACACAGGGGTGCTCAGCCAGCTGCTGCTCACAACTCCAGCTCCCCACTGGCACTTCTCCAAGTCTATATTCTCCACCCCATTCACCACAGCACCTGTTTCACAGGTGCCCAAGAAAACCTGGGCTCTGATTTATTTAATCAGCTGCTGCTACTCCCACCTCTCATTTCCTCAACCATCACCCTAGCTGCTAATGAATTCACCCATACTCACTTAAAACATATTAAAGGGGGAAGCAGTTCAGGCTGTCACATTAAAAAATACAAGTTGAGCACTGCTATAAACGTACTGAATGAAAAGAGCATTCTGGGTTTACACAATTGCCACTTTCCCCAAAAGAGCATCCTGGGTTTACACAATTGCCTTTTTGGTTTCCCCATTGTCCATTGCAGACGTAAAGTTTGATTCTTGTTCTGCACTTGATTTCCTCTCCCCCGCATGGTGGTTCATTTCTTGCATTTCTAAAGATACTTTATTCCTTTTAGCAAATGCCTGGCTGATCTCATGAAATGTCTTATTTTTTGTTTCAGGCAGCACAAAAAACAGGTAGGTAGCTCCTGCAAAGCAGATGGCAGCAAACACTAGGAAGCAGTAGGTCTGTAAACCACCCTGTGAAAAGAAAGCAAAGAAGATGGTCATTACAAAAGAAACAAAATTCAGAAGAAAAGCAACATCAGGAATGGTTTGAAAGAAAAAATGGGTGGTATGGTGCAATTTTTAACCAAGTACAGTAAGTGCTGGCATTCACTGCAAGTCAGAGTGCTTAGAAATTCATAAAAATGCATGAATAGTTAGTTCTTCCAACACTGCCTGTGGCCCATCGATAGAAAAGCAGGTTCTTGGCAGAGGCGTGCAGATCTGCAATCTGGGCAATGCTGGGAGACACCAGACTGAGTTCAGGCACCACGGGTGTGAGGCGAGCAGGTGGCAGCAGGGCTCCTGCTACGTGCACAGCTTAACTGAGCCCCGTGCTGCCACGGTATTTCTGGAAATGAGGCTGTTGTGCTGCATATTGCCTCGCAATTTCTAGGTACAAAAAAACGAGGCATGCTTTTGCAATGCCATGCACCTGTACACACCTGGGAAACGTACCATAGCCAGGGGGATCTGTATCACAGTAGTTACAAACTTTGAGATTTACAACAGAAAATAAACAAGGGAAAAAAACCCTTTTCATTTTTTTGTACCATTTCTAAGACATTTGTATCATTTCTAAGGTTATGCAGGCTTACAGCAGGAAAAAATCCACAAAATGCACTTTCATGGTAGAACCTAGTGTAAGAATTAACTGAAAATGAAGTATAGGACATCGTTGAATGTTTTGAATCTTACTTCACTGCAAAAATAAGAGATAGACACAAAAAGTTCATTTATAAACTGATATTAAAGGCTCTTACCAACTAGTAGGAGTTGTGCTTCACTGAAACGTAAGTATTTCTTGCCTGGTGATTATTAGATCATTTAAGAGCTTTCAGT
Organism: Falco rusticolus; assembly: GCF_015220075.1. Lineage (NCBI taxonomy): Eukaryota > Metazoa > Chordata > Aves > Falconiformes > Falconidae > Falco > Falco rusticolus. Next base: position 74,710,574 of record NC_051187.1, on the reverse strand, counting down.
TATATTTCAATATTAGTTTTGAAAAACATTTGATAATTACAATATTGCCAGCTGCACTTTGTTGAACTAGGTAGAGGTTTGGTATTGTGGCACCAGTGAAGCCACTGCCAGCCTTTGAGGAAATCTCCCTTCCTCCTCTATTGATTTGCCTTGCTCTGTCCCCTGAAACCAAACATCCAATTAACCCATACTTTGGACTTGTTTTTATTAACAAGTCTGAATTAAACTAAAAGGGACATCTCCACCTCCAGAAATAAGGCAACCTTTCCATGGTGCTGAGGTCATGAGCAGTGAATACAAGGAGAGCCAGAGCAGTCACACATCACCCCAGGTGTTGTAAGGCAGGGGTTACGCCAGGGAAAATCACTCAGGGTGGAGGAAGGAGATGTAGCTTCCTATATATACATATTTACAATTGCCATTAAAGATATGTATCTGAAACAAGACAGAGCTAGACAATGATATAGCCCTGACTTCCACATTGTTCCAGTACATTCCCATCATTGTTAACTAAACCAGTCCTACACTGCAGGCTGGTTAAGCTCCTTACTTTGGGGGCTCAGGGTGAATGCAATTCCTAGGACCATTTTTATGTGTTGCTTGCTCAGTATGTATCATATATAGTGTGGAAGAAGAACATGGATTCATGTGTGGAACAAGAAAGAAAGAAAGAAAGAAAAAAACCTTGTCTGCAGCTGCTTTTTAACACCATAGCTGATTGCCAGCCTGCCTAGTCAATGATTTCTGTGGATAACTAATTATCTAGTTTAGCCCTTCAGTTCCTGGCTGTAATAGGAAAAGCTGGAAAGCGCATCCTCCGACAGTGACTATGGACTCTTGAGATCATCGATGCTTTTTCTGTTAAATCCTAGAAGCATGAACTCCTGAGCAATCTGACAATTACAAGCCAAACAGCATGGGTGACGATGGGGGAAAAATATTCTGGCATGGGAACAGATAATGATTTTCAAGCTTATACAGAGGCAGAAGCAAATGGATTTATTAGACAGGAAAAAATAACTTCTCAGTGCCTCATAAATCATCCCGTCATGTTAAGAATTCAAATTTTGCATCTGGATCCTCTGCATTTGAAATTGTTGTTCAGCTGAATGGTAGAGCTCCAATATGGAATCATGTTTTTCTCTTTTTAAAATCTTCATGGAACTAAATCTTCTCTGTGATGAAAATGAATCATTAATGGTTAGTATGAATAAGCCTGGCAATCAGATGCCACAAGTTACCTGCATCTCTTGGTGGTGCAGCCACAGCATTGCCCCAGTTTTCTTATTCCTGTTTATTTCTTTGCTGTCCATGATCTAAATTAGTGTTTGTTATCTTCTTTGATTCATGCCTCCTTAAACCTTTTCTAATTGAACTGAACACTCTTATGAGTGCATATTTTACTTGCATTTATTTTACATAATGTATTTACATTTATTGGTAATAAACTTGCTCTCCTTAATTTCTGCAGATCCCTTTAGCAGTAGCCGCCGAGGACCACCAACTGAATTTCCACAGAGAATAAGCTAAAATTTATTTTTTTTTATAAATCCTGCAAGTGGGATTGTGGGAAGAGACCAAGGCTTTGCACTCCTTGTGTCCAGCAGGATTAGCACAACCAAGCCTGAATTCTTGGACAGGAACACTGCAGGGTGATTACAAAATGTTATTTTCTCACCAGCTAGTCTTCAGTCATAATATCTCCTTCCAGCTGGTTATTACTGTACACATACAGGAAAGACAAACGCTTATATCCATAAGCCTTTCGTAACTCATTCAGAGTTCACCTCTTATCACCTAAACCTGTATTTGGCACAGAAGAAGGTCACATGTGTATTAAATTACTCATTACAAGCAGAAAACCTTATACCTGCACTGCACACTGATACAGGATGTAGGACAGAAGTACATGATAAAGCTGAAGGAAAATGTTAAACCCCAAACCCTAACTCAATAGAAGCCCTTAGTGGGACACGGGTGGGATACAGCTCAGCTTAGATGTTTAATGTATTCTGAAAAGCCTGGTGCTAGAGGAAAGGTGGAACAATTAATAGATTGGTCACAGCATATCTGATGTACCCATGAAATGATCCAGAAGGTAGGATAATGTGATGGGAAGAGTAAATGCTGAGTTACCGAATGATGGCTACTACAGAAAAGGTACTGATAGACAGATCTGACAGGAAAATGGATCTGTGTCTTTGTTCCATGAAATTACTATGCTTTCTCCTATTTATATTATATTATATATTGTTTATATTATACTCATGAAGCCTGTATCTCTCATTTACTCTTTGACATCTGTAATCCCCAAATCCACAGTCTCCTTTTGTTGTTTTACTCCTTCCAGCTTGCTAGAGACATCTACAGAGACTGTGCAGCTGCCACTCTAGAACTAAACTCCCAGAGTTTTGCTTATCTTGGGCTGGGGCGGCAGTAAAAAACTGAGGAAGAACTTCAGTTACAGTCTTTAGTGGGAAAGCACAGATACTCTGCAACTCTGTGTATTTGGCCCAATGGACACGGTCTCAAGATCCTTTACTGACATGTGCATTCTCAATGATATGAGAATAATGACAACATATATGATAAAAATTGAAAAAGACAAATATTTTTCTATACTTTGTGACATTATTTCACTAACTACATGGGATAGAAGCCTCAGTGTTCAAAAACTGGATTCCTATCCAAACAGCTGGAGGGGAGGGTTAGAAGAGAAAAGAAAGGGTGGATGCAGAAGCAAAAGCAAGCCAATTCTGAATGGAAATTCTAACTAAAAACAGAGTAAATTCAAGGAAAGTATGTGGTTTCTGTTACTTCTCAGCTTTCCCACATAAGGATGGGTTACTTCCTCACACTCTGCTCCTAGCAGCAGCAGCAGCAGCAGCAGCAGCAGCTCTGGCCACGCAGGAGGCACCGAGCCAGCCCCATCCATACCCACCTTGCCACTTCCACTCAGGCTTCAGACTGCCTGCACATAGTTCTTGGGTTCAGAACAAGCTGCCACCTTCACAAAGGTGCTTCTCCAACACCAGACAGGCTTGCCAGAGCTAGGAACACATTCCTTTAGCAACACTTGAAGCCAGGATTTTACATACAAGGTTAGAAACCAAAGAGTTAGAAGGAAGAAAGAATAAAGCACTACAATAGTCTGTGCTTTGCTGCCATTTCCCCCTAGCATTTCTTCACTACACCCTCCTGCATGAATATCCAAGATTTAAAGGTACCCAAAGTTTCAGGTGGTTTCCTGAATAACAATGTTTCTGTCTCCTGATAGGCTCACAGATACTGGTTCAGAGTCAAGGTCAGACACACAGGCAAAGGTCCTTGAAAGGCCAGGCTTTCTGTGAGTTACTGAAGGTCACCTGCCCTCCCAGGTGCCCAGGGGAGGGCATGAGGACAGCAGACAAACTGATGCAACTTCTGGAGGAAAGCACCTTGGATATGCATAGCCTGTTCCTACTTAGTCAGCAGGCTAATAAAACCTCTTGAAAGCAGGATTTACACTGGATTTTTCAAGCCTGGTGAGGGATATGGCTATGTGGGATTTTTACAAGTTAAGCATGAACTTTTAAATACATCACCTTCTATTTTCATACCAGCTTTCTAAGGAGGCTATTTAAAGTGCAACATTTCTGAAAATGTCCTGCCAGATGAATCCTGAACTACTTATTTTTATCTTCTCTTTGCTGCAGTTGATCGTGGCTCTGTATTTGTCAAAAAAAGAAAAACCAGGAAACAATTCACCTAAGAGACACATGCAATTACCACAAAAAGGAATTAAAGCTGAAGGACTCAGGCAATTCCCCCAAGTCAGAGCCCAGGCATGGCAAGCAATCAAACCTGACTTTGAGGATGAGATGTAGCTGCTTAAGCAAGGTCTGTGAATAAGTAGGTGCAGCCTAGCCACGTTTTCTTAAGCAAAGAGGTCAACAGACATATCCCCAGATTGTGCTGCTATGTGCATTAGGCAGAATGTACAGGTATTTCCTCCACCTCCCTTTAAATAAAATGGTAAAGAATACTTAATTTCTACCACTACGAACAGGCTTAAAGTGCCTAGAATGAATGAGAAAAAGAGCTCATTTTTTCAAGCTAAAAAATAAACTGAAACAAGTAAAAAACCTGGCATTGAAATGATCAAATTTCTGGGTTTGATTTAAAAAAACTTAGCAATTTGCCACTTCTAAAGTCTGCTAGCTGAGAACAGTCTTCCCACTAATAGCTTACATGCTGTGAACACTGTAGTCTGGAAAAATATAAAAGTAGTTGAGTAAAACACCATCATGTCCTATTTAATAAAGGCTGCTTACTGACAACTCATTCTGTAGCAAAGGTTAAATTCTAAGCAGGAGTGTGATACTGAAAACAGGATAATAGATACTCTAGGGCAGATACAGCAAAACAAATGAGCAAATGAACAAATTCTGAATCAGGTTTAGCAAGCTTAACAAATTAATATTTTTAAAACAAAACTTTTGGCTCTTCCCAGGAAATGCCAAATGTGGTTCTAAATTCTCAGCTTGCAATGTCACAGCTCCTTGGCACTGGCAAAGGGTGCTTGAATTTGGAAGTTGTCATGAAGATTATAGTCATGAGATGGGTGTCAAACTGGATTTTGAAGTGATGAGGTCAAATGATAATGGTTAGTTGTCTTACTAAAATGATCAGCAGCAAAACAGTTATTCATGTAGACAGTTGACTTTAGTTACTTTGCTTCAAATTTATCTAACCCACTGAAACAAATGGATGAGAGTGTGTGTCCTTTACCCCTTGTCCTTCTTCAGATTCAGACATAATTTAAGATTTTGCTGAAGGTGCAGGACAATGAAGAAGGACAGAGCACTAGAACATGATGTATGAAACATATTTCCTAAGTAAAAAATAGAGACATTTTCAGACATGAACTGCAATTTCAACCCCAACCCTCACACAGTCACTACCTCTTCATAAAAATCAGTTCACAGATCCTTGTATTTTATACTTGAGGTGGGTTGCTTCTAATTAAGAGCATTTTTTCTCATACCTAACCTTCTGATAGCCTGCATTTCATTTTCTCAACTTTGAGGGGAACTTTAGCTATTTTAATACAGGTGCTCTGTAGTTACTTTAGTCAGATATAGTTGCAAAAGCTTAAAATAGCTTGGCTGAGGGAATCTATGTATAGGCTTCTGTGCACACCTTTGTTATAGAAATTCTTGTACTGCGTAATAGAAGAAGTCAAGGGGTATTATTACACAATAAGGAAATAATAAGGAAAACCAAAAGAGAATCTTGCTGGGTAAATAAATCTGCATGCACAAGAAGGAAAATCTCAAGTGTAAAAATAAGGAAGAAACAGAGCAGAAGAGCAGGAGAGCCTCCAGTAACAAGTATAATGACTCAGAAGTATTTTTTCACAGGCAGAAATAGATTAGTTTCTGAAAGGGGGAAAATAAACACACATATAGGTCTTTGCATCGTACTAGTAAGCAATCTGAACTAAGGCTACAAGCCTTGTAGCACCTGTATCCCATGTGTTGCTGAGCTCCATCTGGATCACTGATGCAATCAGGTTATTTTTCAAGACACTTTAACTAGTCTAAAAATTAAAGAAAATCAAAGTTTACCCAATTTCTAGCTAGTAACAATTTATACTTTAATTTTTTCACATGCCTTCTACCCTAATCTAAGTAAAAAGCTTATATGAAGAAGACACACAAAAAATCAGAGTACTGTCTCCGAGTTCCTCAATTAAAAACCCAGCTAGTAAAAGCACTCTCTGTTTGGGGGTTGTGATGTCCACTGAGATATTTGTTCTTTCCTGTCATCTCAGCATCTGGCTTTGCCTCTCAGCATCAGCGTCTGGCAACCAAAGCACTGACCCTGACCTCCTATACCAGGGCACAAGAATTAGACCTCCACCCATCAGCTCAGAAACTGGGCACAATCTGACTGTGATGGGCTGCAATGAGCTGCACATCTATAGCTGTGTCCTCATTTTATTATCCTTATGCAGAAAAGTTAGGCAAATATCAGCACTCAATACCAAGGGTTTCTTCATTGAAAAGGTGTTCCCCAGCCACAACTGGAGAGGATACAGGCAGCTCTTCATAATAAATACTTAAATTGATCTTTTGTTATACACTATTTACTATATGAACTCCTTCATAGCCGCCTTTGCTTATGCTCTTACACTGTTCGTTGTTCTCATTTTCTGAGAAAATATATTAATTGGATATTTTAATTAATTTAAAAGTTTTCCTAATGTTTGCTATGGCTCAGAATATGCTATCACCTTGTTGACTGAACTCCTCTGTGAAAACACACATTATTATGGGAGGGACATCGATGGGGTGCAACAGGACAGCCCCAAGACTTTCCATCAATTTCTGATATTATTGAAGCCTGCCCCAAATCTAGTGACTTGTTCTTCCATCATAAAAAGCACATAATTTTCCATTCCTAGTGAACTGGATACGAATTACAGAGGTCATTTCTGCCAGTCACTTGGTTCCCCACCCTGAAGAGCCAGGAATTTATCTATAACTTAAACGTTTTACACAAGTCTTCACTAAGGTCTGAATGTTCTTCTCTGGAATCTATAGCACAATATATACATGTTTTATCAACATGTCCCATTTCCAATTACAGGGAAACAACGTAAAAAACCCAGATGATGGAGGATGGATACAACTATTATGACTTGGTAAAATCAAGCTTTTTTAAAAAAAGTGGACAAAACATTCAAGCTACAAGTGACATTTATTAGTCCCTGCAAAAATGATATATTCTATCTACTGCTCTGCCAGAGAGCTGCAAAACATCTTGCAGTTTATTACTATTATTGCCTTGGTCTTGCTGCAAAAATGCTGCAAGAAAATGATGCTTTGCATCCCATTTTGGGATAACACAAATTTCTCCTGTGACAGAAGTAAAAGAGGGGAAAGATTCCTGCAGTCCTCAGGGACTGTATGTAGCCCTGACAAGATGAAAAAGAGGTTCCTTCCATTTCTAAATGAAACTCATTTAAGTTTGTCCTTTTTCCTCGGAAACCATAGCAGCAATTCAGTTCTTTGTCATTTTGGTAGTGAGCTACATCATTTTCATGTACATCAGTACAACCATGTGGAAAGATTTGAAGACCTCCATTGACCACTTTCCCAATGCTTCCGATGATTTCAAAACTCTCTTTCCTTGCTGTAGATGTGTAGCCCCATGGTGCCAAAGGCAAAAGTCAAACCCCAGCTGGGAGTAAAATCACCTTTCCACTTAGTGGTCCTGTAATCACAATTGGGCATTCCTCTGCGATCCCTGGTTATTAGAAACATTTGTATTGGGAGGAAAGCCTGAAGAAGAGTTGTTCTGGAAAATTACTGATGGCACAGAGAGGGAACCAGAGGAACACTAAAGATGCAGCTCCTCTCTGCAGGGCAGAAAGATGAAAAAGGAAGGCTCTGGGCAGTAAGTTTTTGTTGCCGAGATGGAGTAACCAGGCAGAGGTATCCCCCTGCTAAAGCACACTCATCAGACTGAAGGCCAGTTGAATGAGGATGGCACAGGGGCTAGCAAAGAAGGGTATGAGACAGAGGCAAGCCTAAGTTCAGCCAGATGCTATCACCATAACCCGGGGAGATGGAGGGATGCGCATGGGGCAATGGGGTGAGCAGCAGGCAAAGGTAACATGAGAGATGTTTACTTAACGAAGTACAAACCCCCAAGAGTACTCACAGTGGGTAAAAATGACTAATGTCCTTATTTCCTCTCTGGCTTACATTTGCTTCCAGTGAGTTACTGGGAAAGGAAAGTGTGTTCATTCTACATTGTAGTTTAATATATCCATGCTAAGATTCCAATTTCAATCAAGTATATAGCAATTTAAGTATTTCTTGAATATGCCCTGACTATACAGTGTAACTCTTGACACCAAAAAAGACTGCACATTCTTCTAGAAAGTGAAAAAAATTACTATAACAAAAAACTTCTGGAGAAATCTGCTATGTTGCCCTGCAGTACAATAATAATTTGCCATATAGTCTTTAAATGCCTCATAACAATTTAATGGAAGAAACTGAAATATGAAATAAGAATGCATTAGTAAGTAACGAAAACAACATGTCATGAAAATAATTGCCAATTATTAATGCTTAGTAATTCTTTGTATTTACACAATGCATTACAAAAAATAAACAGCACCTTTTTCTAGCTAACACATAATTAAAGGTCATTCTACACCATGAGATTACAGAAGCCTACCCTGCCAATTTACTGTTACTGAGGAGTAACAGCTTAACACAAGCCTATTTTATTGCACGAGATGTTTTCAAGAAGTTTTGATATGCTTTTTTGCTGCTGTCGTTTGTTGTTCCCTCTGCATGCTTCAGCTCATTGCACCTATTTCCACATATACATACGCTCTAATTTCTGATTTACCAGTTTTCCCTGTTCTCCACACTCTGGCACCTCCTCAGCATACACATTTCTACCAGCTATCACTCACTCTTTAGAATAGATTTTTGAACCACAAGCTCCAGCAAAGTCAGGCAAGACGTCAGATTTTGTTTCTGGCAACATAAAATAAAACAGAAAATCTAAGTAGGTGATGCCAAATAATATCCACAAGTAACAATTTTGAGTCTGGCTAAATTAGTAAGTGTGTGCCTGTATCCATTTGTGTATGTACACATTTACAAGATTTGGGTTTTGTTCATCTGAGTGCTTTGGAAATGGTTTCTGTTTATACACGTGCCTGTGAGAAAGAAAAAGCAGGAGGCTTATGGACAAGCATGCATATTTGTTTTACGTGTTATTTAACCATTCATTATTCTTCTGTTTAAGGAGTTCTTCATTAAATAAGGGACTGGAATAAATATCCTGTGGATAAACTCCTTACGGTTTGCGAGCGATTTACAGAGACTTCACTGCCTGAAATACATTTACATAAACTCTTCAGTCAGCAATGGAAAATATGTCAAAACCCCCAGTCTGTTCTGTTCAACAGAAGATTAAAGAAACAAAAATTTGCACGAAATAAAGTATCTGATGGCTGACTTTAAAACAGAACTAGATGTGATTTTGAATTAATCAATAACTTATAGAGAAGTATGAAATCCACTGGAAACCTTCATTGTTAACTGAATACTGCACATGTGAGACACATTTTAGTGCAATTAGGAAATACTAATGCAGAAGTAAGTGATGTTTGACAGCTTCTACCTTAAACCAGAGAAGAACATTTAAGTTCCTCTGGTCATATTTGTTGGTTTGTGGGTTTTTTAATGAGTCACTAATGCCAAAGGGAAAATGATATGTTTCCTCTCATTATCCATAAAAGAAGGAATATATGAAACAGTAATAAGCTTACAGAAGGATGACTAATATAACCTTGAAGGCCTTCAGGTTAGAGATTCCTCAAATTTCCATGGATGCTCTATTCTTGCTCAAGTTGTTCTGAAATTCACAAGGTTTATTCCAATGTGTCAGAGAAGTTTAATACTTTCTGATCCTTCTGAACTGAAGAAAATATGCGATCTTTTCTCCCGCCTCAGTTGTTCTCAGTTAGTCCTTCCTTTCTCAAATCTTTTCTTCTGATGGAATACCTTTAGGTTTGCTTTCTTTCACTCCAAGTGCACTGCAATTGTTGCTGTTTCTCCCTCTTAATTCTTCTGCATTTTTCAAGAGTTTTTAGGCCAAAGCATCATTACAGTATTCCTACTATGCTGTCATCATTTCCAAGGAGAGGAATAATTGCAGTTGTCTTCTACTTTTTTTTGGAGTTTGGATTCTCCTGCCACCACAACCTGCAGCAGCCCCTCTTGCAATGACACTGATGTATCATGGTAACGGTTAACAAAAAAAAAGCTTAAAGGAGACTTAAAAGAGCCACATACTGTGTTTACACTTAATGAGAGACATTTCCTGCCCTGAAGGCTTCAGAGTGTCAATAAACTCATAGAAAGCCAGGAACACAGATGCCAGCCAGTCCGTTCCCATGACTAAGGCAGCCTCAGTTCTTGACAAACATCTGTCTGCCTTTGTTTTATAGAACTCCAGTAATGAACAAGCTATAATTTTTCCACACATCATTACACAGTTACACTGTTCTCACGATTAAAAGGTTTCCTAATATCCTCCTTGATGCGGTTATCTGAAAATATAACATGCATTCTCTCTGCTTCTTCATCCTTCTTGCTGGTAAAATCAGTGAACAGAAACAGGCCTGGACCCAAGATAAATAAAAAATGGGGAAGCAATTGAAAGTGAGTCTGGCATGCCTGGAAACTTTCTAAACTAAGCTGAGTATCAAAGCACCTCCCTGTTAGAGCTGTTACCTGAACTAACTCTTTGTGATGTTAAGTTACTGCACAGGACCTTGTGCTGAACCTTCATTAAATGCAAACTTCACATTCACTGTAGCAATCAATAAAAAAATCAATTAATCCAATGGAATTTGATAAAAAGGTTTTATTATGCTCCATGAGGGTCGCAGAAGCCTGAAAAACAAGGCTCCACTCCTATCTGACAGGCAGCAAAAGTCACCTGGGACAGGGACACAGGCAGATAAGAAGCTGGGGCTTCTGATTGCTGTCACTGTTCAGCTCTGACCAAATGGGCAGGCTGCCGGACATGATGCAGACAGCAATAAAATAGCATCCTCTTTTCAAAAATACATACTATAGTTTCTTAAATGCTTTATCCTTTCTTTATAACCACAACTAAAAGAAGTATCCCGTCACCACTCCATCACCTGACTTTTTGAATGTGTGGTCTCATCTACCATTGAGTATGTTGTGCTTGGTCTGGCAGATTATGGCATGATATCAGTATCTAGCAGCCCTGCCCTTGATTGCATTAGTAAGATTCCTAAGGGCATATACTGAACCAGTAAACAGTACCACCTGTGAAAATGGGGCCAAGTGCCCTGCTGAAAGTGAAACACAGTTTCCAGATGAGCAGGAATGCAAATTTAAGTTTCTCACATTTCAAGACCCTCTTCTAAGAAGAGGTTTCGATGCAAATACAACTCCAGTCTGGTTTGGGGTGTGCGTTAAGTAGGGAGAGAAAGAGCTTTGTTGCTGGACGTTGTGTAGTGCTAATAAAAAAAAAGGGAACCACAGGCACCAATATTGTTCCTAATGTATCCATATTTAGCAGTCAACCCATTTTGTGCAGGAAAATAGCTTTACCTATTTTCCAGACTAACACCTTTCCCACTGACAGTGATGAAGATGCTCTTAACTGACTTTGACCTTAAAGAATACCTACTCTCATGTCTACTATACAAACATTCACACTTCCATAGTGTGAAGTCACTTTCCAAGAAAGAAAGTTAAGATTTGCTATCAGGCTGTACATGTTGGAACAACTGCCAGTAAACTTAACCCACATAATCTATTACCTTGGGAAGAACAGAAGCCACATAACCACTGCTGTGATTAGTAAAATTTTGAAAGGCCTGCAAGTGCACATCTAGATTAAAAATGCACATTGGTAGGAAGAAAGCATGCAGAACACAAAGAAGAGACCTTCAAAATTCTCCTTTATGCTGCCTACAAACAGGCATGCTTTTGCTTCCCATGTAAAAAGCCTGCTTCTTTTTTTAAATCTCTTTGTGAATTCTAGTCAAAGACTAATTGATGTCATGTATTAAGCTTCTTAGCATGCTGGAGGGTTTATAAATACCTACACTGTAATTATTGAAAAAATGCTTCAGTCTGACCACGCAGACGAACATATATTACACATATTGAAATACCTAGAATTACTCACTAAAACTTACATACTCACCAAAACAACAACAAAAAAATTAAAAAATATATATGCTCTTTTTCCCTCTAGAATTTCTGTTGGCTGAAATAAATTAAGGAATGAAGTAGTAATTATTCTGCTAGTATTATCTATTCTAGTTAGTGGATTTAATCTGAAAATCTGACATATCCAGGTTTGTTATCCTGACTTGTGATTTAGTTCTAACCACTGTTAATGAGATTAGGACAGAGACAGAACTGAGGCATTTAAAGAGGAAACACCCAGTGACAAGGAAGACCTCCATGTAAAGTAAGTCTTGGTGAAGGAGGGCTTCCTGCTCCCCTAGTTGGGGACAGTGCTATTTTTGCCCGTAGCATGAAAAGATCTTCACAATGGCTTACTCCTACAGGAAATACCAGTAGCATCATTGACACCTGAGTTCTCATCAAAATGGCATTAGTATTTTTCTCAAGAAGAAGCTAAAGAAACCGGTTGCCTCATACTCATTTCTGCAAACCATTAATATCACCGATCTGTAACTCATAAGGTTATGTGTCCCAGTTATACCTGCAGATCTGTGTATAAGGAAGAACCATTTGGCTGCCCCTTGCTTATTCTGAAACATGAGAGCTTTAATGCAAATGTCTCTACTTCACTACTACAAATATTTTGTATCTCATACGTGCACAAAGTTCACAAAATTCACAAGAATTCACAAAAATTATACAAGAACTTAAAATGATCCTACTTTGATTTTGCTTTTCTTCAATGCATCTAATCGTACAATCTCTCTTGTCCCTGCCGATGGCAGGGGAGTTAGAACTAGATGGTCATTAAGCTCCCTTCCAACCCAACTCATTCTATTATTCTATAATCAGCAGTATCTGATCATTTTGTCAGAAAAGGAAGATTATAGATTATACAGTTAGGTGTATATATGTCCCATAGACTCATCTGTCCCATAGACTCTTCCCGATTAATTTTTTAGATCTAGTTTTACAGAGGGAGAGTAGAACATGCACCTGTTAACATCCAGAAAGCATGTATTTGTCAAGACAGAGTGAAACATTTGTTGCAATTTACCCTATCAAATACAATGATGAGTGACAGGAAGTTTCAATTTCTTTTCCAACTTTTTTGCCAGTTTTATTCTAACTCAGGCTTGACAGTGAATAATATTCAATGTTTAAAACTGAGATAAAAAGTATTCTCAGAAAACAGCCAAACTCTGGTTGAATTTTAGCTACAATCAGTTTTGATTATTGACTCATCTGAATTTAAATAGAGACTAATATAGAAGTAAGTAAATCCTTGAGGCTTCTAAGACACAACTGGACAAGGTCCTAAGAAACTTGGTCTCATCACACAGCCGACCCTCTCTGAGCAAGAGGCTGGACCAGGCACTCCCTGAGGCCCCTTCCAGCAGGAATGATTCCATGATTAAACCCATGATTGCCCAAAACTTTCGCTCCTAAGACTTCCTTGGTTTGTTATGTCTGCTCACTTGAGTCATAAAGTATTACCCCTATTCCTGACAGATGACATGAATAAATGATGGAATGATTTGTTGTGGGTGACTACAGAAACTCACTCTCAATATGCTTTCTGAACACACAAAAAATAAAGGGAAGTTGATTACTCACAGGTTGCAGACTGAGCATAAACTCTCTTCAAGTACGAGCAAACACTTGGAGGCTACTTTGTAACACTCCATTTGCTCAAAGTGTTCCAGCTAGCTTAGCACTTCCTGAGACAGACACCACACAAAGAATCTGTTTTATAGTCACAGAAGCTAAACCATTAGGAAACACAAGTTATGCTAGGATCATGGAGAAGATAATTAATCCTCTGAGCTTGTCATTCACATGTTGAGATCTCTTGATATCATAACGCAACCACAAGCCATTTCCATCAATGCATACTATTTTAAAATGAGTAGGTGGACTTTAACAGTAGGGACAACACCCAACACTTTTTCTCGAGAAAACAGACAACAAACCTGTCTCTGAGGGAATTTCAAACCACATCCATGTTCCCACTGCAAGCTCAACTGTGACACAACTTAACATGCTTGGGTGATCTGTACACAAGTTGTCCATGATGGAAATGATTATTTTAGATCTCAAGAAACTGCATTATTTGGAGCATCACTCAAGGTGACGTTTGACATTTCACAAGGTCAAGCTCTATGTTAAACACAAGTCTGAAAGGCCTTCAGACCTCCACCCAGATGTTTTATAATTTCTTTGTATGTTCCAAGATCACAGGCAAGAATGCTTCTTCAATTATTCTATTTCGCACTAAAAAAAAATTTTAAGAAGGCACATTTTTTGACACCTACTATTGGACACCTCTTAGTAACACAATATCAAATGTATTTGTGAATTCAATATAGTATCAGCTATCATTTTAATCTTAGTTCAGATCCTTTGCAAAACAAATTTCTCTTCTCAAATAGGTAGTGATAAGGGCTGGAACAGTAGCCATAATTAAATTTTCTTTAAATTTGTCAAAAATTGATTTGCATACTAGCTTTTCAATCTCATCCATAAATTTTAATGTATGACTCAAGCCAGTGTTCTATTATACATACCTACAGATGGTTGAGGGAAGAAAAGCTAGGCATCTAAGCTAGTTAATTGGTGACATTTGGAGAACTAAGTACTGCTTGATTTTTTGAGTAACTCTAAACTTAACATATTTGTTTCCCAAATGTTTGGGATAATTTTGTAGAAGCACACCAATGATCAAAAAAGTGGTTGCTGTTTCTCCACCAATCAGGCTACTATTTAAATACACAGAAGGGATTATACATTTGTTCTGTGAAGGCACTTAAAAGATTTTTTCCTGTTTTAGACTTACAAAAATGAGCTAAGAAGAGGGTATTGCTTTTCTGTAAAGAAACAGGTGACTCACAAGCTGAAAGAGGAGATGTGATAGTTCTGATCTTGTGAAAAAGCTTTAAAAATCAAAGTCAGAGTAACACTGCTTTCATCTTTAGGTGCAAACTCCAAGTCTTTTCCCTTTATTACTTTTTAAAGAAGAAAAAACTCAAAACCTCTGCAAGGTGGAAATGTAATTTACCTTCATTAAACCTGAACTGGTAACACAATGGGAAATTTTTATGACACAACATGATAAATTCCCCAAGGCTACAGCAAACTTCATATGGATGTGTACTAAATCACTCAAAAAGCTTTAATATGCATATGAAAAGTTAGAGAATGTAGTTTGCCTTTTAATTTGAATTTATTGAGGGCCTTTTTAAACACTTCCCACCAGGTAATCTGTCAGGTAGGATTAGCAGGACAAGAAGGGAGATCCCTGAGTTGCATGAATTCATATCTGATGGACAGCCAGAGCTCAGGTAAATCTGTTTTGTGCAGGAGACAGAAACTGCAGTTTTGGAGATTATTCCTTAAATGTCGCTGGATGATTTAAAAACATAATAAATAAAAGTATTCTGATTATATGCCCCTAGATTTGAGACCTCATTCCCTGTCACCTGCCACAGAGGCAGGGCGTGGGACTGCTAGTGCCTGGCCAGCCAGGGTGGAAGTTGATGTCTCATACTGTCTAAAGTCAGTCCCCATCCTCTTGGAGAAACAGGTATTAAACCACATGGGAGCATCCACTTGCTGGACAAGCTTGTGGCTGCTTCCTGGACCAGACTGATGCTGATGACAAAGGACAGATTTTCAAAAACACAAGGGAATTGTCTAATTCTTTCTATCATTTGGTAGATGTTCTAGTGACCTCTGCAGAAAAAGAATTATATCTCCACCTGCTTTTGAAAATCTCACTTTAAATGTCTAAGCTGGCAAGTCCTTTACTGTGAAGCTGGTCAAAAAAATTCATTGATTTCAGTAAGCACTAGAACAAGCTCTTAAGACTTCTAGCTCTGAGCAGTCTAATTGAAGTTCATGTTACAAGAGTGCAGAGTTTGGAAGGATGACAGTCTTTATACTCATGTTAGCTTAGAAGGTGATGCAAATAATCAAAACTATTAGAGACTTTTTCCTTTTAGAAGAAATTTTAAATTGTCAAACTTAGATCAAGAGTCAGACTTTATAAAGCTTTCAAGTTCTCCCATAAAGTATGTCATATAATTTATGAGATTTTATAATAATAAAATACATAATAACATAATAAAAAACAGTACTGTTTAATAAAAGCAGTTCTACTTGTCAAATGAAAATGAATATACAAAATCTTGCAATATGATATAATTTTATAGTATCTGCAAATATTCTTACTCATATAATATTGCAGTATCGTATAATTTTCAGCTATAGGAACGCACGAACAGCAGTAACACCTTGCCTGGTATTCAAATCTCTTACTCTGCATTGATTTGAAGAGTAAACCAAAATCTCTCTCCTGGGTGTGAGGACCTGCAAGTAACCTGGAGGGAGGCTTGCTCCCCGCTACGCCCTTCCCCTGCCAGTAGTATTTTCCCCTGTGCGTTTTAAAAAACTAATTAGGACTTCTTTGTTTTGTTTTGTAGTTGTAAGCTTCACTCTTAAAATATTATCAGTGGAACAGGATGGCTCTTTCGAAGAGTTTGGACATAGTCAGTCAGGGGACTGATCAGCTGTCCTTCAGCTCCTGAAACAGAGAATCAGCTCCTATGTGAGCTCCAGAGAGTGCTGACAGTCTTTGGGAGAGGTTCATGGTCAGGAAAAGGACCTCTCATTTTTGAATGAGAAACTCTTGAAGCTGTATGATGACATGCTGACAGTGATCAAGTGTTCTTAGGAATCAGATGGGGAAAATGCTGTTCTATATTGAACTTCAAATTTTATTTTAAATTATTTTTAAATTCAATTTTTTTTAATAACTTATCCTGTTAAAATACGAACACCAGTTGTCTCTTGATGAAACTGTCCTCCGTGTAACTAGTTCAGCCAAGGAAACAAAGCAATCCACTAAAAGTGAAGTCTGGGGAAGCTGAGACAGGAACAAATTCATCCATGCAGCAACTAGGCTGCAGCAAGAAGCAACCAACTGAAGAAGGTAAAAGCCTGACAGAAGAGATTGAAAAAAAGAAAGCCATGAAGCCAAACTTAGAGGGAGGGAGAATCAGAGACCATCTGTTCTCCAATGAGACTAATAAGGATTCTCAAAGTATAGTGTAAACCAGAAGATAGGTAGCCTAAAGGCTGAAGAAAAAGGCAGCGACAATCACCATCAGTAACCATGAATTCCAGACACAGATATCAGACTGCATTGCTAAAGCAATCCTGTGGGGAATTTGCCATAGAGGGTCAATTTTCTCTGAGACGTTCAAACAAGGAGACAAGTGGGTAGCACAACTGAAATGTATCACAAACATGATGGGAATTTCATCCACTTTAATAAAAAGACATTTAATATCATGTGAAAATTTTATTCAAACATCATATATCACACTATACCAACTATATCATAGTGTATCAACTATCAAGGACGCTGAGTACCTGAATGAAAGGGAAGAGCAGTCCGACTGCGAAGTTGGAGAGCCAATTCACTGTCCCAGCTATCATGAATGCGGCCGGCCTCTGCGACTGCTGGAAAAACTCTCCAGTGAGCACAAATGGAATGCCACCTGAAACAGAGTCCAACAAGTCAGTGGTTTTAGTAAACTTCCTCTGCCAAATAGCTGTTTCACTTACAGAGATGAACGTGCTCTGCGTTGCACACCTCAGTGACTAGCACTGCTCTACAGCTCTCTGCTCAGGTGCACGCAGGGACTTCTGAGCCAGTAAAATGTGATTTGTCAAAATCATACTTTAGAAAAATGACACTTCACTCTTTCACACCACTGCACCTCCTGTTTTACAACCTTTCAGTGATGGTAAGCAGATAATGGAGCACTGAATCCACACAACAGTTTCCAGAATACCATGTGACAAGTTGTTCATTAAAGATAAGAATGATTGTTTCTACTAAAACACTTGCAATTCTGAAAATTCAGCAGTACTCCAAAATACTTTTAGACTGTAACAGTTGGAAAGACAGCTCCAAAGAGATTAAACAGTTGGGTTTTTTTTAACTCTAGCCACTTTATTTCAGCAATGAAAAAGGCAAAACATTTGCTTCTCCATGAGCATACTTTTCATTGATGCTTATTTAAAACACTGCCTTACTAGATGTACTGCTGGCACTTCTGGCAAGGTCTATTTATCCCATCAGCCAAGGACTCTGACCTCCGTAATAACAAGCTCAGTTGAATACCACATTTGACACTCGTGTTTCCTTCCACTTAGGCAGTGGACTATTTTGTACAGCACTGGCATATTGCTGGTCTGACAGTAACCCCCGGGTAATAGCTGTCTAGTAGCTGAAAGTCTCTGTTTATGATCTTTGGCTTCCTGCATTCCAATAGGGTATTTCAACAAATATTTCTATTTTTATAGAATAAAACATGGATTGCATTTGCTGATTGGCTACATATTTCAGTTACTGTTGCACATCTATTTGCAGAATTATTTCACCACAGTTTGGAGAACTGCAAACCTAGTAACATCACTCAGGTCTTCAGTATTCTGGGCTACCAATTTCCACCACTAGGTCCTCATGTGTGCTGGTATTACCTGCCTCATCACTCAGCTTCGTAAACAAGATCCATGTACACACATACTATGCAAGTCCTTTCTCTGTTTTAAGCATTTTAACAAATTAGTGTGAACAATCAAAACCATATTAATAGCCACACTTCCTTTCAAAAACATCTGTAACAATCCTGATTGCCAAAATACATATAAATTAAGATAAAAACACCACCAAAGACTTATCCATCTGCCAGATCTTCTCCTTGCATGTTTTTGCTTGATCTATGTGCTTATCTTTTGTACTAGCCTTACCCTTGGACAGTTGTGAATATATCTCTGTGATGCAGTGCCATGTAGCCCCTTGTGTTCAATGGCACTGCACTTAAAACAGACACATCAGAAGCTGCCCTATGGCAGTATGAGATAGGAACTTGTAAACACATAAGAGGACATGCAGATGATGCATGGTATCAGATATACCTCCCTCCCAGATCCTTCAGATGCAGAGACCATGAATACATGCATAAAAGAAAGGCAACATGATGCAGAAAATGGCTATATATGTTAGTAGGCATCACTCTTCATCATCAGCTATTGGGACTTTTTGTGAGAACGCATCAGTAGCAAAGGCTTCAACTGAACTTTCTGTCCTAAAGACTGCCAGTTTAAGTCACACCAAAAGAAGTACAGGGTAAATACATTTATTTACTCCTACTTTATACATAGGAGACTGAGATACGGAGAGTTTAGACCATCCAAACCACAGCTTAGTATCTTTCTACAAGCCATATGTAGTATCTGAATTCTGTGACTAAAAAAAGTGACTGCTCCCAATAGCACTTTGAACATGCAGAATAAGCAGCTGAACACGCATAACTTAATGAAATTCAAGCAGCATGTGGTCTTTCAATCCTTAGTGGCCTCCACTGCCTATTCTACCATACGCTTGGGATTTGGGTTCAAACCCTAAGGTATGGCAGGCAAAACAACAATCACAACTGTTCTGTCAGCATCTGTTTTAGGTCTCAAAAGCCATGCAAGGCAGTGGCTTGCCAGGGCACTTACGCCTTGGAGAAAGGAACTGAAGGACTGGAAACACAGAAAACATGTAAGATAATTTATTTATGATCATTTATTCTGTCACACCTTTGCTGTAGGACAATCTACAGAGGTGTTGCTGTTCTTGTCAGTATAATGAAAAAATGCTGTTCGAGACCCATTTGGGAAAATACACATTGTACAAGAGAGGAAAAAAGCCAGAGGCAAAAACCAAAAAAAATCATAAAAATCCCAAAGAGTACAAAAGGACACAAACATATCAGAAAGCATAAATGTTATGGAAATTAAAATGCATGGGCACTATCCTGCAAAAAGGTTCCTTGAAATTCAAATGTAATTTCTAGATACATATTAATCATGACTGAAATTTATTATTAGTCATACTTGCCACAAAAGCTCTTCAATCTAATTTGAAAAAGAATCCATTAATCTAGTGATGGTAAAAATATTTTGCAAAGTCAAAAAAAACCCCAACAAACTAGCAGCTCCTTTGAGCTCTTTCAAACTTTCTCATGGCATGGGCAGGCATCCTCATAGCATCACAAAACAGAGAAAGTCAGTTTCTGTAGAGGGATGACTTAAGAGAAATTATATGGAGGAACAAAGGAGCCTGAAAAGCAATAGATGAGTTATGTGAAAGACAGGCCAGATCTAGAAACATGAGAAACCGAATTAAGCCAGATCATTGCTGTATATAGATATACGTCTGGAAAAGCAGAGAGTTGACCCTACTAGGATACAGAGCAGGGGATATGAATGCCTGCCAAGAGCTATATGACTGAAGAACACACTCCACAACTGAGTGAAGTGAAAAAGAGATTTAGGCAAACAAAGAAAAATGCAAAGCAACCAAACTGGGACAGTCCCCTACAAAATCATGAGGCCAGATGGGTCCATACTGCCCTGTGTTCAAACATTGATGCTTGGTAACAACAAAAGCAACAACAAAAGCAATCCAACCAAACTTCTGTATTTTCTGAAAGTCTTCACACTTTTTGTCATGGGTTTTGCAACTTTAATACATGTTTGAACGTGGGTGAAATAATTTCACCAAAAAGCTAACTGATATTCTTCCTCATGGGGGATGAACATGGCATTAGCACTTCCCCTGGAAGGCTTTCCACACAATTTGCAGTGAAACACCTTTATTTTAGCTCTGATCATAAAATAAAAAATGTATATTAGGATTTCCTGTAGGAGTTTTTCAAAAGTTAGCTTCTGAACATGAATTTAAAGAGGTAATGCATTGACCACAATAATTACAGTGATTCATTTCTAATTCTTCGTTCTTTTCAGCACTGCAGTGAACATAATAGAAGAAGCTCTTATACTGCAGTGTCATTAAAGACTGTTATAACTGTTACCATGCTACATCTATTGGAAAATACAAATCTGTCATTGCAGGACTTGTATATCAATGAGCTGTTTAATGGAACTAGATTAAGCACACATGACACAATTAGACATGCAACAATGCTTCTATATCTCTGCATTTTATTAATTTCCTTTCATAATCAGGCCAGTTACACTTAGAAAAAAAGTCATGCACTGGTAAACATCCACAATCTCAATGCAATAGTCTTTTATGCATGAAATTGGAATGCTAGAACAGAAATTATATTCTTGGTATACATTCTACAGATTGTCAAATATAAATTTAAATTTGCACAAGTATCAATATTTTCTTATGAAAAATTAAGTCCACCTATTTACTATTTCGTTCAGTCAGCAGTTACAAGTAAATACTGCTCAACAGAAGTTACTTGATTCAGCGCAAAAATCTGAATATAGAAAACATAAAAAAGAAAGAAAAATACTGAGTTCCTCATTCTGGTTTTATCCAGTACTAAACTGGGAGTTGAACGTATGGCTATATATATGACTTATGAAATTAGAATGTTAAAAGAATAAATGCCCAATACAAATCAGGGAGATGTATCACACTGGTAAATCGCCTCAAAAGGCAATGGAAACTTTGTGCCCCGAGTACCACTAAAGAGAAGGAACTCTCCCTCAGCAGCAGCTCATCTTTCAATACAGGCTAAAGACAAACCTTTGTGTTCAGGCAGTGGCCCCACAGCCAGCCATAGGATTTGCAGCCCCACCAGGAGGACCACTTGTGGCCACACAGCCCTGTGGCCTCCTGCAAGACTCAGCACTCCAAATTCTGCCCATACAGGAGTTTTGGAATTTGGAAATCCTGAGAGCCCTGATTTGGTTTAGAGCTTCCAGACTTTCTAGCTCAATGCTTTGAAAAAAGTCTTCAAAGGGAGATGTTTTGAGAAAACAGACAAGCACTTTGCAACTTCGCTCTGTTTTGGAAAAAAAAAAAAGTCTGCAGCTCTAGACAAGATCAAGCAAAATAGCTTTTGACTGCAAAGCAGGGCATGTAGAGAAGATTGATATATCTTGATAGGGTTGGGAGATAAAGCGCTGTCTCAATGAAAAGCTTCAGTATTTGCAATTCAAGGGCTAAAAGATCTACAGGGCAGCTGTGGAAGAGAAGCAATGGAAGTGAGACAAAGATTGTGGAAGAAAACTGCTGGAAAAACAATCCAACATTCTTCAGTGAGAGAGGAAAAGGCTGTTATTGTCTACAGATCTAAGCTATAGAAAAAAAACCCACAAACACAAAGAAAACACCAAGTTTCTTCCATCTCTACAGGTCTACAGACAGAATGAGAAGTTTGCAAAATACTTATCTCAGTCTTTAAAGAGGTGTTCCGTAACCTGTCAGATTATTTTACCTTGTTCATCGTATTTGATAGAATAATACCCCACCAAATAGCATTACATAGTAAGATACAATGGCTATATTGCCCAGCTAATTCTTTTGGGAGAACTGGGAGCAGAACATGTGATAGGGGTGTACTGAGTCACAACTTCATGCTACAGACTCTCCTGTCTGTCTCCAGCTATTCTCCATGGGAGAACTGTTTATCTCATCTACTGCAGACTGAGTAAAACAGGCACTTTGCTTGTATAAAATGGTATAGTTCATTAACCACGTTAATTTGTACCATGTGGAGAGCATGTCATTTCTGCCTTAGATTAAAGGCCACTCAACTGAATAAACAACATTTAAAGCAAAGTCAGGCTACAGCAAACCAAAACTGCAAACCATACCACTAAATTAGAAAATATAAATAACACAAAACCTGGCAAAACCCCAAGAATATATTAATTAGTACCTATAGTTATTAACAGTCTAGTTTTTAATACAGTATTGTGTGGAAGGGTTTTTTGCATTGATTAACTGACCTTTGATGCCTATAGCATCTATAAAACCTGTTACTCTAACAGCATATAGAAAGCCAGTTCTGGAGGTATTCTGGACTTAGTTGGTGCAAGGTAACCCACATTATTCAGGGTAAATAAATAAACTAAGCAACGGTGAAGAAAAAAAAAAATTTATATGCTCTGTTGCAGTATCATTAGTTAAAATGTTAATTCTTTGTTCTCAGCTAATTTACACTAAAATGGTTGACATACAACAACAAGGCTATTAACTAAAATATAATAAACCACACAATATTCATTCTATGTCCACTTAGGTAACTATTTCTAAAGCAGATATTCCATGTGATTTTGTAATGCAAAAGACATAAGAATACCCTTATCCAAACCATCTAATAATTTCCTCTTCAGTGAAATTCTCTCCCTCTTGAATAATAATTAGTGCATTTTCCTGTAATTTTAGTTCCATAAGGCAGTGCTTCCAAGCAGAATTTTATGATCAGTCATTTTACTGACTGAATATTTTTTCTCTGAATTTTCTCTGAAAGTTTTTTTAATGAAGTCAAAATACTTACTATGTAACTGAGGAACCCAAATAATTTCAGTACTTTTAAGATATTCCTTACATGAATTACAATAATTTCTTTTAAATACAGCTGTTTCCTGGAAGCCTGAGTAATATCTTCCATTTTTAATAGCTTTTCCTTTGCTTTCTTTATTGTAATAGAAACCAGCAGTCCAAACCTAGGCTATTCTGCCAGCTACTTTAGAAATCCAATACATCTTTTTTTGGTGTTTTCACTTGCAATCTGGTGGGCATTTTGTAATTTTTTTTGTTATTGTTCTTTGATTTTTTTTTGTGTTAGCTTTTTTTTTTTTTTTGGTAAAAACTGAACATCATAATTAAATTTCTACTATGTTATCTGGCAATATTTCTTTTTTCTTCACCATTATAATTCTGCATAACGACTGAAGAATAAAATACAATTAAAAATACATTAAACTTCTGACTACATTTAAATAGCCTTTTAAACATTTCTGCTATATTTTCAGACTCACTTTATCATCAGTACCCTATTTATAGCCTGACTTTCTGTTCTTCTACTTGAACGTGAAGAAAACATTTCTTTACTGAGCTATGACTAAGAGTCTTTATAACTAATTTATAATTATTCTCAGTAACAATGATGATCAGACACTGATTAACATCTGTTCTGTTAATATTACATTAGTGAAAACAAGTACCTCAATGATGAGATCAATGATGAGAAAGTTTTTACTTTAATAAAAGCACAGAAGTGTCCCTTACATTTTCATCCACTATACAGATGGCAGTATCATGGAAATACCTGAACTAAAAACTCAAAAAGTGTGTTCAGTCCTAGGTAAGTGAAATATTCATACAGTTATATCACTATGACAGGACTGAAAGCAGGAAAAAAACCAACCCCTTTCTAGTCCAGGCTTATTACTTCTACAATAATCTACATTACCACTTCTATAATAATCTACAGAAAGAACTATAAAGTCATCAGACATGATCTCCCTGTCAGGAATTCACGTTGACAGCCCATTAGCACAGAATGCTGCTGGTTGTGAACTTATGCAAGCTAAAACAGTCTTGAAAACTCAGTGTGGCATGCCAGGCTTTCCCCACAAATATTTTAAAAAACAAATTAATCATAGTAGCAGTGCACAATTATGTTATTGTATAGCTGCATTCATCCTGAAGCACACCAAGAGTAAAAACAGTGCACCAAATTTTCGGAGAGCCTGGGACAGAAGAGTCTCTTTCTGACCTCCTTCTCCTGTTTAAGATGGGTAACAGACCACGTCTTCAATGTTTATGGTTTCTGGTAACTGTTGAAGTCTTTAGGACATGAGGGTTCAAGTGTCAGTAATTAAAGACTTTGGCTGCTGCTCCAGGATGGTAGACAGGGTATGGAGAGCAGTAGATGTAGAACTAATGAATGTAGGCCAATAAAAATACTTTATCTTCCTTACTGTGTCCAATAGCTAAAATGGACAGAGCAAACAGCAATATCTGTTTGCTAGCAAACAGAAAAGAAAATGAAGAGCATGCCAGAAGGTGCCCTTTGACTAGAATTACCAGCTTTAAGACAGACGGTAACAGTTTTGCTGCAATGAAAGATATAAACCCTATTTCTGATGAAACTCAGAAAAAAGTCGCCAAAGCCGTAACTGAGTGTTCCTAAAAAAAGTGAAGTTTTCGGAGTACGTCAGATAACAACTGAAGATTCAAAAGAAACAACTGCCTAATTGGCTGAACTAACACCATCAGGCTACCCTTGTTCATGCAGTTGTCCTTCTGATCTGTTTTTTCCCATGAAAGTCTCCTACTGTTGTTTATTTAGCTTTCTACATACTAGACTGGCTAACAAGAAACACTGTCTAGACCCTAAAGCAACTTCCATTGCAACGTAAAACTAGTAAACATCTGCATTTACATGCTAGCCATGCAGCTTAGCCAAAAATAGATGAGATGAGCTTAGAAAACTTTTCTTTGCCCTGCACTGTGCCTGGGCACAAGGAAAATAAAGTATTTTTATTGTCTTACATTCATTAGTTCTGCATCTACTGTTCTATATATTTAGTAGTTTGCACTTTCCTAAGTATAAATATTTCATATTAATTGACAGAAGAAACAGTATATTTTTTAACTGGGCTTTCTATATCTAGTCCCCATTAATCTGAATAATGTACCTAAGTCACTTACACAGCTTTGGAATAAATCTTTTTTCCACGGTTACATGAAGCTCTAAAATACCTCGGTGCATTTTTCCAGCAGTAGATGTCTTAAGTGTTGGAGTTGTGAGCCATCAGCAAATAATTAATAATCATTCAGGAAAACACACTAGTTCAGGTAAGAGGAGTGCTCTCAAGTGTCAAAGCATTCACATTTTGAAAGCTTCAATTAAGATAATTTGTAAAATCTATTTTCAAAAATATAGTTTGTAAGTTTTCCTGCTGCTAAGAACCCCATGTGTCATCTCCAGCAGTTCCTTTACCCAGCATATACACAGTCACCTACCAGGTACTAGGGGTTCTTTTTTCTTCAGAACTTCTGTAACAGAACTGTTAAAAGCTACACATTTACTCTATGCTGCTCTACAAAGAGGTGTATTCAAACAAAACATAAACCAGGCATTAATCCCAAAGTATATGCTGAATTACACTGTATTTAATATTTTCAAGGGGTACATTATCTCCCCGCCCCCCCCCCCCCCAAAAAAAAAAAGAAGCATGGTGTGAAGGCATGGCCAGATTAAAAGCAATTCTAGTTTTATTTCTTAACAGCCCCAAACCTCAGTTTGTTCACTGAGAGGCAACCAAAAGAGAAATTTTCATGGGATGCCTTTAAACTTCCCATACTTTCATCTCCTTGACTTAGTAGAAGTAGTTGAAAATACTCCTACCCCCAAGTGTAGGTAGGAGCTATTTCCATTGCTAAAGAAACCCAGAAAAGGAAAATCGGATCTCCTGTGGCTGTGCTTCACAGCCCACACAGTAAAAAGGAATGGCATTAATATGGCAGGCCGTGATGGCTGCCAGCTGGGAGGGTAAAATGCCAACCCTAAGGCTACTGGTGTTGGATGGATGGCTGTCTGCAGCAACAGAGTGGCACAGTGGGGCAGGGGATAGGGCACAGATCCCTCAGCAAATCTTTAACTGACACTGGTATGTATTGCATAATAATTACACATCTCCAGGTTACTATGAGTTCCTGAACTGAGCTGTAACTCACAGTTGGAATATGTATCTGCTTTTAGTGCAGCATGTTTTAAATCTACTGTTTTGCCCACAAAAGCCTTACAACTATCAACAGACCAAAACTTCTCTTAAATACCCGGGAAAACTAAAGGTTATTTCTGTACAAATACTCTCTGTATCTGATGCAGGAGCTATCTGACATTATCAAAAGATGCTTATCTGCTGAAAAGACTGTAAAGGCTCCTAGTTTATAGAATAAAAGAAATCTTGAAAAATTAACCTAAACTGTCAAGTTTACCACTTTTTAATTCAATATACAGCAACATGGCTTTATTTGTTTCTTTATAACATCATACACTTTTCTAGTACAAAGAGAAGGGGTTTTTTTCCACTCAGGCAAGCTCCAAACTCTTTCTCAAGAAGGACTAAAAGAATGCTTCTGTGAGAGACCATGAGTATTAGAAATTCTTACATTTCACTCTAACTGGAAAAGCTAAAACATCACACAAAGCTCCTCTAAGTGCCCGTTTCAGGCAATAATACTGATGCTGCTTTTCATTTCAGTACTTTTATGTCTACATGTGTGCTATCACACCTTTGTGTTTCACATCCAAGAGATTTTTTTTCTTCCCTGATGGCATTTCAGATTGAACAAACCTCATGACTTTCAAAGTGACCCTTTTATCACAACCACTCTGCTGTCAACACAGCTGCACACTGGCATTCAGAGTAAGAGCACAGACTGATTTAAACTTTAAATACCAAAATATCTTTGATACACCTCGGGGCAGAGCAATGATATACTCTGAGTTTTCTTTTGTTTACTTCATAATGTCAATTTAACACATGCTGAATATTACACCATCATGTTTCTATTGTATCAGTATTCAGGAAAGACTTCACTCACAGTCCATAAACATGACAAGGTATTATAAAACTCAATTATAAGACAAAACTCTCAATAAAGAGACAAAAAGAGAAACATTTTTCTGAAATGGTCTGATCTGTCAATGTTTCTTAACTGTGTCTGAAAATGCAACTGCTATGAAACGCAACAGTCAAAAAATTAAGATCTCACTACCATAAAGTTAACTATTTATTTCAAAATCCATCAGTGTGTGCATTTTATTGATTACCCTTTTCTGTGATGAGAGTGTGACTGGAAACATAGCACTGATCTGATTTTGTCATCCTTATGCATACTGGAAAGAAACTTATTTTTAAAGTAGGAATTGAAGCAAAATCGCACAGATTAAGGTTTGATCCTATTCACACTAAATTCAGCTTTACACAAACACCACTGAAGTCAGCAGGACTTCTGAAGGGAAGTGCTACTCATCCACAGAAATACCTACAGGATTTAGGACCCGAATGATTATAGGACCCAAATGATTACTTCTAAGATGTTACACAGCATAAGACAGAAAAGTCAGATGCCTTGAAGCCACGGCATAAGGATTAACCAGAGACTTCTGCTTTCTTCTCACCATTAGCACCACTGATTTAAAAATAGCAGCTATTGATGTAAATTGAGTCAGGGGCTGCACACTCCATGTAATGACCAGCTAGAAAATCCTCTGTAAGAACATGCTCATCTTTGTAGACACGTGGGCTTTCTGACAAATGGAAGCAAAGAAAGACTTCATATAGAGAATCAAACATCTCAGTGATAGAGGAAGAACACAGGACTTGAAGATAAAGAAACCGAGGATCAGATTAGATCATCTGGTTGAAATCCAATCCTCAGCTATTTCAGGAAGCATTTGATTTATAAAACATGTTTATTTTGTTTCTTCTTTTGCTCTTTCCATTAAGAAGCTGATACAGAACTCAGCTCCTGTAGTGGCCAGGAGTTTTCTTCCAATTTCTAGCCCAAGTTTATTCATGGCTAGCTAGCACCTAAGTTTGAGTCTTTGTTATTATTTTCTGCAGCAACATTTACCTTCAGCTTATTCTCCTTTTCAGTGTTATTTTCCCTTTTGCCCATGTATTTAAAAACAGAAATCATATTTTCAGGTTTTTTGGTTAGAAACTAAAAAATTATTCTGTATCTTTTAACATAAAAATCTGTTTTCTTCACCTTCTCTCAGCCTTCCTATGCAAACTGCTGCATGAGCAGTTTTGTGCTCCAACATTCAGTTCCAAGTCATCATCTCAAAAATGATGACATGACACATGACAACACAGTGAGCATTTTTCAAATTACAATACAGGCAATGCATGACAATACGATGCATTAGGTCTCTATGAAAATATGAAAAAGAACATGCATAAACAATTTTTCAAATTACTTAGATAAAATATAAACAGCTATGGAGAAGCCTTCCATGTGATATTTACAGATACCATTCTTATATTCTCCCTTAGCTGACTGACATTTTCAGACATCCTTAAATCCTCACCCTGTTCCTGAGCTTCTTAGCCTCTTTTTCTCTCCAACTGCATGCAGTTACACACGGCCTATTATTAGAAATGGGGAAAATGTGAAAGATGAAGTGAGGTTTCAACAAAACCTTTCCTCTCAAACTTGAAGCGCCACCAAAATAACACAAATTTCCAGCACAAAAATGGCTTGATTTACTGTAATCAGGCAATGGATATAAAAGCAGCTCCTCAAATTTCTGGAACTTCCCCTAGTGTTACTGTTTGTTGTAACAAAAGATGTTTTTTTCCCTCCCAGAAGACTCCAAGGAACTTCTGGGGAATGTTTGATGGAAGGAGGAACACTACCACACACTTGCCTGTGCACACGTGTGGCTGACCTCTCTCCCAGCTATAGTGGTCGAAGGAAGGGCCATACACTCATGCTATACAAACACCTTTTACAGATCTTACTGTAACAATAGGGTCTTGAGTTGTTTCTATTTATTCCCAATGGTAAAATAAGCCCAGTGCTCCAGATCACTGTGTTTCCAGAGCCACCAAATTTGCGAAGATTTGATCTAAACAAGACAAGACTTTTTCAATTTCTGAAAGAAGGTAATAAAGGAAGGATTACTTCAAAGCCAGCAAAATTATTGAAACAGTCCACCGCCTCCCACCCTTTCACTTAGTTCAAGACTAGCATCATACATAACCTCCTTCACCATAGTTTCCTTCCCCTTCTCTGCAGCACTGCCTTATCTATTTATCAAAAGTGGATAGAAAGGTGCTGTACTTAAACAGACTATTCCTCTAAGGAAGAAATATCAATACCTCTCTTCAAACAAAGATAATACAGGGCAACGCTTTATGCCAAGTTTCCAAAGTTCTTAAGGTCTGACTGTATTTTCTCATGCTTATTTCCATTGGGAAGGTTATCTGGGAGTCCATACCAACATTGCTGTAATCCCAAATTAATCAGTTGATTGATTGTTTTCCTGGACCGTGTTCCACCATCTGGGGTGAATCTCTTGACACATGGCAGAAAAGCCATTCTCTGGTTCAGAAGATGAACATGTAATTGTTTTATACAAATTGGAAGAGCATCAAAACCAAAGACTGCAAGCCCCTCATCCCAAAATACATGACAGACTCCCCGACAAGTGGGGTCACATCCCTGCAGGCTAAAAAGGAAACTGGACTGCACACATTCTGGGTCAGCTGGTGTTGTTGCTTTTTGTTGTTGTTGTTTTGTTTTTAAAACTATTTGGCTACTAGATAAAAGGGCCAGTCTCCAGCAGCTTTGCAAAACTACGTTCAATCACCCAATGCACACACATACATATAGATATTTTTCAATTCACCCAGCAAAATAAAAAATCACTTGTTTGCACAGCAACTGTTGCAAAGGCACAATGGGTGAACTGGGAATTCAGGCAAACAGATAAAAGTAGGCAGAACCTACACATTTTTTGTTTTAGTCAGACCTTAGCGTGGTTTTCCAGAAAGAGCACAGCTCAACATGCCAGCGTTCAGTGTCCACAAAGAGGCAGCCACAAAGGTTTAGTTGATAAAGTGGGGATAACTGCTTTTAGCTTTTCCTTTTTCCTTAAATAATATCTAAGACAAAGTGAAAGAAGGAAGACTTTTTCACATGTACTTGACCCCATCTATCACAACGCAAATTCCCAAGGAACTGTGCATTATTTACCCACCCAGTAAAGGCATTGCAAATCAATGCATTTGCTCATGATGCTTAACCTGAACAGCACAAATGCTTTACAGAGATACTGAAAATGTTCTCTTACTATTTTTCTTTGATTTGTTTTCTCCATTAATTTTGGGGGTTTTTGCTTGTTGTCTACTTAAGAGCCAGAACCAATCCCCTCAGTCCTTTCTATTCACTTCAGCTGAAACGTATCTCATATTTATTTCAGGTCAAATGTATGACCAAGAAAAACATTTCCATGAAGCTTCTGCATTTTTCTTGAAGTACAACTGTAAAATTATTTACTAACATGTTCCCATAATCAAAAGTAATATTGGAAAGCAGTCTTTTTCTCTGCAACCAAATACCTTCATGTGTATAATTATCCCAATCGGCACAATGAAGCCACTGTCTGGAACAGCATGGCTCCCTAATTTATAAAACAGTAAGTGATTTTTGAAGGGTATTTTTCTTTCAGATGATAGACTGACTATCTTGAACATAAGGATCTCTTTAATTTTTAGTAAATGAAAGCTTTCTGCTGTTTGCCTTTTGAAAAAAAAAATAATTAAGTACCAAATCATATGCATGCATTACTGTTTCAGTCCAGAGCAACGTGCTTAAAAAACATCTGCAAGCTGAAAAGCCAAGTTCAGAAAAATGAAACAAATAAAAAACTCCACAGTTTATAGTAACAGCTGATCCTAACTGTAAGGAGCAGATGGGACTCATCCATATGCTATCAGAAAGTGGGAGACTACACAACATCTAAGCTATCAAGAAAGTATCAGATGTTCTAACAAGAGAGAAAATACTGTATTTTTAAAGGCAATTTTATCCCCTAGAAAGTTATAGCGGTATTTTTATAAGCTCAGTTCCTCATGATTTACTATTTTCAGATGGAATAATTCTTCCAAGCAGCAATAGCTCAATGAACGTAAACAGAATTTGTCCTAGTTTAGTTCTGTATCTACAGAATCATTACAACCCATAGGATATTTACTCTGAAGAATGCTGAAATGCTCTACATAACTACAGGAGGAATTAAGTAAGATACTAAGTGCAAGTAACACCATGGCAACAGTACCTGTTTAACCAATACAAACAAATGACACAATTTCTACAAAAGGCTAAAAACATTAAAAACCTGCAACTTAATAATAAAGATGATGCATGTATTTTCTTGGGGAAAAACCCTTTTACTAACCAGAGAAGTGGAAAAGTTACTCCTAAACTTCAGTCTTTTCTCATTAAACTACCAGAGTTCTAAAACAGAATACTAGATATTGAAGTGTGAGATTTTCCTGCTAAAGGAGTGTAATAAAATATCGTTGAGAAGGTGGGAATAAGACATAGCCATTCAGTCTGGAAAAATCTGGGGTGATAAAGGCTACAAGATCACAAGAAATTTAAAAGAGGTAGAAAGGGGATCAGTTGTCCCATTTCTTCCAATGCAAGACCTAAAGGGCATCACATAAAGCACAACAGCGGATGTGTTTATGACAGATGGCAGACATGTAGTTTTCTTTGCGAAAGGAGGCTAAAATTTTGCACAGTTTCAGATGGAGAATGGAAAAATCCATGGAAGACTACAAAAATCTTAGAAACTATGTCTCAGGAAGACCCTAAGCCAAAAAAATGTATACCACTTTTAAGAAGTGTCTCACCTGCTTGCCCTGTTTGTACTTTTCTCCAGACTCTCTCTTCCAGCACTGCACTGGAGATGTGTTCAAAAACATGTTCTTTCCTACTGACTCCCTCTTGCTAAAACTCTACATTAGCAGGAAACGAAAGATAAGGTTAATTGTCAGCACTGATTCTCCCATTAAAAGAAATTATGTTATTGTGTACTGTGATACTCCACTGCCACTGCATGCTTCCATAAGAAAAAACTTAGTTCCTTTGTGTATGATTGATATATACATGTGTCATATCTGTCACATATAAGGTATCTCACTCAGTCTTGTCACAGTGTATTACTAAACAAAATAAAGCTGATTTTAAATCAATCGATAATTGCTTTTGAGTAGTACTTGCCCTATCTAGGAAGATTCAGAAATACAATTTCCCACTGGGCTATAGAGTTCTCAAATAAAACAGCATAAGTACAAACTACTCGGTTTTGATCTTTGTGTAGTAATTTAAGGACTCAAAAATCCTTGGTAGCCTGCTTGACTGTCTATAAGCAGAAAGCTTTTCCTTATAGTCACTCTGCATCTTGTTTCAACATACACCCTTTGTCTCTCAAGCATTCCACCAGACAGCACCAACAGCAGCCTGGCTCTGTCATCGCAACACACTCCTCATACATACTGGGGCTGCTCCTAGGTGCCCCAAAGCTGTCTCTTCTCCAGGCTGAATAAGTCCAGCTCACCCAGCTCTTTCTCGCAGGGCTGCTGTTACTGACTTGGTGACTCTCCAGTGGACTTGCCCCAGCTTATTCATGTCTTTCCTGTACTGAAGGGGGGCAAAACTTGACACAGTAATTGCACTCAAATACTGAAGTTGCGCCTTGTGATACAAAAAGCAGCGGATGCAAAGTGGATGTCTCAATTTTCGGTAATATTTGTTTAGAAAAAAATATATATGCTCTCTTCTTATTCATCCATCTTAAAACAGTGCTAATAATGAAAGTGGCTTTCATATTCTGAAAGATAACTCCTCCCAGCTAAGAGGTAGCAAAGTAGTTCAGATCTCCTAAGCACCACTAAACAGAACAGAGAAGTTTCACTGAAGATAAATCAATGAAAAGTCAGCTAAAAAAATGCTATTGATTTACAGAGGACTCAGAATATGATTCTTCACGACTTCTTCTCAGCTGCTGAAGTATCAATTACCGACATTTTCATAAAAAGAAAATCAATGTTCAATGCTACTGAAATACTCCCACTATTGTCAGGTATTACAAATGTCTGAACACACAGAGGAAAAGTGGAGAGGCCAACTAAGTAGCTACTAGTACAGTACTAATGTTCTTGGGGTTTAAGAGCAATGAGCACAGTGAAAAACACAAAAGAAGATTTAATTCCAAAGAATTTCTGTAGAAAGCAAATAAGTAATATCAAAACAAAAGGTGTTGTGTTCATGTATCTGCAGACACTTTCCTCCAAACAGAGTGCAAAATACAATAGAAAATCCCGAGCAGCATGAAGGAAACCAGAATCCATTCTGAAGAATGGGTGAGGTGAAGTGGAAATGTAGAGGGTTCATTTTAACATGCTGAAAATACAACATGTAAGAACGTACTGATCTGTAAACTCTACAGATCAGTGGAACATGTCTGTAAAATGAAAAAAAACCCTCTACAATTTGTTTCAACAGAATTTTTTTAGAAAAAACAAAGGTAGATTTTGCAAGTAGCTGCATTCAAATTGTTTGAGCTACTTAAAACATTGAGGGAAGTTTTCAAGCAGTTTCAAGTCAACATTTGACTTTCCATAGGTATCCAAAACACGAGAGCAGTTCTCTTCCACAGAATCCCTCTTAAAAAAAAAAATAAACTAAGAAACATATGTCAGAAATACTAGGGACTTAGCAGAATCTGAGATTTGTCCTTACAGAAGGACAAAGGCATTGCAAGACTTCCTGCAGTATTTGCCTTGCAAGAAGAGCTGGAGGTGAGGGAGGGGAATAGTCTTCATAGGCCACCTACAGTCCAACATTAACGACCCTAGTCAAGACTGTTTGACTTGTCTGTTTTCTAGTCAGCTACCATATGCAGAGGAATAAGCACAGAGATCAGTGACCAAGTATTCTCCAAGAAGCAAGGGGAAAAGGAATATTTTGGTCTCCCCATTTTCCTCTAAAGCAGCACTATCTTTCCTCAGAGGAAATTCCAAAAGAGGATCCATAGAATTACAGCAATGTTTCATTAGAGTCACATGAAACATCAGCAACTCCTTCCTTCCCCAAATAAACCACAATCAATTAATTAGATCACTTCAGTGGTGAAGATATACAAATAGTTGATTAATGTCAAACCCTTTATAAAGAAAAAGAGGCAATAAATGGTGCGTGAAAAAACCCGAGAACTCAGGGGAACAGAAGTCTTTCAGTTTTACAGCTGAACTGTGAAAAAACTAAAAAGCTGCTGATTTTTCGCTTTTTTGTGGAGAACAGTTTGTAAGATAATCTTTGAAAATTTAAGTGCTGTTTTGACATCTCTGTACATGAATTGAATTTGGATTAAATTCTTCTTTATCTGCAAATCATTTTTGTTAACATTTCATTATTTGATAACTGCAGGATCCAATCCCAACCAAGTATCTGAAGGCTAGAGCAACACTGTTTAGAGAAATACTATGCTCAGGCAAGTATTTGCATATTATGCATATCTATTAAAATGTGTTTTCCAAAGATATGCTGCAATTAGAATCACAGAATAAATTAGGTTGGAAGGGACATCTGGAATTCATCCTCTGATCAAAGCAGGGCCAGTTGCTCATGAACTTGCCCAGCTGAGTTTTGAATAGCTCAAAGAATGGACATTTCATGGCCTCTGAGCAACATATTCCAGCATTTAACCACTCTCAGTATAAAATCTTTTCTCTTCTATACAGTCAGAATTGCCCTTGCTGAGCCTTGACTGTTGTCCTGTCTTTTCATTCCACACTTCTGAGAAAGGTCTGGCTTTATTACTTTTTTACACTTGAAACGTGTTCTTTGTTAGAGAAAATTAAATACAAATATTACAGCCTGTGAATACTGGATTGTCTATAAAGTTATATCCAACTCCAAGTAATCAAAACTAGGCTGGGAGAATAGCTCTGAAGATTTCATTACAACCTACAAAAACAGTTACCCAAGGGCACCAGATAAGAAATGCATGCAATCACTAGAGAACTGCTAGACAAGTAGCAGCTCCACCATCAGGACAACTACCTTTTCCATCATCTTCCTAAAGAAAGTATGTGTAAACCCTCTTGCACAGTGCTGCTCTGTCTCTGGAAAGGAACAGAAGAAAGGAACCAGACACAACTGTCCCCTTCCTCCCCCTCCACCAGTGTCCCATTTGCATCCTACCAGCACTGAACAGCTAAAGGAAGCATTGATAAATAAAATAACTTCCAGAATGAGTGTCTTTTATAGATTTACAAAATCGTAGTGATCCTACAATAGCCCACATTTTAATTTGGTACTGATTGCAATTTAGGCACTAGTTCTCAATTATGCTGATGTCTAAGTGGGAATGCATGTGTATGTGGGGTTTTGTCAGGAATATTGCTATCACTTTGTGTTACTATCACCTTTTATTGTCTTAGACCCCTTGCAGTCTTCAGAAAAGGGTAAAATGAAGTTCCTTACAAGCCATTTGTTAATATAGTGCCGGTGCAAAAATAACTGTGCTTTGATGTACAAAGAAACATGAAAAAAATATAGACTTACCTGGTCCAATGCAGAATGATGCAATGATTGCAAGGATGCAAAATATACTGAGGTAAGGAAGCCAATGCACCGTTTTCTGGGTAGATACAAGACATTCACATTAAGTATATTGTATATGTACCAGTATTAAAAATATAAAATGTAAAAATATATTACAGATAACAGATAAGTGTTTTCCACAGTTCTTTATCTATTTCAGAATCTACTCTAGGATTACTTTAGAAAATTGCAGTATTTCTGTAGAACCTTATTAGATTATTTGTATTAAAGGTCTTGGTCTCTGTGGAATCCCTGTAGTGAAACACTAGACAAGCTCTTGCACCACAGAAGTCACAATCCTAAAAGTTTACAACTTCATGTGCTGAAGTTCAAGCCAACTTGGAAAAGGATTTTCTTGCCATTGAACTGATTTGGCACCTCCATCCTCCTCAGGTATTTCAGTCATGTTTAAAAAGAGCAATGATGACCCAAAGAGCCTCAAAGCTCACCAAATAAAGGCTAGCCTGAAGTCTAGACATGATAGACTGCCTTTCAGTAGGACAGCTGTATCTGAACCTTAGCAAAGCACGTGAAAACCAAAGTCTGGGGATTTTTAGCCATAATCTGATTTTGCAGACAAGGCAGGCCACGTGTACAAACAATAGGTACGGGGGAAAAGAGAACAAACTATAAATGGTTCTTTAAGGGAACTGTAAATGGAAACACAGCAAACACGGAAATTTTTCTCTACTGGGAAAAAACATCCAAACCTAAGAATAAGCATGATGTAACGCATGAAAGAAATCTCAAAAAGACTGCATTACAAACAAAGATAAAAGAACAGAATATGGGTAAACTATTTACCCAACTATAGGTAAAATTGTCTTCATAATAGTTCATGATATGTATGTATCTTTGAGTTAGGGAGACTGAATGATACAAAGCCCCTAAGGCTTTTTAATGCAAAAGCTGCTATGGCTAACCATATTACTTTGAAACCTACAGATTCATAAATAAGCAAAAGACAGACCTTTGGATCCTTATGCCAAACTGATTAACAGGACTGGCTTATGTAGGAATGCTAAGCAAACCTGTACTGAGCAGCTGGTATTCAAAACAGACAAAAAAGAGAGTAAAAATATGCAGTGACCAGAGTGTTACCTGTAAAGTCAGAGAGACAGTAAGTACTGCGAAGAAGACAACCATCAACCCGAAACCTCCTATGAGAAGAAGCCTGCGCCCAAGTCGTTCAATAACTAAGCCCTGGAAAACAGAAAGTGGCATGTGACTTTCTTGATAAAGCACTGAAGGACTCGTACCACATAGTATGTTTTCCTAGTACATACAGAATCATAGAATGGTTTGGGTTGGAAGAGACCTTAAAGATTATTGAGTTCCACCACCCTGCCATAGGCAGAGACACCTTCCACTAGACCAGGTTGCTCAAAGCCCCATCCAACCTGGCCTTGAACACTGCCAGGGATAAGGCATTCACAGCTTCTCTGGGCAACCTGCTCCAATGGCTTGCCACTCTCACAGTGAATAATTTCTTCCTAATATCTGATTTAAATGTACGCTCTTTCAGTTTAAAGCCATTCCCCCTTGTCCTGTCACCACATGCCCTTGTAAAAAGTCCCTCTCCAGCTTTCTTGTAGGACCTCTTTAGGTACTGCAAAGCTGCTGTAAGGTCTCCCTGGGGCCTTCTCTTCTGCAAGCTGAACAACTCCAACTCAGTCTATCTCCAAAGGAGAGGTGCTGCAGCCCTTTTATCATCTTCATGGCCCTCCTCTGGACTTGCTCCAACAGGTCCATGTCCTTCTTATGTTGTGGGCCACAGAGCTGAATGCAGTACTCCAGATGGGGTCTCATGAGAGCAGAGTAGAGGGGGAGAGTCGCCTCCTTCGACCTGATGACCACACTTCTTTTGAAGCAACCCAGGATTTGGCTGGCTTTCTGGGCTGCAAGCACACACTGCTGGGCCATGTTGAGCTGCTCATCCACCAATATTCCCAAGCGGTTCTCCTCAGGGCTGCTCTCAATCCATTCTCTGCTCAGCCTGTATTTGTGCTTGGGATTGCCCCAACCCACATGCAAAACCTTGCACCTGGCCTTCTTTCATTTCATTTCATGAGGTTTGCACGGTTCCACCTCTCAAGCCTGTTAAGGTCCCTCTGGATGGCAACCCATCCCTCCAGCATGCCAACTGCATCACACAGGTTGGTGTCATCAGCAAACTTGCTGAAAGTGTACTCAATCCCAGTGTCCATGTCACTGACAAGGATGTTTAACAGTGCCAGTTCTAGTACCAACTCCTGAGGAACGCCACTTGTCACTGGTCTCCACTTGGACATTGAGCTGTTGACCACAACTCTTTGAGTGTGACCATCCTGCCAATTCCTTATCCACTGATGTCCACCCATCAAATCCATGTCTCTCTAGTTTAGAGATCAGGATGTTGTGCGAGTCAGTGTCAAATGCTTTGCACAAGTCCAGGTAGGTGATGTTAGTTGCTCCTCCCTCATCTGTCAACACTGTGACTCTGTTGTAGAAGGCCACCAAATTTTTCAGGCACGATTTGCCCGTCCTGAAGCCATGCTGGCTGTCACTCATGACCTCCTTATTTTCCATGTGCCTTAGCATAGTTTCCAGGAGGATCTGCTCCACAGTCATGAATACGAACATCAAAAATAAAATAATGACAGCTGATTTTATATTATTTATCAGCTATGACATGTTCATAATTGCATTCACAATTATGTTTACACAATTTATTTTAACCTATTCAAAAAAACAAGTCAGCACAACATCCTTATTTGAGATCACTGAAAAACTTAAGAAACCATTAAAGTGGTACTTGGTTTTATGTCTGGATTTCCTACTTCAGAACAAATATGGCCATATAGATAGGAAAAATGTGCAACTGATAAATTCAAGTTTAAAGCCATTAGTGTGGTAGATTTCAAACTTACTACTATATTTAACTTCTTTTGCAACAATTTAATAATAAAACAAGCACTGTACATTAGCTATATGAAAACAATTAGTATGATGATAACTACATGAAGTTTGATTATTTTTTTTCAGTACACAAAAAACCTACATTGATTGAATGGCTTACAAATGTACACCAGATTTTTAAAATAATACTTTTAGAATATGTAATTTTAAAATGTCAAAACATTGAAATAAATTACAGTCCCTTGCTTTTGTATTTTGAATTTCTTAATTTCAACATCTCTCTGAATTTAAGCTTCAAGGGTTTAAAATTTAAGATTAAAAGCTTTTTAGCATAGATTAAGTCCAAATTTTGTTTTAAATTTCTTTTTTCTCAAAACACAGAAGAAACATTTAGTCATGATTTCAGACAGTTAATGTAATTAGACTATCCAGATAAAAGAAACCCACCCATCAGAAAACTCTGCTCAGACAAGTGATTGTAACACTGGTATTTATGCACTCACGCACACTTTGAATCTGTATTTAACACCTGAAGACAGATCAAATTCCTTAAGAGCCATCATAAAATTGCAATACTTACCTGCTAGAGAAGAACACAATTAAGAGTTTCTTGAAAAACGGCAATGTGAAACTGTCTTTGCTAGTCTGACTCATTAATATAGGCTAATGTATATTTCAGGTCAGAACAGCTGACACACTATTCTCATTGAAAACTACTCTAATTACTAATTACAGTTGGTTTTCTTATGAGAATAATAAAACAATTTTACAAAGCGCACAATGTACCACTTCAAACAACTTAAAGCCAGAATCACGCAACTTTGCCACATTATTTATTGCAGACTGAAATCCCTCTTGTGCACATCCTTTAAGCAAAAGATAAAATGAGTAATGAAAACGAAATCTGCAGTAAACCTAATTTTGCACACAGTTTCACTGTCAGCATCTAGAAGAAATGCATTAAAGGAAAGTACAAAGTCATGCAAGGAAGAAACACCTTGTGTGGCAAGTGCATCTCCCACAGCATCGGGTTCACCAGCAGATTTTAGGACAGGCTTCAAAACATGCCGACCCTGCACCCTGGCAAGCTGGGCTTCCACACCAGAGACGTGCACTGTGACGCTGCAGAACATGGAAAGCAGCTCTGAGGCAAGCTTTAGCATTCTTTATGTCTTTAAATTAGGAAGTATACTCATTTTGACAGTTTCCACAGCTCCCATAATAGAATTTATTTCAGATACATGTTTAAAATAGACCCACAGTGATGTTATTAGCATTTCACATTGTGTTCTCAAGGTCCAAATGTTCCAAAACTGCAACTTCTGCACTGTCAAAACTTCTACAAGATGCCACGTATTTTCCACTATGATTAATGAATCCACCTTGCAAACATATGCAGTCACGCATACACTCAACCAGGAGACATTTTTTTATTGCTCTGAGGTATACAAAGTTACATTATAGGTCCATGAAACCACAGAGATTTCTGCAACAGATCCTTCACATGTAATTTGATATGAATTACATGTTCAGCAATAGGTGCTGCACATGTAATTTGACATACCAGGCAATTTCCCTTATTTTTTTCAATTCTGGATTGGTGATCATGATTAAAAAAATCTTGGTGTTACACCAGCTGGTGTATTTTGTATTAAAATGGGGTAAGGAATGAATGTTTCTCTTAGAGGGAAAAAGGTTCACAGATGCCTCTCATACAAAGCAAAACATGGGGGGAAAAGTGACATTTTTTGGTTGTAAAGCTCAAAGCAAAGCCAATCCCAGTTAGGAAGGGCAGTTTGGACTATGTCCTCCATAAAGATGTGTGTATGCCCTTGTGCCTACATATACTAGGAATAAGCAGTGTGGACATATGTCGTGGTTTAACCCTGGCTGGTAATTAAGTACCACGCAGCTGCTCACTCACTCCTCCTCACCCAGAGAGATGGGGAGGAGAATCGGAAAGGAGTGTAAAACTTGAGGGTTGAGATAAGAACAGTTTAATAATTGAAACAGAATGAAAATGAAAGAACAACACTAACAATGATGACAATACCAATTATAATTAAAAGGGGAAGGGAAAGAAAAAAATCCAGAGGTAAAAGGAGAAAGAAAAATGTGGTGCACAACACAACTGCTCACCATACGTTGACCAATGCCCAGCCAGTCCCAGAGCAACGATCTGCCTGCCCCAGCCAGCCCCCCAGCTATATATACCGTGTATGCCGTCCCATGGTATGGAATACCCCTTTAGCTAGTTCAGGTCAGCTGTCCTGGCTGTGTCCCCTCCCAGCTCCTTGTGCCCTCCAGCCTTTTTGCTAGCAAGGCCTGAGGAACTGAAAAGTCTCACATCAAAGCCAAAACACAGCCCTGCACTACCTCCTAAGAAGACAATTAATTCCACCCCAACTGAAAACAGGACAACATACTTTGGCAAATCTAGGTGAGCTGATGAGGCACTCAGTTTTAACTGAGACCAGCCTAACAAAGATACAGTTACAGAAGGTCTGTGGGCTCCATATCTGTTTTTATATATGAGTAGTTTCTTGTACATTTAAATTCTTTCTTACTCAGACATTTTGGGAAGAAATAAAGCAAATCCATGTGCAGTTATTCTTTTCTCTGAGATGATGCCAGGCTCCTGAAGCATTTGTAATACAGTAGCAATGAAGAACTTGAATGCTTCAGCTTCTGGGCACTTCTTGCAGTTTCTGCCTGAAAGAATTTCCAGTTACAATTCTTGGTGGCATTCCTTGTGATTTATGGAATGGATCAACTTCATTCACTAGAAAAAATATGCAGGAATTTTATCCTTATCCACAGGGACACTATGATGTACCAGAATTTCTGGGAACCCTATTACCATTTCCAAAGATGATATGAAGTACACTGACAACACTAATAAATCTAGGAAATACAGACTCAGAAGACTTCTCAATTAGACATGATTAACTTGCATAATTATGAGAAGATTAATGCCTCCTTCCATTTTTAAGCTAAGAACACCTCTATTTTGTTCAAATGCGTGACCTACCTTTTGCATCACCAGTTCCAACCCAACAAAAGACATCTGCTTATGGCAGAGATTCAAATGAAGCACAGCAGCCTCTGCTGAAATGGGATACTACACAGAATAAAGCTCATGAAAAGCCAAGCACAACAACCAAAACCACGCTCCACACCTGCGGTCTGCGAGTCTCGTGAAAGGCAGTGTGTGCGTTTGGAAAGACATGGGTCTGTGGCCTTGCTGGTCACGAGGCAATACAGAAGCAACCCAGGGCCCAGGGCCCAGGCCCACTGGCTAATCAAAGCTGTTCAACTGGGAGGCTGTCCACAACAGAAAAGCATCTCAGGCGGCACTATCTTTCACAAAGGCCAAAAAGGTTTTTTGAATTGTTTAAGCACACAGACGCTTCAACAGCCAGTCCATCAAGCTGTTCAGGTCTACAGTATTTCTAACTAAAATTTATTTTTGAGGATTTCTTAAGAAAATCTATGACAACACAACGGTACCTCAAATTTCTCTGCTGAATTATTTGTTCCCCTTTTCTTCATGGAAAAAAAAGCTCAGGTAAACTCTGAAGTTTCAGCAAATACTTGAAAAGAAAGTTCTAACATGTCTGCTATAACAGCAAGCTTTCCTGGTGAAAAAAATGCTGGGTTTCAGGTTATAAATGGACAACTAATTAATTTTTAGTTACGATTATACAAATACAGAACTTGTTAACTTGCAAAACCCACTAAGATGCTTATGACTAATAAGAAATGGAAGATGATTCACCAGTTTTCAAGTATTTATAGTTCTAAATGCTCCACTGCTATGTGCTGGTAACTGCTACCTACTGAAGACCTGTAAGTCGTCAAAATATACTATATGGTAGAGTAAATGAAATAACAAGAAATTCAGTATATGCTCAAGTACAGTCAAAAAAAGAATCTTACAACTGTTTTCTGTGATAGCACACTGAGTTATTTGCCAAATTGTGTAGGCTGGTACTTGTTTATGTGTGATTATAAACATGCATTTGTAGAAGCCTGTACCCACAGTCATGGTAATTAACACAGCTAAAATTACTGAAAACGTGTAAAAAAATATTGCAACCAAAATTCCCTTTACACAGAAACGTTTGGTGATAATAAGGCAACTGATATGCAAACTAAGTTAACAGTTCACACAACTTACTTTTATCTGGCAGAAAACACGAATGAAGTTAAAAAAGCAAATGTCAACTTTTCACTTGAGTCAGATGCAGATACTGGAGCTGACATAATGAAAGCAGAGCACATTAATAAAGATCAGAAAAGCTTCTCTGAATAAAATTAATGTGTAAACGAGTTCTACAATCCAAACAGGTCACTAAATACTGTTCTCTTCTTATTTCCTGGTTCTAAATTATACTAAGAAAACCCTGTTAGATTTTCTTGATGTCTCAGCTCTGTAAAGAGGTTTGATCTATATGTTAATGTCAAGAGTAGCCACACTTTTTTTCCCATGTTTTTTGGATACAGGCCTGAGTAAGACAGTATGTTGAGATTCAGACTTAATACAGCAAGCTAACTCCGTGTTATTTCCATTTTATGCAGCAGGCTTAAAATGGATAATCACATTTATATCACTGTCAGGTCTATTTATGACACAATGTGTATTATTTTGTATGCAGGAAAAGGAGAGGAACAGGAGACAGAGTTATAAATATTTTTTATTCATATTTTTATGTATATCTACTTGTCTACTGTATTAATTTTACAGTTGTAAAACAAAGAAATAGGTTATTTAATTTAAGTACCTATACTGGAATTTAGAGGCATAGCACCAAGTTTGACCACATAAGTACAAGCTCTAAACAAATCTTTGCCTACCCTCACTCTCACATCAGTTTGTCTTTATCTGTGTTAATGCCATGACAGGGTAAGTTCCTACACATCTTCTGCAGGTAACAGGCTAGGGATTACTATCAGCAAAAGGTG
Organism: Falco rusticolus; assembly: GCF_015220075.1. Classification (NCBI taxonomy): domain Eukaryota; kingdom Metazoa; phylum Chordata; class Aves; order Falconiformes; family Falconidae; genus Falco; species Falco rusticolus. Next base: position 74,666,930 of record NC_051187.1, on the reverse strand, counting down.
GAATTGATTGCTAAGTTTCTATGCACAGTCTGAAGTATTTTGCAGTAAAGCATCCTCAAGCAGCTTCACTTGGCAGTGAAATTTTCCATTCACTAAAGAGGGTCTCATACTCAATGCCTGCTGGATGAGCATGACCAAAATGTAGCCCATGCAGGGATTCGTTTTAGCCAGCTGCTTTTGCCTCATCAGTGCCTGGGAACAGCCCTTAAGGCAGCATAACAAAATCCATTACCTTATTCCTATTATGTCCCTTCAGTAAATTGTAGATATTTTTAAGCAAAGCTCCTTCTGTTGATGATTTATTTGTTAAAAGCATTAAGTTTTGTCTTGTGTCAGATTCATGTTATAAAACTATCCTGGTTTTAGCTGAGATAGAATTAATTTTCTTCTTAGTAGCTGGTGCAGTGCTGCCTTTTGGATTTGGTGTGAGAACCATGTTGATGGCACACTGATGTTTCTTTCTGGTTGTTGCTAAGTCAAGGCCTCTTCAGTTTTTCAGGACCTGCCAGCGAGAGGGCTGGAGGGGCATGGGAAACTGGGATGGGACACAGTCAGGACAGGTGACAAACTAGCCAAAGGGATATTCCATACCATATGGCATCATGCTGAGCATATAAACTGGGGGAAGAAGGAAGGGGGGGCATTCAGCATTATGGCATCTGTCTTCCCAAGTAACCGTTACCTGTGCTGCAGCCCTGCTCTCCTGGGGGTGGCTGAACCTGCCTGCCAGTGGGAAGGGGTGAATGAATCCCTTGCTTTGCTTTGTCACAGGCTCTGGAACACACATTAGTAACACCTTGATGCATCACCTTATGGGATATGCTTTATGGCATAATCTTCTCAATATAGTCATAGTTAGTCTGTTTCTGTGAACATTATATAAAGACCAAATGTGGTGCCACAGATGGCAAAATTGGATGTGGGACGCTTAATTTGAATAACATCCCCTTTTATTCTATGCTGGTGTCATGGAGGGGGGGAGGAATCTTTTCACACATTTACTTCTCCCTTTCCGTTCAGCCTGTTGCCTTGTCAAAGGCAGGCACTGGCAACATTGTTCTTTCTGTCCACTGAGTAAGACAACAATTAAATTAAATTAACGTCAATTACTAAAAATTATGAAGAAGCCACAGTAGCCAATCTTAAAGAAAACTAAGTTTGTGGAGTCCCCTTACTGCAGAATTTATAGAACAGACTTGTAATAAACACATATTTGCCAGGGAATTATTTAGGTATATTCATCCTGATTAAAAGCATGGCATCGGGTTAGATAATTTACTGCTGCGATACACGTATGAGAAGGAAATCTATTTAGTATTTCATTCCAGAGTATATCAAACTTTATCAGAAGCAAACTGAAATTAGCTTGTCCAGTCAATCCTCTAAGCTGAATCTGTGTTCAGCACAATGGGTGGAGAAGTCTACAATTAACCAAAAAAACACACAGAAAATTTACAGCATTCTTCCCAGAGAGAAGCCAGGGCACCAAGTACACAATGCTACAATACAGGTATTTCATTAAGTAATCTAGGAAGTGATGGTGTAAGCAGGAGTTATGGCCAAATTGTATGAATGAAAGGAAAAGATGATGCATTTGTTTAATTTTTCAATGTCTTGTTTATGTGGCTTTTGCTTGAGAGGAAGAGGGATGAAGCTGTAGGCAAAGCATGCTGCTAGCAGGCATACAAATTGATCTGAGGCAATAAAAGGCTGTAAGAAGGATGTGATGCTATTCACCTTTTCTCAGGGACCACATCAACATTTTTACTATTATGCTCCCAGGAAACATAAAGGGAGACTTTCAAAATTCAATTTTTTTCACAGTTTGAATGATATTTTCTCCTAAATATTGTTTTGCTTCTCTCTGAAATTTATTTCAGTCTTCTCCTTCGGCATTCATATAGGGCTCATCAATGGAGTTCATCAATACCTAAGTATTCTTACTGAGGCTCAGAGTCTCATGACCACCTAACACATGCATAATGATAAGAGATGGTACATGATTTCATTGTGGACTTCTCCAATAGCTATTTCATTTACGAGAACAAAAAATCTGCCTCTGTTACTGATAGGAGTATCTATTGAAATCCTGGAAATTATTGTTAGTAAAACCTGGTTTCTGCTAGCAAGCACAACATATAAAAAAATATCAGGAAAATTAAGGTCTCCCCTTGCTTTCTCCTGCCTCTTCCCTTCTTCCCTCTGGATAGCATGTAAGACATATGCACCTGACTTAATATTTAATGCTGTCAAATAGATCTTTTTTTTTTTAAATAAAAAAAAAGGAAAAAGAGCAGCTGAGAGGTTGGGAGTGGGAGGAAATATCCACCCTTAGTTCTAGACATGAAAAAAATTTAGAGGAAACTGCTTGTAGAAATGAAAAGCTGCAAAACTGTCATTTGAAAAACGAAATTCATGTTGTTCTTTTAAACAGCAGCAATGAAACATTTATGAAGATTACTGAAATAAAATTAAGGCTACAAAGCAACTTTTCTCTTGAACTGAAAGTGCAAATTTGAAGGGAGCAGAAATGTCAATGTATCAGCATTTTCAGACCGAGTAGCATAAACAGAAAAATTATTAAAAACACTCCTCTTAGGCACAAAAAAAGTTACTACACATACCAGGAACCCAGGCAGACACATCCACCTCATTATGTGTGAACAGTATGCTCTGAATAAGCCCAAGAAACTGATAGCAAAGAAGGAACTGAAAAGATGTCAGACTCTATTAATAGAACAGCTTTAATATCATGGAATCACTTCCATGAATTTTCATCCATTTCCGTAAAAATGAGGTGCATTCTTCACTTAAATCACTGGCAGGATTATCGTTATTATTTTTACATATGTCTTAAACAAAGAAGCATTTTTGCAGTATTAGAAAGAAAAAACTGTAAGAGGCAGGGACTTTCATACTTCACTATTTCCACATATTGAGAAGAATGTCCCTTTAATTAAAAAAAAAGATGGTTTGCCCATAAATAGATTTGTACATTCACAAAGATCAGAAGAAGATCTTTGTGACCTTACAGTCCTTATGTATAAGAAAATATACTCGATAGCTGGATTTAGTTTAACATTTTATAGGTCGTAAGCAGTTGCTCTGCCACTGGAAAGGATTTTTTTGCTGAACTCATTCTTCTGACATTTAAAAATGCTTGTCTAGTGTGTCCAGTATTGTGCAAATACACTTGGTATAGAATATATGAAGACAAGGAAAAATTGTAACAAAGAAAGAAAAGAATATTAGCTTGTTTGCAACTTTCCATTCCAAAGACCCCTCCCATTGTTTCTTATTTATTGCCATGCAAACAGAAATGTCTTTCTGTTAGCAATCAATCCTGTATTCACCTACTAAAACTTTCAGGTTTAGTTTGCTCATTTTTTTTCCTAGTCAAATTTTCCATTCTGAAATAGGAAAGAAAAAAGTTTGTGTGGATAATGTTTTCTATTAACATCTTCCTTTACTTTCAGTACATAGCAAAGGTACACAACCTACCAAGGAGCTCACATATTATGAAAGGATGCCTGCTTGCCCTTGTTGAATGAGACAGCAGAATTTTACATAACATGGGAAAACGTTGTTCTAGCATGCTGGCTATGCTTCCACCAAGGCAGGCTACAAACTTTTACTCCCATATTTTGAAACGGCTGAAGAATTTTCCTCACTGCCTGTAAACTGCTATACAAAACATGTCATTAGAACATGCCCAGTAAGACATATGGCTGTTTTTGCAATCCACACTGAACACACCTAGCTGTACTATGCCTGAGCCTTCTCCAACAACACTGCCCGCTTTCCAGCAGGCACATGAAGATCAAGATGTGAATAAACTTCTACCAAGTAAAGTTATTCTACCAGGTGAAATAATTAATGAGTTATCACTTAATATAGTTCAGGTCTTACTGTTCCTGCCTTCTTCCACTACATTCATACAAAGCGCCCTAGGATATGTCAACTTTTTATGCTCCTTTTATGCAACTAAAACTAAAGATCGTCTTCCAAAAAAAAAAAAAAAATCCCAAGCCATGAAACTGGGTTTACGATTAAACCTAGAAATAATATTTTCAATTGTTTTATCAACCATTACACACAACTGTCAATATACTATTCTGTTTATATTTTAACCTGTATAAGGAAACAAAATCACAAATTTAAATAGCAAGCATGTTAATGGATTTTTATAACCACACTTACAGAAAGAACAGCAGCCACAGTCTCAACAGCACCAGTACTTAGAGTAACATAGGGGATTGTTTCATGATTGATTCCAGCTTCACTAAAGATGCTGTTTGTGTAGTACCAGATCTGTACCAGAGAGAAGAAAATGAGTTATTAATCATTATGTTTTGAACTACCACATATCAGTATTCACTTCAAGCGTTTGATCTGCCAGAGAACAGGCTTGTTAAAACACTGAGCACTCCCAAAAGACCAAGGGTTGGTCAGGGCAACAAATGAAGGGAAGGTGCAAACTTCAGGTGTATTAGTCACAACACTGCTGTACTTCTGCTTGCAGATCCAGGCAGAATTACAAGTAGCATTAACTCAATTTAGCTTAATTCACTTTAGGTGTAAATCAAAGAAATGCACTTTAAGCTTGAACAGGAGGATACAAATAGGTTTGGTATGGCTGAGCCACACTGCTTAAAAAGCAGGTTTGAGTGGCTTTACAGAATACTTTGATGGCATGTAACAACAGAAGAGAGAACAGGAAAGAGATGGTGAGAGGCAATGCAAAAACGGTTCGATTTTGGTCAGAAGGTGTGAGATTTCTCACCTTAACCTCACTGCAGTCAAGACATCACCCTAATCATAGAATCATTTATGTTGAAAAAGACTTTTGAGATCATCAAGTCCAACTGTTAACCCAGGACTGCCAAGTCCACCACTAAACCATGTCCCTAAGCACCTCATCTACATGTTTTTTAAACACTTCCAGGGATGGTGACTCCACCACCTCCCTGGGCAGCATGTTCCAATGCTTGACAACCCTTTCAGTGAAGAAAATTTTCCTAATTTCCAATCTAAACCTCCCCCTGTGCAACCTGAGGCCATTTCCTCTCATCCTGTTGCTTGTTGCTTGAGAGAACAGACCGACACTCACCTTGCTACAACCTCCTGTCAGGTAGTTGTGGAGAGCAGTAAGATACCCCCACAAGCCTCCTCCTCTCCAGGCTAAACAACCCCAGTCCCCTCAGCCGCTTCTCGTAAGAATTGTGCTCCGGACCCATCAGCAGCTCCGTTGCCCTCCCCTGGACACGCTCCAGCACCTCTGTGTCTTCCTCGTCCTGAGGGGCCCACAGGTGAACACCGTAGTCGAGGCGCAGCCTCACCAGTGCCAAGTACAGGGAGATGGTCGCTGCCCTGGTCCTGCTGGGCACACGGTTTTGGATACAAGCCAGGATGCCCTTGGCCTTCCTGGCCACCTGGGCACGCTGCCGGCTCGTATGCAGATGGCCGTTTTCTGCCCCAGGCCCTTTTCTGCTGGGCAGCTTGGCAGCCGCTCTGCCCCCAGCCTGCAGCGCTGCGTGGGGTTGGTGTGACCCCAGCGCAGGCCCCGGCACTGAGCCTTGTTGAAGCGCACACACTTGGCCTCGGGCCATCGCTCCATTCTGTCCAGGTCCCTCTAGAGAGCCTCCTGCCCTCAAGCAGATCAGCACTCCCACTCAACTTGGTGGTGTCTGCAAGCTTAGTGAGGGTGCACTCGACCCTCTCGTCCAGATCATTGATGAAGATATTAAAGAGAACTGGCCCCAGTACTGAGCCCTGGGGAACAACATCTGTGACCAGCCACCAAGTGGATGTAACTCCATTCACTCCAGGCCTGGCCATCCAGCCAGCTTTTGACCCAGCAAAGAGTCCACCCATCCAAGACATGAGCACCAGTTTCTCCAGGACAATGCGATGGGAGACAATGCTGTGTCAAAGGCTTTACTAAAGCCCAGGTAGACAACATCCACAACCCTTTCCTCATCCACTAAGTGGGTCTTCTTGCCATTGGAGATCACATTTGTCAAACAGGACCTGCCTTTCATAAACTCACACTGGCTGGATCTGATCCCCTGGTTGGCTTGCATGTGCTGTGTGATGGCACTCAGGCTGGTCTGCTCCATGACATTTCTCAGCACCGACGTCAGGCTGACAGGCTGTAGGTCCCCAGAAATAATCACCATTATCAACACAAAGAAAAGACACTTTTAGAGTGAGAGTTGCTCGGTGAAAAGTAAAAAGCTGCTTTTAGGATGAAATGAATCATAGGCTAGATAGATAGGAGCTGACACAGCAACACAGGGGCATAGGGTTACTAGCTTAGAGGAAGCCATTCATGTTTGGTCAATAAAACCATACCCAGTGGTGACAATATACAGATGAGAATATATGGTGGTAATACTCCAAAATAAGAAATCTGGTAAGTATCAGAGCCCCATTCACATCACAAATAAAATCTGAAAACCATATAATATTTCAGTTGGACTCAAGGTGACAGCAAAGAACTAGCCAAAGATTTTGGTGGCCAAAAGCGTGCAACAAGAAGAGACTGCCTTGGAGAACAAAAAGATAACATATTTACCAGAGAATATGAAAAACCATTGAAACAACAGATTATCAGAATAAAATAAAATAAAATAAAAATAAATAAAATAAAAAAACCCTGAAAGCCAGAGTTAATGGTGACACTAAACATAAAAGTAGCAGCAATATATTTTACCATATGCTGTCCGTGTGACAAGCCCTAACAGGGCAAGCACTGCTAAGAAAACGCTTGTCTGATGAATGGAAGTGTTTTGATCACATGAGGAAAACCCCGTTGCCTATCAGCATATTATACATATGCTACATCTGTTCAAGATACTAATTCAGGAGCTTTGCAAAAAAAAAAAAAAAGTAATTCTATATTCTCAACTGGCCCTTCAGCAAAGCTGCTTCTCCCAGACCAAAGAAGAAAATCCAACTCACCTTACATTTAAAAAAAAAGTAAAATAAAATACCAAGGACTAAAGTCACCAGATCACCTTACAGATAAAGAGAATCTGACTGTAGACTTCTATGCCTACTGATGGCACATCATTTCTCACCAGATGCAGTGACAATAAGTGACAGCAGCAAACCTCCATATGAAGTAATCTGCCTTCATGTAGCATGCACTGGTGCTAACTGTGCACTTCATTGGCCTGCTGATACAGAGCACAGACTAAAGCAAAACCAAGGATCAGCTCCCAATTCCCTCTGCGGTGTTTACGCTCACTAATAATTTTTTTTGGACCCAGTACTCTGACAAACTATTGACATCCCATATACCTAGTCAGTACATAAGGAAAACAAAGTAAGACAAAACTGTGATAAAAGTAAATTTTTTCTCCATACGGCAAGTTACAAGATTGAAAACTTCATGCAATAAAAGTCAGAGACCCTGTAGTTTAGGCATTTTGTTCCTGGTATCAGTTTTGCATAGCAGGCAGAGTTTCTGAGAAGGATAGCAATATTGCAAGTATACAGCCCTTGAAAGAGAAGAGGGCAAAGAGACAACTCCTGAATGCAATTTGCAAAAGCATGACAACTAGAACACAAGACATTTTGCAAGTGGTTTTACAGAAGAGCATGACTAGCCATTGATGGGAAGAGGGGTAGTAATACAGATGGATTAAAAAACTGGCAGAGCAAAGACAGCATGTAGTGACTTATTAGTCTCTGTAGCAGCACAAAAATAAATTAGTGTAAAAATTAACAAGAAGTACACATTTCAAAACAATAAAAGTGAATGTTTTTCAACCTGTGTATCATTAAACAGCGAAAGACATTGCTCTAGAATATTACTGGGACAAATTTCCTAGGCTAATGATGACTGTTTTACTTTCACCAGTTGTTTTTCTGACATGTTTTTTTTTGTTTAGCTAGTGATTTCATTAGCTAACAAAATTTGCTAATGATTGGGCTAAAAGTTTTGGAATGAAGGAGCTGTGGAAAATAGGGCAGAAGGTCCAAAAACCCAGAAACAACTGCTGTCGAGTCCAAATCAACACTGGGACATCTAATTTCCTGCACCTATGGTCGGTTGCTGCTGCTTCATAGGCTGAAGTAAAACTTTGCCACTTTGGTCAGTTAAACAGCTGTCATTAAGGAACAGCTGCATCTCTGTAGTACGATCTCTGTGAGTCTGGAGGGAACAATTTAGCATTCTTGTCTGTAGATTGCCATTATCTGTATGAAATGTGCTTTCTTTGCTTATCATAAGCTATAATCTCTTAGTTTAAAGTGGCATGTGGTATATGTTATCAGTGGTATTCCCAAACTTTCTCACACCATTGATACCTCTAGCATTCATTCAGATTTCTATTCCTTTTATTTTTCATCCAGCTCCCTACATACATTTCTTCCTAAGCAATTCAACTATTCAGCAGGAAAAGAAAGCAACAAACAAAAAAGATGGGCAACAACACAGACATATACGGTGTTGCACACTGTATACTCTCCCCTTCCTACACTACCCAATGCCCAGTCTTCTCCATACCAAGTGTGCCATGGCAGATTATTTGCATACTTAAAACATGCATTGCTGTACAGACACCTGACCCCAGCATGGTTTCTTGCCCTCTGCTTTAAGGACAGATGCAACAGATGCCCAGGGATCCCACTTTGGGAATTATTTCCTTAAAGTGATACGCAGTATAGTACATTTCTTGATATGAAAAAGGATAAAGATCACCAAAGAGAATTTCACTGTAGTTTTGTGTCTTCTAACTGAGATACAATAGTGCAAGATTAATAAATTTATTATGGATGATATGTATCATGAATTTTATCAGATGAAAAGAGACTAATACAGATTAATTTATTTATGTAAATTTAGGTCAGACTGCCTGGCATTTTGTTATAATTGAATACACTAATACGATCAGGGCTTCACCATCATTTATGTTCCATGTGGAAACCAACAAATGTACTGTTTTTAAGCAAAAAGAATTTTTATTGCAAAGTAAAAGCCTTAAAAGGAAGCAAGTTTTCTCAGATACCAGCAGGATGATTACAGAAGTCTGCCAGTTGGTAATTTCCCCAGAGAGTGACCTGAGACTCTTGCCTGCAAGAAGTCCAACTTTCCCATATGCCCAGCGCAGATGGTAGCTGTGGAAAAGACCAGACTGACTAATAGAGCACTACAGACAAAGCAATTGGTGGGAGCTATGAGTTAGAAGGAAGCGTTCACAGCCAGTTAAACCTTGCTGATGCTGGCTCACACCCAGCAGGTTAGTTCAGATGCAATCAGGCAGACCAAGACCCAGGTTCAGCAGTATCTGTCACACTTGTACCTGTCCACTAATCTCTCAGCTTCAGGTGACTTGAACAGTATCAGCCAGGAGAGCCATGCAAAAGAGACAAAGAATTGAAACCTGGTCTCTTACTCAAGTGGTCCAGCTATTTCTCTTCACCTCTCTTATAATTTGATTATTTTTACAATTAACTATTATTATTAACTATTTAAATAATCAATTTCAGAATGCAAATTTTGTGTGAATATATTTTCTTCATGTTTATTGGCACTGCATGGGAGGAGTAACAAACAATAAAAAAAAGGTAAGGCTTGAAACAATCAACTCGATACACAGGTTTCCTGACAAAGTTCTTCTGAGGCATATTTTCAGAAAGTGGGCACACAATAACACTGTACAAGAACTCTGGCATCCATTCTGGACTGGTCATGTCTCACTGTCCTCCTCTGCCTCCATTTAAGCTATGAGAGTGTGGCTTTTTTCTGCCATGGAATACTGGACAATTTCTGTCATCTATGAAGTCTCCTCCATTAAACTTCTATTTCCCCTGAAAATTTAGCTGTGCCATTTTTTGTTTTTATTGTTAAGCAATGTGCTTTATTATTTGAACCGTCTAAGTGTCATTTTATTTCACTTATGCATTGGTAAATCTTAGAAAGATTGGATGACAAGAAAATTTCATTTCTTTTCTTAAAATAAGTATCCACAATAAGGAACAAAATAGCCTGTCATTAGCACTGAAATTCTACAATTAGAAAACACCACCTATACAAATCCTATACAAATCTTTCCTTCCTAGGATTTTGTCAAAAACTTTTTGATACCAGAGTTCTAATTGCATTAATCTTTCAAATGGTCTTGAATGAACTACTTTGTATTGGGAGTTTTAAAGTTATAGCGATACCTGAGATAAGCCTGAACTAGTTGGTTTAGGTATCACAAGCATTTACATTTATTATCACTGATTAGCCCTTGGGAAGAAAAAACTAGGTGAAGCATGCTATAAAGCACAAAGCCAGAGTGAGAGGTCCTTTCAGCAGTGGTAATACTGCCTTTCATATACATAAGCATTGTACACCTTTGAACCATGATGAAAACCCGTTTTGCTTTGAGGTGCTTCATGAGAACATTCGTGCTGTGCAATATAAAGCACCTAAGCCAGATGTCACAAGCTGCAGCAAAGAAAATTCTGACTGGATATAAAGAAAAATCTTTCCACAGTGGTGAAAACACCTGGCACTGGTTGCCCAGGGAGGCTGTGGACTCTTTACCCTTGGACATGTTTAAAACTCAACGGCACAAAGCCCTCAGTAGCCTGAGCCAACCCTGAAGTCAGTCCTCCTCTGAGCAGGAGTTTGGACCAGATGACCTCCAAAGATCTCTTCCAACCTAAATTGCCCTGTGACCCTCTTCTAGCTGATGCAATAGGTTCAGACAGATGGAAATGATGACTTTGATATCCATTAGCCTCAGACATATTAATAGTCAACAGGACTTCCCACTATTAACTGTTCTGCGTCTTTTTTCCTCTTTTGCTCCACTTTCTGAGAAAGGCATATTGAAAACACAGCTTACGCCTCAAATTGTATAAAAGAACAGCAAAAATCAAACATCCAGTGCAACCTCTTAAAATCACTTGCAGGAACTTTTACTGACTTCTACAAGTACAGAACTGAATTAATCCATTTGATTTAAGCAGAAACGTCTTCTTAAAAGACCAAGTTTACCTAACAAACATGAACAAGCAAGGGGCATAGCAGACCAGATCTTAACTGACCAGAAACAAAGAATCGGAGTATCAGAAGCAGAAGCTGCACACTCTTTGCTGCTCTGCGCTACCTTTTCATGTATTCCTTCCAAGTTAACACAACATAGCTTCCCTCCCTTTTTCTTTTTTTTGTTAAAAAAAACCCCAATAAATGATACAGATCTCCATGGACCTTCCCACATGCTGGCCTAACAAAATCACTACAAGTAAGAAACAGCCAAAAATGAAAGTCATAGAGGTTGCTGAACGGTATAACAGAAATCTTGTATTGAGAAGAAAGAAAGAAGCAACCCAGGAGATGCCATGAACTGAAGAAGGACACTTACAGCATTTAGCCCACAGAGCTGGTAGCAGCCCATGGTGACGACCACCGTAATGATCTGCCATCGCGCGGCACGGGTTCTCAGCAGCTGAAGTATTGACACTAACTTGGTGTTTCTTTGGACTCGAGACTCTGCCAAAACTTCTTCTACTTCCTGAGACACGTCATCTTTCCCAAGGAAAGTCTGAAATGCTACAAAGAGAGGACACGTATTTCAGGCCAGGCACTTGGCACTACGTGTGCACTTACAACAGACTTGTTTCACAGAAATGAAAACGTGTGACACAAACAGGACACATACATGGGCTACATATTAATTATTCTTCTGCCAATAATATCATTCTGCTCTGGGTATGATCTGACTCATCCCTGCAACTGGTCTCAGAAACTGCAACAAGAGTAGAAATTATTTAGCACCCTACCAGATCTCTCCTTATATTATTTCATATGTATTTTAATACAACCTAGGGTCCAGTGCAGTCAAACCCCTGTGTAACCTGAAAAAAAAAGGGTTTAATTGCAAAACAGTTCTGAACATTATTTGACTTGGCTACTTTTGCAGCCCAACAATACAGCAGACTTAGTTGCTGGAGATAGATTGGATAGAGAAGTAATAAGATGCAAAACCATAGGTAAGTCTGGTAAAGCAAGAAAAGGCAAACATTTGAAAGGAATAGCTATTACTCTTCACATTACCTCATTTTTACTAGCATATAGACAAGAATTCACTTTGTCAGGATGACTAATATTAGAAAGAATTACCCAGCGTGGTTCAAGACTTTCTATTTGTCAACACTGGAGACATGGGAGTGAACTTACCTGGCAAATGTAAGCAAACAAACAACCTTATCTCCCCAGAAAAACAGACCATTTAGTATTATATTATTGCACATTGATGACTTACTGAGATATCTTTCCACTGTGAATAACAAAAGCTTTCCATCTCACACCTCCTCCAAGAAGTAGTACAAAGAGATATCCCCTATTGGAGGTGGTGTATCTCCACCAACCCTGTTTTATGGATTTTGTATATGCTGATGATACTTTTGTCACAATCTTATGAACATACCCCAGGGGCTGGCTTTTTAAGAGATGTTTAAAACGCTCATCATCTTGGAATGACTGCAGAGAAACCATTACATTACATATACCCCTGCAGCAAGGCTCTACAACCCAGTAGGATGCTAACTCTAAAAACAATCCTTTACACAGCAGGTCACTTAAAATTGTTATTTTCATTAAGTGAATAAGTTGATTTAGTTCTCCTAAAAGTCAATTTTTCTCTTATCCACAGCTTTGCTTAGTACTGCTTATAAATAAATGACCTTCACATTTTTCATTCAGTATACGTTCTTTTGGATCATCTTGACAGGATGGTCAAGAAAGCCAGAGACACTGACTAGTCATGGTTAAAACGCCTGGACTCTATTTATGGTTTGAAGTTACAAAATTTTAACTTTACCCAGTAGGTGAAAAGACCAAGTAGTGGCATTTCAATGTTGTGAGGGATAGGTCACACAAATGAACCAGTTTCTCCGACCCCCCAGAGAACCCCTCTCCATCCCTTTGGCAAATGCGCAACGCTCCACACTCTGTTAGCTCCCAGTCTGGCAGCATGAGGAACTCCAGCTCTGGGCCAAGATCTTCAGAGGCAGCTAGCACTTCTATCACATTTTAATGGGCCCTACATGACTCTGCTTAACAAGAAGGATCATATTTTTAAGGGGTGAACACTGACCACCTCTGGGCATTGAGTCAATTAATAACATTCATTTACTCTGATATCCAGTTTCTCACCTGGGAGAGGAGAGGTCAAAATATTTTAAACCCTTGGAAACAGCATGAGATTTATTTTTTCACACAGGCCTTACAATCAGAAATGAGTTAACAAATTCAGACCTCAGAACCCAGAATTAAAGCTGCTGAGTTTTGTTCTTGTGCCACTGCCCATTTATTATTAAAGGACATTCTAAACTCTTGTTAAAATGAATGTGATGTATTTAAAGACACCAGTAAGAAATGTAAACTTAGAATAACGCATGTCTATGGTATGTTAAAGTCAATGCCTCATGCTTAAATTACACTTCCCTCAGTGTTTATTAGAGCACCAATAAAGAAAAATCCAGATAAAGATGAGAACAACCAGACATCTATCACCACACTCTTCTCAGATTTTTAAGCATCTGGTTTATCGGTGTGAATTAGGTCAGTGCACAATTTTCTTTATTTTTCCTGTCCTTGGAATCCTCGGCATTACTGTAGGGCACACAAGTCAAAAATATAGGTGCAGTCAAGTAAAAAGAAAGAAATCTGTCTTTTCTGCACAAGGGAGCTTGCTATATTTCTAGAGGAACAAGGAAGTAAAAAATGCAATTACCAAAATTACCAAGTACAAAGCAAGAAAAATACAGACAACTCTTTCTTTTTCTTTCCTCCCTGGTACTAGGACCAGAGATTTGAATGTCACTAGGAAACTCTGACAGATACTTAAAATTACCAACAAGTCAAGAAATGCTAAGAAAATGCTATGCTATACATGCATAGTTTTGAGTAGACAACACTCGGTCTTCCTGGAAAAACACATTTTCCTGCTGCTCAACAGATCTTCAATTTTCTTCCATTAACATTTTTTCAGTACAGTAAAAATCACAATTTTATACATAATTAATGTGGAAATAAATTCTGCATTAGCAGGGAGATTGGAAAACTCAAAGGTCTTTCAATGTGTGATGTTCAATTCTATTCATTTTACATTTTAAACCCCTGCATTATTGGCACTGAGAAGTACAGCAGTCATTCCTCTCCCCATTGCAGTGACTCATATCCCTCTGTGACTGGCTGCTTCTCTCTCTAAGGAGGTTTTATTTTCACTTCATGCTTAAAACCATCTGAGGAGTTACAGTTGTAGCAACTTTTAGACTTTTCCCAGATTTCTTTTTAATTCCCTTGGATCAGAAGGTCCTAGATGCTCAGCTTTCAAATGTCGGGACACTGCCTTTATAAATAGCTAAAAAAGCGGATGGTTCCAATCAAGGGGAAAAGAGCTAGGAAACCCTTCCATTTACACTACCAGTTTTTATTCATCTCCTCTAAGTGAAGGTAAAACATTTGAAAGCGGTTCAAAGGTCTGAACAAAATCAGTCAGTACTGCCTTGAAAACCAGTTAGGCCTTTAAATTAACTGAAGACACTCAAGAACTCAACTACAAAGGGAACTACTAATTCTTTTTCCACTGTAGTACTTCCAGCACTGTGCAAAGAAAGCAGCTGTTATCGTAAAGACTGAATTAGCATTAGTGAACTTCGAGAAGACATTTTAAAGGATCAAAATGCTATTGTGTGATTTACAGGATAGAGACAGCCCCAGGCAAGAGGAGGCAGAAGAGAGAAATGGTCACAGGTAGTAGTGTAGGCTTATGCCTTTAAAAACTTAAAAATAAGCTGCATGAGTATTATTGTCATCTGTTTCCCAGGGACACGTTCACCTTCACTTCACTGATGATTAAGCATATTAAACCCAGTGTCTTTAACACAAAGCTTTGTCTACGCTCTGCTTAAACAGCATCTTTTTTGACCACTGTGGGAGACACAATACTGCGCTGGACAGACCAAGTCAGGCATCTCCTGTTAATGCTAGCTAGTATTCTGAGTGACAGTAAACATATGGAGTGCATTGCTGTTTGTCTCAATGCTTTTGAATTCAATACGCAGAATTGAATTGAATTCTGTAGAAACTTCATGTCAACACAAAAATATTTGGCAAAATGAAAAAACAGTTATTTTCATAAACCACTAATTTATTACAGTACTGAATAGCCATGAGACTAATTTAGATGTACATTGCCAGAAGACATTTAAATACCTGTTTAAATGTAGCAAAATATTAACTACTAGCATGTAGCAAAGTTTGAGAATAAATCTCAAATTTGCTATTCCAATTCAGTAAATATAACTGCAAGCAAAAGGTTTTAGGCTTTTCCCATGTGTCACTTCCTTCTAAGTAAAGCAACATACGGATCTTCTGTGAGTTATCATCCAGTTTGGGATTACATCTTTATCTGCTCTTATGTCTGGTTTCACAGACCATCAATAAAAAACAGGCCTGTTCAGATTCACTTGAAACTACCCAAGATGTACAGGTAAAACAAAATACCTGCATGCCACCCTAAAATAACACAATTGGTAAACTGAGTTGTATCAAAGGTCCAGTGACCCAAGTATCCTTTGTAACAGACAGGAGATTTAAGAAAAGTTTTGGTTTTAAACAGACACACCACAAACACTCCAGCTTTTGGCAACCAGCAACCATTTGAGATGGAGCCTCTACCATAAGCCAGCAAATACAGTAGTCATGGCTGTCTCTTCCTTTCCAATAAACACAGCTTATAATGCTTAGAGACATACAAAACCCACAGATAAACAAAACTAAATCATGGATGTCCTTGTCAGCCCTTACAACTTTATCTAAATCACTGGATTTGCAGTAATTTGTTCCTGCTGCAACTTTGGTTTTAATCTCTCTCCTGTCCATGTGGGCCCCATGAGGAACTTTGTGAAAAATTACCTACCTCCTTTTATAAATCAGGAATGGACTCGCTCTTTTATCACATGAAAAGTATCAACTCTAATCCATCTTTCTAAGACTGATTCTTAAATCTACACTTCTTATTATACCTGTTGTAATGCTACTTTTATAACCATGGGAGTTTTAATGTATGACTGAACACACTAGATGAGCAGACTTTGTATGTCACCAACAGATGTTGCTGTGACATTTTGTCTAAGTTATTTGACCCTTAAGACATTAAGAATATTCTGTTCTCTGGCAAACTGGGGTGCCAGCTGAATTCCATTATTGATTTACAACGACCTGCAGCTGCATCAAAAATGCAAGTTTCCTCCTTGTAACAGTATTCTCCAAAAGAAACACATAAACTCTCCAACTGAAAGTGTTTATAACCAATGTTGTTATTCATAAAAATATTCTGTTTAATCACACTACTACTACTACTACTACAACAACAACAACTGTTTTTATTTATACTGCATCACTGCTACAGTCACAGACCAGGGGTCTACCTGGCATGGAACTAATAGACAACTCATGTCAAATTCCTGTCTTACTGTCCTACAGCTTGGATGGTAAACTGCCTGATTACAGCAGCAGGGTTTTTTTCTTCCTGTTTCTACCCCTGTTACTCTCCATTCCTAGTGCTCTCTAGCAAGTGAGTAACAATCTCCTTCCAAAGACCATTTCCTCAACCATTTAAATAGCCATTTCTCCTCTGCTGTCTGGTGAGCATTATTAAAGAAGGATCACATCGGTTAAATACTAGGCATTTTTCTCCCTTCTGTTCTTACCTCAAGAGGACCATGTTAGTTACAGGACCTGGGCGGGGAGCTGGAATGGCTCCACCTTCTCCCCATTACTAGACTTTCAGCTTCCTGAGCAAAACAGGTTTACAGATTGTGTTGGTCCAGTCTACTGTTCTCCCCTCACAACATATAAATTAGTTCTCCCACATTCAGCAGTGAGACAGGAATATGGGAGACAGCTCAGCTCCTGTTGATCCCAGTGAGTTGGATACAGACCTCCAGGAAGATAAGCAGATCCTTGCTGTTAGCATTGCATTTGAAAGCAGACAACTACAAGTCAGCCACGGTGTCTGTACAGCTGATGAGGCAGACACTGGCTCAGCCACCCACAGAATGCACTGTTCGCACTGCTAGAAGGGGAAAAGAAGGGAACCGGGTCGACCCCTGTTAATGGAACTCAGGAGACATCATTCATCTGAGGCCTCACTACTCCTCTGCTCACAGAGTAGCTTCATGGTGGTGTGGTTTATGCTTGCACATGATGTCTGCCTGCTCTAACCTCACTCCTTCTCTTTTTTCATCACTTACACAACACATTTTGGTCCTGCTCCCTCGTTCAGTCTCTTATTTTCCAGTTAAAAGACATGCTCTTTTACAGCTCTGCCAAGAAAGAGAACGAGGCTGCTCATATTTTGGTAGTTATAGTCTGGTTATCTCCTGAGGACAGAAGAAAAGGAAGGAAGAAAGCAGGAGCAGAACTTTGTGGGAACTCAATGACTTACATTATCCCACTGGATTTTTATTGCTCTAAAATGATTAGGAAGATTAATGTTGTCATCTCCATTTTAGAAGCTTTGACATACATGTACATTTTAGACTATTTCATAAAGACTAATGTAGTCATCTGCCTTAAATACAGCAGACCTTTTACAAATAACAGTTTTATATTTCTCCAACAAGATATAATCCACAGTGAAATGTGTATTTGCATGAATAGCCTTGATCCGTTGGGGGAAAGAAAAAGGATTTAGTCAGAAGAAAGGCTTGCACATTTCTGAAATTAATATGCAGCTTTAACTTAAGAGGCAAATAATTTAAAAGCATTACTGTAGTCATTAAAAGGGAAAATACTGCATTGTCATTATATGGCTTACAAGCAGTAGGTTTTTTTAATAACCCACAAACTCCTCTGATCCCTCTGATACTTAGGCTTTTCCTCCCTCATTTCTGCAGATAATGCTAACATCCAGATGATTTTTCTTGATTGCTGATTCAAAGTTATTCACTGCCCTATTTTGTGAATTCCCCTCCCTACCTGCTTTCATTATTCCACTACCTTACTCCAGATAGCTGAAACTTGGCTCATACCTAATCTGGATTTCTCCACATTCCCTGGGGTGGGGAGGAGGGCTCCAAACCCCCACTACTGGTCTAACATCACAGGAGTCCTCTGCCCAATAGTTCCATGAATCAAACTCCTTCCCCAGCTACTCACATGCTGAACAGAGATCCAAAGATCCACTTGCTTGCAAATCTACATTAGGAGAGGGGAGATTACAAAGGATGTGCAATGGCAAGAAAATTGCTTGTGTTCCTAGCATGCTTCATAATAAGATACTTTATAACACAGAAGTATATGATGATATGATCTATGCTGCCTTACAGGTAGATTTTATGAACTCCAAAACAATGTCTAAGAATCATCCTTACCTGTTTTGCACCTGATATCCTACAGGCAACCTTGCCTGTGCAACAAGGTGGACAGTTCTGGAAGGATGGCTGCTTGACAGGCAAGGAACAGGAGAGAAATTCAGGGGGACGTATACATTTGACTTCCTATGGTCCTTTGCAAACCTCTGTCTAGAATCACCAGACCCTAGCTGTTCTGAAAGCTCTGTAAACTATACTCAAAATGAGTATCACTCTGTACTAAAATGTATCTCGGTATTAATTTCTTTTAGAATTAATCAGGTCCAAAAGCTTCTACTGATAAGTAGTTACATTGAAAGGTTTTTTATACCAGTCTCCTCTTTTTTTTCTGAGTATCTAAATTTATAGTCTTTAAGGTGGCTCATGAAAGCCACCTTCTCGTAACCAGCAAGCCAATTGCTAAAACTCATTTCCCTTCAACCACCAAATAAGTGTGGGTAACTTTGCTCTCCTGATGTCTTCTACTCCAAGATCCACCTCCAATGCCCCTAGAGTAGCTTTCAAATCATTTTCAGAACATGTATGCTGAAAACATCCCGGATTGCAGCTGGCCCATTACCAGTAACAGTAAATGGTGTGAATTTCAAGGCAGGTGGTGCTATTTTACTGCCAATTTTTTACAGTTTTTAAACTCTACCTATGAGGTCCAGCATCACTGTGAGTGCTGAGGTTTCCAGGTGCTGTGGCAGGATTTCCAACAGATCCCTGTAACAAGTGTGACATTATGCAATACCATCGCAGATCTGGACTCTTTGCCAGCCATAGTTTTGGAAATGCATCTAGAATTTATCAGGTAGAAATGAGCCAGTTTAAACTTGGCACCCAAAGGTGTTTCTTCCCAGCCCAGCTGCGGTGCTGCAGAAGTTACTACTCAAGAGCCAGCCTCAAGCTGCTCACTACTGCATCCCTGCTGGGTGCCCTGATCACGGGTGGTAGGCAAGCCCTATCCTTCACGGTCCCTGGAAAAGCTGTTCTCTGCCTCACTAAATCTCTGCTGACTCTGTAAAGCTAAAGAACTCTCCCCAAAGCCTTGTTGCTTTTGCACATTTTTTTTTTAAACACTGAACTGTATCTAAACATCTCAGGCTCCAACATTTACAGAATTATTCATTCATCACCAAACTGAGACAACACAGGAGCCTCTTCATTAGAGTGCCATTTCTGCTTCAGAGCGCTCATCAAAACAAAACAGGATGGTTTTTCATTTCATAGCAGAAGAAACAGAATAGAGTGAGTTGTACTAATTTCATGCTAAAAGATTACTACATTTAATTTTCAGGTGCTGATTCGCACCTTGCAAGTAATTTTGCAAGCAACTTGTTGGTGACTAAAAATGTTAAGAGTTATATTCTAATGAAGTTTTTGGGAATCATTTTTAAAGTCCAGTTATATTCTGCAAACATTTTGGTATTATAATCAGACTCCTTCTTTGTACACTATTTTTAATGTGTCCTTATAATCAGCAAAAACAGATTTTCAACATTCTTTCAGCCATAATGTGATGATATCTTGGAACTCAAACTGATCATAGTAATTTTACTGGGGCAGAGTATACAGTAGCTGTGATGACATAAGCAAACTCTTTTATAGATAGAACCTAAAGTAAGAACAAAACACTCTGGTCTGTGACTTTGAAACTAAAGCAAGCCATATGGAAGCATCGGAAGGCTTCAGTTAAATAGGTGTATAAGGTTTTTATTAGACCTAGAAAGGTTATTGATTTACAGAAGCACAGGGTCAAACACACTGACTACTGAAAATAAACCGGCAACAGAATTGGTAGTTTTGTTAGCCAAACTGTAAAAACTGTAGAGAAGGGAGAGTCATGAAGACTGAATCACCATTCACTCCCAAATGAACCCTGCACATAATGGCTGACACACAACAGCAAGATGATTTGGTTGGGTTTGCATCACATAATGCTATAGGTTAATTTGTTGGAGAATTTATTTTAGAAAAAAATTCAAAGCAACAGTCATATTTACACACACACAGACAAACAAAAAAGGTGAGGGAAAAATAATTCCCAAGAGAATTTCTCCTATTGGAACAGTTCTGCTTTTACTGTGATTGCAGAATTTACTTAGCCTGCACCCCTACCATAAACAGCCTTTGTCGCAAGAAAGTAACACCTCATACCTTT
Organism: Falco rusticolus; assembly: GCF_015220075.1. Classification (NCBI taxonomy): domain Eukaryota; kingdom Metazoa; phylum Chordata; class Aves; order Falconiformes; family Falconidae; genus Falco; species Falco rusticolus. Next base: position 74,646,400 of record NC_051187.1, on the reverse strand, counting down.
TTCTGCCTTGCTTGTGTTATGTTTTTCAAGTAGGAGGTAACGAGGACTCTCAGGAAGAAAAGGCAGAATCATGACTTGTATCAATGAAGGAACAATGATTGCTCCAAATAAGTAAGGCCATCGAGATTCCTGTAAACACATGCAAACAGAAGTCAGTAATACCCTCCCACAGTGACACTAGGAAGAAAAATAGCTTTAGTGTTAACTTTTCATCATTCAACATATTGTGTCAATGAGCAGAGTAATGTCATTTGCTTGAGCTTAGTAAGCAGTCTGAAGACTTCCCCTTCAGATCACCTTACTCAAGGGCCAAGGAAGACAGAATTCAAGCTATCAACTGGCTGAAGAGACACACACAAGACAGCTGGAAAACAGCAATACATAAAATGTTCTTCTGCTCCTTCAGCATTAACAACTATACATGTAAAAATATGATATGTACTCAAATACTATTCTACAAGTCATCCCCACTCACAGCAGATTTCAGATACAACTTGACTTTGATAATTTTCTTTGAAAGCAACTGAAACAAAGTTGTTAACATCCTCAAATGCATTCATTATTTAAAACCAGCTACAGAGAGCGACCTGAGCAAAGCTCTTTCAGGAAAAGGCTGGGAAAGGTAGTAGAGAGCTCATCTGGCTCTGGGCTTACTCTCCAGACAGAATACTTTAAAGTAGCTGAAGGAGAAAGGTGCCAGCAGTATTATTTTCTCCTGCAAAATGGCCCTCAACCTGTTCTTAAGATACCTTCTGTTCCAACTGAATGCCAAGATGAAATGTTATACTCCTTTTCTCCAAGTTCAGCATTCATCTATTAAATTCAATGTTTTCTAATCTCAGACTTGGTTCTTAATTGAAAAGCCTGCTGAGACTTCAGTTGGCCTACTGTTCAGGAATCATGTCTAGCACATTTTCAAAAGCTTGGCTAGATCAAAGGCAGATTGCACTGCATCCTTGCTGACTGAGCTGCAAGAGGCACTGGGGGTTTGGATCCTGTCCCTTCATCAGAATGAATCTATTTATTCAGAACCCGTATCTCCCTAAACAGAGCTGGATAAATTTTATTTCAATATTATTTTTTCACAGTCAAATCAAAGGTCAAAAGCCCCCAAACTGTTTTCTGTTGATAGTTTTTATGTTATATACTCCTACTTCAGCAATGTCTAAAATACCATGTACCACATGGTACAGGGCATAATCCAAGCCCCAAACCTGAACCTGGGCCTGAGATAACTGAACAAGTCCCAGGCAGAATATGTGGGCTATCTCCTAATCAAACTTTTCACTTGCCCTTTAAGTGATAGAGATCTTTTCTTTTTAAATAACTCCTGGATGGGAAAACAACTTGAGAAAGGGATTTTTTCGAACAATCTAAAGCTTGAGATTATTAGTCTTCCTAAGAGCCTCCATTACCATGAAGACTTCAAGATCCTGTTTCTTCATTCCCAATTATTTTTTTTTAATGCAGTTGAGTGGAGAACTTTACCTAATACAGGAGAATCAAGAGCGGTTAACAGTCTGTTTATAAACAGATGAGCCTAAATCTTACTTCAAGAACCAGAAAACTGAACTAAGATTAAGACTTTAAGAACAGTTAATAATGACATAATCAAAGTAAGCATCTGTTTGTGAAGAATAACCTAAGAAAACAGGCAGTATAACTCATCAGTTTCAGTCTGTGTCTGCCTGGAGTAATTTCCTATAATATAAACATATTGAGCGTAGTGAGGCACTGGAGCAGGTTGCCCAGAGCAGCTGTGGATGCCCCATCCCTGGCAGTGTTCAAGGCCAGGCTGGATGGGGCTTTGAGCAACCTGGTCTAGTGGAAGGTGTCTCTGCCCGTGGCAGGGGGGTTGGAAATAGGTGATCTTTACGGTCCCTTCCAATCCAAACAATTCTATGGTTCTATGAAACACACTTGCTATGTACCATATAAAAAAATATATACAGCATGATAATTTCTTACAATACTTCTAGATTAAAAACTTACTTTTCATCAGCACATCATATTTTCTTTATATATGATATATAGTTTCTTTCCATAATGTCAAGGACACTTCTTACGGAAAAAAAAGTATCCTCTGTATATTGTTATTATGAACACTGCCTACTTATGGAGACTTACTTGGAATATGCTTATATGCCATTTAAAGTCTCCCATAGTGTATGTTTTTTCAGTTGGTCCATTTCTCTCAAATAACTCTTCTGAAAGTGTTTTTTTGGAAAAAGCTATGAACAAGACTGCACCTCCGAACTTACCCTTCACAATAAATAAGAAATCCTGACAGTCTAATAAAAAGCCCTCTACTTCCACAAGACACTGAGCTTCCTTCATTTCCTATGAAAGATTTCTGATTTACTTTTTATTATGCTGACTTTTAAAACCCTAAGGTAAACAGTCATAAATATGTTCCCACTTGCCATTGCTGGTATGAGTGATCAGTAAGCCACTGAAGTCAATGGAAACTTCTCCATTCATATCAAAAGTTTTCAGGTGACACCTGTTTAACACTACAGAACATGTGTTCTACTTGCCTTTTTCTTAATTTACATTATCCACGTTCAAATTCTTCATCACTCTACAGAAAAGGGCTAAAATGAGTTTAAAAGATCCATAAAAAATTGCTGAAAATCAAGCTGAACTAGACCCTATAAAAAGAAGTAAAAGAAGCAGGGGGGAGGAGGGTTCCCTAATGTCTTTAAGAAGGAACAGACCAGGATATAAGCTGGGACAATGCTCAGAAACAATAATAAGGTAAAGGCAAAAGACAGTGTAGGTGTGATTTAGAAGACACGTTAACACTTCATCTCAGCTGTCATCAGTAAGGAGAAGCACACAGGCACTGCTGAGAGAATTGAAAACAATCACATCCCATTTTATCTCAGGAAAAACTTAAAAAAACATTAAATATTTTAATTACAGGGGACTTGATTCATCACTTGCTTGGAATCAGTACAAATAACATGTCAAGACAGTAAAATTTTAATTTTGAACTGTCACATTATGGATATTTGCTTAGGCTGGAGCATAAAAAACACAGTTTTGATGTATTTACAAAAGGCAGTTAAATAGTAGAGCAATTTTGACAACCACAGACTCATTCAAAGGTTGATATAATAAAGAGCAAAACTGCAGAAATACAAGGGGGGAGGTGGGGTGGATAAAGCATGACATGGATTTATCAACTGCAAATGAGATGAGATTAAGCTATACCAAAATACAGTAAAGCGAATGTTACCATGTCAGAGAACCATCAGCTACAATGCAGAAAATGGAACTTACTGTAACAATTAAAAGATGGAAAAGAAACTTATATGGGGAAATGTTTACAGGCACTGCTGACAGCTGAACTACTGGTTCATATATTACCTATTTAAGCATCAGTTACATGTAATATTTTCACTAATTAGGAAGAATTTAATAGAATTTGAATACACAACACAGAAAAGGCTAATATACACATTGATATAAAAAATTTAAAAGGGAGAACTGAGTCATTGACGGGGTCATACAACAGAGATGGGAAGAAATGCTGTACTGCCCTGTATGTGGGCACTCAGTTTTTGAAAGATCTAGTGAGGGCAATTAAGTATCTCAGTATAACATGTATGACGGGATCAAAAAGATTGAGTACAGACATACACAACTGCCAAAAGCTCTGCTCTTTCTCTCTCTCTCTAAATAATTTTATTTATTTATTTCAAAAGCATAATTTGGACATGCATCCCATGCAAGTATCAACCACTACAGCACAGTCAGGCTTCTTGTTTGTTACCCTAAGTTTGGTCTTCTGTGCTGTGGAGACCCTCACGTCTAGCTGAGCATCCTTGATCCCAACTGCCCCAGGGCACACTTCCCACATCCCTGCCTCCTGTCCATTCTAGAGCCACAGGGAAACTACTGCACCCCAAACACAAGCCCCAGACACCTCCTCCTAGGCAGCACCCTGCACACAGGGTAGCACATGGTACTGCCCCATGAACTCCAGCCCCACCTCGCACCCCAGCGTAACAGCCACGCTGCCTCACAGAGCTACCAAGGGCTTGTTTAGCTTTACTGCTTGAAATGTGCAGCAGAACTTATACACATAAATACTCTCTCTTTTTCTTGTTCAGTGCACAGGACGACCTGTGATGTCTCAGTGAGCAGGTCTATTTACCAGTCACTATTAAATAGTACTTAAATATTAATTCTGGAATTAATTCCTTGGGGGCTGTGGCAGTGGTGGTGGTTATGATGGGTTTACTACAGTGCTAAACACTTTACAAACAGCAGTGATTTTATTGTATAATACCTTTCTCATTTCAAATGACATATTTTACTCATTTTATAAGTGGGGAGCAGAGACAAAGCCCTCTTGCATCCAATGCAAGATACTCAAAATGTCCAGGAACTAGTGATTTGGCAGGCTCTTCTTTTTCATGTTCCTATAAAAAGCAGGAACATATAATCATGCACACACACAGACAAAAAGAACTACATCTAGTATAATTTCCAGATGCCATGAAGCATCTTGCCTCACTTCCCACAGCAACCCCAGAAAGATGCAGGTCTCTGGGTTTTTTTGTGTCACATCTGTCAGTCTCACAGAAATATTCCATTTGCCATACAAAAAAATCACATCCCTACTCATAACAGACTGCGTAGACTTATGTGGGTGTGCAAAGTCGGGAAGACTGCACAAGTCCAGCATTTCTCTGTTAAACTGTTACTGTGCCACATAAAACACACCTAAAGGTGACAGAGAACCTCACCAGCCTCCGGCCAAGGACTGAAAAAGCATTGAGATGGAACCAATTCCTTAGCATTAGAACTGTCTTTTCTTCCTTGAGTCAAGGGTATGGCACAGTGGTGACGATCATAAGGCAGCTGAGAAACGAGTACTTTCTTATCTCAGGCTTCATGCGCAGGGCAACTACCTTCCTCTCACCTTCCCTGTGCCCATCCAGACACTGCCCTACAACCTCCTCTGGCCGCAGAGTGCACTTACCTCCCCGTCTCACAGCTGCATCCCTGCTGGATACAATTTTCTTTTTGCACGACCATTTCTGTAACCCACTTCTGTCAAAATGTGTTTTAATAACAGTGTTATGGATTGCTTACTTTCTCGTTTAAAACAGAGGCAACCCAGATAGCATGCGTATTTCACCTCTGTTCTTACACCCACATGTGTATTTATTTTTATACATCATTACTACAGATACAGGTCTGACAACAAGATTACTCAAGTCTGGATATCTTCCCAGGTATTAAACAGCACAAAATGTTACCAGACTTAAGGCTGTACGACCCTAATCTAAAACTTAAAGAAGTCAGCAGCAGGTTTTTGTTACTGAGAAAACCACCTTTGGATCAGGACTTAAAACAGCCTTGAAAGTGCTTGGTGTCCAAATCCCATGATTTGTTCATTAAATTGCATGTTAGATCATGTTGTACACATTGAGAAGGAGAATTAAAGTGTCTGTTACAAGTTCCCAGGAGGCGCTTTGGTCCAACCGTTTATTGGAGTAACTAGCTTCTTACTGCACACTTAAACGGCATAATTTGTTTTCACTGCTTATTCATTTCTGAGAAAAGCAAAAATTTCTGAGAAAAGCAATGGGAAACGGCGAGCTTTCAAATTCTGATTACGATCAGCAGCCAGCATATATACTTGAGCTTCTTTAGAAAGAAGTATTAGAGGTATGTTGGAGTTATAATTTCTGATAAAACTTCCTTTCAGCTATGCATTTAGACTCAGGTTAACTTCTATAAATAATAAAATATAAAATAGTAAAATAAACTAATTGAAGAGGGTAAAATTCAGTTCCTCAAACATGAGCATACAGTATCATTTTGATGCCCTAGGGTACCTCAGATGTCCCTGTGGGGCTGGCAGATGCAACACACAACTCCAGAGACCTGCATCCTCCTGAGGCTGCAGCAGGAGGTGAAGCAAAATTCCTCACGGCATCTAGAAATTACATTAGAAGCAATTCCTTTTCTGTGTGATCATATTTTGACAAACTGAAGTTATAAAGGTTAGACTAAGATATATTAAGGTTAAGAAAAATATTTAAAAGAACCCCAAAGCACATCTGTTGTTTTAAAAACAACTGAAACAATTGCATGTTTAATCTTGACACTTTTTAAATGGCAACAGATCTGTTTTAAACTTTTTTTAAAAAAAATCTCATGATTTGATATTTACTTTAAGTTAAGAAATCCCTCAAAACACTGATCAGGAATATATGTCCTGATTCTTCTTTTTTTTCCAGTGGTTTCAAAAGCAAATGAAGAAACAAAAGGCTAGAAAATACACCCTACTACTCAATATGATACTACTACCTTATGATGCTTGACTGATTTTCCACAGCATTAATATCAGATTTGTAAAGGACGAATTTACATATTAGGACATGAATTTGCAATAATGAGTGATTTTATAAAGGACAATGGAAATTAAAACTGAAATGTTAATCATCTAGAACCTTCAAAAAAGTTTAAATGGTACTGTCTCCCCAGTGCGTGAAGCACACTGGGAAGGAAGTCACAGGTCAAATAAATTTAGATTTATTGCTTAATAACACACATATAAATATTATCAGATACTCAAGCACTAAGACAGGCAAATCTAAAATGTTTACTTGCTTATAAACATCTGAAGCAGAGTCCCATTAATGCAGGGCAAGATGAGGATCAGAGACACTGCCTGTTATTAGGTCAACTATAATAAGTGAAAAAGTCCACCTCTGTAGTCTGACAAAGCAGCAAAAAGTCAAACCTTAAATACATAGACAACATTTACAGATGCTTCAGTTTCAGTTATATGTGTTAACTATGTTTCAGAGGATCAGGAGAACAGTCTGACAAATTATATGCAACTGCTCTCAACTTCCATGGTATTTCAAAGTCTTCCTTTACCATGAAAGTTTGTCTACTGCTTTGCCAACTAACTAATTAAACAGAGTACTGCTACATAGAAATCTTATCTTCTCAAAAGCTAGGTGGGCACTGTTTCAGCTGTCTATGAGAATGTGGTCCTCACTGATGACAAACTTTTATCCAAACATTAGATGCTTTGTCATTAAGTTTGTTGTTCAACAATGTCTAAAAATAAATAAATATATATGTATCCACTGTTTTCTTTCTTCTATAACTATGCTTCCACTTTCGCATTCAGAGAAAGCCTCTCATGCAGGATGTTCTCCTTCCCAAACGCAAAACCGCAACATTTGACTATTACATATGGCAAATCAGCCATGTGTTGGTCCTAAAACTTTGGGAATTGAGGTCTCACAGCACAACTTTCATGGACTGAAACTCATTGGCAAATACAAAGACTCACAGCTGTCTTCAGATGTATTACTTAATGAGTTCTGTACAGAAAAGGGATGAATAAATACCTTTGTGTCTGTCTAGGGGAACCAATAAAAAGTTGATTTATAATCTTCAGTAAATACATAATCTCAGCTGGTCCAAAAAAGATATAAACAGAACACCTCATTTAATGTCTCCATTACAGATATATCAACACTCACTACATCCCACCAACAGGGCTGGTGTAACAAAGTAGACCTTATCTTCCCACGGGGACTACTGAACTATGAATATGCAACAACTCAGAGGGTCCTGGCAGCGTTTCTTGTCAGCACCACCAAGGCTATGTATCTCTAGCCTGGTGGCTGCACAGCAGCTTCCCTTGGCTGCATATTGGGTGAGGTGACCTCCATGCCCTCGATCAGCAACTCACAGCTTGTAATTAAGTGCAAATGCCTCAAAACAAATGATACAGAAATTGCTTCAGCAGTAAGAAACTCTGTGCCTTACGTGTTACTGTGAAAAGATGAAAGAAATTTCCCATTGCTGGATGAGAGGAACCCAGAGAATATTTTAAAAAGGATTGCCATCTTCAAAATCACTACCTCAAGCAATTCTTAACTGGTGTGTCTAGCACCAAGCCTGCAGGAAGTGCAGGCAGATTTCCATCCAGATAACAGAATCAATCCAGGCTCCAAAAGGCATACAAACACCTGCTGCAGTCAGTGATTACCTGAATAAGAGCTGAAATGTTTTCTTGTTCTATTTTCTGGTTTTGTTTCTTTCCCCTCTGCCCTGATCATATTTGGAGGTTCCTTTCTTTGTATGGGCGTTTTTCTGAGCTGTTCTTAGCAGATACCATCCCCTTGTAGATTTGAGCAGCAATTGACACGCACCAACATGTCTCTGGAATCCTTAGCAGAGGTTTTAAAACACTCTTCTGGGAAGGCTCTAGTCCTTAATTCAGAGGCTTGCATTTCATTTCAAGAATATAAAGAAGCTTTGCTTCTGTGCTTATGAGAAACACCATACAAACTTGGCAGTCCAGAGGAACGGCAGGGACCAGGGTAACCTGGAGTCACCTTTTGCAAGTCTGTCTCAATATTAGAGCATTTACAGGAGTACTTGAAACCACATCCTCAAACTCTTGCTCCAAATGTAGGCAACTCCTGTTCAAAGAAAAAATAATTGGGGACCAGAACCGATGAGCTAAATTCCTAATTTACTTTTCCTCTCTCCTACACTAATTTTTGCTCTTAAGATCTTAGTAAGAACTAGCAAATTATATACTATAATAGGCTCCCCAAAGCAGCATGTTTGTAAGGATACAAATACAGGAGCCTTTTCTCCTGAAGAACCACTTCCTGTCTCTGACCACTGCTGCTCCCTCTGTACCCCATATTATTCAATTACACTCAGCTGCATGTGCTATACAACCAAAAATGTCTCAAATTACATAATCTTGTAGTCAGTAGCAATAATTCAGTGCCCACATTACAGCAGATAATGTGATTGCACACTTGTGGGCCAGCACCAAATTGTAATCTAGAGTTGCCATGACTTCCTGAAGAATTTAAGGGCCCTGGCTTACAGAAGACTAAACCAAGACGCTAGCACATGAAAACAAGCACACTGCTGTCAGCAGTCAGGGTAGTGGAGAGAAGCAGGTCACAAGCATGTAAAGTCGTGCTGTGTAGTCTGATCACCAGCCAGCTTTGCCATTGTGTAATTTCCCAAACCTCAACAGAGACATAGTAGATGCAGTTTCCTGTAGGTTATGTCCTACAAAATTAGAATATTGAATAAAAAGCACTGCTGGGACTTGTTGGATGGGAGGGAATTAAGACAGAGGAAAGAAAGTAAGAGTATCAAACCACCGCAGCAGAGGACCATTGTCACCACTGCAGCTTTTCTCCTTCAGGTAATCACTCTTAGTAAGCATTGCATGCTAACAGAACACCTTCTTCAGACTCAACACTAAAATTAGTACCTTTGGACACAAACAGAATAAAAGTCTATATACTCAGAATCCAAAGGAATGCCTGTATTTAAGTTGTACAATCATTATTAGATTATTATATTATTTCTGCATCTGCTCTTTTGTGCTATCATTCTAAAACTGGATATACTAGTTTTGACAAGTTTGTGTCAATGTGGCATGACACACAAAAAGAAAGTAAATGCATTTCTGTAATACTTCAGCCAAAACACTTCCAGGAAAACCAGGAAGTAAGTATTTCATATAGTTCTGTTTTTAGAAGTATCATTTCATCTGGGTTATTTGTATAATCCTGTTCTCCTGGGTTCAAATTTAAAATCAGAATGACTATAAAGAAAGGCACATAGAGTGAGAAAGAGATTGAAGAGCTTGTTTTACTAAAGGAGATGAAGTCTAACCTGAAATGGAAAGATCACAAGTGATAGCGGAGGAGAAACAAAGCACACCGCAGTAGGGGGCGGGCAGGGCGTGGGGGGTGCAGGGAAGGGAAAGGAGAAGATATTAAGGGATCAATAACAGTTGACCAGAAGAATAGTAAGCTGACAGAACTGGCATGAGAAAAGTATTAGAAAGAAATCAGAAGACTGTCAACCCTCAGCACTTCCAGCAGAAAGCTTGGGAAGACTGAAGGAATAGGAAACGGCCAACCAGCCTTAAGACAGTAGCACAGTCAAAGCTGACCATCGCCCCCCAGCACCAAACCTGGGGCTGCCTATACACCTCCTGCTTCACCTGGGCTGGTCTTCATAAATAAAGAATTGCTAAAATTGGGTCTCCTTAACTTACTTGATACAAAAATCAGTAAGGACTTTCTGTATTGCCTCAAGTAACAGTGCTTTGAGCTATTTTTATGACAGTTCTGCATTTAAAAGAACACTCTTGCATTCAGTATGGGAAGAAGTTATCAGTTAGGTTGTTAATAAATGCTTGTAAGGCTATGTCCCACAGCTGATGTAAACACTCTCCTTTTCTGTGGAGAGACTTCTACACAACCACTGAAGGCAATAACCTCATATAATCCAGACAAATGCATCAAGCTCCAATGTAAGAGTTAAATTTTTCTGCTCAAGCTACTTCAGCCAGGAGTCTGTTCCAAACATCACTCTGCTTAATTTCAGCACACAATTACTCACAGAGCATTTATAACAAGTTATTCTTGTAGTCACATTGTCCTTGAGATTAAGCTATTTATTCCTTATGCAGTTCTTCCTTGTGTTAACATGGTGCAGTCCATTCCTCTCAATTCCCTCTAGTTACCTGGCCACACAAGCAATGTTGCTGTCCCCTCCTCTTACAAGACAGGATCTCAGCCATACCTGCAGCCCTCCCCATGTCCATTCCTGTTCCAGCTTGGTCTTTGCCCTTCCTTTCTTCAAAACCATCATTGCTTAGCTACCATGGTTAATATAGTCTTAGATACTTGCTAAGGTTACAAGTAATAGTTACATGACAGAGCTTAGGAGAAAATTGTTACAAAACTATGACAGAAAACAAGTATTCGTAATTAGTACTATCTACAACAAATTCTGATAGAAACAACCAACCAACCACAGAGCAACAAAAAATACTCCTGAGAGGTTTTACACGATCATTAAAATGCTGAACATTGTTAGACAAACTTGACAAAGGTGCTTCTCCACATGCTAGTGCAAGTAGTTGTGCAGAAGAGTGACCACTGGCAAAAAGCTCTTACTGATCACAACTTACCTGTCTAATTGCTTTAAACAGTTCATGAATTTTACAAAGGCAGAATTATACCACTGCCACAGGTTGGCTTATTACAGAGTGGCTTAAGTATAACGCAAATAACCTCAGGCTTCTGAGAAAAACAAGTTTGCTTCCCAATTATAGCTGAAATCAATAATACACCATGAATGCATAGCTGTCTCCAAAATATGGTGGCTGTGGACCTGGAATACTGGCCTCACTTCAAATGCAACAAAGACTTCTCCAACAGAAGAAAAGGGAGGGGAAAAAAATCAAATAATACGAGAATGAATTGCTAAGAAGCTTTTACATCATTAGTGAACAGAAGTCATGACATCAATCAGAAAGAAGGTGACAACTAGAAAATAGCCTGCAAACATCCTGAACCTCCTTTTGAACTTGATCAAATCAAAGTGACAGAAATTGGAGCAAGGTGTTTGCTGGGGAGGAGAGAAAGTGTTGCAAGGACTAAAGGACACCATGTTTGCCACCTCTCAGCTTCAATAGAAGTGAACTTATCACACATACCCTCTGTAGGAATGTTCTGTGGCAATGATTGCTGTTCCTGGTGCAAACTGCCCACTGACTTCAGTGGGAACCACATGAAGCTAGGGAAGAAAATCCTGGCTTGACTGAAAACAACAGAAATTTTGACAAAACCTTCAGAGAAGGCTAAAACTGCACTAGAAATCATCTTTCAAACAGCCTGAGGTTTCCCCTCAGTGCTAAATTTTATTAACGTATTAAAAGGAAAAAACACCCGCATACCCAAATGGAAAATTCAAGCTGGTTCCAATGATTTTGCTGGAAGTACGCTAGTTCACACCAGCCAAAACTTTGCTCCTTTTACATGCTGATGTTTCCCATCTTGAAAAGAACTAATTCTACAGATAAAGTGTATTTCTTCTTACGTAAAGTAATAGCTATCTTTATTGGTGTAGTATTAATTAACTGCATACTACAGCAGGTTGTAGAAGGACAAATGCAACCTCAGTAATTTGGTAGAGACAACAGTCAGGAGGAAGGGAAGGGGAGAAGAGAAATAAAAAGAACAAGAATGAGCTGAAACCAAGGAATAAGTACTTCCTATTCAAAATATCCCAAAGACCTAACAGGGGAAAAAGAAACTGCATGACACCTCACCTTTAGTGTATGCATGTTTGAAAAAAAACAAACCAAAACAAAACAAAACCCAAACCAAACCCCTAACAAAACAAAAACCCCTACTACATAAGGCCTGACATAAATTCTGAAAATTGCATGAGCCTCTTGACATTTAATACACTTGTTTGTAACAGACTAGCTTTCAAAGCAAGAGAAGAGACATCTGTAGAAGCCACGCAATTAAGGTCAGTGAAAGGCATTTGAAGCTTTTTCCTAAAATCCGTTGCTTTGGCGGGGGGTGGAATTAAGTAATCTGCCCTTCAATAAAGGATACATTTAATCAAACCATTTGCCATCAGGAGAGCTGAACAGGGTAAGTGAGCCCAAGGATAAAGGGGCAGTATAGGAGAGCCAGTCAGACAAAAATAAAAAGTGTCAGAAAGGATGGTATTGTGTATTTACAAGGAGTTGAATTTGGATGGACCCAGGAGGACAAGCTCTCCTCACTTTTCAACAGTTTACTACTTTTGCTGGCTGTCAGAAGAGATTCTTATTCCAGGTTTCATTGTGAGAGGACTGCTGCAGACATTTCCTCCACACTGCCTTGAAGATTCATCTCCGGATGAAAAGCATTTCTAAATGCCATCCCGAATAAACCTTGACTTCCTTTATTCAGAGTAATGACGACATCAAGTGGCCAACAAGTTAATCTCAGTTTACAAAAGCAAGACAACCTCTTGTATCAGAACAGATAATCTCCTTCCATAAAGGTACATATTAACTCTGCTCTTCCACCTCTTAGTCTAAAAGGAAGAGGCATTACAAGGAACACTACAATCATTGAGCAAGAGTTTTCCTATTCAGGTCCTCACACGAACTCTAACCAAGCCTTTTCCAGTTCTGTCTCACATTGAAAAATTACAAATGAAAACCACAAAAAACTCTTAAGCACTTTCACAATGCCCAAAGAAACCATAAACCAGCAAAAATAAATGTATATCAAGAAGGGTACACACATGACATCTGCGTATATACACACACAGAAGCTGCTCAAGCTGTTAAAACTGCATCCCACATCTACCAAACTCAGTCACACACACATGCTTTTAAAAGACACAGAAGAAACCACTTTTCAAACTGTTTCAAAACAAAACCCCAATGTTTCTGGTTTGCACTTTTGTAAGGAACTCAGTCAAAATATGAAAATGTAACACTTTAAGCATGCTTGTGTCCTTTCACAGAAAACATCTGTTAAATACTCACTTGCCCAAATATTTCTGGCAGCCCCAAAACTTGACCAGTGAAAACACCAATACAGATGAAAATTGCTGTGACCTGACCCAATGAACCACGGATTTCCTTAGGAGATATTTCACTCAAATACATGGGAAGGGCACTCAGAGAAATGCCTATAAAGGAAGAAAAAGCCCATATATTACATCAAATCGCTTTTTCATTATGTCAGGTATGAAACAAACATCTATTGAAGGAAGTTGAAGTGCTAATCTGCTCACAAGAGTGGCACAAAAACAGGCAAAGAACAGAATTATACCTATCCACAGATAATATGAATTATCTTCTCCGCATGTCTAATTACTCTTGCACCATTTAATGACCATGGGATTGATTATCTGTTAAGAGATCTACAGTGATGCGAGTAGGCTATTTGATGAAATGCACCAAAGGTTACTCAGAGATGAGCAGCACCTGGAAAACACATGTTTTAAATTTGCTCATCCCAAAGCAAGCAAAATCAAGTTAGCACTGGTACAGGTAAGGAAAAAAAAACACCCCAATGCATCAGGCAGAGAAAGCAGACACAGACAGGTGAAATGTTTTTACTGTAAACGGTATTAGCAGACATTCCTTTCAATACAGGCTTACAGCTGCAATGAACTCTTAATAGCAGGCATAAATTAAGTGTGAGAATGCTGCCCAAAGCAAGGAGAAAACAAATACATTATACTGACAATATTTACACAGCTCCAGAAGTTTGGTAGCAATTTGAGACAAAAATTAGCAGTCAGCACCAAAATTACCCATGAACTTCACACTGCCTGTGACAGACACATTCACTTTCAAACAACCATAGTTTGTGCTTACTAACATAGCCAAAGCTTGCCAAAAATGGGGCATAGCGATGCAAAAGTCAGAGCACTTTCCACTGTTTAGTCACATAATTACACTGAGAGTGTAAAACCATCTAAATTCATTAAGTCTGTCTGCACATTAGGTAAATATTTTTCACCATCTAGCAATCTGTGAAGTTGCTGAAACCCTCGCTGCTTGCTGCAAGACTATTCTGGTGCAGCATTGCCTCCATGGTTTACTTTTAAATGGGTAAGACCATGTTGCTAGGAGTAAATGATGATGTACCAAACCTTCCACTTAATCCTACTGGTATTAGCATGGGATCCAACAACTTCTTAGTCTGCTGTTTTGTCCCCATCTGTGTGGTTAGTGCCTGAAATGCCTCTTTAAAGTAAAGAAACATCTAGCTGGGGGAGAAGAGATGGATCATGCATTGTGTAAGCATTTCAGGTATGTACAGCACGATAAAAGCTTACCTGCATCAACACCCATTATAACTCGGCCCAGTATGAGCATTTCAAATGACCCTGCTAACAAGGAGAGGGACATCAACAATGCAGCTGTCACCGCAAACACGTTATTGAGCAGCAAAGTACATTTCCTAAAAGGGAAACATATTTTATGTAGATACCAGCATCACAACAGTTGGATCTAGTCATATTCATATCACACCAGGTTATTATTCTTAAATATCCATAAGACCAACAAGTGCCTAACAAACACTGCCTCTTCGATGTTGTGTGGAGTTCCAAAATATCCAAATGTATACAATTCCAAACCTATACCACAGCTTTAAAATAAATCATATTGCAGTTAACTAAAGAGCTGTACTTCAAAGGCATGGCAAATAGCCAGCCCACACACCCTAAGAACTCAAGTGCGATGACCAAGTCTCTATGTATGAATGTGAACTAAACAAGCATACTCTGGGTAAATGTATGTATGTAGGAACCAGAGAATATACTTCAAATAGCAATAAGCTGATGTAACTACAGGCATTTTTAAGCTACATACAGTTATGCCATTTTGGGAACTCCCCAACACTGACATATTTATGTCATTATAATTCATCCTTAAATCCATGATATTAAAAACATACATTTATGAAAATTACTTACTCCTTGCAGGGTTAGAAAAAACACTCTTGGAAATTCAGAACTCTTAGAAATGAGCTTTCATAATTTGAAGATGTTATGTTTAAATTTGCATTCTGTTGAAGAGGGTTTTAAAAGAAAAGTAAAGCCTTCTAGAGAGCCTAAGTGAGAAACTGCTTTAGAAAATAAAAGTTTTCCAACACACTTACCGTCCAAAGAACTTCACAATTGGGGTAACAATAATGGCACCCACAAGGCCACCAATGGCAAAAATAGAAACAGTTATGGACCAGAGGAGAGTCAGTGTGCCTTCATCCACTGAGAAACCGTATCTTCTTTCCCAAGTTTCATTGTAAAACTTCTTGATATACTGAAAGAAAATACATAACAATAAGAATACATGTACAAAATCACACTTTAAGAACAGAACTGAGAGGAAGAGAACAAAAAAACCCCAGTAGCTTGCTGGCAGGAATCACCCTTGCTCTTCTGTCTCCCTCCTCCAGAAAATGGGGCCTCACTTCTAGATGCAATTGCAATACAGACCAACTGAACCAGTCAAAGCATACAAATGTTTAACTACATACATAAACAAGGCGGAGAAAAAACCATAGGTGTATATGAATTTAGAAGAGGCTTTTAAAAGACAAACTCCTATAAATCAAGGATGTTGACATTTAGGTTGTTGGTACAAAATTAACAACAGTTTGCTTTACCCTTACTAGGTACACATACATAAACATTTCAGCCTGAACTGGGGCTAAGGGCTCAGACATAAAATCACAGAACGGTTGAGGTTTGAAGAACCTCTGGAGGCCATCCTGTCCAACTCCCCTGCTCAAGCAGGGCCGCCTAGGCCCCAGGACTGTGTACAGAGGTTTCTGAACATCTCTAAGAAGGGAGACTCCACAAAATTATGTCACCTGTGCTTGGCAAGGTACTGGAGGTCAGCTGAGCTCTGCTCACTGCTTGCATACATACTCTTAACCTCATGCATTTGATATACCACATCCTAGCACAACAGTTTTTTGGACAAGCCAAGGAAAACTGCACTGCCTAGCATTTGCCATGACTTTTAAAAAAAGAACATGCACAAATCTTAAATGCTAACTACTATTAGCCAATGATCATTAATCAGAGTCTTAGGCTAAAAGCAATTATTTTTACTGTTCTTTCATAGATCTGTAGTGCCAATAACTTGGAACTAAGGAAGCAAAGGAAGAAAAGGAGGCTCCAGTAGCAGGTACAGGTGAAAACATCTTGAAGAAGTTGGTGAATTGGCAGAAATGTAAAGGTAACGTAGAGGAAGGGAGTTGCAACCAATTCCTGCCAGATGGAGTTCACATGCAACTTGGGAAATTCCCTGGGAAATGTTTAAAGATGCTTTAAAAGTTATAGAAGTAGGAATCGTTTTGGCAAAACTCTACACTGTACTCACCATGAAACAACATTTATCATAATTTCTATTTTCTGTTTCAGTCCCAGAATGCAGATCTCAGATTTGCTCAAAATTAAGTGCCTTTCACTAGTCTATTTTTTCCAAAGGGCTAGTATTGTAAAAGTGAGTGATTCTATAAATTCTTTAGCATAACACTAGAAAAAACAAGATAGAGTGAATTGAAAACAACTGGCATTCATGCATTGAGGGAAGAAGGGAGGTTGTGTCCACTTTTGCATTGTATTTATGACAGTGCCACATCTAGGAGCTATGCAAAATCAAGGACCTACTAAGCCAAGCAATGAAAGGCAACATTTTTCTCCCAAAGAATTTACATCCAAGACAAATAACTGTTAGATGAGGGAGGCAAGAGCTGACAGCCATTGTTTGATACTGATAGGGGAAAAAAGCCCACAGTATCAGTCAAAAAGAGCTAGCTGTCTGACACTGTTAAAATTAAGGATCCCAAATCACTTTTATAAGTCTGTTATAGCTTCTCCTCTTCAAATTTACATAACCTGGTTTTTGAATGAAGTACAGGTTGCTGAATAACGTAAGCGATGTATCAAACATGAAGTTGGACACCTAAGACCCTGATATGAATCTATTCACCAGACAAGCTGGTTCTCTGAAGGAATGAAAACCTAAGACCTCTCCTCTAATGCTTCAGCTATCCTAAGACCTACACTTTCCTCCCATGGAAGCTTAATTTCCTTAAGACCCTTCCATAAGGGCCCTTCCAGGGTATCTTTTGAAAGTCCAAGGCCCTCTTGAAACTTTAGAGAACTCTGATAGATATCTGAGTCATAGTTCTCGTTCACAAAAACCATGCCAGCTCTTCTCCAAATTCTCACTTTTCTACTACAGTGTCTGCTGGTTTATCAGGTACAAATAATTGATTCTTTGCATGCATGTTCCACGTTTGTCCCCTAAAAACTAAGTCACATTAACTTTCTCAGTAACTGAGGCTATTTAAAAAGAAGCAGCACTGTGATATGAAGGCTATATTTTGAGTTATTTTTCCAGTCTTGAACAAACGTTAAGGTATTTTGGCAACCTGACACAATATTATCACCAATTTTATTCCTTACCTCTACTGCCATTTCAGCATCTCCAATACATCCTCTACAGCCTGACCTTGGTGCTAGGGAAAGTTATGGAGCAGATCACCTTGTGTGCCATCACGTAGCAGGTGCAGGACAACCAAATGATCAGGCACAGTCAACAGTGTTATAAAAGTCTGGTCCTGCTTGACGAACCTGATGGCCTTCTGTTACAAGAAGACCCAATTAGTGGATGAGAGAAAGGCTGTGGATGTTGTCTACCCGGACTTGAGTAAAGTATTTGACACTATCTCCCATTGCATCTCCTGGAAAAACTGACTGTTCATAGCTTGGATGGGTGTACTGTTCACTGAGTAAAAAGCTGGCTGGTCAGTTGACCCCAAAGAGTGGTGGTAAATAAGTTACATCCACTTGGTTGCTGGGTACAAGTGGTGTTCCCCAGGGCTCAGCACTGGGGCCAGTTCAGTTTAAGGTCTTTACCAGCAATCTGGATGAGGAGATTGAGCACACCCTCTGTGAGTCTGAAGACAACACCAGGTTGAGTGGGAGAGCTGATCTGCTTGAAGGCAGGAGGCTCTGCAGAGGGACCTGGACAGAATGGAGCAATGGCCCGAGGCCAAGTGTGTGCGCTTCAACAAGGCTCAGTGCCGGGGCCTGCGCTGGGGTCACACCAACCCCACGCAGCGCTGCAGGCTGGGGGCAGAGCGGCTGCCAAGCTGCCCAGCAGAAAAGGGCCTGGGGCAGAAAACGGCCATCTGCATACGAGCCGGCAGCGTGCCCAGGTGGCCAGGAAGGCCAAAACCGTGTGCCCAGCAGGACCAGGGCAGCGACCATCTCCCTGTACTTGGCACTGGTGAGGCTGCGCCTCGACTACGGTGTTCACCTGTGGGCCCCTCAGGACGAGGAAGACACAGAGGTGCTGGAGCGTGTCCAGGGGAGGGCAACGGAGCTGCTGATGGGTCCGGAGCACAATTCTTACGAGAAGCGGCTGAGGGGACTGGGGTTGTTTAGCCTGGAGTAAAGGAGGCTCAGCGGGGACCTTCTCACTCTCCACAACTACCGGAAAGGAGGCGGTAGCAAAGCTGGTGTCGGTCTCTTGTCTCAAGCAACAAGCAACAGGATGAGAGGAAATGGCCTCAGGTTGTGCCGGGGGAGGATGACAGTGGCTGTTGGGGAAAATTTCTTCACTGGAAGGGTGCTCAAGCATTGGAACACGCTGCCCAGTGGAAGCGCTTGAGTCACCATCCCTGGAGGTATTTACAAGACGTGTAGAGGTGGCACTTGGGGACACGGTTTAGTGTGGACTTGGCAGTGTTGGGTTTATGGCTGCACTTGTTGATCCCAAGGGTCTTTTCCAACCTAGATGATTCCATGATTCTAGGTTCCCTCCACTTGGGACCTCAGGTCCCCATCACCTCAACAAGAAGCTTGACACAGAAAGGGACTCTGGGGCACAATTCCCTCCCTCTTTTCACCTCCAGAAGGCTTTGCACGGGAGGCCCATCAGATGTACAGTCCTGCACATGCTGAACAGACAGAAACACGGCACCCATGTCGGTCTTGGTGGATATTCAGCAATGCTAAAGAAAGCTTTTGAGCTGTCTGGGTCTCAGGGCGTGCACTCATGCAGTACAGGCCACGTTTCTGGGAAGCACGATGCAGCACGCTGTACAGAGGGCTGTCCTGAACCATGGAAATATCTCAGGGGAGCGGAGAGACGCGGTCCCCGGCATGGCCTCTCCAGCTCCTTCACGTGCCCTTGCAGGGGGCAACTTGGTAACCAGAGACAGGAGCCGCCGGATCTTTCCCACCTGCACCAGGGACACAATTTGCATTTGGCTTAACCGTCAGTGTCTGCAGGGCTCAGTCCTGCCCCGCCAGAAGGAATCCGAGAGGAGCACAGGGAGGAGGAGTTTTGTCTATTGCCCAAGGGCTCCTAGCTCCTCTTTTCAAGACAGCTCGAAGTCAGACCACCCGGCCCAGAAAACTTTGCACCTCTCTACATAAGTCAGGGACATCCACCTGCAGTCCCCGTCTTCATTTCAGTTTTGGGGGGTGTCTGCTCGCTTGGTCAAGAAGCCCCTGGGGACTTGCTCCCGCCAGGCTGCTTTGTTCTTGGTGCGATGCCCAGGACCCGTTGAGTCGGGCGGTGGGGACAAAGGCTGGAACTTGCTGGGTGGGTGATGCTGTCCCAGCGGCTGTGACATCACCGAGGACGTGTCACAATGGGAGCTGTCTTCAGGGACATCACCAGGCAGCCCCACTGCAGTTTGCCTTCGGCGCTCGGTGAGTGCAGCATGCAGGGGGAAGGCTGGGCTGGGTGCGGGACGGGGCAGATGCCCAGGGCCTTTCTAACCCAGAGCGAGAGGCGAGCCCCTCAGGGCAGGGCACGGTACCGCCCTCGGGGCTGGGGCAGAGCTGCTGGGGGCTCCCGCTGGGGGCAGGTGCCCAGAGCGGCTTTGGGGATGGGACGGGTGCCTGTGGCTCCATGGGACGCTGTCCTGTGGCAGGGATGGGGCCTCGGGAGACTCTATGAGGACAGCCCGCAGCTCCCGCCGGTACAGTGCTCACAAACCCTGCCCTTGCTCCCTCGCACCTCCATCACCCCCTCTCCTACCGGCCCCCAGCTCCAGCCGGCTCCTGCCCCGCTCCCCCAGCCCCGCGCTCCCTCCCACCCAGCCCTGCTCAGCCCCCTTTTCTCCCACCTCCTCTAGGCCATGGCTGCGGCAATCGCCCTCATCCTGGCTATACTGGCCATGCAGCCCATGCAGAAGGGCCTTCACCACAGAGATACGGCCACGGACGAGCGGATGCGGCAGCGTAAGGCGTATCTGGATGAGCAGACGACTCGGGTGATGCAGGAGGTTGACCGGAGCAGGGGCACGTTCCTTCCCGCGTTGCAGCAGTGGCCGCTTTGGACTGTTGCGGGGGCCCTGGTGCTGCTCGTTAGCATCTGCTGGCTGGTCAGGAAAATGAAGCTTGCCTCTGGCAGCCGCAGTGAGCAGGACAGAAAGGAGGATGACAGGGAGGAGGAAGACCTCCATGGTGCACACAGCGGTGTCAGCTCTATGGCTGTGCCCACCCCACCGCCAATGCAGGAGCTGCCTGACACGTGCAAGGCCCTGAAGGAGCTGGTGGGTGACCTCCTTAAGGTCTGCCAGATACTGTGCAAGAGGAGTTTCATGCCAGAGCCGTACCCAGCCACTGGGGAGGAGGGTGCCCATGAAACCTGGAGTGTGCACGGGGACAGCATCACCTACCACCTGCCTGTGTTCCTGTGGCCACCCCCCGGGCACTCTTTCACCCTGGAGCCGGACACCACGGGGCAGCTGCCAGAAGAGCAGCCCAACATCCGTGTGGGGCTGGAGTGCGTGTGCTTGAGGCAGCAGCTGCTGGGAGACACACTGTGCTTTCTCCACCACCCCGAGGACCAGCTGCCGAGGGACCAGAGGTCGCCCCTCCTCCACACCCTCTGCACACACTCCTGCCTAGACGTGGAGAAAATCGTCTGCTGGACCCAAATGCTAGTAAAAACAGCCTGGCTGCTTTTGCCTGAGTCGCGCCACTGCCAGCTAACGCTGCTGCCCTCCTCCCAGTCCTGCAGGTTCCAGCTGACAACCGCCTCCAAGATGGACATCTGCACTGAAATGATTTTTGCGGTGTGGCAGGACAGCCAGGCTGAGCCTTGAGTAGGCGGAGGGAGGCCAGCTTCACCAGCAGCACGCCACGGCCAGAGAGCCACGCTGCTGTCGAAATGCTGCTTTGCAGGCACATGGCAAGGCGCACCCAGCAGGACAGTTTCCACCTCAGAGGTCTGCAGCTCTGCACCCGTCTCCTGGTGGTCACAGGCTTTTCCACCCGTGCCTGCGACCCTGAGGATCTCCTCTCATCTCTCAACGGTGGGGCCCGAGGGACAACTGCGGACACTGGCACAGAGAATCTGCTCACCCCAGAGACTGCCTGGGGAGTGCGTGCCGCAGCTCTGAGCAAGCTGGGCACGGACATGACACCGCCCGAGGGGAGCTCAGCATCACCGGCGTGTGGGGAATGTCCGCCGGTCCAGCTGGAGATGCCACTGCCGCTGAGGCTCCTGTTATCACCTGTAACAGCATGGGACCACCCATCCTGTTGGAAAGAGCTGTCTGAGTGTGCCTATGGAATACACTGGATGCTCTGTCTGGGTGTCCGTTTGCAGCTTGGCCTGTGTGTCTTTTGAAGAACTCTGCAGTTTCACTGCACATTTCATTGACTCTTTGGGCTCAGCTGTCCAGCCAGCTTTTAACCCAGCAAAGAGTTCACTTGTCCAAGCCACGAGCAGCCAGTTTCTCCGGGAGAATGCTGTGGGAGACGGTGTCAAAGGCTGTGCTAAAGTCCGGGTAGACAACATCCACAGTCCTTCCCTCATCCACTAAGCGGGTCACCTTGTCATAGAAGGAGATCAGGCCAGTCCAACGGGACCTGCCGATCACAAACCCATGCTGGCTGGGCCTGATCACCTGGCTGTCCTGTACGTGTCATAGGTATTAAATTATCCTGGGACAGGACTCAGCAGTATAAGCTTAACACTACATTTTCCCTGTTCAAACTAGGAATTTCAGACTTTAGGTATTCCAGCCTTGGACACATGGACTATTCAATTTGAGGACTTAGTTTGAAACACCACCTCTCCATCTGCAAAGTACCTAAGAAAGGTAGAGGTAGAATGTACCACTTACTGTCTTCCTTCTATCAAGTTTCTATTAGGTCTGTTATGCCCTCTATTGAAAGGAGGACAGGGATATTTCTCCCATCCTATCTTACATGTTTCTATACAAACATATATCTATACAGACAGAAAAAAGCATAAAAAAGAAGGAAAAAAAGTCAAGCTGGTGCTTAATCCATTTAGAAGAATCTCACAGTAAAACTCCAAATTAATCTGCCATTAAATCAAGTACATACAATAAATACATCTTATTCTTTAACATCAGTACTCAGACTATATTTAGATTTGGATATCTTCTTATTTATTTGAAGTTCATTTCTGATACTAATAAATACTAAAAGAACACATTTTTAGAACACTATTAGCATTTCTTGCTAATGATAATGGCTAAAAATAGTATGCAAATTATTCTCCCCTTGTGTTACGACTAATTGTCTCAGCATAGCTTTGTTATTTACAAGGAGACATAAAATAACTGCAAATATTCAAGAAAAGAAAGTACAAACTACTACAGTCAACAGTAGCAGATAAATGTGCTGGCATGTACCTCACCGGTGTCTTGATTCCCATTGCCAAGAAATGGGAAGCTAGTAACACATACGAGTTTTGAGAAATTGCACATGAAACATACCAAATCCACTGGATCTGAATCCACTAATTCTGTGGAAAGGCTCCTTTGGTATTTTAATCAGTTGTCTGAACAACACTAATGGCATAAAGCTGTATACAAAAATTATAGCCCCTAACCAAAGCCTACAAGGAATGGTAGCTGACTGATACCAGTATCTCATTTTGGGCTGCCTCAGCTCATCAAAGCACTAGTGCTGGGGTGGGAAATATAGATATAAAAATATCTATGCCTTATAAGTATAAGGGATATATTTTAAATACAGGAGAACATTTTCCTTGTCTTACCCATAGTTATGAAGGTTACTCACACACAGAAACAGCTACTGAACTGGCTGATGTAGCACTCTATACATTTTTGCAAGAGTCTTACCTTCCCTGTATCAGCTCTAAAAGGAATGCCAAGCTGCAGCCACCTGTGGGAAGGGGGCAAGCACCGCCCGGCAGTCAGTAGCAGGGACTTTGCTTCCCATACAGAGCACAAGGCACATCGTTGTTCTACAGACCTTGCCCGCAGTCAGTCCATGAAATGAATTGTAGAAATTCAGCTCAAAAAAAGACAGCTTCAATTGCATTTGTCTACTGCCAAATGCTCCCATATGTTTTTAACAAATTCTTGTAACTCTTTGAACAAGCTAATGGAGGCTTCTAATGCTGGTTTCTCATGTTGTCAGGTGCTATGGGCAGGGGGAAGCATACCTGCGGTGGGTCACTGCTCTTTCCCACAGAATAGCAGGGGGCTGAGTGCAAAGCAATTCTGCTCTGAGCAGAGCTGGTGCAGTTTATTCCCTTCTTGCAACAAAAAGGAAGTTGGACTGACTCCATGTTATGAGGTCACCTGCAGTGAAGTTCACTGGTGAGAACTGCAGGGGTACTCCCCTGTAATTTGATGAGCTGGCACAAGTTGCCACACCAAAAGGAAATGTACACATGAATTTACAAACAGTTCTTCCAATGCTTCAGTCATAAATGAACTTCCCCCCGCCCCAGCTCAGTCATTGTGCTGATATGTTCAGTTCCAGGATCCTGGAAACATCCCATATTTTAGTCATTATCAACCATTTATTCAATACCTCTCAAAGCATCATACAGTCCTTCTCTAAGGCTGGAGAAATTTAGACATCAAAAGGAACTGTAGTGAAGTAAATGGGGGCAGCAGATATCCAACATCCTACAGAGAGATGCTCATATAATGCAAGCTGTAAGCTGCATGTCACCAGAAGAAGTTATTTGTCCTACCAAGTTTATAAACGAAACTTAGCTCACAACTTCTAGGAATTACTGCATTCCCAATATAACCTCTTACAGGACTGCTGTTTACAGGTGCTCCCCTTTGGTCTACCTCAAGTCACCTCACATCGCTATTCCCAAAGGGTCGCCTTGCAGCAGACTGATTTGGTGACATTCAGGGGGAAAACAGATGGGGCAGAGGTTCCTTTTCTTGTGCTGCAAGAAGCACAGCTTTGGTATAGCTCGCTCCTCCCCACCACGGCTACCAGCAGAGCCCAGACTCTTCCCTTCAACCTAGTCACCACAGCTCTGGGGACAGGGACAGGAAGGTAGTCTGTCCTAGGCAAATGGATGATACAGATTAACCCTGGGACTAGAGGGGGGACCAGATGCCACACTGGTATTTTGCTCTTGAACTACACAGCTATGCATTCCCTGTCAGTAGGACTATTCTTAGCCCTAGCTAATGTGTGACAACATGAATAAGACAGACATAAAATGCTCAAACACTGAAACACCACAATGCAAAAAGGAGGACTTCATGCAAACCTGTCAACGGTATGATTGAAGCCATTACCACAGTGCCCGGTTTCAGTCCAAAATCAACAGAAAAGATTTCAAGCAAAAATGGACAATCCTGGAAGCGTTACTAACCACAACGCCTGGAATTTAGCATTTCTCATGGTATGGTTGCACCTCCATCCTCCCCACCCACACTCTGGTCATCACTATAATCTATCAAATGGCTCAAACCTAACCATTTGAGTGTTGCCAAAGAGCGCATCCTGTCATCCTTTCTTTCCTTTACTCCCGCAGAAAGTGACAGGATAGCCCTGACTACCAGGACAGTCCATTTTTTAAATGGCACTTAACACTTTAGAAATCAGATAATTCTCACCCCTCTGTTGACAGTACCGAGGCTGTGCAGGAAGAATGTCTACCATCAGAACAATCAATACCATTGCTCACAGAAATTCGGATTCCTGTTGATTTCTTCTAACCTATGTTTATCTTCTGACGAATGCGAGGTGAAGTGATACCCAGACATGTCATGCTAGAATAAATACCCAGTTTGTCCAACCCTGTGTTATTTGTACAAAAAGGAACAGGAACTTCCAAGAAAATTCCCAGAAGTTAAGAAGGGGGCAATTAGAGCTTCCAACAGAGTAAGCCTCTTCCTAGTTCTTCGGGTCATCAGTTTACCAAATAAAATACACGTATGAAACATCATTTAAAAAAAAAAAAATCTTCTTTCATTATTTGCATAAATATTGTATCCATCTTTAATTTAACCAACCTGCATAGGTGGAAACCTAACCACACGGTTTCATAAGAGATTTCCATAAAAGAAGGAGCTTAGCTTTGGAAAGGAACTGTTTCACAATAGCATTTCCACAGTTAGTTCCCAAAATTTACTAGCTACCTTTTCAAAATAGTGTTGCTTGCAACCCCACTGAATTGCTTACCTATGCTATGGTATATGCTTACCTATGCTATTACCCATTGCTATGCTTGACTGAATTGAGGATCTCTAGACAGCCAGTGTAAAACCCAAATGTTCCGAGTGCCGTTTGCGATAACTGATATTTTAATGAAATTCCCCCAAATACTGCACACTGATTTCACAGTACTCTATTCATCAAATCTATTCCATATGTTGCAGCCAACAGATGGTCAACACAGCAGTTTTGGACTCAGAACTAAACAAGGCATCACCACGAAACACAGAAGAAGAGGCCCATTATTTAAGATGATGCCAGAGGCATTATTTATAATGTCAGTACTGTGGGAATGAAATGTTGTGCAAACTTCCAGAACTGAATGAAGTGAACAGAAGTTGCTGAACATGTGCATAGAGCCACCAAGTACTCGCTAGTCATAAAGACAGACTATTAAAAATACCTTCTGCAAAAGTGTGCAAGAAGATTTAGTATTAAGTCTGGGCTTAGGGAGAATGAGAAGCAAACCACGTGCACTCTCTCACCTCAGCAGCAACATTTAGTTTCATGACAGCTACTGCAATTGTGCAAAACCCTCATGGACAGCAGAAAGAGGTTTTCAGGCAAAGGAAAGTTAACATATGAGATTTAACCTCTTTTACTACATCAAGATCATAAAAGCAGCATGTTGAGGAGTGCACACTAGCTGGACAAGGCTGCCCTCTACTGATACTAAATTGCAGTTTTGTCAGCCACTTACCGTTGCAGGAGCGTTCACCACTGAGAGATTGTAACCATAAAGAAAAGATGATCCGAAAGCACCAGTTAAAGAGGCAACAACAAGACTCCCAGACCAATTCTGAAAAACAAAGAAAGATGCAGCTGTTGTTAGTATACTTTAAATTAACGTGCCTCAGGTTTTAAACACTCTTTACACTATCTTGTATAGCTTCTGCAGGCATATATCCTTGCGGCAAAATAATACCCTGAAACACCTCCCCTTGCTGCGATGAGGAACAGTAAATTTGAGTGACAGCATCTCAGTTAACGTTTACCAAGGCATAAGTGAACATCTGAACTTCTTTCAACCTCACAGATTTTTGTGTAAGCAACCCAAAAAGTAAAATGCTGAAGAAGCACATTCTCAGGAAAGGTAACTTGGCAACATAGCACTAATGCAACAAAGCAAGTAGTTGTATATATTTGATGCAACAGGTCCGTGGGTAGACCTGACTTCTGTGAAAACCTGTCAGATCGTGTGCCCCCCAGTCCCGTGAGTATAAAGATTAGTGAAATTGTGACCAAAAAAGCAAAATTATGCCTACAAACTAGGTTTTGTAACCCAAATGCAACTCTCCAGCAGCAATTTGCTGACACACACACACTCTCTGGTGGAGATGCCATTTGCCCTTTTCCCCAGTGACACACCTGTACTTCTCCCTCCTCAGGTCTCTCCCCTCCATCCCCCTCATCCTGTTTTTAGCCCACCTATGCTAACAACTTCTTCCACATTAGCTGTTGAATAAAACGTAGGACTGCTTTTATTTGACAGATTTTGCATTTTCAGGGTCCTTTCCACCTTCCTCAGTATGACTTTCTGCCACTCAGTTCTCCTACTGGATTATCAGAGGGCATCAGAATTGACCGTTGCTATCCCCAAGAGATGTTAAAGTCAGTGTTTTGGTGGCTGGTCAGTTGTGAATGAAGTTTTGCAGATCATGGAAAACACCTCACTTTTCTTGACTTCTGAATGATAAAGTAGGTGGCTTTTTAACATGTTTTGAATAAAACAAAAACTGCTAAGAATCTAGAACTTCAGACACAGCTCACTGTCATTTTATGCCCAGCCTCATCACTCACTGAAGCATCAATCCTTTCTAAAGGAGAAAGGCCTGCTTGAGCAGGCTTAATAAACTCAGCTTCAGTTATATCACTTACAGCAGGCACAATGGGTTAATGAGTCAATAAATTCTGTCAGCTGCACAAAGCTGTATGTTCACTTTGGAAAACGAAGACGTGGAGCACGAACTAGGTTTTGTGTAACCAGCACATGGCATACAAGCAGTGATGATGGACTGAACAAGCTCCACCAGCATCACCAGCAGAGAAGGGCAAGTGAATGCACTGTGGTTGTTAGCATGTGCCAGAGCTGATGTTCCACACGATCGTTGTAGGCTCACTATGACCCATGAAGAAGGATGAGATTCTCAGGTGCCAGGGCAGAGACCACAGTGTACAACCCAGCAAAAGTGGGGTGCTCCACAGCTGCCCTGTGGAGCTCAAAACAAGCCCTGTGGGATAGCTGAGTGTTTTTAATTTCTTCCACATGATGCGGGACCTTTTAAAGACATTATACAGTTCATTAACCAGCCTGTTTTCAGTCAGGTCAGGAGGAAGTGTACGAGGGGGGAAAAAAAGCCTCATTAAGAAATATATCCTGTGGAGTTCGTTACATAAGCCAAATACAATTTCTTATTATTAGCCAGCTTCTTAAAATGAACCTGCCACACACACACAGAGCTTTGCACCATTACTTTGGTAGCAAAAAGTAGAAATGTTGACATAGGACTTTATTTAGCTTCTGGTGATAACACCTCATATTAGGTGTCCATTATTTCTCTATTATGTGCAAGTGTTCCTACACTTAGCAGAAGCTGCTACTACTTTGAACTATTAACACTGAGAATATTCCTGGACGTCTACCAGGCTGCTCCCAAAGGGTTCACAAATGGTAAGTGCAAGTTCACAAGTGCTGTGTGGTAATGTTGACGCAATATTGCTAAAGCGCTCTACTCTAACAGTGTTAGACCCATCAGAAAAATCCTGCAAACAGAACAATTCAGATCATACAGTGTAGTGGTTATTAAAAACTCCAGTGAATGCTTAAACCTCTCAGCGCTGGCAAATTATATGCACATGTGGCTAAGTGGAAGCTAAGGCAGGACAAATCACAAAGTGCTGCCAAATTAGAAAACTCCACATCTACTTTATTTTAAAATATCGCAAATAACCTACTTCAATACCAAGAATTTTTCAAGTATACAGCCCTCTGCAGAAAACCTCAGACTTAATTGATTCACAGTTCACAGTTCTTGGAACACGAACTTCAATTTCTCCATGACCTGTCTCCTCATTCTCCTTATACACTATTTTAAATATTTGCTCAGGCTTCAGCAACACCAGATAAAAGATGAAAGCATAATGAAGACAGAATGAAAAAAAAAAAAAAAAAAAAATAAAAATCTGTTGCTCAGACAAATATTAACCCTGTGACAACGTTAACAAAAAAAAAGGAAAAAACCACCCCCAAAAATCCAATGTGTTTTACAGTGACCAGGAAACAAGGTGGCAACCACGCCTCCTTTATAGGTGTTCCTTGACTTCACTGCCATCCGTGTGCTCATGCGTAGCAGCCACCAGCGCAAGGGCAGGTAGGTGTGACCGCCACCACAGCAGTAAGTGTTCAGGCAGGAAAGTTGCATGTCAGTTCACAGCAAAGACCTCCAGATACCTGGGAAGTGCTTACCTGTGAAAGTCCACAGTTTTGTTCTTACCACAGATCCCAGGGCACCATGCTCTACAAGATGCTTTTGCCAACTCCCATCCCAGCTCAGCATACACTGTAACATCACTGTCAACTACGATAAGTCTTAAATTGTCTTTTTTTTTTTTTTAAATGTATGACAGTTCGCATTTTGGTTTTCAAAACACGGTTTAGAATACTGTACTTTGGTTAGTTATAAACCCCTTCTCAGCCATAAGGAGTAAACATTGCACGCTCCTACGTGGAAGTTTTAATATTCTTAAACGGATATTTCTAAGACTCTCTACTGATATTGGGAAGCTGGAATTGGCGCACCTTACTCGCCACCCTTGAGGAGATGCAGCTGTAGGAGAGCAGCAGGTACCCCAGCACCGTTAAGCCCGGAGAAGGGCCGTGCCGGCAGGTGCGCGCGCGGACACGGGGCCCCGCCGGCTGCCCTGCCCTCGGCGCGGCGGCGGCGGGCGGGGAGCCGCCACCCCGCTCGCCCCGCGCTTGCCCTTGCCCCGGGGACCGGCCAGTCCCGGTGGTCTCGGGAGGCAGCGGGGGGGGCGGCCGGCGCCCCCGCCCTGCTCCGCTCCGCCCGCGGGGGCGGCTGCTCTCCCCGCGCAGCGGCGGCCGGCGCTGCCCTCCGCCCGTCCTCTGGGTCCCGGCGCGGCGGCCGCGGTATTTTAGCTCTGCCCCCGCGCCTGCCCGCCGCCGGCCTCTCTGCACCGGCACCAACAACTTCCCGAGCGGGGAAGGGCTCGGCGTCGCTCCGGCCCCCCCCGCCGCCGTGCGCCAGCCTCGCCGTTCCTCCCACCCCGCCGCGCCGGGAAAGGACTGAACTCAGCCCCCACCCCGGTTCCCCGTCCCCCAGGCGCGGGCAGCGCAGGCCGAGCTCCCCGCCCTACTGCCCGCTCCGCCGATGACACGCTGCTGAAACGGCGACGGTCACCTCCAAAACAAAACGGCCCGGGGGAGACGCCGCGCTGCCCCGCGCTACTTACGCTCCTGCCAGCGCGGCGGCGGCCGCCCCCCTTTCCCCGCGCCACCAGCGTGGCCGCCTCCGGCCCCGCCGCACGGTCCATGCCGCTACCGCCACGTGCGCAGCGGCCGCGCATCTCCGGCGGGCAGCGCGCGGGGCGCAGCGGGGGCGCGGCCGCGGGAGGCGGTGGCCGAGCGGGGGGGGGGCGGGGGGGGCGCCTGGCGCTCGGGGGGTGCCCGGGCCGGCTTTGCAGCGCCGGCCGCGGGGGGAGGCGGCTGCCGGGGGGGCAGGGAGTCCGTGCCCGGCGCACGCCGCCCCGGGGTGCGGGCGGGACGCAGGGGACGGAGGAGCGCGAGCTCACCTATCTGCCTGCTTGTACGTAACTTCAGCAAATGTGCGTGCCCGGCGCCGTGCGGGTGGTTTCCTGGCAGGACCCTTCCCTCAGCAGGGATTTACCCACCAGTGCGGGGAAATGTCACGATTGAGTGTCCCTCACGGCCTTCCACTGAGTGGCATGGGGGCTGGGGTCCACGGCTTGGAGTGGGTGGCTGCCGCGGCTGCGGTCTGGAAACCTGGGCTGCCTTTCTGTAGGCGAGACGCTAGAGTAAGGAGGGGAAGAGTTTTCCCGTGTTGCCGAGGCTGGCAAGTGAAGATACCACAAGCCTTGTAGCCAATTAAGACGTTAACCGCACGGCGCATGGATGTATGCCATACTACAGCTGTGTAACAGATGGTGATGAGACACGCTACCTGCGGAAGGTAAAAGCTGCTGCTATTATTTTTGAAGGTACCTATTTGCAAGCATGGGCATCTTGGCCTCCCCAGAGTTATACTACACCTTCAGGTTGGCAGTGGATGAGTATTAAGTGCATAAGGAACTATTCCCAGCTGGCTGCGGTTATATTGGTGTAAATCTGTGCTGTTGCCACTTCTGACAGGCTACGGACCTCACAGCTAGCTTAGAGCTCTCAAAGCCACAATAAGTAATGCCGTAAAGCACTGCAGGTTTGAAAGCAGTTTATGATGCAGCAACTTCAATGTGTCGTTGACTCAGATCAAGCTGAGCAGTATTTGAGTAGAAAGCCAGATGCTACTCATTAACATGTAAAATTATTGTACTTTTTGAGAAATGTCATCGTAGATAGGTGATCCAGACATAATTTGTAATGTCTTTGAATGATCATAAGCAGTAAAAGGGTCAAGTCAGGAGAATCAAGCCTCTAAAATGCATGGAGTGTATTTGAGATGAATCACACACCTGTATTTTATTTAGTTTCATTTAAAATTGTGCAGTGCAAGTAGTTCTGTTAGTACTCAAATACAAATAATATGTCTGCATGTGATTAATGCATACATAGTTTCTCACCTTAACACACTCCCATTTTTTGACCTTTTACAGCTGCTGTTAGGAAGTTACAGAAACTAAACACACGCTACTCTCTATACCCCTCAAATTTTCATCCCAGAAGCCTCCATTTGCTCAAGTCTCCATATTCCTATGGAAAGAAGCATAATTTTGCTCTTCTTGCGCATGTCAGAGCAGAAGGGCAAAAAGGGGAAGAACACACCAGCTTGTGGGTTCTGTATAAGAAAGGTATCAGAGACAAAATCAAAGCTTTTCTCCCACGAATAGATCCTCCAACAAATTCCTTCTGAAGGCACAGAAACTCTCCTTCAAAACTGGTACCACTGCTCTCAAATGACAGAGTCCCTCCCATAAAAGGGAGGGCTTTAGTCAAATCCCTAAAGTCAGGTAATCCCAGTATGATTTGCCTAAACCCTTTTTTGGGCTAGTTTAAAGTAGACATACATGTTAAAGAGAAACACAGGAGAAAATGAGAGTCCTGTGGTACCAGGTGCAGTGCAGGTACCAAAGGCAGAAAGGAAACAGCAGCATTCCTGCGTTCAAGACACTGAGCCTGCACCTGCAAGTATTCAGATAGGTTCCAAAAGTTATTTTTCTGCCTCCAGTCCCCCAAATAGCAAACAAATGTGTTGACAGAAGGTTTGGGGAATTCCACTCACCACTTTTTTCTTCACCACCTTATTTTCTTTCATCTCACCATTGCTTTGCTGTTTGCTCTCCATTCCGTTACCTCGTTAGGTGATAGCTGAGGAAGAAAAGAGGGAAAGTTGTGGTACTGTTCAGCTGATGCAGATTTCTTTTTTTAATAAATCATAAACCTGACCCAGGAAGGGACTTGACAAAGCCTATAAGAAGTCTAGCTACTCCCTTCAAAGTCAGATTCCTCATTCAGGAAGGCATTAGCAGCACCAAATTAGCAGCAATCGAAACGTACATGCTAACTGTGTTTAAGTAGTCTACTCAGAGGGCAGCATGCAGTAGTTCCTAGCCCCAACTAAGCAGTGAAGGGGAAAAAGCTGCAGTATCAGGCCCTTCAGTGAATGTGCTGTCTCTATTAGAATAGGAGCATCAGACCCATTGCAACTACAAAAGGAGTTTAGATAGTCAGGTGGAACTACTTTACTATCGCTGGGTTGCAGCCAGGACATCTGGATTAATTGGTGGTGTGATTCTAATGATTATTAGACCTTATAGTAGCTGGGGCATTGCCTGAATGCATTTGCAAAGGAGAGGTCCATTTATTTACTGCTCTGTATAGAAAATTCTTGCCTGAACATCCCCTTACATGCTTTAATAATGTTAAAGGACATTTTAATCATCATTTATTAAGAAACTAAACTGATTTCTGGAGTTCCAAAGAGGATGGATTATCTGTTATTTACACTGTGCTTCTTTGTATAGTCTTGGGCAGTCCATCAGTCTGTTCAGTTCATTTGGAATATGGGTTACCAAGTTCTTCTATCTCAACATCTTCAGATGACAGCACATTTCAAGATCTTTGCTTACTTGGTCATTATGGTATCAGTAGATCCAATCTTGGATGCAAGTTGTCTTGTAGACAAGAGTCTACAAGATAGCGAGCTATATAATACATGGGGAGTAACAGTCAATTTAGT
Organism: Falco rusticolus; assembly: GCF_015220075.1. NCBI lineage: Eukaryota > Metazoa > Chordata > Aves > Falconiformes > Falconidae > Falco > Falco rusticolus. The sequence continues at coordinate 74,613,110 of NC_051187.1, read as the reverse complement.
GAAACAGCACATTGGAGTGGAAATTGTGTTGAGGCCATCACACAAACAATACATTTTCTAAGAAGAAATCCTGTCTGATAGAAGTACTGCCATTGGCAGTACTGGGGACATTATATCAAATGGTTCCAAGACATCAGGCTGAGCTTTTAAGTTAGAGAAGCTAGAGACATGACAGCATACTGTAAGTGCCGAAGCCAGAAAAATTACCTTCATCCCTCTTTACCTCCCAGTGCACTCAATACTAAAAACCTGCAAACAACTCCTTTTACTCTGCTGCAAAGGGCCTTTGTCAATCCCTGCTAAATTACTCTTCTAAAAGAGCTTTCAAGGCAAATGTATTTCACTTTCTAGGAGAGATGCTCAGTCTCATCAAACAGTTCACATGTCTCATATCACATTTAACAAGCATAGCAAAAAATAACATCAGACTGGCTCACTGCAGCTCCCACATGCTATACTGTATCTCATATATAGATAATGTGGATAATTAAATTAACGAAGGTTCCAATAAAGCACAAACAAAGTGTGATCAAACTGGAATTTAAGAGCTTACAAGACAAATAATGTATGGGGCGTAGCACTTGAACAGACAGCACAGGCTCAGTCAAGAACAGTCTGCCAAGCATCTAAAGAGACATAACGCAGCCTCACAGCTAAGCCACTAGGCAAGGATAACTTGTATCTACCTTCCCTCACGGCATTGTTTTTTATATGTCTGATTCTTTGTCTTGTTCTTTGAGCCATCTTTAAAATGCTCTTAAGATATGTCTCCTGTGTCTGGAAGGTTTAATTACTAGCAGTGCACCATCTGCAGAATTGTTCAGACTGAACTGTCCCTCCTGTTCCACTTGTTTTTGAACATATCCACTTGACTGTGGAAGAAGGCATGTTATGATATCCAGGACAGACATTCAATGTGATGCAAAAAAAAAAAAAAAAAAAGAAATCTGGGCTGAGGAGGGAGTAGAAATCACTGAAATCCTGCATGGATTTGTCAGTATTACTTTTGTAGTCTTACTGACTTGTGTGCAGGGAAGAGAGACATGATTACAGCAAGCGGGAACCCGGTCTTCAAATTGCAGTGTTTAACAAAATCTGAAGAAGTGAAGTTCCACTTAGGGGAATGAAAGTCTGAAATGTGCACTACTGCTGCTGCTAGCCGTTCATTGAAAGGTTTTAAAAGATGGGGTGGAAAAGTGTATTCCTTCCCCCTGAAGTTCATATTGCTAGTACCAGGTAAGTTGTTTAAATTGTGGATCCAAAAATATTCATTCATGATCCATTCTTTATTACGGAAGATTAGATCTTTCTGCTTCCTAGCTTCCACAGTTAGTCAGGAGGTGACCCATGAGTCAGGAATGGCTGATTTACGCCAGGCCAGGGGGCACCATCCGTTTCAGCATTATGATCAGAGCTACAGTTTGCTTACCTACTTATCCAGCAGTTTATTCAGCAATGAATGGGTTGACTTCATTAGTAGGACATGCAATCCGAGTCCTACAAATTGTTAGCCTTGGCAAGGATGGCTCAGCAGTTTGCGGAGCAGGAGCATTATGGCTGGCACAGCAAACTGACTTGAGGGAGGTGTGGATAAACCTACTGTAATCTAGGTAATCTAGGTTTGGTTCTGAACTTCTACAGAACATTCAGCATTCATTAACTGACGGCAAGTCAGGAAAAACAAAAGACATTGGAAAGCTGTTGTGTTCACAAGAAGCAAATATGCAAAGGGAGTTGTTTCAGATGAACTCAAATTTTAAATGGCCATATTTGTTATGTTAGATGACAAAATCATGAAGGAGTTGACCACCTCAGAAAAGCTAAGTTATAAGCCACAGTTACTAAAAAAAACCAAACCAAAACAAAAAAATCAACCCCAAAAACCAAAATAAGAAGTGTATAAGACCTGGAATAGATCAATTATTGTTGTTGTCCAGTCTGACCATAAAGCACTGTTTGGGCCAGTAGCCAGTGAAGGCCCATTTGCCATCTTGTTCAGATGTGCCTGGACTTACACCAAGTCACTGGTCACTCCAACTAAGGCACAACACAAGCAGGCTTCAGGCAGTTTATCAGCAATATAAAAGGTTATGCTGACAAAAATTCCTCATGATGGGCATATGCAGCTTCCATGTCTGTCTCCCGAATGCAAAATATATTACCTCTGTAGAAAGATTATGTCTGTGTCAACATTGTGCTACAATGGACAGGAAAATGTGTGAAGAGAAGCCTCCAGTGACAAAATTCACTTGTAATTATAAACCAGCACAGCCTCTCAGGAATGGAAAGGGACTGCTTTGCACTCCTCAGAGTAAACCTCTTTCAGGTGTAGCACAGAATAGTTTGGTATCTTTTAAATGGGAGAAAGACAAAAGAGAGACGACACTGCAGTATGGTGAATCACAAAGCTTTGGAAAAAATGGTGGTATAAAAATAACTGAGACAGACTCAGCAAGTCCTATTTGGCCATGGTAAACTGATATCTAATTGTACTGGAAATCGGTAGGTGCTTCAGAAGACCTTTATTGGTTGGGGGGTTTTTTGTTTGTTTGTTTTTTTTTCCTGATTCAGTACTAGAATTGTAATAAAAGAGGACAGAGGAGAAAAGTTCTGAATCTTACTTCTGTCCTGTAGCTTGTGTGCTGCTACCTTTTTTCCACTCACCTACAGCTGAAATTCTCCATGGGTGAACACTTGTACCTTTCAAAACAGGAGCTGTCCTTGCAATGTAACAGACAAGCTGAAGACCTCTCTGCTTGAAGCTAGATGCTTCTGTCATTAGTCTATCGCGTCTATTTCAATAAATGTGCTCCTCTCCCTGGTACTGTAAATCACACATATATACCCACACAAAATAAATCCACCATTGATTAATGAAAAGATTGATTAATGAGAGTATGCAGTGTGAAGAATACATTTCAAGTTTCTGTGTTGCCCAAATCAGGAACACTTTATGTATTAGATCTTGATTAAGTGACATAACTATCTGGTTAAAATAGGTGTTCTGGAACCCCATTAGAAACTGAAGGGATTACTTTCTTCTCAAGTAGTTCTGTTAAGCTAGATGTATTCTGGTGCAAATAATACTGTACTAGTCAATGTTTCTTATACTGCTTATGCAAAAAGTCAAACAGTCCCAATATTAAAATACCATTGCCGGAGTTAGGTGTGGCATGACTTTAATGGGGCACAGAGCATTTCTATGGTGCTGAACTATTTAGTAAGAGTTCTCAAATTATGTATTCTGATTCTTAAATTCTCAAATACTGTAGACCCCCCAACTTCCAGAAACACCTGTTCTTTTAAATAATCAGTTGACATAACATTAAAAAAAAAGTATGTCGCTTTTTCCCTCTATCTGTGGCATCAGTCCTAAAGTGTGTTTACAAGGTGATGAATTATTGTACCTGGATTTCAGTATTCCATACAAGTCACAATCTGATCTCTTATACTGAGAAGGGGAAAGACTGAATTTCTATTTCAAAATTAAATGCTTTGTGTGGGTTTTAAAAATATAAACTAGGGGAAAAAATAAAGTTATTTTCCATAGAAATCTAATAACCAGGAGAGGATCACGGGAAATTATTTGCTTACAATTTTCACAAAATTGGTTTATACCAAGATAAATGTTCCTCCCTCCCTGAATCAAACCCTTGAGAACATTGCCAAATTTGAGAAGTAGCTCCAAAGTATCAAGTCCAATTTCCAGGCGCTACTCACCACTTATCCAAAGTATTCTTCACTTCCAGCGGTTTCTCAAGTTCAAAGCAGTTCAGAAGCAGCCCTTGTCAGGGTTGCTACCGCAGCCCACTTCTCTGAAATAGGGACAGTTAAATTGCTGAATTAAATTTAAAGCCAGCTTTAACTCTTTTATACCTTTTCAGAAGTAATAAATGATTAACAGTTAAACCAAAGCATAGTATGATGCTTTAGCTGGAATTCATGCAATAATTCTTTCCTACTCAACTGAGAACAAACTGCCTTGTATGGCTGCAATACCATACAATAGGTCTTTGTTTCAGTCACCACACAATGTGAAAAAGCTTTGCTTCCCACATTCAAACCATCAGACTTTTGAAATGCAAGTGCCTAAGGCTAGGACTCGCATTCATATACTCTTACAGGATTACAAGTGACCAGGTGGAGGAACACCCACAGCATTCCATGTACTGCAAAAGGCTTTTAACAGTGATGTGTTGGGCCAGTACTTGTGCACGTGAGACAGTGTGTGCTACTTGTTGGGAGTCACCTCTTCACAAGATTTTGAAAGACTGGGGCAAGACATACTGTACAGTAACAAACCTCATGGTATTTCATAAAAAGATTTACCTTGTCTACTCTTCTGGCTTTGTGCCATAGAGAGGAACTCCATATCAGTGTTGGTTTAAATACTAAACAAAACACTGGTCAGGACAAGGGTGTGGCAGTTCTGACTTTGCTTTTGCTATCAGTTCCTTACACCCCAGAGCTAAGCAGAGGTAAGAACACTCTTTGATGTGAAGAAGTATGCCCTGCTTTGGCTTTTCTCCGCTGGTGTATTGATTTCTTTGAAAATCCAACTTATGTTAAATTAGGGTCATCATTGTTTCCTCAAGGACCTTGGTAGCAAATTTAGTTGGATTTTCTGTAAGCTTGCAGACGATAAGCTATCCAAGATGTGTTAGGTAGAGAGGCAGTTGTACAGATGTAAGTTTGCTGAAACTGTAAATTCTGTCTAGGATTTGAAGTAACTGTGTTCTTTTAGGGAAGGTGGCATTACTGAACAAGCGATGCTTGGTTTGTATTTCAGGTTATGATTGTTCTGGCAGCTCCTATGGATCACTTTTGACCCTGTTCCATAAATTTCAGTGAAGTTCTCAAAAGATATTACCATCAAATTTACTTCAGCTAAATATAGGCATCCTTCTTGGGTTACAAGAAGCTAATCAATGAAAACACCACTTTTGAGAGACAGGAAGTTCTCCCTAATATCCCCTAGCATATTTTATCTAAAAGTGTCTTTAGACTTGGCACCCAATATTTGATAATTAACATTAAAATAATAAAGTCTTGTACTTTAGCTCTCTGTAACACGGTAGTTATAAGACAATAGGAGATTCTCTTAATCTCTGGTGTGAGAGTGGGCAGAGAGGTGAGTTTCAAACAGATCTTGTATCTCAGATACAAGTGACAGGTGATGCCTTCCAGACCTATATATATTTTAATTTACATTTTAGATCATCAACATTTTAACGGAAATGTTCACAAATTCTAAATTAATGCAAAGTGACATCTGAAACCAAGATGCCCTACTACTTAGTAGCATCTGTCATTTGTGTAAAGGACTTGTTACTCAGCATGACCCACAATTACCATAAGGACAGGGAAATAAACAAGACAAGGCTATGAAGCTGGCACTGCTACATTATAGAACATGTTACATGTGGTTATGTAGGCTTTGGGAAGACGTGCCTGTTCAAAAAGCAGGAATTAATGATTATTGAAGAGCAGCCCATTCCACGCTGGAACTAATCTTTTCAGACTAAATAAAGCTACCTCTTTGTTCCAAGTTTTCCCAAGTTTTAGATTCAAGGTTATACATTTGTCCTGTATCAACCTGAGCAAGAATACAAAGAAACCATCTCAAGGGCAATTTACGCAGTCATGACCAAGCAGTAGGACAAACAAACCAAGAATTACTTTGTTAGACACCACAGCAGAAAGTAGCAAAGATATTCTTGGTGGAAATTATAAACAGAACAGAAAAAATAGAGAGAATCTTTACAAGCAAGGCTAATATTCAGGCAGCAGTCTGTGAAATTTTAATTTCAGGTTCAAGAATAATTAGGAGGTTGGAAACAGAAATGCTGGCGTAAATGTGGTAACCAGAGAGCATACAGTGTCTCTAACTATATGTGTGAATGCTTATTCACATGTAAAGATGTAGTTGGTTTCTACGCAGATAGGCCCCTTTGGAAATGTAGTCTCAAATTGCTAAGCCAAATTAATGCTTAGGTTTTGGTTATATAAAAATGCCCTGATCTGGCAAAGCAGCAGTATACAGTTTAGTTTTAAACCCAATTCCATAGGAAAATTAGTTATGTACATAAGTACTTCACTAGTGAAAGTGAGAACATCTAGCTTCTCACTTAGTCAAACCCTCAAAACTGGAATTTGGTGTCTTTCATGGCTGCATGTCTTTATGGAAATGTATTGTATTCCCAAACTGCTAAAAACATAGTTTTGAGAGAAAAGCCAGGACACTGACCATCATTATTAAGTAGTCTTATCATCTTAAAACCCTCAAAGTTCCCAATATGTAGATGTTAGTATAAACAGATCTAACAGATTGGGGTGGGGAGGAAGGAGGAACAAGAATATTAAGTGTTTAAAAATACGTTTTACTGATTCTTACAAAACAGTGCCTTGAATCAGCTGCAGCAGGGTATTTCCCAGTTCTTTGCAAGAAAAAGCAGTTAATAATTACCTTTTGCTGTGTGGCCATTAGTGATGTTTTAACCATTTTCTCTCATTTACACATGCAAGTCTGGTATGTCATCATTTAGGAAAAAAACTTATGAGCCATGCATTTAATGCTGTCATTATATTAGGGTTATTTCCAACATTACCTTCCATGTAGATTAAAGCTAGTTAAATCTTTGCCAAGTTATTTCCAGTGAAGTCAGTATAGCATCCACCTGCCATTTAGTAAATGTTGAATTAAATATTGACAATGAAAGCTTTTATATTGTAAGGTCATGCCCTGAGTTAAGACCAAAGCTGCTCCTGGGTACAGGTTCATTCCAGGTGGAAAGAAAACACTCTCAAAATAAATCTTGTTATAAAGGATTATGCCCCAAAATGAAGGACTTCTAGGATGGTAATTTTGGGGTCAATCCTGAAGAAGGCAGAGTACGCAGCACCCAAGTAATTTTTTGTTGAGCATTGGAGAATACTTTCAAAATTCCCAAGACTACCACATTTGAGCAGTTTCTACTGCTACTTGAGTAGTCTTTATTAATGCTGTAAGCAAGAAAACTTCTTCTCACCAGGGTAATAAGGGCTTCAGCCTTCCTCCTCTCTTAAGTGGTAGCAAAACCTGCTTCCAGCAGGCAGCTATACCCTGGCAGATGCATTCTTTATGAATCTTTTTCTAAAATCTCATTATAGGCATCAAGAGCAGGCAGACAATTTCTACCACAACTGTTTTTCCAATCAGCAGTCTGTGGTGGTTTGACCCTGGCTGGGCACCAGGTGCCCACCAAAGCTGCTTTGTCAGTGCCCTCCTCAGCTGGGCAGGGGGGCAAAAATATAACAAAAGGCTCATGGGTCAAGATAAGGACAAGGGGACAAGGGGGTCACTCAGCAATTACTGTCACAGGCAAAACAGGCTTGGGGAAAATTAGTTTAATTTATTACCATTCAAATCAGAAAAAGACCTTCCCCCCACCCCTTCCCGGGCTCACCCTCACGCCTCACTCCCAATGTCTGTCCCTGCTCCCCGCGGGCTCCATGGGCTGAGGGCACAGCTGGCCTCGCCGCGGCCTTCACCGCGGGCTGGGGGGGAACCTCTGCTCCGGCGCCTGGAGCCCCTCCAGCCCTGCCTGCACCCACCGGGTGTCTGCGGGGCTGCTGCTCGCACACCTGCTCACTCCTCTCTTCCACTGCGGGTTTTTTTTTGTGCAAAATTCACCCCCCCACCCCCCTTCCTTCTCTAAATTTGCTATCTCCAAGGTGCCACCACCATCGCTGATGGGCTTGGCCTTGCCCAGCGGCAGGTCCATCCTGGAGCCGGCTGGCGTTGGCTCCATTGGACATGGGGGGAGCTTCTGGCATCCTCTCACAGAAGCCACACCTGTAGACCTCTGCTACAAAACTCTTGCCATACAAACCCACTACACAGTCCTATTACACTTAGGAATTGCTTACTACTCCTTTTGAAATCTTCAGAGGAGAACCACTGATTTTTTTGAAAGATCACTGAAATTCCTAACCCTCCAAGTGAAGCTCCATGTTCTGACTCACACAAGGATCATCCTCATTGATATAGTGGCTGCTTCTAGCCTTAGACATCAGTCTTGACCTTTGTGGAGGGGGAAATTAAACAAATTACCTTTGCATGCGTTGCATTCTCAGTCAGTCTCTAGCTTGCTCAAAACCTGAGTTGCCAAGCTTGAGCTCTGGCCCCCTGGGAGCAGCGAGGACTGCTCGAGCCCAGAGTCCACACATTCCTTGCAATGCTGAATGTGCCTAAAAAGGATGCAGAGCAAGCCCAGAGTAGAAGTACATACTCATGTTGCTTTCTTGTGAAATTTGGTCCTGGAAATCAAGCTAGGAAAATAAACGTTACCAAACTTTGCCCTATCCAACCTCCCCACTTATTTTAAATAGCCCCAGTCCCAGCTTCACTTCAAGCTGCAAGACCCTTTTAGCTTGTCTAGCTGTAGTCTGAAGGTCTAATATCTCATTTTTCTTCACCTAGGGACTAAAATTAATGCAGAGATATTTGTGTAGCAAATTATTCTCTCCACAGCTTCATGAAACCCGGCAAGCAGCAGCTCAGCATTTATTCTCTTGAAGGCTAAGAGATGTTACAGAAATACTCCCCTCTAAAAGCAGGGAAATATAATGTAACATAAGAATTGCCTCTTAAATATCACTACCTTAATTTGTGTAATTAAAGCTTTATAATGTAAATACAGTTAAATTCTGCATGTTGTGAACACAGGTGTTTTCCTCCCACTTTGAGGAATTGGAGGATGAAAGAAAGAAGTAGTGAGATAGATCCTTCTGCCTCTCCCAAGCTTTCGCTGTGATTTCCAGGGGCATTTAAATGTTCTTTGTTGTAGCTTTAAAAATGTTACAAAAAGTGTTTTGTCACACTCAGTAGTTTTCAGTTATAGGGACGTGAAGATATGAAACTCCCTTACATTTCCAGGGGTTGTGAAATACTGGAAAGGCTGATGGCTGAAGTGCCTGCTTTGCATTTCAAAAGCTATCGGGGTCAAAGTCTGTTAGTTATTACCATTTTCAGCAGTTCTTGGTGTCAGGGCCTTGAGCACATAGCCTGTACTGGGCTCAGGGCCAGCTCAGAGGATGGTGCGGGCACCCAGCCATGAGGGAGAGCCTCTCTACAGAGGGGACTCCCCCTCCATCTTCACGCAGGAAAGCCCGCTAAGGGGACGTTCTCGGACGTTGTCCTCAGTCCAGGTTAAGCTGATCCAGACCTTTACCTTGACCAACAGGCCTGACTTTGCGGCTCAAACTCAGACCTCCCTTGTCACCATGGACTTGCCTGTGGATCGCAGGGCTGTGCCTAAGCTTGGGTGCTGGGGTCATGTGCTGACTTCAGTTCTCATCTGAACCCCAGACCTGCCTCACCCCCTGGGGGCTGTCTGCAGATGGGGGCTCTTGGCTGAACCTGGCCACTGCTACCAGATGTCTAGCAGTCAAACAAAGAGATAGGCAAAGGAACAGTATCTAACATGCATAAAAGGCACCATTATCTAGTAAATTCAGAGGCCATGTGGAGCTGCAGACCAGTAAAAAAAAGAACAAAGGACTGGAGACGCAGATAACTTCTCATAACCCACCCCCCACCAGGATGAGACCATCAGCCTTAGGGCCCAGAGGAGCAGGGGATGGCTGTGTACAACTCTAGGCAGAGTGTGTGGGTAACACTTCTGACCGCATTGTTATTCTCTCTTCCTCTGTAATAAATAGATCCGGACTAATAACGAGACTCATAAAATTCCAGTTATAGTAACAAGCTCACCACAGTAAACTCTTAGCAGATCTAAGGTGTGCTTCCTCTTTGCCAATAAACAATATCTTAAGCAGAAGTGTTTCCATTCCATGTTTTTCTGCTCTGGAAAATTTAGTAATTTGAACTGTGATCTCCAGAAAGGGAAGTGGATGACACTACAAGAATTTAATATAGTATCTTTATTTGTCAAAAACAGGACTCTTTCAGATGGTTAGCACTAGTAACAGCAAAAGGAATTCTCTATAAAAAAAGATTGTCTTTGCTTCAGTTGCAGTCAAATTGTAAAACAATTTTTCTGCAGTAAAAGTTGTCAATCTTTGCTCAGGATGGTAAGTAACACTTCTTAAATACCTAATTATTTAGGTGGTCTAATAATTTATAGGAATTATTATGTAAGCAAAACAGCAGATTCCAGGAAGACATTAGAAGTCAAATTAATTTACCTTTGATTTCAAGTGAATAAAGTATCTTTGTACTCAGTTTATGGAATAAAAAGGCATTTACAGAAATCCATTATTTTGGATCCAGACTTTTCCTGGGGAGAGAAGGAGTAACTTCTATAACAGGCAAGACGAGGACAGGGAGAACAATGAAGCCCCCATAATCCAAGGGGAAATGGTCAGCAACCTGCTACACCTCTTAGGCACACACAAGTCTACGGGGCCAGATGGGATCCACCCAAGGGGACTGAGGGCGCTGGCTGAAGTGCTCACCAAGCCACTTTCAATCATTTACCAGCAGTCCTGGCTAACACGGGGCTCCCAGTTGACTGGAGGCTAGCCAATGTGACGCCCGTCTACAACAAGGGTTGGAAGGAGGATCCAGGGGACTACAGGCCTGTCAGCCTGACCTCAGTGCCAGGGAAGGTTATGGAGCATATCACCCTCTGTGCCACCATGCACAGATGATCAGACCCAGTCAATGTAGGTTTATGAAAGGCAGGTCTTGCTTGACTAGCCTGATCTCCTATGACAAGAAGACCCACTTAGTGGATGAGGGAAAGGCTGTGGATGTTGTCTACCTGGGCTTTAGTAAAGCCTTCAACACAGCATTGTCTCCCAGGGCAACAAAGCTGGGAGAGGGTCTAGAGCACAATTCTTATGAGCAGTGGGTGAGGGAACTGGGGTTATCTAGCCTGGAGAAAAGGAGGCTCAGGGGGACCTTATCCCTCTCTACAACTACCTGAAAGGAGGTGGGTGTCAGTCTGTTCTCCAAAGTAACAAGTAACAGGATGAGAAGAAACAGCCTCAAGTTGTACTGGGGGGTTTAGGTTGTATATTAAGAAAATTTCTTCACTGAAAGTGTTACTAAGCATTGGAACAGGCTGCCCAGTGAAGTGGTTGGGTCAGCATCCCTAAAAATATTTAAAAGGTGTGTAGAGGTGGTACTTAGGGACATGACTTAGTGGTGGACTTGCAGTTAACGGTTGGAGTTTAACTTAAAGGTCTTTTCCAACCTAAATGATTCTATTATTCCATGATAGTCTATGCTGTAACTGCACAAGCTTCCAGACAGATGCCTGCACAGCTTCTCAGCTGACAGAAAAGCACCAAGGTATAAATCTGCATAATGCCCTACGATAGCCCAGTATCGTCTGTTTGGGTTGCTACTCAGAGCTACCATGTAAGTTTTCCTTCCATCTTTTCCACCTCACCCACACTCAAGCATTTCTCATTGTAGCATACTTTTGGTCTGCTGTGTCTTAATTTCTGGCTTTTAAGTTCAGTTGGAGTTGACCTCTGCCCGCTATTGCTGCTGAAGATTTGCAAGTTGAGCAAGCTACTGTAATGCCATGGTGTAAGCTAGTACAGGAAAGGAAGAACACTGGTACAAGGCAAGTCATTAACAGTAAGCTTGTCACTAGATTATCAGAAGAACCTGGGACATTTCATGAGACTGAAGTTTGATTGCCAATTACACCAACAGGATGTGATAGTGACGGAAGTATATCCAAGTGCATGACTCAGGCCATGCATTTCGAAAAATCTTGGAACATTGTTACTGCATTACACTTTGTTGATGGTTCAAGGGGCATTGCTTTCATGTTAAGACTTATGTCGTTAATTAATAAAACATTAACCTGAGAACAGAAACAGGAATCTATAGGTAGTATACACTAAGCAATCAGGAAGAATGTATGAAGTTGTGAGCTTATTCCCCAAGTGAGTGTTGAAATAATTAGTAATTACGTAGCAGAGTTTTGGGTATAGATCCCCTCACCTCCTGTTTATGGTTGTAATGAAAATCAAAGGTTTAAAAGTACTTTGCGTGACTCAATCTGTGAAAGGTAATTCACTGTTGCAGACCCATGTAGGATGCAAGAACATGCTACCTAAGCTTACAAAAAAATTATGCAAGCGCCAAAACTCCATGCTAAACTGGATAGTGGTCATACTGCTCAGCTTAACTACATCTGCATAAAATTATTTCCATTAAATGTTAGAGTTGTGCACAATACCACCTTCATCTGGGGATTGTATTGCTCAACGTATCATTGAGTTATTTTGAAAAGGAGGTCAGATGTGAAGACAGTGTTTGCACAACAGCGTACTGGAGATGGTCAAATATAAGGCTGATTGCAGAGAGCTATACAAAGTCACTTTGTGTTTTAAGTGACAGAGAAAATTAATTACTCATACATGTGTATTAATCAATGCAGAAAAAACTTAATACGTATACAGTAATGGACTCACAGGTAGCTATTTTAATTTTGGGAAAATCTTGAAACCATTTTCGATAGTCCTAGGAATCTGTCAGTTCAGTTCTGAGGCAGACAAAACAAGCAAAGCATTAAAATAAACCTTAATAAAAGAGTCATTATGTTGGTACCAATCCAGACTGCAGCCAGCAGTACATTCTGGTTTGGACCTTTTCTCTCACAAAAGATGCAGAGGACTGAAATGATGAAAGTAGTCTCACACAGTAGCAATGGAATCCTTAGCTTAAGAGGAAGATGTGCCCTTTCCCTCAAGTTGTCCTTTCCTTGCAGAACCTTTGCAAGGTACAGATAACTACGCAAACAGTCTCACTTTAATAAAACTAGCCAGCACTCTATTTGGTCCAGCTCTTACAGTCACATCTTATAATGAGTGGTAGTGGTTTTTCAAGGGTGCAATGAGAAACAAAGCAAATATAGGAAAAGCCTTCCCCAGTTCACCTGTCCAGCTTCTGGTTATTGGTTTCTTAGGAACTTCCTAACTTACAGTATGTATTTGGCTTCACTTCCCATGCTCCTGTTTAACTTCTCCAATTATATTTTTTTTTTCATTCCAACATTCTGTGGCAATGAGTTCCACAGGATCAACAGATGAGGTTGTAAATTTTAGCTTCTTTTCTGATGACTTCTATGGAAGCTCCCTAATTCTTGTGTTGTGAGACTTATTGGCCATGCCTTTCCTAAGCTAAGCTGTGCTGGTTTACATGCATATTTGTGTATCGACTGTTCCGTTCCCTGGGCACACTCCTGTTGTGCCACATTAAGCAATTATGCCTCACAGGCTGTATCTAAATTAGTCATTGAAACAGTTCTCATTTTCCTAAACTTTACAAGACATCCAGTTCACATGCTCCAAGACTTCTTTGCCTCACAAGTCAGAACATATCTTGGTTTACTGCAATTCAAACAAAACCACCACTGTGGTTGCAGCATAATCTTCCCACTGTGCCCAAGGAATCTCCCCTCATCTAATTCCATAACAGGCAACCTCAGCTTTAAGTTTCTCCCCTAACAGTAGTGGTTCAGTGTATTTATTTTAAAGAGGAATTGCTCTGCGCAGGAAATATCCGTTTTGGTAAAATTCTCCACTTTTCCTGAGGTGATGCAGTACTGCCAGGAACTGGGGCAAGAGATCACTCAGAACAGAGGCAAGACCAAGCTGGAGCTGGATGTTCCAGGTTGAGGAGAAGCAGGGCACAACAGCCAGCACTGCTTGCTGGGGAAACCAGTAAAGGGGAATTGGGCAGGAGTGTTGCTCTGCTTGAGGGCAGGAGGCTCTGCAGAGGCATCTGGACTGGCTGGAGCAATGAGCTGAGGCCAACTGTGCGTGGTTCAACAAGGCTCCGTACCAGGGCCTGCACTTGGGTCACTACAACCCAACGTAGCGCTGCGGGCTTGGAGAAGAGTTGCTGGAAGGCTGCCCAGTGTAAAAGGACCTGGGGGTGCTGGTCAACAGCCAGCTGAATATGAGCCAGCAGTGTGCCCAGGTGGCCAACAGCAACTTGGCTTGTATCTGAAACAGTGTGGCCAGCAGGACTAGGGCAGTGATCACCCCCTGTACTCAGCACTGGTGAGGCCACGCCTCAAATATTGTGTTCAGTTGTGAGCTCCTCATGACCAGAAAAAGACCGAGGTGCTGGAGGATGTCCAAAGAAGGGCAACAAAGCTGGGGGAGGGTCTAGAGCACAATTCATATAAGAAGCAGCTAAGGGAACTGGGGTTATCTAGCCTGGAGAAAAGGAGGCTCTGGGAGGGATTTTAACCCTACAACTACCTGAAAGGAGGTTGTAGACAGGTAGATGTCAGATGTCAGTATGTTCTCCAAAGTAATAAGCAATAGGACGAGAAGAAACAGCCTCAAGTTGTACTGGGGGGTTTAGGTTGAATATTAAGAAAATTTCTTCACTGAAAGTGTCACTAAGCATTGGAACAGGCTGCCCAGGGAAGTGGTTGAGTCACCATCCCTGGAGGTATTTAAAAGATGTGTAGAGGTGGCACCTGGGGACATGATTTAGTGGTGGAATTAGCAGTCCTGGGTTAACAGTTGGACTTGATGATCTTAAAGGTCTTTTCCAACCTAAATGATTACCAACAAAATGGAGCACTACAGCCTACAGAAGCAGCCTGTTCATAGTATACAATATAAATATTGCTAGTATACTACAATATAAATACCCTCTCTTAGAGCAAGAGGCTGAGAGTGGGAAGCAACTGCAGAGGAAATCAATTACTTTTTGAAGAAGACTGGACTACCATCAGACTAAGTTATTTGTTTGCCTTTGGGGCAATATTTAATTAATTTCTTTTTCCTCACATTTTTCCCATCCTCTCAAGCTTCCTGCAATAAAATTCCTTGCTCAGTTTTTACTTCCATTTTGGGGTTTAATCAAAGTTCTCTCTGCTTCACTCCCATCTTGATAATTGCTTATGCTGTTTCTACTTCAGTTGTGATACAGCAATCTTTATTGTCTCAGGGGGAGCGGGGTCTGACAGCTCCTGGCTATCTATCCCTGAAGACCTGGAAAATGTATAGATTCTTGTACTTTACTGGTTTTTTTATGAGTGAGGAATACATCCATCAGTGTTAAATATCACAAGTGTCTGTCATGCCTGCCCCCTTTTCCTCCCCAGCTCAACCCCTCTCTCAGAGCATGGCATGCACGTTAGGCTTTCAGAGTGGTTTTTGTTCACTGACATTGTGCAACAAAGGTTTGTTCACATCGGATGTGTAGGATGTGCTCCTGAGCCCCACAAACTGCTGCAATCCCATTACTCTCAAGTCTCACTGTGGAGGGGGACAGGGAAAACGGGCCTATTGGTGAATGTATTAACCTTTTTCCTTTTGTTTATTTTACAAAATAGAGTGTTTTCTCAATTACTGAGACTAGGTCTGGTCTAAAAATAAGGGCTCAGCTAGGCAGGTAACTGTAGCAGCAGAAACAAGCACACTTTACAGGACCTTCTGAGAGCTTTTAGCAATATATTATAGTAATACTTCTCTGCTCTTACGCAGATTTTCTCTTCTTCTCCTCTGCATCTCCCTGACAGTTAAATTCTGAACATGGAACCCACAAGTCTATTGTACAACAATAAACAGATGTTTAAGTCTAAAACAGTTCATTCATCTTGTGAGAGGAAGACAGCATATTAGTCTTGTCCCTGAAAGAATCTTCTGCATGGCGTTTGAAGAAACACCAAGAGCAGATATCCACCCTGTAGTGAACTATCAACAAATGGTATCGCATTTAAACAGAAACAATGGTTTTATCAGCTGCATGAGAACAAGCTGATAATTTGCAAGTAAACACAGTAATAATGCCATTGCACTTCATTTTCCCAACTTTCTACTCAAGATCTTAACAGATGTAAAGAGAAAAGCCACCATGGAAGAAGGAAATCCATTAATTTGTCTGAAACTCATGATGATGTTTCCCTGGTTAGTACAGACTCTGCTATTTCCCCTGCTTCCCTAACAGGGAACAGATCAATTCTCAAGCCAGTTAACAGCAGCTGAAAACTTGCCGGAGTGTTTCATTACACTGCAAAAGCATAATCCAGGGAAGCAGGCGGAACAGTAAAAAAACTTACATAATTACTGTTGCAAGAGAGGCATGTGCTTCTAGCCAGCCTTAAGAAACAGCTATCTAGTGTGTCAGAGTAAAATAGACAAACTTTTAATGTAGCCACTCTTACTCCTGTATGAATTCTTACTGTCTCGAAGCAAAATGATGCCATACCATACAGACATAACCTCTCTCACTACAGCATCTGCCATCATAACAGCATTGGGTGGACACCTACGCCACACAGTATAGACATATATGCTCTATTTATGGAATAACCTGAATGTATGCAACTCCTTGAAATAGTTCAGTTGCTGGTGTCAGCTCTAGTTTGATATGCTCTCAACAATTCTCAAGAGAGTAATGATGTGTAAATGCCATATTCTGCTGATCTAAGAGACTTTTCACTTCTTTTGAAATAGAAATTTGGAAAATTTTCTCCATTCAGTTTCCTGTGGCTGTTCTTTTGTTACTATGGTTTCCTGTTCCACCCCTTGCAGATTTTGCTCAAGGCACAAAATTCATTCCTGAAGCTCCTTAAGCTGCTGTCCCCAGCTTGCTTTTCCTCATATTTCTGAAAGACCAGAACATCATGTTACCTGAGGCTCGGTTCTGCCCCATTGACCCCCACATCCTCATGGCTTGGTTTGCCACTTTAGCATTTTGATTCATATTTGTTTACCCCTAGGTGCAAAGTACTACTGCAGCATCCTGCTGTCTGCAGTTATCCCAGTCTCAGTTTTGCTTGAAACCCTAGCTTTAACTCTCCAACTCCTTTCTCTGTGTGTAAGTAATTTAGACCTAATTCCAGCTGGAATGAATACATAACGTACTGTTCTTCATCTTTCTGGGGACATTACCCTATGCTCACACTTCACTCCAAAATCCACAACAGAGGATACTAATGCTGAAGACTGTTTACCACACCAGTGCCTATGGCATTCAGACCTCATTAAGTGACCTACATTGGTTGATTAAAGCCTAGTATCCTTTGTGGGATAGGATATACCAAGGACAAAGTAATCTCTCAAATCAGAGGTTAGATTGCAGCACATTTACATGCACATCTTTGCTCTGACTCATGCCTGTACACATAGTTCCATAGAAGCCACAGCCCTCTCTGGCCAAATCAAGACTTGTTTGTGTTATACAAGTCCCTGACTGACCGCAGATTAGATATGATGTTATTCCTCAGATCTACACTTCTCTGTTGAGGTGGGCTGTATGTGAAAGCAAACAGGGAAAAGACTCCAACTGTATTTGGACACTGACCATCCAAACCTATTCTAATTCACCATTGCCTCTAAGCTGAGGTGATCTTAACTACCAGTACAAATTGTTGTTCTATCCAATTTGCCAAGGAAATGCTTGGAGATCAAAGCAAGGGAGCTTGCAGACATGAGTAGTAAAAGGGATAATGTGACAGCTTCAAATAACTTTGGAGGTTGAGAACAAGACCTTGCAACTTTTTTTCACATTCCACTTAACTTTTTTTTCCAAAATCCAAGGAGGGAGGAATCTGGCTGTGATTTTTTTTTTTTAACACTGCCCTCTTCTCTAGAACATGTTCTTTCATGTTTGCGGGGATTACCTTGAAATACTGACAGCTCGCCAGACAAAACATTTTTTTTTTTTTTTTTCATTATAGTTGCTCCTCTTCAAGTGCTGTGAAGTGCTTTTGCATGAAATGGAACCACTGTTTCTGTAGCAGAATACGATGACTTCAAACCCTTTGTCTGAGTGTAAGAGTTGATAACAGTCTCTTCAAAGTGTTCTGGCAATACATGCCTGTGTTGTTATCTCATTCTATCTGCTTCACTTGCTCAAAAGCTCCATTAAGTTATTTTTTAATCCTTGTGAAAAACAGTTTGCAATAGAAAAAAAATTGTACTGGAATAGTTTCCTATTCTAGAACCTGATTATTTTTTTTTTTTCAGTTGGCAATCCAGGTACCTTCCAATACAACCTATTTGTTATTCCTTTTAAACTTAAATTAAAAATGTGTAATTGTTGCATGACCACAAAAAACCCTTGCCAATTTGTAAACTAAGAAGCAGTAATAAGGTAATGGAACAGTAATAAACATTTCTTCCTCAAACTGTGGTGCAACTCAAATTCCTCCTGCAATTATAGCAAGCTGATTTGACAACTCCCTAGTTAAACTAATCTGTACTATTTTCCCTTCTACCCATTGTCTGTGATGTTTGTTCATAAATTTTCTTCCTAGTAAAAGTCTAGGACAAGTCAAAAGCTTCATTGCCCTCTCCACTATAACACCAGGGTTAGGAATGAGGAACAGCTGGCTGCTAAGACAAAGCCATGAGTGCCTGTCCCTTGGTAGAATTCTTCTATTTCAGTGCAGTGGGGAAAAAAAAAACCAAACTCCATTACTTGTCCATTTTCCTCTCTCTCATTCATGGACTAGTTTTGTCTGACTTGAAAAATAGAATTAGAGATAAACTCTTTTCAAGAAGTTTGGTTTATAACCTAGCACCAGAAATAAGGCATTCATTTCTATTTCTTATCTGCCACTGTTTTTACTATTAAAGAGGACTGAAGAGTAATCTTTGGTGATTTGCTGTACATAGAACCTGTAATTTTACTTTTTATTACTATAACATGAGACTCACTGGGAAACATGCACCCCTGAAGTACAGCAAGATAACCAGGCGATTAGGGTCTGGCATTGGATAGGGAAGACTACCCCATGCTTCAGCACAGTGCTATTTGGAAGGATTTGTTTTCTGAAACAAACAAACAAAACACAAAACCCACACAGAGTATCAGAACTGAGAAGCATATTTTTTCCATCCTTTGGTTTTTTCCATACAGCCACCTTCGTCCTTCCCTTTCACCACTAAGGCTGAACAACATGCAACAAATTTCACCTTCAGGCTGAGGACCAGGACTCTTCCTCAGTGTTAGGAGGAAAGGAAGGGGTGATTGGGGAATATGAGGCTGGCAAGGCTAGAAAAAGGGCTTATAAGAAGAGAGCTAATACTGTCTGGACTAGGATCCTGGGAGGTATCAGGTTTTGTTGCCTAAGGAGCAGAGCTGCATGGAGACACTAGCATCAGCTGGCTCTCCTATTCCCTGCCAGTGGTACTGAGCAAGTCAGACCAAACACTGCAGATATCTGGAACTAACAGAAACATTTGGATTTTATACACATTTGACTCATCCTTTTATATTACAGTTAAATGTGCTCACTAGGATAGTCTACCAGTATAAGGGGAAGTGCTTACTGCCAAACTACAGTTCTTGACCAGCTTAACTTCCAGCTTTGCAGCCTTAGTTTTGAACTCTATGACTTTGTGCAAGTGGATTCTTTAGCTCTTCCAAATAAAGTATTTTGGGAACTGAGCCATTATGTGGCACTTCAACACTGGGTACAACTGGTGACACCATTTCTGAACAAATACAGAGAAACAAAATTCAAACCAAGCTGGCAAGCAAGCCTACAGACTCCACCTCTGTTTTTGTCAGTTATTGTCTCCTGCCTCTGAGGACAGATGCCCCAAAAAGCACTCGCAGGAGGAAGGTATTTTATAGGCCTTGGATATTGTTTCTCTTAAAAACAGTGAAGTGAAAGTTTACTCCAAATGTTATTAAAAAGAGACAAGTTTGTCTTTCTGATCTGCTTGACAAACTTCAGGCAGTCTGCAATTTTTGCTCACCTTTCACACTGTGTGCCTAAGCAAAGGGTGCTTTCTGTGATTTGCTTTCTTCTGTCTTAGGACTCAAAAAGATAAGAGATACAAGATCAGAACCTCAAATTAAGCCTACAGTACTTTTCAGTGTTTTTCAGGAGAACTGCTTAAATCTTTCCTCCATGAATTGCCTCACCATAGGTAACAAAAAACAAAATTAGACCCCTTGTATGAGTAAGGAACGTCTGACTTTATTTTGTTAAGAAGGATATGGTGCAAAGATTTCCCACACCACTTTCCTCCTTCCAGTTAAGAAAATACCCTTCAGTTTAAAAAAAAAAAAAATTAGGCCTACACTAGATCCCATAAGACCAAGTGGAGAAATTCCCATTAATTTACACCAATATTTGACCAGCCCTCTTAAATACAAACAAGCAAGGATACAAGAGTGCCCATCCATCTGTAGCAAGTTTCTGCATACATTACTACACACTCTTAAGAAGCCACCATAACCACCCCCTTTTTTCTTTAGATCTCGCTATTTTAAAATTATTTCCGTGTGTATTGGTTAGAATATTTATGCCAGACCCCAAGTTTAGAATTCAGAATTTGTGCCAAGGAGCTGAAACTCACCATAATTTAATTTTTTTTAAATGAGCATTTTACTGTGCTTGAAGACAGAATCAATTTACAATAAAACCACTTGCCGAGCTAGCATATGGTTAATTTATACTTACATCAATTAAAGAAAACATTAGAGAATTTTTTGCCCATGAGGAATGCTGTGGTTACAGAACAATGCCTTCAGAAGATAAAAGCTGTAGCATTAAATACCCAGACTCCCCTCAATCAGATTTCCCTTAAAAACAAACCTTTTGTGAATCAGTAAACAGATGAGTGATTGCTGGGCATCCTCTGCTGTGCTAGCACCAGAGAGAAAGGATGAGAAAGTGAAAAGCCTCTTCTTTCCCTCCCAGTCAGCAGAAAGGGCTCCAGACAGTACTAGGAAAGATAGCCAGCCCCTATGTTTGCAAGTTGGATTTCAGTCAGCCATGGCTGATGGAAGGTGGGGGGAGGCGTGCCTGCTGTCCCAATTGGCTAGAAACAGTGAAGGTCTCAGCCTGTTCCTTTTGAGTACAGTCATGGAATACATCATAAAACATACCTCTCCATTCACCAAGTGAACTCTTCCCATGACCTGCACATTCACCCTCTGTGTTGGGGTGGTAAGTACTTAGCCTTAAGTTTCTCAGGAGGGCAGAAGCTGAATGGTACATAAGGAGCAAAGTCAGCTAACAGGTGAAGAAATGTACAGCAGCTAAGCTAATCTGTTGCTTTATTATCAAGCAATTAAGTGTACTAGAATAAAGATGAAAGAAGAAAGTTCAGTATAGCAAGTCTTCAGTCAAAGCATGCATTTGCTTTGTTGCATTAGTTTTCCTGTCAGTCAATCTGTTTTAATGCAACAAAAGCCTTAACAATAACACCTATCTTAGAAAGTCTTTGGGCTAGGAAAAAAAATGAACAGTTTCCTGTATTAGATGTTAAAACATTTATATAGAATTAGTATTCATTGAAATATCCTGTTCTCTTCTTGCTACTTTTTGTTTAATCTTACCTTACAGAGAGTTCCGAGGAATACAAAAGCTGAGCATTTAAAGAATAGGCACATCTAAGAAAACCTGCATTTTATAGCTTCAGTCACATGGATGCTAATAAATAAAGTACATTTGAAGTTGACTACAGAATCTAGTTGGTTCTTTCAGAATTCTTTCCTAATCAATCTCTTTTCCTGACTGAATCTTACTGGAACTCAGCCTTGGGCTCACAACTATCACAGACATTAGCAACTTCTACAGACTCAGCACTATCCAGCGAAAGTGACCATACACTGCTTGAATAGGCACTGACAGAGAACACACTGTTGTATTTACATTAGTGCCTCACTTAAGGGTCTAAGTGTGCTTCCTCTAACATCTGCCAGATCTTCTGGCTTGGATCCAGGAGACTGTAATAGCAGTCAGTGCCAGGAACACTTATGGGTGATGCACTTTTTTTCCCAGAGAGCCATTATCACTAATACTAAATATTTACACAGTAGTGACTACAAGCCCCAGGATTTGCATTCTGCTTCACTATCCAGCAGATAAATAGTTTCTTGGTAGGGAGTTCACAGCACCTCGAATGAAGAAGAGAACAACAAACAAAAGAAAAAAGGACAAGTCCCAGTTAGTCATGCAATATACTTGCACCTCATTGTGCTAGCACCTCCTTACCGCCACAGTACAGGATTATTCTAAAACATGGGTGAGGTTTTTCAGGAAGTACTGAACAGTTACACTAGTTTTCAAGATTATGCTGAGCCATAAAGAGTTTGCT
Source organism: Falco rusticolus (assembly GCF_015220075.1). Taxonomy (NCBI): domain Eukaryota; kingdom Metazoa; phylum Chordata; class Aves; order Falconiformes; family Falconidae; genus Falco; species Falco rusticolus. The sequence continues at coordinate 74,591,057 of NC_051187.1, read as the reverse complement.
GAGGAGTTTGTCTCAGGACTATGAAAACACTTTAAAGAAAAGCATATACCATGGACAATGAGTCAGTGTGCTGCAGTTTGTCTCTTATCACATCATTCTTACTGGTTTGGAGACTTACAGCTCAGAAACCTGCTGGGAGGACAATGCCAGCAGCCGTTCTTTGTGGGAACGGATTAACACCCACTGCCTGTTTTTCCTCTAAAACCCCAGGACATGACTCCACCAGTTCCACTACCATCACCCATAATGGCCTCAGAAGTGGGAAACCTGGCTTCAGTCTCTTCCTCAGCATAAGGAAATTCAGTCCCATTCCTCTAGTTCCTACACAGATCAGGCTCAGACTACAGGAGACTTGAAAAGTTTCTGCTCCAACCTGTCCTGATAAAGTTGTACTCAACATAGAGTAAAGATAAAGTTGACTTAGGAAAAAAAGCATAATCAAGGGAAAGCTTGAGGCTGTGGCATAGGTGGGTATGATGCTCCAGTAGAGCCAGGTTCACAGCCTAGGAGTCACTCTTACCAAACAGGCACAAGAAAGTGTGTTGTTGGTGTGATCTTGTGATCTTTTGCAATGACACAGTCCTAATCTCTTCAACCATTCAAAAGCAGCTGACAGCCTGTAATTTGGGGTGAGCAAACCTTTGAAAGTCACTGGAATGAAGAGGGCATTGAAGCTGCTCCTCTAGCTACCTGTCTGTGGCTGCCTCTTTTTGTCAGGTCTGTTCCTACCTGCTGCATGGGGGCATACAGTAAGCGCACCTGCCCAGAGAGCTTCTCAGTGTGCTCAGAGCGGACTCCTGGGTGAGATTATTTCTTTCACCTTAGCCCAGCTGAGCACTATGGGTACTGCAGAAACAGCAGGCATCTACAGAGTTACCTGCTGTGTTTAGGACTATCCAGTTTACACAACCAAGTTTCAACATCAAAGTTGACTTGCCATTTATAGGGTCAGTTTTGAATGTTCCAATTCCATATAAATCCTGTGTTGAACTAAACCTAATAGGCCAAATAGCCCCCCATATAGTCCTGTTAATCTGCAGTCACCAACTGATCATCATTCCAGCCTGGAGCCAGATTTACAGATTAGAGTGAAGAGGCTCCAAACTGGTGCAAGGCAAGCAGTGGTGTTAGGCATGGCAGCCCACAGCAGCCCAGTGGCCACAGAGCAGCACATGGGGAAGGACACGGAGCAGGACCAGCCCCCAAGACCTCACCTCCACACCGGGTGTTTGTACCAGCTCACTGCACTAGTGTAGGAGTCTTGGCACTATGTTCCTATAGTCACTGTAGAAGTAGCTGCAAATTGGCAAAAATACACAGTGGACAGACTGTACTAAAATAAGTCTTAAGTTTTCCTGTTAACAAAACAAGATAGTGAAAATGTTGAGTTAGCAGGGTAAGTATCACAGGCTGTTAAACCCCCACTGGTCAAGTTAAACTGGGCTTAGATATATCCTGGAAGGACACAGGCCATAGCTGAAAACACCACACAACTATCCAAACCCAATGACTAATCTCTGCTATCAAGAGACAGCGTGCTGATGTTTGTGGCATCGCCTGTACCAGAATGGCTTCTCTATGGAACTGCATGACAGCTTAATCCAGAACCCAAAACTCTGATGAAATAATGGAAGAAATTTCATGGATTTCAATACTCACTCAAGTGTATCTGCAGTCCGGACATTTATCTTTATTTTCCACAGGGAATCTTTTTCTACCTATATCTGAACCTTATACTGAACCAGAACAAGCCATACTTAATCCTGGAGCACAGAAAAAGGAGTAGAAGATAAAGAATAATCCTAGATGATAAGTAAAAACCCAAACTTGGTTTCAGTGTATAATATTTATGTTTTGAACAATTTAAGACCTGTCCTTTAAAATTAACTTGGTTTCTTAAGAACTGTGTCAACTATGCACAAATGTTTAATTGAAATTGTAGAAAGCACAAGCCATATTTATTATTTAGTGATGCAACATTTACGTAACATATTTCCTCTCCTTTCTGCTAGTATTTGCATTGATTGTTGCTTTATTCTACTTCTTAGGAAGATTATGTGCACTTAAAACAGAGTTTAGTCTTGCATGAGAACTTCCTGTTCTAACACCCCTCTCTGATCCTACTAAATACATGCTAATCTAAGAGGTAGCACTACTAGACTAGATTATGCTAATAAATATGCTCAATTATGCATAATATGATGAACTAAGATTTTGTGGAATAAAAACATGCCTCTAGGATTTTGTGGTAAATGCTAAGTTTTATTGAAGAATAAATTGTGGTTAATTATCTGCCTCAGAGGATGGGGTTCTTATTGCTAATGCAAACAACCACAGCATCAGTTATTCAGCATCAAAAGCAACTAGAAAGTTATCCAAAGGAAAAGACCCTGGAAGTTGTGCAAGTGCTGTAGGTGGGTCAAAGAATATAAACAATTCATAGTTTTAAGGTGTGTTATAAATAAAATAATTTTAAAAGTTTATCATTACTTAGCAATACTGGGATTTTTGACCTAGAAGCCATATCATGAGTAATTTTATCAGAGTAAGAGATACAAAGATAGATATACAAGTGGAAGAAAGACCTGGAATCTGATGTGTGCCAAGGCTATTGTAATAGGTATGTTTAAGAACAACATGCACACCCCATGAATTAAACCTTTGCCTGAAATACAAGACAAAAATATATATGGAGACATTCAAGTGATTATAAAGACACAGTATTAGCATATAAGGACTCTGGTCATACAAACTTTAAACAGATCATAACCTATGCAGCATGCAGTATTTATATACAGTTGAAAAGGGCACAAAGTAACCTCCCACCTTCCTCCTGTACACATATACTCTTAACATACAAGATCAGAATGCTCCAGTTCAACATCTTAGCTTGTAAAATAGATAAATATATGGATAAAATTCACCTGTTTTATTAGATATAGCCTTCTACTTACTAAGGTCTTAATTCAGCCTGAAATTTATTCTCTTAGACATTCTTCCAACAAGTCTTCAGGTTTTCCTCTTCAGTGTTGACAACCCTCTTTTATACTGCTTGTCTAGGAGTGTTAGTCCATCCTTAATTCAGATAAACTGACTAATTAAGCAAAGCAGTTCAGCTGCATTCCCTCTGCTCAAGTGTTCCTGGAAGGGGAGGAAGTGTTAACCCCACTCTGAGAGGAAGTTTCACACCTAGTAACTGTTGGGGAAAATGGATCAATTTCCTTGAGCATTTTTCTATAAATATTGCTCTTGGAAAAAAACCCCCACATTAAAATATTACATGAATTATATTCAATTTAAAGCAAATCCAAGAGAAAAAATTGCCTTTATTCAGTATTTTCAAAAGTTTTCTGATTTCAAACAAAGCAAAATTAGGCAAAAATAAACATTAAAAAAATGGTTGATGATTTCTGTAGAAACATGATAAGCTAATCCTGAATTCTTTCATAAGACTTACTTCTTATATTTAAACATTAATTTATAGTAGGGATTTAGCTAACCTGAGATATGAATACAGATCTTTAAACTCAGACAACTGAAGAAATTCCCAAATCAGATTATCAAAGAAAAAGTATAGCTCGGAGATCTGTTCAATAATTAGTTACTTTAATTCTTTAGTATTAGAGATTTCTATATGAGTAAGCATTGGTCTTAAAATGTGCTTACAGGAGAAAGACTAATGGCACCCTCGGCTGTAAATCAAGGGAAGTGATAATGGATGATGACTTGGCGTTTGTGATGCTGCCTCTGCAATACCCTGTCAATCTCTGGGTCTCCTGGGACCAGAGAAAGATGTGCAGATGGGTGGGAGCTCAGCTGAGGCTACGAAGCTTCTCGGGGAGTTGGAGCATTCAACACAGAAGCAGAGACTGAGGGAGCACCAGGTTTGTTTTGTCTGGGGAAGAGCAGTCTTAGGGGTGAATTTAATTGCTGTCTTCTGCTTCCTGAGGTAAGGAGAGAGATCACGTAACCAAACTCTTCTTGGAGGCAATGATCAGCAGGTGCAGCAAGGGAAGTTCTAGTTGTATATACAAAAAGACAAAGTTCACAATGGTTGGTGAAGTACTGGAAGAGGTACCTGAAGAAATGCTGTCTTCTGAGCAATTTGATGTAGCATTGAAGTTAGCCCCACACCACTAGTCCAGGAAGCTGGTCTAGGTGAAGTGCAGAGGTACCTTCCAACCTAAATTATTTCGTGATTGCATGGCAAAAAAACCTGAATAGACATAGCTTTTGACAACACAAATTATACAAATTCCCTTAAGGAAATAAATTCTACTACCGAAAGCGCTAACTGGCATACTTCAATTTATTTTAAGGCTTTTCCTGTATATAAAGACCACAAAAGCAGTCAGACTAACAAGACCAGATGAGATATTGTCATACTGGCAACTGTCTGCTGTAGTTCCAGTCTAAATCTCTATTCAGTGGTCAGCAGGAGGAATATACATATACAAATCCTAAATCTTTCTGATTAAGTGTAGAAATGAAATCAAGTCTTGAGGAAAACACATTAATAGCCACAGAATATTTTAGGCTATTTGCCATTCTCCACTGGACTTTGCACTGCTGGACTTTTAGCTAATACAAGTGAAGACCTTATTGTAATAGGCACTTCCCACATTTAGAAGAAATGGTTAATTTGTTATTTATCCCCAGATTTCATCCTTCCTCAAAATATTCCCCCTATCACACTTCGGTTTTTTATTTCTGTCGTACATGACATGCCTAAAACAAGTAGTCTGCCAGACATGCTTTCTTAAAATCTTGAAGTTTGAGAAGGGCAAGTGAAGATTTGAGAACTCTTTTTTTTAGCAGCTCCATAACAATTGGCAAGTTAGTAGTTTGAGGAGCTAGTTCCAGGCAACTGACAAAATCATCCTAGTAGTTCATTCATTGATACATTTAAACTAGTAACCCCTTTAAAATGTAGGAGTTGAAGGATCAGGATGTATTTCCCAAGTTGGTACTTAAATTACTTTGTACATCATTTACAGTACAGTAACAAGTTAATGACAGTCTGTTCATCAGGTGACCCTCAAAAATGTCATTATTTGTTGACAGACTTCAGCTTGATTAGGTTTGGGCAGAAGGAGACTGAAGATTAGCATTAAGAGCTCAGATTTTACTGTGTGTGAGATCTTTGTGCCAAATGATTAATGTAGCATGGATTCCATGACCTTAAGTAATGTTTTTTGTGTGCTTCATTTTGTAGCCTGGTTGCACTGCAGACACAGCCAGCTATTGGTACGGTCTGAAACATGGCCTGTGATAGGGGTTTAAAAATGGTCTGAATGTTGGAGTTGGATAATACGAATTGTTTTCGTATCAGAGATTATTTTGACTCTATAGCTGATGAATTGGGGCAGTTCACAGAAAGAAAGTCAAGGTCTATTTCCACTCTAATATTAACCTATTTCTGGTTTACCCTGCTGTGATTATACAGCTTGCTCAAGTAGATAGTTATTTGTCATTATCTCTTCTTTCCTGCTATTTGTGGTTGTAGTCTTCTCTTTCTAGTCCAGCTACATTTAACACTGCTTTCATGTCCTCTTCATCATTCTCTGGAGTTGGGCACCAACACATCATATATGCTCAGGAACAGCTCTGGTCCACTGAAGTCCTGACCTTATACAGTGTTACCCAGCTGTCCCTGACCCTGATGATCATAAGGGTCTTTTCTAACCTAAATCATTCTATGAATCTATGATAGGCAAGAAGCTGGGATGGTGGCCTTCTTGGCCATCCAATGCCTTCTGCTCATGCCAAGACTCCCTGTTCTCAAATCTTCTGTACTTGTTTCTTAATGACCTTGGGAGCCTTGTTCTGCCCATAGGCAGTCTGCTCACCTTCAGAGGCTCAGTCCCTTCTATTGCCATCCCCAGTCTGCACTGGCATGCAAATGCTCATTTCTACTCCATACTGCACATAGTTGAGGTCTCTAGTGTCTTGTCTATCTCCCAGCACTATGCTTTTCAGCCAGCAGCTTGCCAGAAGGAATATTTTGATTTTGTGTATAACAAAGTAGAATTGAGGGGGGAACTTCTCCCTCTGATAGAAATGAACCTATGGTGGATCTTTACGTACCTTTTAAATTCAGAACCTACTTTATTGTCCTTCAGTGCTGTCAGTGCTCATAGGCCAATTTCTTCCCTTGTTTTCCTCTCAGAAAGGGGTGTTGCTGCATTAATTCATGAAGGATTGTTTTCTGTTCCAGGGAAACATCTTTCAGAGTACTGTCCCTTCTCATAGAACACGCAGAGTAAGATGACATGTCTGATTTTTCCCTTAAGGATAGAGAAGGAGTAGGAAAACTGTGGAAGGTGATGCAAGGAAACATTGGCTAGACTCCACTCACTCCGGTTTTCAGGCTATGAAGAATGCTTCTGTCTCTGAGTAGATCATGGTTACCCTTCCATTTATTTCAGCTTCCTGCTTCTACATGGAGTTTGTTCATTCTTTAAATGCACTTCTCATCCATACAGTCCAGGTGGCCTATTTTTTGTACTTAACAGCCACAATTGAGAGGTGATGTTTTCCTTTGCTTTATTTGTAAACATGACTCATTGGAAATCAGGGCAATTTGTAAGCACATCGGTTGCGGTATTCATTTCCTACTGGAACTTAGGCTGCTTAATCAGACTGGGCATTGCAAAGATGTAAGGAAACACGCTTACTAGAAATGTGACTGTTCTTAATTGTTGGTAATTATATTGTGGATAATTGCACATCATTCTCAGATTTGGCTGAGAAAATATAAGCACAAGTTAATGTGGTTATCAGGCTGGGAATACCTGTGGTTCCCTAAAACCTATATGCTATTGCTGTGGGCTGGCTGGGCTACCTGCTTGGATGAACTGAGAGCTGGCAGTACTAGCAGTGCACTCGCTTTATTGTCCAAAATGCATGGAAGGACAAGGACCCAAGGGAACTACTCTGTCTCTTTTCCCTTCACTGGAAGATAAACGTGAGGATTTGGAAGAAACTGCCTGTACTGAAGAGCTGTTGATGTACAAGAGTAAGGAATTACCATGCTCTCCTTCCCCTCACCTGTACCTTATGGTTGTACAGTAAAATACTCAACTACTCAGACTCAGAAATTAATGTTGAATGTACCAGTTACATTCCCGGGAGATCTTTTTGTATATGTACTATGGTATAGGCTTTAACTATAAAATCATATGCTCTTTTACAATTCAACAATACAGAGACACAGTCTCTCACCAGCCTTGATCTTGTGTTAGTGATCTTAATATGTCTTAATTCATAGTGCCTTATGAATCCCTATTCTTTTTAGCCTGTTACATTTCATGACTGATAAATTCAATCATATTGCGCAGGAACTTTCAAACATATTTCAAAATAAATTTCTTGAACGCCAGGAGATTTATTTTTTTTAAAAGGTCATTTTGAGAAACCACAGAGTCATAGAACATCCCAGGTTGGAAGAGACCTCAGAAGACAGTCTGGTCCAGGCTTTCATGGGAAAGGGAGCCCAGATGAGATTATCTAGCATCCTGTCCAATTGCCCATTGAAAACCTCCAGTGATGGGAACTCTGCCATGTCCCTTGGAGGTTTTTTCTCTGATCAGTTGTTCTTACAGTAAAATTTTTCTTTCTTCTATTGAAATGAAACCTGCCCTGGTGCTCCTGGTATCCATTACTCCTTGTCTTCTCCATGGGGCTCCTTGTGAAGAGACAGCTTCTGTCTTCTTTGCAGCCACCCTTTAAATACTGAAATATTGCAGTCCCTTCTGAGTCTTGTCTAGGGAGAAAAGACCTGACTCCTTCAGTCTTTCCTCATAGGGCAAGTTCTCCAACCCTTCGATCATCAAATGTATCACTTCAGAATTATAGTCACCATGTAAGTGAAACACAACCCATTTTGAGCCAAGTCTTGCTGTCTTCACATAATAAGAGAAGGACACGTCTATTTTATATAAAGCTGGACTTTATTATTTATTCTATTCATTGTTTTCCTAGAATACTGGTAACAGCTGTCCAAACACAGCTATTAGTAGATGAAAAATTCTATATTATAGGTTAAGATACTAGATGTATGGTTAATTTTTTTTGTTGTGGGATCAACAGAATTTGATAAAGATTTTGCCATAACATAAAAAATACTTTATATTACCTATTGCCCAATAAAATATTCATGTAACAGAGCTCAAAGAGAGAAAAAAGGAAAAGGACATTTACATTGAAACACATACAAAAAGTTTTTTTTTTTTAAATAGCTAGGCCATAGTTTGTAGGTAATAAAACCATAAACTTTGCTCACAGTGTCATGACTTCCTTTTATATGCAGTTCTTCCCTTTGACATCAACAACCACATACTCAAATTACACTTGAGCTTCTACTTCATAAAAAGTGATTCCTCATTTATACTTACCCATGAGAATAACAGATGTAGATTGCAGCCGACCTCCATCTCCTATTTCTAGGCTAAAAATAAGCACTTAAGCTTTGGTGGAAGATATGAGGGCGTTTGCTAAGAGTGTTTTGCTGAGAGTGTTCATGGAGGATGCAAAGACAATCTGCCTGTAAGGACAGAAACTCCAAGGACTTAAGCCCTTGCCTTCTGGTATATGGAGAACACCTTCAGTGTCACTGTTTTCAACCTACAATGATGCAATTTGAGCAGTTTCCAACCCTACTCTGGCTGGGTTTAGGCTACAGTTATCATCAAGGTTATGTTAAATAGTGGATAGTAAACTTCCCATCTAGGTACTATAAAATACTGAATAACAAATATCTAATTAATTCTGATCCAGTTCTTATCAATTAAGGCCTGAAAAGATCACCTTGTGGAATATCTTGCAATATATGGAAGCCAGGTACAGCATTTAGCATGTCAGAGTCTTTAGCCTTGTAATTTTCTGTGGCTTACTACATCATTACATTTTGTATATGATAATAAATTATATATATATAATTGGAATCATGCATTGCAAGTCCAATTGATATAGAAGTATATAATTCACTTCTATATTATAATACATAATGCATTATATAAATCTTACAATTTATTCCAGGAGTTATAAACTCAGGTTTCATCTGCAGAATTCAAACTGTTGGTTGAGTCTTACAATTTCCTGCCTCTTAGCTCAACTTCATTCCATTCCAAGATCAAGACAGAAATGAAAATTAGAAACAAAGTTAACTATACTTTTCAGCACTGTGGTACAGTGAAACATTTCTCTGAGTCACTGAAAATAATACAAGGAGATTACTGTTACATGAGATCTCTGGGTTACCATTTCAATATTCTGGATGAGCTCCCCTGCTGAATACTCCTGAAGAAGATACTACCACCAACTTCTCAGAAAGTTTCAGGCCCCCCAGGCTGTGAGGTTCTGTCTAACCAGGTAACTCTCCTGCCTCCAGCTGCCACCTGAGAGACAGGAGTCCTTGATCTAATTGCCTGTCTCTGGGTGTAGTAGGAACCCCTCAGAGTGACACAGTCCCCTATAAAGTTTGAATATTCTGATTTACTGATGATCTTGAGTTTATAGATTAATGATGTAAACAAGCAGGAGTTTTTAACATTCTGTTGTTTTTTGTTCTCAGGATAGGAACAAGAAAGTAAGGGTCATTTAGAAATGGTCCCATTTCCAAAATGCAATTATATTCTTTCTGTTTACCCTTCACACCTGATTCCCTTCTTGAAGCCTAGAAAAAACAGGTCCCTTCTCCTTCATCAGGCTACTGTAAACACAGCTTAGTACCTCTGCTGAACTTTTGTCTGGCTGAGACCAAGCCCTCTTTGCTATTTTTTTTCTCTCTTCTGCCAAAGTGTACATCTTCTGTGTAAGATGTGCTCCTTTCTCTTCTAACACCATATTTCTTCATTCAGATCCTGATAATGTCCTATTGCTCCAAAGCCTCTTCTAAGGGGAAAAATAATTTATTTTCTGCTTTATGCCATCTCCTGACAATTCAAGTACTTTGTTGGTCACAGTGCAATTGTTAATAAATGTGGGGTTTTTTCTGCAGTAGGAGTACTGCCCCACTATAACTGAGGCAGCATCCCTGAATGGGGCTGCTATGGGTTGTACCTGAAGGAGAACTCAGGGAGCAGGGGAAAAATACAAATGTAAACAGATATTATTGTAAATCAAGTGGCAACAGTAGGCTGCTTTAAGGACCAACACAGCTATAATCTGTAGGATTCTTTGCCTGAATCTATATTGTAGCTTGATAGGAATCTCCTTCCTGAGAGCTCCTGTTCTTTTTCCCCCAACTTTAGCTTCTGGGCAAGGGAATGAAAAAATGCTTTGCTAGTGCAGCCAGTTCTCAGCTACTGGAAGAGGCTGTGGGAGTTATCAAGTGCTAACATAAACTGGAGCAGCCATTTCTATCACTTTTTTTGGATTCAGCCCCATAGATTCTTGGGTAAGAGCTGTCATCAACTCAGATCACAGTCTTTCAAAAGTCTTTCAGAAATGCAATACTTCCAACACTGTGCAAAGAATATAATTTGATGTAGACTCTGGCCGTCCACCTTAAAAGAATATATGCAAAATTAAGTGCTTCTTAGCTGTAGGGTAACTCCTTGTAAATGACAGTAGTTGGCCACAGTTTCTAGGGCAGAAGCTACACGGTAAATAGTGAGGAAACCACCAACATATTGGTACTTGTTGAGCTTTTAGTAGGTTTTAATGTTCAAACGAGAAGAGTGTATTCCTGAAGATGTATGGCAATAAACTACCAAATAAATGGTTTAGAAAAAAAAGGGGAACACTGCCTTTTACTTTCTCTCTATCTGCATTGAAAATGCACTTTCAGAAACACTGCAGTCAGCAAAGGGCCTGTAGGTGCATGCCTGACACTGAACAGAATAGGAGCAAGATGTAAAAGTCTATCTGCAGAAATAACAAAATTCTCCATCCTCTATTTCAGTTGCTGAGTCTACTACTCAGAATGATAAGCTCAAGAATGCTTTACTGCAACGTTGTTGGAAGAAAGCCCAGGTTAAAAGATTAGAGCTTTGTACAATCCTTAGCCACAGGATTTCTCCCTGAAATTAAATTCTCTCTATTAATATACCTTCTCATCCCCTGCCTTTCTTAATCAAGAAACCACTTTAGTGTTTTCCTGTACCCTAGAGAGCCCTCCGGTCACTGTGCTGCAGTCTGTCTTCTGGAGGCAAGGCAGAGAGGGTTACCACCATCATTGTCTCTTGGTTCTCAAGGAAAGTTTAGTTCAAATGAACATATTTTCAGAAATTTTCAGTTTAAAGATAAGCTATCAGAGTGTTCCTGACAAATCCTACTAAGCAGGTGAAGTAATCCAGAAAGTTAAAATATGCCATGTTTTAACATATATATGACAGTGATTTTTTGGAGCCAACAGAAGAGTAACAGGCGTGTGGTGAACAGGCAGATCATGACTCAGGTCTATATCCATCTCCACTACTTTCCCTGGGGCATTTTCACCACAGTACATCTTGAATTTCCTTCCTTCTACGCAGAGTGAATGACACAAAAGCAAATATAAACATCAAAGAAACAAGAAGTATGTACTCTTTCTGCCAGGACTAGTGCAAATACGTATTAGTTTCAGGAAACAACTGCCTGGGGAAAACCTTTTCTCTACCTTATACAACCCTGAACATCTTGCGGCTGTCATGATGTCAAGATCCTCTGACTGGCTTTGACCTATGAATCCTAACCCTACCAGCAAGCAGATCTTGTTTCATTGCTCTTCTTTTTCTTCCAGATTATTGTTTATTAGTTAATACTTCCTGAATTGTTAACAATATATAGTTATACCTTCTTCTATATATTTGCTTCAAAACAAATTATGAGTCAGGAAATGCAGACTGCCGCTGGGAAAGCAAATAGGGAGAAGAATAAGATAAGAACAACAAAACCCAGGAGCGTTTATGCACATTAATAAGTAGAGCTGCTTTAGAATAGCTTCTCTTCTGGTTCATTTTAACTGTCTTTTTTTAAACATTGAAACAGTTATTGCTTTAGTGAAAGTTAATGCAAAAAGATAAGATTATTTTCCCCATTTTCAATGACTGAACTATTTTGGGGGGGTTGGTGTACCTTTTAAAATGTCTTCTCAAATTTATATAAAATGAAGAACTCTCACAGAAAAGCACATTTCAATAAAAAATAAACATTGTTAAAACTGCTGATAAGGATTTCATGGTTTTGTGCTATGATCTTTTTTTTTTTAACATTCCAAAAGACAGTCTTAGCTGGGTTAATTTTTTCTAGTTAGAAGTGTGTTGAGGTGCTCATTTAAAGGAAAGTGTTCTAAAGCTGTTTTGAAATGAGACCTGAAGAAATCAAAAGGCTGGGGGTTGGGGGATGTTAAACAGCATCATATTTTACATCTCTCCCTCTTGGACAACTCCATCTTGTTCTGGGACAGTCAAAGAATAGTTACATCTTTCCATACATTGACTTAAATTGTTGTAAATTAGATGAATAAAAATTCATTTGGACTGGGATAACAGCATGTGAGGTTTTTCACGTTATGTGATAGTAGATGTGAAAACTACCTGCTGAAACCAGAAATTATTAAAGGCATTTTGTCAGTTGTGAATCTTTTTGTTAATTATTGAATTTTTAACCTGAAGGTCTCAGCACCTCTTTCCTTGTGGGACAGACCTAACTGTGAAGAAACAGCCGTTATTTGAAGAACAACTTCATAAATGGCCCAGAAGAATTAGGAGAGTTTGGAAGGACCTTTTCTTTCCAGAAGCAGAGAAAACAAAGAGCATAGCCAAACATTTTCTGTAAAAGCCAGAGGCAATGAACAAACACAGTTTGTAAGCAATCAGATCAGCAGTCAGTGCTATATTGATTCATGTCTGCTATGACTGGTCTCCCTGATATATAAAGAGGATTTCAGTGCTGGGAATGAGAAATTAGCTGATAGTAAAATGGCTGTGACAGCCAAGAGGCAGAGGCAGCCAGTGACTTCCTGCCTAAATTATTTTTTGTCTGTTTGCTGGCTCAGGTGTGTGTGATATATGCACACTCCTTAGAGATCTGACATATCTCCCATCAATCTCATGAAATTTGCATGTCCTGAACTTTCAGTATGGACTCCTTTCTTTTTTTTAACATCAGAATATCTCAAAAATTCAAGAAAATACCAGAAAACATTGGAAACAAAGTTAGTGACATTGTCTTAATGTGATCTGAGTCAGGCTTTTCCTTCCAGCTAATTGGCATGTATCAAAGTTAAATTCTACTATAAGCCATCCTACAAAGATAAACAATCTGAACAAACGAACACAGAATAAAATTAAAAAAAGAGACTAGGGGAAAGCATAAAATTAGGGGTTTTTTTTGTGTGAACACAAAATACAAATCTTCTGCATTGCTCAAATGGTGCTGCTTAACAAGGAGAAATTTCCTTGAGTCCACGTTTAGTTGAAGTTTGCATGCTTCCCTGGGTTCTAATTTGTATTAAATGAAAATTGCACTTCAAATTAAAAGTAATGTTAAAAGAGGACAAACGCGAACATATTAATATGTTAGTATAGGGCTGTCCATATCCTCTGTCAAGGAGATGAGGAAATTTTCTCTCTAACTGCACATCTGAGAGGCTGGGCAGTAACACAAGTAGGCAATTTCCACATGATCAGCAGGTCAGATTTAATCACAAGACCTCAAATTTGAGTGCTGCTGGCCAGGAAGCATGGATAGTAAAGCTGGGAATATATTAATTTGATATACAGTATTCTAGTGAAGCCCCTGTCGATTCATTAGTGGAGATGAAATCTACCCTCACATCAAATACTGGATGATCGAGGCTTCCTTGCTGTTCTCTAAGCGAAGTGCCCTCAGACCCAGCTCTGCAAGGCAATGCCCTCTTCACCTTTCGGCAGTTCAAAGGCTGTTTGGCCTTATATCTATGGTTGATTAATTTGAACAATTTTCTAGAAAATGAGGGCTTTTGACCTGTTTTAAATTCCAGATTTACCTTTTAGAGCAGGCCTTCTGTAGAGTATCTCAGTGCACTGTTCCTCCTGCGCGAGAGAAGACAGCTGGCCAGGAGGCCTGCACTGTTCCCGCACACCAGGTGGCCTGGCCGCTGGCTGCTCCACCTCAGGAGAACCCAGAGCCACCATGGCCTTTCTCGTTTTGCCCCTGAGGCAGCTTGTCTGTTGCTGTTTGGCACTGCGGGCTCTGGGCAGATCCCCAGTATGATGCAGGCAGTGCAGCATATTTTTTTTGTTATACACAGGCTCCAAACCAACTGGAACTGGACCCCAGTTTTTACCTTGAATGTGATTGTGGACTTTGTTAAATATAATCTAAGTTTACTAACAGCAAAGAATTTACCTGGGTGTACACATGGGCCCGGCTGACACTTACAGCTCTGAGTCACGCAACATTGAGTTCTCTTTTAAGCAGATTTGTATCTTACCTGTAATTCTGATGGGCACTTTTGGAGAGAGAAAGACAGGCAGTGAAGGGATATTTTGCATTTTTACAAAAAGCTAAAGCAACAAAACCTGGGGCTTGTGATTCCATGACTTGTGATGGATAATTAAATACAAATGAATGAAAATCAGATTACTTCATATGAATCCTGGGCCTATTGAGACCAATGGACATTTTGTTACTGGCATCGACATACATAATGACTTCTGCATCTTTTCTTGCATTTCAGATAAAATACAATCTTTCAGCTCAATTTGAAAAGTATTCGGAAATGAACTCATTAACTGCACAGTTGGAGTTCTCTTTATCTGCTGCTTTGTTAAACTCATGAAGTGGAACCTCTAAAATTCAGGATGGTATTAACAAGGATGAAAACATAATAAAAGTATGAGCCCATCTGAGCTAAACGATTAACGACACAAATTATTCACTGAGTTTTACAGCTGTCTAGCTATCACAAAAGCATAAACATTTATGCATTTTTAAATGCTGCAAAGTACAGGCTTATTTCTGCAGACACCTGGCTTTCTTCACAGGCTTCCAGAAACACCTCCTCTACCTCTCTAAAGAGCTTACCTACTCAGATGGAAAGGAAGAAGGTAGGTTTCAGAAGATTCCTTGCCTATCCTTATAGGAGCAGTGGCTTGCTTGGTGGAAAGAACATGCCATTTCAGGCCTAAAAGATCCTTCCAAACATAAAATATCCTTCTTTTGTCCAGAGAGGGTATTTCTTGTCCAGAGAGGGTATTTCTTTGGATTCACTGCCCCTTTATAGAGGTTTCAGCCATTTGAGTCAGTCAGAGCTAAAGGGCTATGTGACTCCAGATGTTTTACTGGAACTTATGCTAAAGAACTGTAGCAAATCGCTGCAACTCATCAGTTTTCCAATAGTATTCCATATATATGTTAGCACCAAGTGAAAGCACAGAGGTAGGTCTAGTCAATCACAGAGAGTGAAATCTATTTGACAACAAGTTATGACATTCCATGTGCCAGTTGTCTCCTTTCTATCAGGTTTTAGGAATAATAACACATTATAAACACACAGACAAATGCTAGCTGCAGCTGAATGTAATCTGCAAATATGCCAGTGAGGTTCCTTGATTTGGATTAGGAACAGAACTTCAAACCCCCTGATGTTTGTGCTCCTGTATCAAAAGACTCAAAGTTTGTGCTGAGTTTTCTTTAAGAAGGAAAACAGAAAGTGGAATAGGTATACCTTAGTCGTATGTAGGATAAGGCCTCAGAAATATTTAGCAAAAGCTTAACTGTTGAACCAGAAATGCTATAGTGGGTGTGATTTAATTGCACAAGCAATAAAGTGGTCTGTTCCAAACCTTTTGCATCTTGTCATGTAACTTACTAGCGATGATCTTGGGCTCTTCATGGCCATAATACTGATGTGCTGAAAAAAGTCGAAGAGTAGTAATTCTTGTTTACTGATGAAAAGTCCAAATTTTTAAAACTGTAGCTCTTACTCTCATGTTTTTTATTTAACAGTTCATTACTATGATGAGTCACTTGCAGTTGAAGGGAATTGGGATGGGTCAAGGCTAACACATACTCTCCTGACCTACTTGCAAAGGGCAACTCTGTTGCAAAATTAATGATGTTTTTTAACCTATAACCTGGCTTGGCATTGCTACCACGTATTTCACCTCAATACCTGTCTTAATCTTGCTGTGCCATGGTTGCTTAACGATGCCATAGCTTTCCCTCACTTCAGATTTCTGTTGCTGCTTTTTCACAGGTAAGGCCTCAAAGTTGTACACTGCTGTTACATTTTTGAGGCAGGTGAAAAACAAACTGCACACATGGACAAGAAGCCTTGTTTGCTCTAGAGAAGCACTTTTTGATATTATTTCTTGTTATATCTAGAGAATTGTTTTTATTAAGGGCTGCATGAACTATGTTCGTAACAGTGTTAGCAGGATTCCAGCTATTTGAAAACGTGTTAAACTCCAAGTTACCTGGACTTGTAAAGGAGACAGGCTCATCCCTTGTGCAGTGAGTGGGGCATCAGGGAGCACTAAACTGCCCTACCCTGCTTGGTCACCAGGCTGCAGAGGGGAGGTCATGCTCTGATTCTGTTGGGAAAGGATTCTTACATTTAACTCCTTTCTCATGTTCAATATATTCAAGGCCCATTGTGAGAAACATTTAGTAACCTAAGATGTGGCAAACTGGGTTGAAATCTGGGGCAGAACCCTTGAGTACATGAGAAGGCCAGGAAGGCTGTTTTATGCAGTATCATGGTTTCAGAAGGAAGAATCCCTCCCTTTTTAATGAATAACATGGTCACAGACAGCACCCCAGTTAGCTACTTAAAGATTAAATTCTATTGACTTGCTTTTAGTTCACAGGTTTGATTTGGTCACAGACATTTTGTGCCAAAGTGCTTAAATGTGGTTAAGCCATAGTGAAAAGAGTATGAAGAAACAAACAAAATATTGCCTCTATGTTTTCGCTTCATCAGTGACTGTGTTCCTTCAGTTTTTATGTCAGTATAACTTGACTGAAATCAGCTTTTTCTGGCATCCCATGGGATTTTAAATTCAGCCAATTGCTTGTCTAGCAGTTTGTTACAGATTCAAGGAATCTCCTGTGATGTTTAAGTGCATTAGTCCTTCATTCAGTGTTGGTACTTTTAAGGGGAAAAGACAGAATTATTCCATTACCATCCTTTTTTCATTTATTTAAAAAAAAAAAACTATCGTTCAAAGAAAAAAATATCTTTAGTCAACAAATAGCTTGCATGTATATCTGCCAGGAAGGCATGCGACTTCTTCATGGGTTCATAAGTCCACAGTGAAAGACACGCCACATCTTCTTACTGGATTTGGAACTCTAGATCCCATTTCTGTACTGGTTCTTAATCTGAGCTGTAATCACATTCTCCCTAAATCAGAACTGCTGCTTGACACAGCTACAACATATGGGAATGCTGCTAAGTAACTGGGAGAGACAGCAGCCTAAAGCACTGTAGTGATTGTCAGCACATAGTATGCTTTTGATCTGGCCCAGTTAGACCACTATGAGACAAGAACTGGGCCCAGTCTGGAAGACAGCAGACTACAAGGAACATTCACAATAGGCATTATGGACACAACTGTGCCAGGTCTGGCTTCTCCACCCTACAAAGTCCTCCAACTTTATCCCAGCAGACTTTGTGCCCTCAGGTGATTCCTGAAGGCATGTAACACGCCCATGTCATTCATGTTATCAAACTATGCCCTTGACGGGTTGCAACACAGCATCTACATTATTTCAGACATGTTGAACTCAGAATTGTGTTTTAGGAGCCCAGAAACTCTAATGCTCAGAAATACAAATCCAAGCCCTATGTGGTGCGGATATGAATGAACTGTTCCACTTTGACCCTGCTGTATCTTGCAGTATGTATGGAGTATGTGGGGTCTTTAACCTCCAGGCTTATTGGTCCTGTTGAGAGCAAGAAATATTTCTGCTGAGGGTAGAGGAAGGAGTCAGTCTTGTTAAGCACCAGACAATGGTGTAGTTTTATCACCCGAAAACTTAATAGGTAACAAACAAGACATTCATAGGTGAAATGTAAATGCCTTTGATATGTATCAGGCCAAATTTGATGATCTAAGGTCTCTTCTAACCTTAATTTCGGTGAGATATGCCACACAGGGAGGTGTCTCACCAGGGGTCACTGGGAAGCAAACTACAGCCCACAGAAGAGTGGCCTGAATTGTTTCCTTTAGCAATTTTTTTTAGCATGACACATTACCATCTCATCAGGTAATATATGACAGGGGAAGACTTCTGTTGACTAAGAAAAGAAATTATACATTTTATGAGGAAAAAGTACTAAGACAGCACTGTGGTAAATCAGGTAACAGCAACATAACAAGTAAAATTATCCCATAAAAATCTACTGGCGTGGAGCAATGGTTATAATGTAGGTCTTATCTTAGGTGTAACGTGATGGTAGGGATTGCAAAAGAGATGTGGAAACTGTGATCACGTTGTATAGCAAACAGGACATTGTTCCACTTCAGCACGCAAAGGAAAAATTCTCTTCTATAATCAAATAAACCTGACTAAATCATCAGGATACCATCAATTGCACTTGATGAATTGCCACTTATACTGTGCAGAACACAATTTTGGCAAAGCATCATACTGGCAGAGTACCAACCCTGCCATGCTCATGAGGCAGGCGTGTCTGACTTGGCAGAGAAATCCATTGGTGTTGAGTGACTTTAGGCTCCTCTCCTACCAAAACGATCCCTGCTACAAATGTGAGGTGGGCACACTGTCAGCACATCTCTGAAGGGCAATTCTCCCCAGATACTCATAATGTGGTTGCTGGTGGACCTTTGGGCTCTCTTTCTGTATTGAAAGGGCAAGTACTAATAACAGACAAGACAGACAGTAGAGGAAAACAAGGAGTTAAATGAATAATTAAGTAGTGCAAACGAGTTCTACATAATTTCAATAATACATACTGCACTAGCATCCTGCTGGTCATGAAAACACATCACCTATGTATTTGATACATTATGCATTAGCCAGTAATGGACAAACCCACATAAAATTGCAGGAAGAAGACTTTTATGTATAGAATTTCAATTTTCAAAAAGTTCCGTTCCAGTGCACATGCCAGTAAGTGCATTGTTCTTATCACAGAGCTTGCCTAGGTCATGGTAAAGAAGAAAGATTTTACAGCTGAAGAATCTTAAGCTATTAACTTTCACATAAAAGAGTCATCAAAATATAAAGTACTTGATGTCTTTAAGAGCCTATCTCTTTAAGATCCTAGTTTCTATGGAGAAATTAAACCATTAGGAGTTGAATTAGGACAATTACGATTTATATATTAATCCCCCTTAGAAGTATAGCATTTTTTATGCTGCCATCATAATCTAATCATCTAAAGTTGAATGATTTAATGTGAACTGCACAACCCAATGCCAAAATAGACACATATAGTTATATTCAAAAAGAGTATCTATTATATCTATCAGAATCTGGCACCATTTAGAAAACCACTCCTAGGAGATGTTATCTTTGACACTCAGGTTCCCATTATTCAAAGTTGCTTTTCTTTTCCTTAAAAAGATCCAGAAAGTTAAAAATACTTGGCAGAACTTAACTACTTTTTGTGAGTGATTGTCACACTATATCCTAAAACGCAATATTACAGTATTGCTGCTTAATGTATAAGGCAGGTGTCCCAGAGGTTAATCCTTGTATTAGTTCAATGCCAAGATGATACAGTAGCTTGAAAGCAATGATACCTGGGAAAGCGAACTCACCATTTTGTCAATAATCACTCAAAGCCAGCCTTACATTTCCACACATTGCCAGGCAGAAGGACAAGAGGTAAAAGAAAAGGGTTAGCCCATAAATATGGTATCTGTCCCGTAGTGCTGGGTGGATGCTGCATTCCACTAAACTCTCTATAGATCTGGGAAAAACCAACAGTGAGAGAACGTGGTGTACTTTATCTCAAGTTTTCATTTCATAAATCTGGCAGTAGTTTCTTACCTTTGGAACAGAAATGGGGTGACCTGTGCTGTCCATCTGTTACTTATGGAAGAGAGTGTATCAATCAGGTTGTTCAGACACTACTCTAAAGGAACAGGAAGAGATGCAATGACCTAAAATGTTTAAATTAAGTAGATTCTGTCTCAGGACAGCATTTCCAAAGGTCTAGTAGGACCTTGTGATGACAGGCTAAGACCCTCTGGGAACCAAAACAGTCATGTGGGAGCTAGTGAGGGCTGGCTGGTGAGATCTTGTTTCTCTTGGAAAAGCAGAGTGGGAGAGCAGCCACATGGACGCTCAGCTATACACCTAATCTGATTAAGGGATAAAACAGGCATCTAGCAGAAATACTTTAGAAGCAGAGGCCTGATGTTTTGGTCTGGAAGGCTGATCTTAGGGAGGTCCTCTTCAAAGACCCACTAATCAAAAGATATGATCTGGCTAGGGCTTGGCAAAAAGTAACAGATTCTTATCATTGTCAGCACTGGAAACCAGCAAATAAAATCCAAGAACTTCTTGCAGAAGACAGAGCAGTCTGTCTGAGCTGGATGTTTTCTGCTACTTGGTATCAAAAAATGTTCCCTTTCAACCACTTATCCATATGGGTGTGCCATGATGCCTCTTCTCTGCAAATGATCCACAGTTGAGAAGATATGGTAAAAACCCCTTGAACTTGTTAACAGCTGAAATAGTGGGAACTGATACCAGTTGATGATAGAGGTGCCTGCCCAAGCTCCCAATTATTTTATTTTGGAAAAACAGAAGTGCCAGGTAAGATACGCAGAACTGAGATCGTACAAGACATGTACCCCAATCCCAGTTGCCGTGACAGGAACCTGACTCAAAAATTCAGCTGCCTGTGCTTCTTCCTTAAAACGCACACTGCTGGCACATGGAAAGAGCTTTGACTCTAGATTAGAACACAGCTTTGAATGATGGACTTTCAGATAAAGAAACTTCCATCCTCTGGAAAACGCGTGATGAAAAATATCTGTAAACAAATCCAGCCAACTCTAGATAGCCTCCTCTGGATGCATGGAAAAACTGTCTCCCTCTGTCCCCTGATGACCCCACCCCACAGCCCCTGGTGCTCTGCCTGTGGGGCCTGCCAGCCTGTGTGCCCACCCACCCCCAGCTCTCCCAGCATCTCCACTGAGTGTGCCCAGTTATAGTGAGGGCAGGCACAGCCACCCCATCCCACCAGCATGTTCTCCAGGGACCAGGGTGCCATAGGTTGGGCATTGCCAGTTGGCAACCTTCCTCCTTGCTGTCCAGCCAGTTGCTGTGACACTAAGCCTTGTTCACACCAGACACACAAATCAAACAGCTATATGGTCCAGCACGGTGCCCGGCCGTGCTCTTTTGGATTTGACCTTGACAGCCCAACTCAACTGAATTTCTTTGTATCCAGTGTGGGCCTCAATCTCATTTCCTTTTTGGTATCCTGTAACCAGGTGAAGAGCAGTCCTCCTGAACACCTTCAGAGATGAGAGAACAGGAGATTTCCCAAAGTCATAAGCTTTTATGGGTGGAAAGGGTCCTTGAAAAGAGACTGGGGTCAGAGAACAGACCTGGACGCTACAGCTAAGACACATGACCTCCAGCTCAAGATGATCCGTAGGTTGGTGTATTCTTGGAGTAGGTTGAACTGTTCTGGGAGGACACTGAGATGGTGGCTGGAATCACAAATGGTGGTCAGCCTCTCTCAACTGCCCTGCCAGAAATGCTGCAAGAGGATCAGCTGACAACATTATCAAGGGAGACTACTGTGTGTGGAAGCCCTTCCTCTTCTTTGGTGGCTCTGACCACCTGTGAGAAAGAGAACAAGAATGGTTGAATACTACATGTGCTGGGCAAGCCTCAGTTTTCTCAGTCTTCTCCTGTCTAGAAGGACTGTTTTGCTTCAGGGTTGTTTTTTTTTTCAGGCATACTTGCATCACCAAGAAGCCTGGAGACAACTATGCTGCCAGGAGACCTAGGTCAGGTGAGGTGTTGTC
The DNA here is from genome assembly GCF_015220075.1 of Falco rusticolus. NCBI lineage: Eukaryota > Metazoa > Chordata > Aves > Falconiformes > Falconidae > Falco > Falco rusticolus. Next base: position 74,569,125 of record NC_051187.1, on the reverse strand, counting down.
TTCTGGGTTAGTTGCTAACCCTGTGCCCCTGGAGCAATCTGCTGATGGCACATCCCTCACTGTCCTTGGGGCCCACATGGCAGGACTGGCTCTGCAGCATGACCAAACTCATCAGCTGTAGCAGGCTGTCCTCGAAACCCAACAGCAGTCCTCTGCCGCCAAGGAGTGTAATCTAATCACCTTGAAAGACCTTTCTTCCATACCGTTCCTTTGTTGGCTCAGCTGGTCATTAGCTCTTGCACAATCCAGCTGTGACGGTCTCTGTGCATTCATGGTTATCAGGGTAAGGTCAGCAACTCTGGTTCCAGCTCTTCGTACAATTGATTTTGCTGCCTTGTTATACACTGCAGATTTTACTTCTGCTCCTAGTGGCTCTGTTAACCTGCACATTAATAAATCAAGTTGCGCTGACCACAACAAAGAGGAACCGATTTAACTTGTTTTGTTGGTAAGTCCTATATGATCTGGTCCCCTGATAAGTAAAGGCTCATGTGTTCATACGTTGTTTCAGTATCAAAGCCACTGCACAAACCTCCACAGTTTTCAGCTTTGAGTTTTTCTTAACTGATCAAGTACCTCATTGATTCTCCTAGCGCTGTGCAACCCCCACAGTGCCTGCGGGTGCTGAAGCTCCAGTGCATGCATCTTCGTCCGCCATCTCCTCTCTCCTGCCTTGAGAACTGAAGACTCATCACCCTGTCTTTGATTCAGGTTTGGTCAGGCATCGCTTTTTCTGCTCTTGTAAGGACAGATTGTTACAGACTTGCCCTTAAATGTAGGCATATAAACATACTAAACATTTATGAATGTATATTTCTGATGCTGCCTACCTTTTAATCTCTTTGATCTCTTAATTTCTTTTTGCCTGCTTAAGTTCTAGCCCCCTTAGTGACCCTGTTCTGTATAGCACGGAATAGAAAGAACCGCCTTTGCTGGCACGGTGATATACTGGTCTGACATGATGTGCTGACCACCAGCTCCTCGCCCCGACGCGCTGGTGAGCGAGCAGCAGCAGGAGGGAGCGGGGGGCGCACAGGGGCTTAGCCGAGGTGCGAGCTGCGTTCGGCCGGGGCTGCGAGCGGCCCTCGCCGCCATGTGAGCTGCGGTCACACCGGGAGCAAGCGCACGTCCCAAAGGGACACCACGCCGGCGCCGCTCCGGGCGGGACGGCCGGCGGGACACAGCTGGGAGAGCCGGAGCGGGAGGTGCGCTCGGCAGCGCCGCTCCGCCACCTGCTGCCGGAGGCGCGGGCCGGCGGGGCACGGCGGCACCCCTCCCCCCTCGTCCCCCTCCCCGCTCCTCCCTCCTCCCTCTCCCCCCCTCCCCGCTCCTCCCTCCCCCGCTTTCCTCTCTCCCCCCGCCTCCTGCCTCCCTCCCCCCTCCCTCCCGGCACATCACCCACTCCTGGCTCCAGCCCGGCACCGGGTGCCTCCTGTCGGCGCTGCCGGCGTGACATCTGGCAGCCTAAGGAATACAGGCACCAGATTACTACACGTGACGGTAAAAAATTCTCTTTAACCCTTTACGACTTCAAATACTAATAAATATCGTTCGCCTGTGTACAGGGAGGTGCTGGTGAATAAACCGTGCCCTGGACTGTGGCAACTACTGATTGCAAAGAGGTAACTGCCAGTTAGTCGTTTTTTGACATTTATAGGCATTATACTCATTCTTAATGTCTGAGTCTAAAATGTATTGAATATGTACATTTATCATCCGATCGGGTGTGTTCTTAACCCCTTCCCTACCTGGATGTCTCTGTTTTACATTTTTACATGATGCAGGCGTTTCTGTAGTTGTAACTAAGGCACAGCTCCCTCTGCTGCAAGTACTAAAGATTTGGGTTTTAACTGCTTGGAAGCGGGTTCTCCATGAAAATTAGGAAAAGCACTCACAGAAAGGACTGTTTTCCACCTCCAAATAGATGCTGTTGAGAAATCTGTAGAAAGAGTATGTCTAAGTGCCTTACGCTTCAACTTATTTGGCTGCAGCTACTTCCTCACACGATTTTCCCATCCTGGAACCACTATCCCTGCCCTGTGGGGCTGCACCTGGGTGCAATCGCCTCCTCTAGAGTCTCTGCACTAGCAGGGATACTCAGACCTTAGCAGAGCAGCAACAGGCCTGTGCTGCTCCCCGGCAGGTCACCAAACACATCATGGAGCTTCAGAGGCAACATATGGAGCAAGCCCCTAAGTCCTGTATAGGCCACGTGCAGATCGCAAGCTGCATATAGGCACCAGGGTACAGGAAACAAAGTTTAAATACATCATCCCAGAAATGTGTCCTTTCTGTCCTGTCTTTAGAGATGTCAGTCACAGCATAGACACCTGCTAATATTTCTTTGGCCTAAATATTCAGCCTGGCCACCCTGGGGAGTCTCACCCCTTCCCATTGGAATGCTTGCAAGCTGTACAGAGTAAAGCAAATCAGAGTAAGGCAAACATGAGACCTGGCTGATACGTTAAGCAGTTCTCAGGTAGTCAGATCCTCTGACAACCCAGTCTGAATAATGTCAATAAGCCATGTTTTTTGGGGTGTTGCTAAATATGTCATCTCTTCATGTGGAACAGACATGCTGGCAATCATGCAGACCAGGCAATGGGGAATGACAGGCATTTCTGGGTATCAGGAAGAAATCCCTTTTGGTGTGAGGGATAAACTGCATTTCTCTAAGGGAAATCAGAACCAACCACTCTAACTCACAGACATCTAAGGGCTGCCTGCCCACAATGCAAGCTGGCTGGTCTGAACCAGCAGTAAATAACCCTACTGCAGATGCTCACAGTTACATAGGCAGTATGTTTAGCTGCCAGCTAACCTATAGAATGGGAAAACAGCTAAGACTGGCTTGCATTCTGTGTCCCTCTTAACTTGGCTTAGAGAGCTAGTGGGAACGATGAACTGTAGAACTTCATGAACCTACAGCCATCTACCAATCTCCCCTCATCAGGATGTGATTGTTATTACAGCTACATGACTGACCAGTTCAGAAATAAAGATGGTAAGTTCAGAACTAATTTGAAAGTAAGGCACATTCCTCAAACTTGATATATTTCCTGCAAGTCTCAAGCAACTAGGCCACAAAAAAAAAAAAGTTTCTATTATCTCTGCTTTAATAGAGAAACACAGCAGTGCTTCAGATCTTTATAACAGTGCACAATGCAGTTTTGTCTCATGAATTTTTCAAGGAAAAGTGGGGGCCTGCTGTTAAATGGGAGAAATAACCTGGCATCAGGTGACAGAAGAAGCTCAAGTACTCAACACTGATATAATAATTATTTACTTCTTAAAAAAAAAAAGAGGAGAAAAAAAAAGTAAAATCTGTAGTGAAAAAAAGAAAGAATTTGAAAAACACAGGATGTTAGTTCAGTCCTCACAAACAGTTAACAGGGCCTTGGGAGAAGGAACAGCCACCATAAATAAGTCAACTGGGGCACAATAGGATAAGTTTAAGGAGAACCAAATGGTTAATGAGACCAAACAGAAAATTACTGGAAGTATGTGTGAACGATCCTAATTAACATACTAAAAGGTCTACCCTCGAGCAAAGAGAGCTCCCTGCAGACAAAGCCCCCTCCCCACAGAACAGGCGGGGTGAAAATAAAGAGCGCTGTACCTTTCAATGGAGATGAGGCTTGTAAGAGCCAATGAGAATTGTGTGACTAAAGATAATTGTAAACAATTGTTCAAAGTGTATAAAAAGTTTTACTATGTGTTAAGAGGTGTGCTAGTTTTGCAGGTTTACCACCTGGCACCCATCTGTGCGCAGACATGCAATAAGCAAAGATCTCGATGCTGTGTGGATTGCACACCAGGTGAAGAACCCAGTTAGGATAACAACACTTCCTGGTCTTGGTCCTCACAGACAGGCCTGTTCCCAGACCCCTGTGTGTGCTAGCCTGCTTGGAAGAGGGGAGGGGCGGCCACCAGGAGGAAGCAATATTAGGGTCTACCTAAAAACTGGGTGCATTCAAGTCCATAAGGCTGTGATGGGACCCACCCAGAGCTGCTGAAATAGTTGGTCAGTGTGATTACAAGATAGTTGTTATTCATGAAAAAATCACGCTTGTCGTGGAATGACTGGAAAAAGGCTGATGCACCCAACACACAGCTGCAACTTTGAATGAAAGGAAGTCCCAAGGAACAGGGGCTAGTTCGCTTCCACTGCAGTCCCCAGAGGGATGAAGGAGCACTTCCCATTGGCATTTAATCCTAAATGCTTGCAGAACAAAGGAATAGCCAACACAGACTTTCCACAGGCAAATCACACTTGACCACACGATAGCTATGCACCTTTCCACTGACCTGCACCTCACCACTGACTGAAAGCAGCTATAAAGTGGCACACCCGGACCTGACACACCTCCTCCCACAGGTGTCTCCTTTAGGAAGCTGAGTGATGTTGGCTGGAGGAATGGACCCACCAGGCTGGGGCTGGCAGAGCAGCAATCAACTTCACATCCAGCTGGTGGCCAGCAGGTAATAAAGTATTCCAGGGGGACAATAGTGTTCAACCTCCTCCTGCTGGTAAAAGAAAATGTAAACAAGGGACAGTGGCCACAGGATACAGCTTAGGACTCTCAGGATGGACATTAGGAAAAACTTGACTGGAACAGATTACCCAAAGAGGCTGCATAATCTTCAGACTTCTAAGTTTTCTGAGACTTGGCCTGAAAACATCTGACCTGGTCTAGTATTGCCCATAGCCCTACTACATACATGAGATTAGACTATATGGAGGCATGGAAGGGCATCTTCAGGGTCCCTTCCACCAACATGTCTATGAACTGGTGTAACTGATTTCATTCCTGTCAGTAAAAATACTATTTCAAAGGAACCACCTTTAGTATGCAAAACCCATACATTTATTCATTACGGTCTACAACCTTCTCAAGGGGGGCAGTGGAAGGGGAGGTGCTGATCCCTTCTCTCTGGTGACCAGCATTAGGACACAAGGAAATGGGATGAAGCTGCATCAGGGGAAATTCAGACTGGACATTAGGAAAAGGTTCTTCACTGAGGGGCTGGCTGGTCACTGGAACAGGCTCCCCAGGGAAGTGGTCACGGCACCAAGCCTGTCAGAGTTCAAGAAGTGTCTGGATGATGCTGTAGTCATATGGTTTAGTTTTAGGTGGTCCTGCGAGGAGCAAGGAGATTGACTTGATCCTTATAGTCCCTTCCAAATTGAGATATTCTATGATTCTTTCAGTGATTAGCTTCATTCCCAAGACCCTCTGGGAAGATTTGCACTCTTAGCACAAGTATCTGCTGTGTACATGAGAAGATGTGACTTGTTCTCAGCCCAGCCAGTTAACTCACCATTTTGCTCCTGGGCACAAGGAAGGCACCTTTTCCTCCTCAGTATAATTTCATCACAGAGATAGCCACAGCTGAATTTATCATAGGCAAGAGGTTTGATTGGCAAATCCTTCCTTGTGCCACAACCTTGAAACAGTATCTGCAGTGACATACTAACACCTACAGTAGGAGGCATTCTTAAGATTCTCTGTTTAGAAATGTAGCTTCAACAAATTCAATTCCGGCTTGAAAGGTACAACAGCTTTGGCATATTGCTCAAGGAAAATATTCATGTAAATATAATTTAAATAAATTTAAATTAAAAAAATAAGATTTTCAGGCAGTTATCCCCACTCTGAGAAGCTCTAATGGTTAAGAACAAAAGCATTTAGCCGAGGAACAGAGGTGCCAGAACATCTGTTGTAGGTCTAACCATAATTCTATCATATACCCAACTTTCTACTAAACAAGGATTTGTGTTGTTCTTTACTTTTCCATTTACCCATTGCCAATTAAAGATCTCATTTAGGATTTGCTGACGATATGCCACAGAACAGCTGCTGTTAGTTTCTGGCTGACAGTATAGGCCAGCTTCTTGGAAGGCCAATGTTCTCTACAAGCACAGCATAAATGGAACAGGCAATCGGGATTAAATCACACTGCTAAAGGGGGAGGGGAGAAGAACGCCTGCAATACAGCCTTGTGAGGAATTACTGGTCATGTTAGTTCTCCAGATCTATCCCTGGCCTAATTAAGCTGCATTTTCACTGTAAAGCAGGCGAGCTGCCAGTCACAAAGTGAAACCTGCTTTCCAGTAACTGCCAGATAGAGCTTAAAGGTTTCTGTTTTAAGCATGAACATACTTTTAAGAGTGATGGGGCTTGAAGAGCCATGCTTGGGCAGAGCTTGAGCTAGCATTAAAATACAACTCTTTAATATAGCAACACCTAAGGGTTTTTGGTTTTTTTTTTGTTGTGGGGTTGTCTTTGTTGTTTTGTTTAGTTTTGGTTGTTTTTTGTTTTTGTTTTTTTTTACAGCCTAACTTCATATTTACTTCAAGGACTGCACATATTTCTTTTTAAGGTCACTACAATCTACACAGTATTGCTGAAGAACAGAATTTGGGGATTATAAAGTCAGGACCTGACAACAGTCCACCCCAGTTTATTCCTGTTTCTCTGTTCCTGAGCAGGCCAAGGGGTCCATAGCTCGCCTGCCACCTGCTGCCACCTCCACACCCTCTCTTGTCACAGGCAGAACAAGGCTCACAGAGATTGGGAAAGAAAAATGATGGCAAATACAATTATAATTTGTCCAATGGAGAGAAAGGCTTCCATTCCTACACATACATTATATAGTCACCCTGACAGCAAATGGCTATCCCTATTGTTTTGCAGAAGCTGACACTCTACGGTTTTCACACCAAAAAGGATTGTTGGGGAAAAGCCTTTTGCTTTATACAGCTAAGGAAGAGTTCACTATTTCTTTACCCTTTAGAAAAAAAAAACCCACCACACACACACACTTTTAAATGTTATACACCTAGCATTTTATCAGTGGGAGGCTCAGTGAAAGAAAACTCAACTTTGGGTTGTTTCTGCAACTGAGATTAGAAAGCATGAGTCATGCTGTAGCTAGGTGCTCCTGTCCCATCGCTATTTCTTAACTTTTGAGCTTAGCACAAGGCTTTTTCAGCCTGGGGCAAACAAGTAATGTAGGCGCCCTATTCAGAACAGTACAACTGGGCTCCTTCAACTCTTGTGGATGCAGCACAGGCAGAGCACAAACTATCAGCCTGTACTATGACATTTAGTCGAACTGCAGAGGATCTTTTCAGTTTTGTACTCAGGATTTGCTATCCAACTACAAAGACTGTATTAGTCCTTAAGCAATTAGAAACTCAGGCCATATTCCAATAAACAAATCCAATGGAAGCTGAAGCACGAGCAACCACCCCCACAGGCAGTCATCTAAACATAAGTCTTATTACAGGCATTCCACATGAGCAGTATTACAAGGCTTCCAGGAATCAAAAAATACCTCATCCTACACATCACCTATCAGACAGGGTGTACAAGCTCTGATGTACAGCAAAGGATCCACTAGTAGTAGTAGCAGCAGGCTTCAGCAAATGATGCCATTTCCCCTCAAAAAAATTTCCACATTTTGCTAAGAGGCCCCCAAAAAGCTGGATTTGCCAGTGAATTCTGCTCTTTGCCCATAGGCATCTGCATAATTTTCTCCTCCCCACCCCTCCTTTTACCATTACTTAAATGACAGGGATTCAACTACAACAAAACCCCAGTGAACAGATGCAATAGTAAAACAAGTTTTAGGAGCTAGACACTAAGATACCTTGTTAATTTGATTCTTAGGCCTAATTTCAAGCATGCCTTTTTCCAAATCTTCTCTTGTCCTTGCATTGGTAACAGACATGCAAAATTGGTAATGGAGAGATACACCAAGCACAAAGAAACCATGAGGTAGAATATTCTGCTTAGATAAAATCTGTCAACTGTTCTAATGTTGGTTTGCATACCAGGGAATATCTGACCACCACTCCCTAACAAGAAATCAACATTTATCCTTTTAAAGGTGTTTCACCAAGTCATTTTTGACAGGCAATTTTTTTTCAGCAATTGAGCAATGATCACAGTATGAGAAGCAGCAAAAGCACTTTATTTGCTGTAATTAGTGTCATTAGAAATATGATTGGTAAAAAAAAAAACCAACACACAAGTCCACACAGAAAAGAAAGCTTAATAAAAACCAAAGAGCACTGGAAGGGTGATGGTGATGACTTAGCACAGAAAGGTTTAAGTCTTCCAAAATTCTCGATAGCAACAACTTCTTTTGGCCACTTAGAGATGGTAACAAATCTTCCTACTGCTTTCCATGAGTGTGCTCCTCCACTCTTGTTTGACTGCTAGCTTCAAATCAATTAAATGTGTTGTAGCGTGTAAGAAGGGAACTAAATACAAGATCGTGGTCTGTTCACATTAGATCACAGCTTCTATGCAACTGCTCTGCACATGCAAAGGTGTAAAACTTACTCCGCAAACATCATCTTCTCAAAAATCACTTCAAGTCATAACAGCGCTTCACTTGAATTCCTGTATTTTCAAAAAGGTGGTAAAGTACTGCATTTTTTTGAACAATAACATGCTTCACCTCCTTCAAACAGAAAATATCTTTAATCTTTGAAACAATTATTTTCTGACATTGAAATGGCCACACATTCTTAATTCATGAATAACAGGTGTGTTTCTGAAACAAGAAGTTGCCACAATGATTATTTGTAAACATTATACCCACAACAGTAAGTACATCAAAACCCCACACTTCCACCTTAAAATAAACCACAAAGCTTTGACATGAAATACATAAAAAGTTTATTATGTATGTACCCCATTGTTATCTGGAGGAGATTTGAGGCAACAGTTTGGTGCAGTACAGAGAAGCAAAGCAATATACAGTAGCTGCACACAGCTTGATTGGTTTCAGAGATCACAACTAAATACTCTTACTATGACCGTTAGTACAGAAATGTTCTGTAATTAGAAAAAATGAGAAATATTACTCTCATGCTACACAGTCTCATGTTTCTTGGTTAGAAAAGGACAACTGATTTGAGTTTGAATCTTTCAGGCCTGAACCTTTCACACCAACTTGCTTGGCTGTTGCCTCTGGAATGTTCAGCACAAAGGTTAAGCTCCAGACATAATTTAAGTGCTTTTCATGTGCAAACCGTTACTGGCTAAAGCTTTCAAAGTACATTTAATTACAGATATGAACACCCTGTAAAGATATGAGGATATGATAGCAGACCCAGAGGCCAATACAGATTCTTTAAGAGAAATGCTATGTTCCACTGCAGTAGTTCTAGTCCCTGATTAGGTCCTTCCAAAGAGAGGGCTTATTTCAATTGTAGGAGATAGACCACTCTTTGACAGAAGCATCATGGGATGTTGTTACCAGAGTATGTTCATCCAACCATGCCAAGCCGCTTACATGATGTAGCCTGTGAGCATCTGTATGGCAGCACAAAATAACAAAAAAGAATTAGGAAGGTTAAGCTGACAAAATAAAAATAACTTCAGCACATATTCCAAAAGTGATTTTCAGCTACATTAAATACTGCTAGTGTATGTTACTTCATAGTAACTTTAAAAAAAAAAAACAGCAGAGTACTGGCTATTGTAGCTAGATAAAGATTAACATAACGGCTAGATTTGTTTGGGAACATTCAAAGCCTGCTTACCATGAGTTCTAGAAAGCAGGTACTGTGCTGGATTTCAAGAAACACTAGCAACTTTCAGAAGTACGATACTGAAGGAAACATACCTGGTATCTTTACTCTGGTCTCTGGATCACTTACGGTCCAAACATATACCATCATGTCCATACCTCCAGAAGCAAAGTGTTCATTGTCTGGTGACCAGGCAATACAAACTATTTTTGCATGGTGTCCGTAAAAGACATTATGTTCCTATTTGAAAGTCAGAGATACAGTGTTATTTTGTTAGTCTAAGCTATTTCAGGAAATCACTGACTTTTAATGTGTAGCATCACAATAAGCTACAGCAAGACTCCAGACAACATGTATCTTAAGTACAGATAGATGCCCTAAACAAACCAAGTGATGGCTTCATTTTACGCTGTTTCTTGAAACACTTATCAGGCCAATAAAATCCAAACTTTTTGTAAAAAGTACTAAGACTGGATCTGTAAAGTGCATGTGCAACAAGTCACTTCTTGCTTAGTCACTTTTAAAATAACCCCACAGATGTTCCTAAAAGCAAAATTATTTCAATTTTTACTTAGAGAATGAAACGCTTTTGTGGAATGCATCCTGCATTTTTTACTTCAGTGTAGTTTCAGTCAAAGCTTAATGACTTTATACAAGCTGATCAGCTGGGCAGTCAATATGTGTAAATTGCCCATTTTTTGGTTCTTGGTTCAAAGACACTAGATTGAAAGATAAAGCAAGATTCCCTGACCTAATATATCCCTTTCATTGCTTAGTTCTTACCATAGAACTGTGCACTACAGCCAGCAGAATTTTATTGCCAACTTTTTATTTATTTAATTACATTTTGTTGTACTGCATGATTCTTATCAAACGGAGCCTGCATTCTTGTCCATTTTACAATACTGCATACAAATTCTAACAGGCATTTTGTTGACTTTTTTTCCTTTAAAAAGCACAAACCAAAAAAAAAACCCCAAACACACTAATTCAGCTGACCTGAATAAGGAACCTGCGTACTTTGTAGTCTTTTGTATTTAACTATTGCTAGCCTGTGGAAATCCAATTTCTCCCCCATTTAATTATGTGTTAGCTATTAGACAGGTTTGCATGTTTGCCCAGTAGCCAACCTATGGTGTACGTTTCCTCACCTATTCTTATGTTCTGGAGGCTTCACATAGGCTGCTGTGAAAAGCAACACTAACGCAAAGTACCAGGTAAACACAAGTCACAGAAACAAAAAATACAAAGAATATTTAACAATTAAGTCTCACCAGCTACACTGTATTTTACAACAGATTTAGACAGGAGATGCCAGTCAATTTGTTTTTAAACAAAATTGCTAATACAACAGTTCTTACCGCATAGCCATCAGTGACACTAAAGACAGTGACAACTTTGTTTGCATCACAGACTGCAAGAAAGGCACCATCGTGAGAATATGCCAGGTCTGTAACAGGACCTTTAGCTTCCAAAGACTTATTATCATTTTTCAAAGAGGTTCCTTGGATTGAATATAAATGGACATTCCCATCCTGCAAATTAATAGTGAAGAAGGAGGAAGGTAGAAACAAACCAAAAAAGTCATTTTACAATAGAAAGAGGAAGGCTTACAAAAAGTTCCAGAAATTCAGTATCAATTCTATCTGGTAGTGCTTATATTTAGAAATAGTTTAAAGAACCTTTATGTATATAAGGAACTCATTTATGCTAGCTACAATCTACCAAGCCTAGAATATAGACTTGAAATCAAGAATTTGCCTACTTCAAGCACGCACTGGTTAAAAACAAATTCACAATGTAAAAATCAGCAAATACAAGATAAAATGAAATAGACATTAGGCTACAACGGTCAGAGAACCCAGGGCATGAAAGCCCAGGACCACCAATTACACATAGTTTACTTGTTACAATACAGCTGTTGTTACGAACTGCTACCTACCACATCTCAACACAACACACCTACTATTGTTAAATGCTTCTGTTACTAGTTCCAGTGTTCAAAACAAGAGTTTTAGGAAGCTGAACCTTACCGCTCCTCCCACTGCTGCTGTCCCTCCTCCAGGATGAATGGCTACAGCTTCGGGCTCATACCCAAGGTCATCAATTGCAAAACATTTTTTCTTATCTTTCATCAAGACAATCTGCAAATAGAAACCCAAGACCCTTATTTCAAAGTGCCTAAACCAAACTATAACTAATCCAAACTGCTTGGTCATCAATTGCAAAACTTTTTTTTCTTATCTTTCATCAAGACAATCTGCAAATAGAAACCCAGAAACTAAGACCCTTATTTCAAAGTGCCTAAAACCAAACTACAACTAATCCAAACTGCTTAGTCATCAATACAAGTCCACTCCAATTGCTCAGAAGTTTAGTATATTTTGATCTTAGAGAAGAGTTTAAACTCTAAAACAAAAAAAAAAAAAAAGCAAAAATAACAAAACAACCAAACCCAAAAAGAAATGCTTACGTGCTGTGACTAACTAATCTGCTGTACTGGAGTACTTATGCCCTCTAAATTGGATAGTGCAGGGCATGTTCTACTGCCTTCAGCTTCACCTCATTTGGCTTGAACATCAAACAAATATGGACAAAACAGTATTTTTAACAATGCTTACTGCCTTCTGGGTTCTCTGTTAAAGGAAGGGAGGCAGAACGAAATTAGTAGCAAGTTAATATTGCAATTAAATTTTAAGGACCATTTCCTATCCTGTTCTATAATATGGACAACTGGGATTATAACTCCCACAGAAAACAGGTTTGGGCAACACTTCTGAAAGTCCCAAGCATAAAATTAGCATCCATACAGAAGACACAAATCATTAGAATTTAAGCATGCTTTGATGCAAGATAGCCCTGGTACAATCTCTCTGGTTTTGCGTGATACGAATACTACTGGCAAGCAAACTAGAGCTACCAATGCTGTACAACAGCATTACTTAATTAGATCAATTGGGGGAAAAACCCACCCACCAAACAAGAAACAACACAGGAGCTTTCCTTTCCCCAAAATTGTGTCACTTAACAGATCAGGCAAGAGCAGAGTTCAGACTGGTGGAGCTTTCCAGCACAAAGCTGTATTGACAACAAATTCAGATGAGGGATCATATGAAATTTAAATCTATACATAAGACTATCACATTGGTACAGGATGCGGAAACACAAGCCTATCAAGTATCCTGCGCAATTATATTTCCCATGGCTCTTATCAGGAAATTCTGCAGATGTGCAAGGTGATCCTACACTAGATAGATCTGTCAGAAACCATCATGTTACCATACATGGTATTATTAACAAAGAAATTACGTTGATAATCCACAAGTTAATACTTACTTGTCCAATGCACAGAACTACAGTATAACCACCAGGACCCACAGCTAAACATTTTGGTTGAACATCCATTTTCACAGCATCCTGGCCACTGGAGGAAGGCATGCCAAGGTGGAAGAGCAGGAAGGACAAAGCAGAAAAAAATTATGCCATATCTATCATTATTTCAGATTGTCTATTCAAATGATCACCCACTAATGATCAAGAACATGCATAATGATTTTTTCTTAAATAATCTGCAAAGTTTTGTTGTTTACTGTTTAAAGCATTAGTACCATGCTCAGGCAGTACACCTTCAAAGTGAAAGTTAGTTACTACATTAGAGTCTGATTTTTTAAAACTAACTCGATCTTAATTGGATTTCTTAAAAGTTTTTTGCTTCAGTTGTGATGTCCATGGAGAAACAGCTGCTTCTCACCCCTCCTAACCACATTTATTACCAATATTCCTGGGTATTTATGAATCATAAAATGGATGCCCTTCCCACAGTTCCCTAAGCCATCCAATACAAGGCAGATCTCTACGTAACCTGTGGAAGGGATGAGATAAATTGAAGAGCCTGGGATACATTTCCTGCTGTCACAGAAAAAAGCAAGGTTGGTACAGCAATCATTTCTACAGTTTCCATGGTAACTTAAAACCTGAATTAATTGCAGCATAGAATTATTTACCTTATAAATCAACAAAACTCTTGCTGTAAAATAATTAGGGCTGCCATACTACAACAAAAGGTAACATTTTAACTAACCTGTAGTCCCTTTTGCTAAGGTTGGTATAGCGCACGGTGTCATCCATACTGCAGGTGACCAGCTGATCCATTTCATCCACCGCCATTCTAGAAACCTGGTTTGTATGGCCTTTCCCAGAAAAGCCATCATTCTCTCCAGTTTCAGAATCCCAATAATGTGCATAATAGAATTAAGGAACATTTGAAGATACTGGTGCAGTTAGATACAGCGTCATAAACAGTTAAATAACTGACAGGTAGCTAAGGGCAGATGGGACCTCTTTGAGATTGTTTAGTCCAACCCACTGCTCAGATCAGCATCAGCTACAACAGGCTGCCCATTCTGCTGGGTTTCGACTGCCTCTAGGGATGGAGACACTACATCTCCCTGGGCAACCTGTCCAGGGTTCAACCAAATCACATACCCTCAAAACATTTATTGAATGAATCTCTCATATTCTGTAATGAGCTAAATGACCTACCACAAACAGCAGCAAATACTAGAACAATTAGCATTAGGTCTGAGGATAGGAAATACTTTTTGAAGAATTACAGTTAGAAGTCCTGCAACATTGGCTTTCCCTGATGTTTTATGTTAACATCAGTTTGAACTATTAACACTATACTACAGCTTTGTAAACATGACACATGTTTACATAAACACATGACAGTTTACGCCAATGTGATACCATTTTAATGCATCATGGCAGGCAGGATGAAGGACTGCATTTTTATTTATAAGCTTCAGATTAGTGAAGAAAAGCCAACAGTCTTCTAGCTGAACACATCCCAACCTCTAACATGCCCTCTGGGAACCAGGCTGCATTCCCCAGTGTTTTGCTCCAGAAACAAACAGAACTGAAATAAAGTCTCAAAAGAAGGACAGGTTCTCTTCAGTAGTAAGAGGCCTGATGACATTTGGGATACCAAATAAAGAACACAATGTGTCACAGAACTTCAGAAAACAAAAAAGGTGGGAAAAAAACAGCTGTAAAGAAAAATGCATATTATGGATCTGAGATAGGTCAACAGGAGTTTATCTTTCTTGTACCTACCTGATCTGAAAACCTAGATACATGATGTCCAACACATGCTAAGATGTAGCTATTTACTGCATGTAACAACAGACAACAGTACATATTTGCATGTATGACAGAACATGTAGAAAGTTAGAAGAGGCTAATTTACATATTTGCTTGCTTCTCTTTATTAACAATCTACCACAAAGAAGTGACAACTGGAAATCAAGAACTGGCTTATGTTTTGCAGGCAAGTGTAAGGCAACCAGTAAAATAGGCAAGTTATGGGAAAGCAAAATAAACTTCTTCAACATAAAATATTCATTTGTGTCCAATAAGCATATTTTTTGTCTTTGGCCAAGCTTTTTTCCTCCTAATGAGCGTCTCTCCGGACTGTAAGGCTAGAACAAGCATCACACTATCATTCCAAAGGATATTAATTGACCATCTTACTTCCAGAGTAAATATAGGACTTCCCACCATTGTTATGCACCGTAAGACACTGAATGGACTTACTGTGACCTGTGAATAGGACACAAATCATTATGATGGCAAATTTTCATCTAACACTACTCGAGTCAAACCTGTTGAGAAGAGTTATGATACATTATTTTCTGAATAACCTATTTTATTCACAAGCATTACAGGTCACCCAGAATACAATCACTAATTAAACAGTGCAGCCATTTAACTGTTGCAGCTAGCTATTTTCATGTACACACTCTTGAGGAGAAAGAATAGGCATCATGAATATCCTTATGTATCCGCTAGGCCAAAATACTTTCACGCACTTTTTCATCAACAAAGTTGCTTGCACAGTGATTCAGGGAAGACTACTAAATACAGTCATGTACCCACACCAACTACCAGAATTACAGCTGCAATATCAAGAATCTGGGACGTTCATGTAATCTAGTTCATGTAAAAATATAAGTTCCCGTGAGAGTACTGTGTCAGCTTACTCTTTAAATCCTAAAATCGAAGCTCAATTGCACAGTAACCCTAGTCACCTTGTTCACAATATACTAGTTCTAGCAGAAAACTACTGGTGATGTCTCATTCTCTCTGCACTGTACTTCCCTCGCCCCCCCATATCAAGAATGCTGAAAAGCTGCTATAAAGACTTAATGACCTTAACTGAAACTAAAATCAGTCTGTATATTCGCACAA
The DNA here is from genome assembly GCF_015220075.1 of Falco rusticolus. Lineage (NCBI taxonomy): Eukaryota > Metazoa > Chordata > Aves > Falconiformes > Falconidae > Falco > Falco rusticolus. Next base: position 74,553,326 of record NC_051187.1, on the reverse strand, counting down.
AGCACAGTACCACCGAATCAAGAAGTTAAAAGGTTACGTGTGTGTGTGGCAATGCTAATTTAAAACACAACCATTTTTCAACAGCTACTATTCCATCTAGCCAACTTCAACCACAGTGTCATTTATTGCAGAAACTAGTGGCAAGAATAGAAGCTTACCTTTATGATACGTGAAGGCTTATTTGGATTGTTCTTGGTCCAAATAATTGATATAGCCAGAGAGAGAGATAGTCAGTAAATGATCTTTTTGCCACAAAGCAACCCAGCTGCTGATCCAATACGTTTTGATCCCATGTTAAACAGTACTGGACAACAGAATGTGCACCGACATCCCAGAATTTTAGCAGTTGTATCTATCCAGAGGCAGAAAGCAACTGACTACTGTCAGGGCTCCAACTAATCTGCAAAAACAAATGTCACTACAAGATAGTAAATGCATTAATTGTTGCAAGACTTCACAGTCCATGAACTTGGTAATGAAATACTATGGACCACTTGCACAAATGAAATGATACTTACAGCATAAATACCTCCATCATGAGCTTTGCCTCCACCAAGAGCACACATTTCTCTCCAGTCTTCCCATCATAGACAAAAATCTTAAGAGAGCACAGACATATAACTAAAGGAAAAGCAGTAAACAGGAAAAAACAATAACTGAAACCACTATTACTTGTACTGTACAGATCATTCTTTTGTTAGGTAGCATGCTTGCAGTTTTATCAAACACCAGATTTTTGAAGAAGAGGCACAAGTTTTCCTGCATTTGATACAACAAAGGAGATGACAATTGTAAATAATCACACTAAGCCACTCTGCACAATGGATCCTGACATCTGACATTCTGGAAGATCTTACATTTTTTAATTCCTGCTGTGATAGCAGCTGTTTAGCACTGCAGTCACAGGAATGTGCCTTCTTGGAAGGAGGAGCTACCTACGGTAACAGTGTCATTGTCAAATGCCCTTTGACATGGAGCAGGGACTCCACATGGAGCTGGGTTGCTATCCGAGTTCAGTACTTCAGCCAGACTTCTCAGGATTGTAACAAGAACATACATGTTTCAAAAGTCTAATGTGTTCCAGCCAAAATAACCTGTAATACGCTCGGGAGGTGGAATGGGGAAAAAAGCTGAGTGAGAACAGTTTGGCTGACGTCAGCTGTTACACCTTTATAGAAGAGTACTTAATAGTTTAAACCAGTCACTTCTTAGCATGAAAAAAGCAGCAACATTGATTTTACAATACTAATCTTATTCCCAAAATGCACAAGAAAATCTTCTCATGCTCAAATTGCTACAAATAGAGTTCCTTGCTTTGTACCTGGCCATCTGCACTAGCTGTAGCAAATCTGTTCCCATCAGGAGAAAACCTCACACAGTTCACAAACCGTGTATGGTCCTGTAGGAAAAAAGAGTAAGAATCAGCATACAAAATAAGAACAGAGCTTTACATGCATAAGAGAGTCCAGTAACAATGAAGTTCTCTTTCACACAAGCCATAAATTAGCTGTGTAGGAGATGCCTGCTGTAGGGAATGGCTACAAAGCAAGTCCAGCCTCTCTCTGAAGAGAATCATGGGGATCAACAACGGACCAGGGAAAAAACTGTGACATCAATACTGATGTAGTTCAAACAACACAATACCAGATAAGTACCCAGTTTCAGAGATAGGTAGGAAAAAACCCTCAGCTGCAGCCTAGATGCAAACATGGGGTTCTTCCCCTCTGGTCACTGAATTCTTCTGCAACATTCTCCAAATTCTGACTCTTGCTTCGTGGCCCAATTAAGTTTCATACACAGAAGAGTACTTTAGGCTTCTTATTGTAAAAAACGCATGAATGAAGAATAAGTTTTATTATTTTACTGTAATTCCATTTCTGGGAGACTGCATGAGTGGCAGCTCTGTGAAGTAACTAGGCAAGACTGATGTATACTCCCCAAATAGACTATTCACAAGTAGGAGACTATTCAAACCACGCTAACTAAAAAACACGTGTTAAACAGGGAAGCGCCACAACGAGGCCAAAGCTCCCATGCAAAGAGATTTGGGAGACTATTTTTAGTGTTATGAAAGGCAGGTTCTAACCTACTTTCTTTAACTACACTTTTTTTATTTCCTGATGATACCACAAGTTCTACTCTAAACCACAGAACAGCCCATAACAGAATCCCATGTACCAACTCAAATACCACTTTCAAAGGAAGACTGAATCACATACCAGTCGAAGCAGCACGGGTAAGCAATTCAGACTTCAGAGTTCCAAAAGAACCAGATTAGCAAAACGCAAGTATCAACTTAAGTTCAAAAATATATTAGGCAACTACCTCATTTCATTGGATTGCAGACCTTAAAACAATTCCTTTTCTAGAACTGGAATGGAATCCTTACTAAAGTCAACATATGAAGACTACACAAGGCACATACTTAAGAAAATAAAAGGCCTACTACTGTGTTTTTAAAAATAAAGAACATTTTGAATTTACTACTGCAATTACATCCAGTATCTCTGCAATAGTTTTTGTTTGGTTGTTTTTTGTTTGGGTTTTTTTTGTTGAGTCAAGGGACATGAATTCTGCCATGAGAAACAGCTGCAGCAGCTTTTGGCTTTTTATTTTCTTTGGCTTCCAGTAACAATTAATGTCTTAAATGTAGTAGGTTCAGACTTCATTTAATTTACACGAGAGATTTTAACTAGTAGAATAAAGAAACAAAAATAAAGAGTGAAAAGGAATGTTGAAACAAGAGAATTGACCGTAGATGTTACATATCCATTCCTCGCTGTAGAAATTTTTTTCTACAAGAACCGCAAGCTTGTTGGAAAGCTTTTAGTTAACTTGCTGCACAGTTTAATACAGACACATCTAAACTTAAACTCACACTTATTGTAAACTTGAACTTGAATGGCGGTCCCTCAAAGAAAGCGGCGCAGTTGTCATCACTGCCAGTTGCCAGACGATATGGTCTCGTTTGTTTAATGTCCACACTATTGATCACTTTGTTGTGCCCAGTAATCTCACCAACAGAAGAGCCACTATCCCACAGGAACACTGCTCCAAATCTAGTTAGAAAAGCACACAATAACTACAACTCATAAAGTTACATGTAGATTAACCCCTCTAGCATCTGTAAACATCAGATATGAGTGCACTCAAAGAAAAGAAATTAGGTCATCTCGTTAATCTCATGCAAGTGCATGACAGTTCCCTGAAGGCTGAGATCTTGCCTGAGAGAGAACTTAATGTTCAATAGGAGTCATCTGCTGAAGGGGAAAACCGATTTTATGTATAAAGCTTCTAAAATTCAGGGATCCAAAAGATACTCCTCTGTTTATGAAAGAAAGCAGTAAATTATCTGCTTAGTGACTATGCAGAAAGCTAGGATAACAATGACATTGTATCATTTACCTGATTATGTAACCTAGATTGGGTACCACCACTTTTACAAATATTATTACTTAAAGGTTTAAGGACGAAGAGTTTTAACAGCATTTTTGTCATTCTTACTTTAAATCACCTTAAAAAACAATACCGCAGCACAATCAATACAGTGGTAATAAACTGCCAGAGCATCTCTATTAAAAAGGGTTATATAGAGTCACTTCAACAAAATTCTAGACTGAAAGTGCATTCACCTAAGAGTAAACTGGTAAACTTTTTGAGGTAGGAGAGCAAATTTATATAGTATCTACCCAAGGACAGGTGGGGGTTGATGGAGCAATGGTGGACAAAGACTCTGTCCAGTAACAGGACACAGTGCATGACTGTGATTAGAAAAAGGTGAAGAGGGTGAGGGAACAGAAGCACCTGTTTGGACATTTAGGCATAAGACTACCTAGTCTGGACTCTGCCTTAAAGATCTGTCAGTCTTTAAACATTAAAGAAAGGACACACACCTGACTGAAATGGGAACCTCAGTTAGGTAAGGACAAATGGTTGTGATTTTCTTTTACTTATCATAGTAAGGCCTAAAAATATGGGCATGTTGCTGAGGGAGAAAATACAGACACTTTTTTCTGTACTTTATAACTCTTATTCAGTGATGTCCTCTCAATTTGGGAGGGGTGAAAGAAGAAGAATTGTCTTGTGGTTCTCCATACTCTATCAGAATTAAGACAAAAAAAACCACCAAAAGGCATACTGAACAGCTGTCACTGAACGAAATACCCACCTCTTAAAAAAGACCTACACAATTTTCAAACTGAGCAATTCTAACAGAACTGTATTTTCAAAGGAGCTTTACAGATGTCAAATACTGCATAAAGAATTCTGCTGCAGAATAACTTGAAACCTAAACCAGAAACAAGCCATGATTTTCTTCCGTTGAAGTATTAAAAGCTTTCTACAAAGAACCTGCTTTATTAGAATACAGATGTTTACAGTATGTATGTACACACACGAAAAAGTTACTTACTTTTCTCTTCCTTCTCCAACCACAGCAATTCTCTTGCTGTCTTCAGTCCAGGCTAGGTCCTTTATTTTTCCTGCAAATGGCTGATACTCATACTTCAGTAGGTGTTCCTTCTGTGTAGTATCCCAGATTCTCAGCTTTCCAGAGACATCTGCCGTAATAAAATGAGTATAACTATTTGTTGTTCCAGCATGACTCAGTCACATGACTCAGCAATCTGCCAGGATACAGATTTTCAGCTACACTGATCACTTGTACAAAGGACCTATTATTCTTACCCTATTCCAATTACTACAAATCACTTGTTTTAGGAACGCTTAAGACTACATTCGTTTCATCGAACTATGTTTTTAACCAGATAGTAAGATTCAAGACATGCAGCAATAAATACAACACATGAAGACAACTTTTGCAAACACACATCAAAAAGTTATGCAGTAACAATAGGAACTCTAATCAGCTGGTGTGTTTTAAGTAGCTGTGTTACACAAAAAAAACCAAACCCCAAACCAGCCCCCCTGGCAGTCACAAAGTAGCTTACCCACACTTCATTGGGAAGTACGTTGCCCTACATCTACACTAAGACAGCAATCCAGTGGACAGTGGCAGACACTGAAATTCATACCTCAGCTTTTTTGTACCTTCAAAGCAAACCCCTTCTGCATAAAAATACCATGTACATGTAAACATACAAAGAAGTTTTTGCCCATCAAACTCTATTCATGCACATTCATCAGTATACTTTTTCTATACAGAAGTATGTACACACTTAATAGTGCAGGTATGCACATGCAACGTCTGGATTACTACAAAGGAATCCAACAGAATATTAAAAAATGATAATGTCACAAGCAGCAGACATAGCACAGGTTGTCAACAATTTAAGACTTAATATAATGAAATCTTCCCTGGTCACAGTTTCTCCTTTCAGTATTACACAGCCCTAGAACTTCTTCAATTCAGAGCAATTACTGTCGTGCAGCATTATAACCAGAGGAATCATTCTACACAGACAGCTTTACACGTCTCTAATGAAATCCACAGAGCAAAATTCCGTTTCTTTTCAGAAAAGCCACTGTTTTAGAATAAACCATGTGCTAAAATATATAAACTTTACCTCAGCAGAATGCTTTTGAGTTCTGTTCACATTTTTGGTACATTCTTACATTTCAATTTAGACATACAGTAACCCTGTATCTTTGAGACCTGATCATGGACTAGTCTTCTCCACTTCTAAAAGGACAGATGCAGAATCCTTCATTTTACACAGAGAATTTGTTATTGAAGCAGAACTTTAATGTGGACTTCAGAATCTAATTGTTTGCTCCTTCTATTAATAGATAGGACGTATATAGCTTTAACTCTGTGGTATCTCCCATTACTACATCTGTTACACTGCAGTAAAAGAAATCACCGTAAAGAGCCACAAAGCATCCTGCCAAAGGTCTGTCTCATCAAACACATGAAGTATTAATGCAGGTTGCACGGCTAACGCAGATTTATAGATAAATGAATCTTAATGATATACTTGGAAACAGCTTAAATAGCCTGATACTATCTTCAGACCCCATGCTCAGCAGTATCACAAAACTATTTATAAATCACATACACAAGACACTTTTTAAGGGAAATACTGAAGCCTAAATTCATTTACTCTGGTATGACACACAAACTTCTGAAGAGTCAACTGAATATTCCCCTGTTAAGGAAGCAAGGAGCTTCCTTATACTGAATATTAATGAAAAACTTCTTGACAGATCAGGCTCTGTATATATTACTGTTCTTTTACAGAGGACTGAAAACCTGCAATGCCACAAGAACAAAATAGATGGATATTCTGAGGGTTAAGCACAGCACAAACCTAGAACACCAAACCTGTAGAATAAAGAATGCAATCTAGATTTGAAGAAGTTATTCAGTTTGACATATGGTCCACACAGAAGACTGTGCCAAGAAAATCCTGGCTCTGGTTCCTTTCAGATGGAGGGGAGGGACCAGGAAAGAAGAAAAAAAGCTGTGCTATCAGTGCTCTTAAAGGTTCCCCAGTACTCAAAAGATACATATTCCAATTTATGTTTAAAAAAATATTGTTCCCTTTAAATTGCTGAGAGAGAAACTCCCATTCTACCACATGAGTCTACCAAGATCTGCACATGAGTCTGGACTCCCTAAGGAGCTCATAGTCAGAATGCTTTATTTTCAGATATATTACTAGAAAGTATTTCTGGGTTTGGGCACATTATTTGCTGCTGAAGCATTTCTACTTGATAACGGCAAGCAGATTTAGAAAAAAATATCACAGAGTAACTGCTAATATTATTAAGAAATGGAGGTTATCGTATTGTATTTGTCAATATTCTTCAACTGTCTACCAGTCCTCCTGAAAAAACATCAATTATTTGAAGCAAGCTTCTATTAAAAGAGTTTGTTTAGCTCTTCCTAAGTCAAAAACTGCAGCCGTTTCCACTAGCAATTCCAGAAATTAACATTAGCCACTCTCAGACTACTGATTCACGTGCATTACATGGAAACTGAGAATCAGCCTCTTCCCCTGCTAACTTGCCAAAGAAACCTTTGTTTAGTTCAGGTTACAAATGTAAGAGAAGTCATGCCAAGTCTTGCCAAGTTTGGTCAGGAAGAAAGGAGGAGGGAAAAGAAAGGAGCATATGCTCTTCTAGAATCCCTCCCCTGCCCCCAAAGTATCAACATCTATTAACAAACAGAAACAATGGTCCTGTATTTCAGAAATAACTTTTCATTCTGCTGCATACACACAAGTCTTTATTACACTAAGATTTTTTTCTCTTTAACACTTCACACTAGGTATTTAAAGTACATTTCCGGGTTCTTCTTAATTTAAATAATTTTTTACAAAGATCAAGCATGTCACCAAATTCACTGCTTTAGTGAATGGTTAGAGGAACAACTACAGAAGTGATTCCTCCCTCAGGCACATATATATAATTCCACTGAGGCATGTTACATTGACTACGTAGAGCCTGTACATAAATGTGAAGCGTTACTACTCTCTTTTGCAAGTTTTGCATCAAGCACTTTCACAGCTCTGTCCATGTATCTGATACATCATGTGCACCACCGATACCTTACCTCCAGATGCTATGTAGAATCCACTGGGAGCATACTTGGCAACTACAACCTGATGGGCATGCTCAGTGTAGATGTCAGCAATTGCAGGATTCTAGTTTAAAGGGGAAAAAAAAAAGTTACCAAGCTGCATTGCCCAGTTTTCAAAGGAATGAAATCAGACATTCAAAGACAAAATTCAGAATTTCTTCTTACATGCCTTCTCACACCCTTCCTTCCAGGTCAAATTGAGTTATTGCCTAAAACTGAGAAATGCAGTACATATTGCAGAACACTGCTGTCCAGTACCACTAGAAAAACACACTAATCCCTAACAACTGACACAGAGCATTTCCTCTAACAGCCAGAACTTCTGTGACTCTTTCCTCTCCAAGACCTGCTGAAAGGTAGAAAAACACTCTCCAAAAATAACAGACCAAGCATCGGGCTTTCTTTCTATGGAGCTGGCCCAGGTAAAGCAGTTACCCACAATACTAAACACTGCTGTGCTTTGCAGCACGCATCCAAAAGTTCCACTATAGTTGAGAAAGAAAATTAAGCATACATTGTATCAAGAGTTGTACTGGAATTCTGAAAAAAAAATCACTGTCACTCCATCATAGCTCTCTCTCTTCAGTCTTAAACATATTTATAGAAGCTTCAGGCTGGACAATAAAACTGACTCTGTGTCTCAGCTGATCAGTAGCATTAACACCACAGAGGTGCCACACAAAAAAAGGATGACATCAAAGCTCTCAGATTTAACTGTATAAAAAAGTAATTCTGCACCTCTTCCAGATACACTGCATATATGCTACAACAATAATAGACTATTCCCTAGAAAACATTTTCTATCAGTTCACAAGTACCTTTGAGCTCCAGAAACTTGACTCATACAGTCTAAACAAAAGCCCATTTTAACTGCTAGAATTAATACAGATTTAACCAAAGCAGAAAAAAACACCTGATGTTACGGTATGACTCAGCCATCCAATAAGGAAAAACTGAAACACCCGCTCTGTGTTAGAAAGCAGACAGTCTTCTGCTTCCAAGAGTTCTTGCTGTTGCAGTGCTGCTACATCTCAGGAGACAGAATACAGCTTACTTAGGCAAGAAGCAGCTCTCTTTTTCATTCCTGCTTTTACATTACTCGAGTGTGTTAAAGCCCTACTTAAGTCACAATCATGCATTTACAGCATGCACGTCACTCTCCATTTTGCACGCAACTGGATTTTATCTAAGCAAGACAAGATAATGTTTCCCCCATTCTGTAGCTGCATCACCTACAAGTTCAGGGACCTCAAACCTCCACACACTTTGTTAGTAATGGCATACGTAAGTAGCTGCTATCTTACAGAAAGAAGCTCTAAGAGTCCAGGAAGCTAAGATGATGAGAAAGTGGAGTTAAAAGACTAACTTAAGGGGTTAAATGAAAGAGACTCCCAAATTTAGTAAACAGATTCTGGAAACAGGTAATAAGTTAGAGCTGTCAAATTAAATGCTGTTTATTTGATAATATTATTTCTGCTTGTAAAGTCAGTTTTCTAACTTGTCCGTCTTTCCTATCAAAACCCCCATAACCACCCACTTCTAAAAAGAGATCTTAGTGTTAGCTGGGACAAATGCAATACCCAGTACTAGATTCAACAACAAGAGTGAGTTTATGTGGCTAATTTCGAACACTGAAACAAGAGCCACATATGAAAGTGAGCAGTTTAAGTTCCAAGCTTCAAAGTAGGCTTAGACCCATGAAGACGATAAAATATTAACGAGGTATGAAACCTCACAAATATCACTTGTTCTTCTTACAGTGCTTAGTCCAGTACTGTTCCAGGACTTTTACTTGTTAAAGAAAGTCTCTAGATCATGCTCAAATATCAAGCATTAACCCCGAATGCTATATTCATCACCACTGATTAACTAATACTAGATAGCTTCAAACTTGAGGAAGGTGATCACTGCATTTTGATGACCTGTTTGTTGGTTTTTTGGGTTTTGGGTTTTTTTTTTTGGTTTTTTTTTTTGGTTTTTTTTTTTTGGTTTTTTTTAATTAGAGCACAACCATCTCATTGGAGAACTGTTCACACACAAATCTCCCAGTATTTCATTTGGTTGTTGCAAACTATTACACAGGCCTCAGTGTTATTCTGAGAAGGCATGGCACTACATTAACAGTGGACAATTCCATGCTGGGTTAGGAACAAACCACAACATTCTCTGTCACAAAAGCCATAGCATGGGCTTTGGTCAGTTTTTGTGTCATTGCTACAATACATTCTGTAGCTGTCTGCAGAGCATCACCTGTCAATTATTAACGGTAGCAGACTTGACAGTTAGGTAAGTTTGTGTACTGGCACACACTACACCATAAATCGAAAGAATTAACGACTTCCATTCTCAACTTCCCTTGGGAGTTTATACACGCTACATTTCAATTCCCACAATCCCACCTCACCTGTACTCAGATCACGCCATGCACTCTACATTCTGGCTTGCACTGGGACTGACATTTGCACTGGGCTCATTCAGGAAGATAAAAGCAAGTTGTTTTCTTCCAATTTAACCCACAAAATAGGGTCAGATAAGCACTAATCACTGTGCAAGGGAGGAGGTCACAATCCATAACTCAGGCAAACTGTAACATAAGCAGAGTGGCTTTTCTCTCTTCTCTCATCACAGTGTGTGCCATTACAAGGTTTAACTGGAGCTTCTGGTTTCAGAAAATTGAACTTTTCTTGATACCGAGAGCAAAACACTATTACAACAATATTATACTGAGACATTGAAACCAGAGTGTAAGCTTATTTCTGGGTTTAAGTGGATGAATTTAGATGGATATCAAACAAGAAATTTGCAAATAATTGAGTTATTAGAAACATTTCTGTATTACAGTGTGACAACAGAAAAATGCCTGAATATAGCGGGGGTGCTAAAAAAAAATAATCAGGAAAACCGCTCATAAAAACTCAGTTTACAAGAGTAATTTACAGAAGCAGCCATAAACAAATCCATTGTTGTGGAGAGCTGAAAATTCCAGAGAGGTATGACTGGCCCCCTTGCAGCTCTCCTCACTGCAGGCCAAATCTGCAGTTAAGAGAGGAAAGAAAACCTTTGGGAGAATTTGATATTTTTTGAAAACCAGTAGCAAGACAATAGCCTAGACTTGTAATGCTTCCTCCATACTTCTCAAAGGGATGCCATCTTTGAAAAGTAGTAATTTAAATAACTCACTTAACATTTCTCTAGTTAAGATGAGAGAAGAAAAAAACTCCTAAACTTCCACACCACCGGAAACATTAACTAGGGCATTCTAGTATTAATCGATGAGAAAAGTTCCCTGTGACCAGGGCTGAGAACTCGGTGCACCCAGCTCGCCACGGAGTCAAGCAAATGACAACTGTTTTGATTCCTGAAGTGCAGGGAAGAGAGGCAGAGAGGGGGAAAGAAGCTACGGACTAATGAATTTGAACATCAGGGCTCGCAACTATTTGCATGCTTCTCTAACAAGCCAACACAGCAAATGTGCATTTATTAGGCAAACACAACACTCAACTCCGTAACAGTGATACTTAAGACAACCAGGGCCAACCAGGATATACTAGTCTTTCTTGTATAAAGCCTATGCAAAGAGAGGGAGAGAACCACACATTTTACTGGGGTTCTCTACAGGGTTTTACAGTCGCTGCCGATGGTGTTACACCTGAGTCATGCACCCTGCTTATTCCCCCGATGCTGATCCCAGATCTGTGACCTCAATTGAAGTTACCAAGTGTGAATGAAGCACAGGCCATCAGAGAGGGGCTGGAAAACAAAATGCAACTTAGCAAAAGCAAATAAATTAGGATACATTACATCAATGTTCCTGATGACGACACATTTTCCATTGGTATAAAGAAAATTGTTGCCCTTAGGATCACCTCCGATAATTTTGGAAACGCCTCGTTCAACTTGCGGGAGGCTGGCGAACACTTTTTCTACGGGAAAAGGAAAAAAAAAAGGGGGGGGGGGGGGGGGGGGGGGGGAAAGAGACGTTTTATTTCTTCCCGTTCCCGGCCGCCAGCCGAGCAGCTACACGCCCTGCCGGCAGACGCGGTCACTTGTTGCTGTCAGGGGGCTGCGAGGTGCCGCCGGCTCCGCGCCCGCGTCCAGGGCCGCCCGGCCGCCCCCCAGCTAGAGGGGCTCCCCACCGCCCGGCCCCCCTCCCTCCCCAGCCCGGCGGCTCGCCGCTCCGGCCCCCCCCCGCTCCGCCTGCGCGGGGGCTTACTGATCTCGTACGGCATCTTCGCCCACTTGTTACTGCGGCGGGCGGTGGCGCTGGGAAGGAAGGGCTGGGAAGGGCGGCGAGCGCAGCGCAGCGGACCTGCCTCTCGCTCCCGCCGCCGCCTCAGCCCCGCGGTGCCCAGCGGCACGAACCAGGAAGCGTCCGCGCGGCCCGCCGCTCTCCCCTGCCTTTGACCATATATAGTCAACACTGCTGGCGCCGCGCAGCTCCCCGCCAGCCCGCGCCGCGCTCCCTCCCCCGGAAATGCCGTCGGCTCGGACGGGCCCGGCGGGGGCTGCGCTGGGGCGGCCGCAGGAGCCGGCCCCGCCCCGGCAGTTTGCTGCGCGCAGGCCGCGGCGGGCGGGCGAGCCGGGGAGCCAAGCGGGCGCCACACGGCGGCTCTGCCCGGCCTCGCGGTGGGCGCCGCCGGGCGGGCTGCGCATGCGCGGCCCCCTCCCCCGCGCTGCGTCCCGTGGGCGCATGCGCGGGGCCGGCCGTTGCGTGTCGTTGGCGTTGGCGGGCGCGGGCGGACGGTTGAGGCGGGTGGTGCAGCTGTGGGTGGGGGAAATCCGCGCTGATCTGAGGGGAGCGCTAGGGACGCTGAGGGAGCCGGAGCTGCCGGTGTGTGTGGCAGCAGGCCGGGATTTCCTTCCTCTTGTCGCGTGATGAGCGGCTGTCAGGCAGCTGCATCTCTCTTCACCTTCAGGCAACAGCCTCTGACTCACACGCCATCGCTAAATGTGGCTGCTGTGGGGAATTTGTCCCAGTGATAGCTCTCGGGACAGCGGGTGTGTGCCGTCAGTGATTCAGAGGACAGACCTGTAGTTCTGCTTGGGAACCATCGTATTTGTGAGGAGGGACTGAGTCCTCTGTAGTAGCCTTCTGCAACAGAGACTCTGCAGGTCGTCTGGTCTTTGATTCCCTCCTTTTTTAGAGGTTTTGGGGAGGCACTTCCGGTCTGCCCACAGTCAGTATTTCCTTGAAGATCACTCTTAACCTCATCCCTCAAACAGTCGTGATTATAATTATTAGTATCTGGGGCATATTGCCATAGTTTCATGCCATTCGACTCCAGCTACTGCTGAGTGCTTTACAAACAGCAAGGTTATCTCACAGTTGTCCCTTGAGGCCAAGTTAAGATGTCCGCTTAAACACAAACTGTGAGGAAAACCACATGCTCTCCTTCTTGTTTGCTGTATAACTTTGGATATCTCTCCTTCCAATGCTATTAATATAAATCATGAGTATACCATCAGTTCTGCATGACACAGCAAGGCAAAACATCTATATCTAGTAGGCAGAAACTCCTGAAAATGGCCGCTGGTTTCTGCTTTTGTCCCTTTAACTTGCTTCATTCATAAAGTGAGTAGTTTTTCATATTTTCCCATTTTCAAATGGGGAAAAATTATCAGGACAGATAGGTATGACAGGACTGCCTTGCATAGCATTTAAATATAGTAATAGCAATGCTCTTGGCATGTTCTTGACCAATCGACCTGTAAAACAGCCATGGGGAATCCCTGTGTCATTCTCCTTTGGGGGCTGGGAGAATGGCCGGGGAAGAAATAAAGCTTCTCAAATAAATCAATAAAGCTTCTCAAATGCAGGAAGAATCAGCACTGCAGTGGTATAGAGGCTCTCATACAGACAGGTGTAGGTATTCAGGATGAAAGGATGCTGAAATTTCTCAAGAACCTGTCTTGAGCTGGCTTGTGTAGCCACTCTGCTTAAGGAACATGGAGGGCAGCATGCAACGATGCTGGGGTTACCATTTTGTACTTTTCACTTCTGCACTAAATAGATAAAGGGTTTTCCCTTGTCCAATGTGTGGGTTCATAGAGTTACATTTTCCTTGAATGTTTGCCATGTGCCCAGTAAAAAGCAAATTATCCACCCAAAGACATAATTTTTCTTCACTTGTTTGGATTTTTCAGAAATAAATGAATCTGTATGTATTTATTATGTCAGTATTTCATGCTGAAGACAAAAAAAAAGATTCTACATTTGCCATAAGATGCTGTTGTGCACTAAAGCTGTGTTATTTATGTACATGAATAAAATCTACGTGCCCAGAATCATGTTTACATTTTTTCAACAACATTAATTCATAGAAAATATTTTCTTTCCCAGCAAGGGTTGCCTTTGTAGTTTGCTAAAGCACTGACCTCTTCTCACATCTTGAGATTTTTAATATAAATTTGATAATGACTTGAAATGATGCAGCTAATGTGTTATAGATACCTTTTTCGTTAATTTCTCGTAACTATCCAAATAATGGCCTAGGCTTGGAAGTGGCAAGTGTGCCTCCAGAGACTCCAGTGAAAAATGTGGAGTCAGAGTTTCAGAAGTGATTTTTTTTTCCCCTAAGGTGCCTCAAGTATTTAAGAGGCTAGAAATCCAAATCTGAAGTAGACTGGTGAGACTCAGCATGGTGCTCCTGGCGTTTCCATTTTTCAGCTCGTAGCAAGGGATGGAATGGATGAATTGTTACTTTTCCCTCTGCAAAGACTTGACTTAGTTTTAACTTGGTTAGCAAGTCTTGGCCATTTTTTCATGTTCCTGCAACCATCCTTGTGCTTTAGCAGAGTCTTTGGGGTTTTTTGAATGAAGATTTCCAGCCAGCTCAAGCTGCAAGTGCTCAGCCTCTGGGGGAATCACAACCAACTCATATTTGGTGGCAGATTTATTTGAAATAGCTGAAGAAGTTACTGCTCCCAGCTGTCACGCAGCTTTTCTCTTGAAGGATTATGTGGGGTTCTTTCTGCCAGTGCCAGTTTACATTGGCATACCTGTAGAGATGGTAGTTTTTAGCAGAAGAGTGGGCAGCAAGCGCTAACTGCTCCATTCCTCCATACTAAATCTGCCAGAAAAGTCTGCCACCCTTGGGCTTGCGCTTGCACATATGAAGACATTACTGGTTTGGAAAGCCAAGCTTTACTACGTCTGTTTCAAGAGCATGAGTGTGCCACCCACTAGAGTATGTGCTTCATCTTCATAGCATTAATTATATAGTGACGACATGAGCATCATGTTAGGTGGCTTTAGAGAATGCTGAAATGTTACTTACTTAGCTATCACAGATACATGTAGTGGCTTGTAAAATATATAACGATCAATTGCTGTTCCAAACAGCTTATAACCTGCAGCTTCAGTTTTCCAGGCATGTAGATGTTTATCATGAGGCACGTGGTATCAAATATGTTGTTCATGTATTTAGAGTTGAATACTAATGTTATGCTTAAGGCTCCGGGCCAGCATTAAGATAACAATATGCATAAATGACAACACTGTGTGAGGAAGGTGTGTGAACTTAAGGCTGGACTTCAGACGATTAGCTAAGAAAGTAATGAAAAAAAACCCAAAGACTGTGTGTTACATTGCTCAGCACATGGCATTTCTAAAATTCATAGCAACTTTTCATGTTTTTTAGCTTTGTTTACCATTCGCCTTTGGTCACTAACAAATATGACTTGAATACTGATGAAAACAAGCCCCTTAAATTTGCAACCTGACAGTATAGCCTCAGGCACACGTTAACAACTCCTTAGAAAGTATGTCACAGTCTTTTGGTATTTCCACATCACTTAGCACAGCACTGCATTTATACACAAGTTTTGTCTGATTCTGGGTTACCATCAGCTTTTCTGAAAGGAATGTTAAATAAAATACTTCTTTGTGCTGTGGTGGTGGTTTTTTTTTCCAGGCTGCAGCTGGTTTATCTCCCTGTCTTGGGGTCTAAATGATGAAAACTGCTCCCAAGTAGTCAAACAGAAATGGAACAAGAAGTTTGAAATGAGAATTAATGTTACACATCATATCTGCTGCTATTGTGACAGGACTTTAGAATGCCAGATGTCAATATGTAGGTTCTTTAGTTATTATATATTATTAATATAATATTTACTGAAAATTCCAACAAGATAAATACTCTGTTTTGTGCCCTAATACTGAAGTTTGATTCCAGCCAGACTCATGTAGGGTCAGTGTCAGAATACTGACCATCAAATCAATGAAAAAAGACAGGCTCTGATGAGTATTTTCTGATCCTGATACCCTGAAATACACTGAAAGTTAAAAAAATACAATAGTTTGAGTTACTATCTTCATAGGAATAGTAGAGCAATGTGGTCATTCAATATATACAATTGCAAACATAGGGTTTGCAGAATTAGGGTGGCATTCTGGTTTCACTGACCTTTGTAGAGTCAGAATTTGTTCCAGATGGGTGAAGATCAAGTTCCATGTAGTTCAAGAGAATCTCATGCTGGGTTGCTGCAATCCTGCACTTGTTGTTTCCCCAGGCCACACTTTATTCCCCTATCCCTTGTTTAGGTAGTGGCACTCATGTGTTCCCATTCCTAGATCAGAGATCTGAACTGGACTAAACAAGCTGAAATTTTGCCAGGTTGGTTTTCAATTAGATGAATGGTGGCCTGTTTCATGGAACTTTTAAGTGAGCTCAGAGCTTGGTGCAAAGGGTTGGGAATGTGTGAGAGGAAGGCTGCAAAATCAGCAATACAGTTTTAGATTAGCTTCAGTAGTCACAGAGCTAAACATTGGTTATTTCTGTCTTTTGTATGTTCTTAGCTCTGTCAGAGGACCAAGGGAAAAATCATAGAATGATTTGGATTGTAAAGGACCTTAAAGATTATATAGTTCCAACCCCCCTGCCATGGGCAGGGACACCTTCCAATAGACCAGGTTGCTCAAAACCCCATCCAGCCTGGCCTTGAACACTCGGGATAGGGCATCCACAGGTTCTCTGGGCAACCTGTGCCAGCGTCCTGCCACTCGTACAATAAAAAACTTTCTAAGATCTAATTAAATCTTCCTTCTTTCAGTTTAAAGCCATTACCACTGGTTCTGTCACCACATGCCCTTGTAAAAAGTCCCTCTCCAGCTTTCTTATAGGCCACCTTTAGGCACTGGAAAGCTGCTGTAAGGTCTCCCTGAAGCTTCCTCTTCTGCAAGCTGAACAACTCCAACTCAGTCTATCTACAGAGGAGAGGTGCTGCAGCCCTCTTATCATGGCCCTGCTCTGGACTTACTCCAACAGGTCCATATCCTTCTTATGTTGGGGGCCTCAGAGATGAACACAACACTCCAGGTGGGATATCATGAGAGCAGAGCAGAGGGGAGAATCACCTCCTTCGACGTGACAACCACGCTTTTTTTGATGCACCCAGGATTTGGCTGGCTTTCTGGGCTGCAAGTGTGCATTCCAGGGCCATGTTTAGCTTCTCACCAAGCAACATCCCCAAGTCCTTCTCCTCAGACCTGCTCTCAATCCATTGCCTGCCCAGCCTGTGTTGATACTGGGGGATGGCCTGACCCAGGCGCGGGACCTCACACTTGGCCTAGTGGAACTTCATGAGGTTCAAGAGAGCCCATCTCTCAAGACTGTCAAGGTCGCATAGCACCAAGAACAAAGCAGCCTGGCGGGAGCAAGTCCCCAGGGGCTTCTTGACCAAGCGAGCAGACACCCCCCAAAACTGAAATGAAGACGGGGACTGCAGGTGGATGTCCCTGACTTATGTAGAGAGGTGCAAAGTTTTCTGGGCCGGGTGGTCTGACTTCGAGCTGTCTTGAAAAGAGGAGCTAGGAGCCCTTGGGCAGAGACAAAACTCCTCCTCCCTGTGCTCCTCTCGGATTCCTTCTGGCGGGGCAGGACTGAGCCCTGCAGACACTGACGGTTAAGCCAAATGCGAATTGTGTCCCTGGTGCAGGTGGGAAAGATCCTGCGGCTCCTGTCTCTGGTTACCAAGTTGCCCCCTGCAAGGGCAAGCGAAGGAGCTGGAGAGGCCACTCTGGGGACCGCGTCTCTCCGCTCCCCTGAGATATTTCCATGGTTCAGGACAGCCCTCTGTACAGCGTGCTGCATCTTGCTTCCCAGAAACGTGGCCTGTACTGCATGAGTGCACGCCCTGAGACCCAGACAGCTCAAAAGCTTTCTTTAGCATTGCTGAATATCCACCAAGACCGACATGGGTGCCGTGTTTCTGTCTGTTCAGCATGTGCAGGACTGTACATCTGATGGGCCTCCCGTGCAAGCCTTCTGGAGGTGAAAAGAGGGAGGGAATTGTGCCCAGAGTCCCTTTCTGTGTCAAGTTTCTTGTTGAGGTGATGGGGACCTGAGGTCCCAAGTGGAGGGAACCTAGAATCATGGAATCATTTAGGTTGGAAAAGACCCTTGGGATCAACAAGTGCAGCCATAAACCCAACACTGCCAAGTCCACAGTAAACCGTGTCCCCAAGTGCCACCTCTACACGTCTTGTAAATACCTCCAGGGATGGTGACTCAAGCACTTCCACTGGGCAGCCTGTTCCAATGCCTGAGCACCCTTCCAGTGAAGAAATTTTCCCCAACAGCCACTGTCATCCTCCCCTGGCACAACCTGAGGCCATTTCCTCTCATCCTGTTGCTTGTTGCTTGAGACAAGAGACCGACACCAGCTTTGCTACCGCCTCCTTTCCGGTAGTTGTGGAGAGTGAGAAGGTCCCCGCTGAGCCTCCTTTACTCCAGGCTAAACAACCCCAGTCCCCTTAGCCGCTTCTCGTAAGAATTGTGCTCCGGACCCATCAGCAGCTCCGTTGCCCTCCCCTGGACACGCTCCAGCACCTCTGTGTCTTCCTCGTCCTGAGGGGCCCACAGGTGAACACCGTAGTCGAGGCGCAGCCTCACCAGTGCCAAGTACAGGGAGATGGTCGCTGCCCTGGTCCTGCTGGGCACACGGTTTTGGATACAAGCCAGGATGCCCTTGGCCTTCCTGGCCACCTGGGCACGCTGCCGGCTCGTATGCAGATGGCCGTTTTCTGCCCCAGGCCCTTTTCTGCTGGGCAGCTTGGCAGCCGCTCTGCCCCCACCCTGCAGCGCTGCGTGGGGTTGGTGTGACCCCAGCGCAGGCCCCGGCACTGAGCCTTGTTGAAGCGCACACACTTGGCCTCGGGCCATCGCTCCATTCTGTCCAGGTCCCTCTAGAGAGCCTCCTGCCCTCAAGCAGATCAGCACTCCCACTCAACTTGGTGGTGTCTGCAAGCTTAGTGAGGGTGCACTCGACCCTCTCGTCCAGATCATCGATGAAGATATTAAAGAGAACTGGCCCCAGTGCTGAGCCCTGGGGAACACCACTTGTGACTGGTCACCAGCTGGTAACCCCATCTGCTACCACCCTTTGGGCTCAGCTGTCCAGCCAGCTTTTAACCCAGCAAAGCGTTCGCTTGTCCAAGCCACGAGCACGGGGGCTGGAAGGAAGGTCCAGGGCCCGTCAGCTTGAGCCCGGGGAAGCTTATGGAGCAGATCATCTTGAGTCCCATCACATGGCACGTACAGGACAGCCAGGGGATCAGGCCCAGCCAGCATGGGTTTGTGATCGGCAGGTCCCGTTGGACTGGCCTGATCTCCTTCTATGACAAGGTGACCCGCTTAGTGGATGAGGGAAGGACTGTGGATGTTGTCTACCCGGACTTTAGCACAGCCTTTGACACCGTCTCCCACAGCATTCTCCCGGAGAAACTGGCTGCTCGTGGCTTGGACAAGTGAACTCTTTGCTGGGTTAAAAGCTGGCTGGACAGCTGAGCCCAAAGAGTCAATGAAATGTGCAGTGAAACTGCAGAGTTCTTCAAAAGACACACAGGCCAAGCTGCAAATGGACACCCAGACAGAGCATCCAGTGTATTCCATAGGCACACTCAGACAGCTCTTTCCAACAGGATGGGTGGTCCCATGCTGTTACAGGTGATAACAGGAGCCTCAGCTGCAGTGGCATCTCCAGCTGGACCGGCGGACATTCCCCACACGCCGGTGATGCTGAGCTCCCCTCGGGCGGTGTCATGTCCGTGCCCAGCTTGCTCAGAGCTGCGGCACGCACTCCACAGGCGGTCTCTGGGGTAAGCAGATTCTCTGTGCCAGTGTCCGCAGTTGTCCCTCGGGCCCCACCGTTGAGAGATGAGAGGAGATCCTCAGGGTTGCAGGCATGGGTGGAAAAGCCTGTGACCACCAGGAGACGGGTGCAGAGCTGCAGACCTCTGAGGTGGAAACTGTCCTGCTGGGTGCGCCTTGCCATGTTCCTGCAAAGCAGCATCTCGACAGCAGCGTGGCTCTCTGGCCGTGGCGTGCTGCTGGTGAAGCTGGCCTCCCTCCGCCTACTCAAGGCTCAGCCTGGCTGTCCTGCCACACCGCAAAAATCATTTCAGTGCAGATGTCCATCTTGGAGGCGGTTGTCAGCTGGAACCTGCAGGACTGGGAGGAGGGCAGCAGCGTTAGCTGGCAGTGGCGTGACTCAGGCAAAAGCAGCCAGGCTGTTTTTACTAGCATTTGGGTCCAGCAGACGATTTTCTCCACGTCTAGGCAGGAGTGAGTGCAGAGGGTGTGGAGGAGGGTCGACCTCTGGTCCCTCGGCAGCTGGTCCTCGGGGTGGTGGAGAAAGCACAGTGTGTCTCCCAGCAGCTGCTGCCTCAAGCACACGCACTCCAGCCCCACACGGATGCTGGGCTGCTCTTCTGGCAGCTGCCCCGTGGTGTCCGGCTCCAGGGTGAAAGAGTGCCCGGGGGGTGGCCACAGGAACACAGGCAGGCGGTAGGTGATGCTGTTCCCGTGCACACTCCAGGTTTCATGGGCACCCTCCTCCCCAGTGGCTGGGTACAGCTCTGGCATGAAACTCCTCTTGCACAGTATCTGGCAGACCTTAAGGAGGTCACCCACCAGCTCCTTCAGGGCCTCGCACGTGTCAGGCAGCTCCTGCATTGGCGGTGGGGTGGACACAGCCATAGAGCTGACACCGCTGTGTGCACCATGGAGGTCTTCCTCCTCCCTGTCATCCTCCTTTCTGTCCTGCTCACTGCGGCTGCCAGAGGCAAGCTTCATTTTCCTGACCAGCCAGCAGACGCTAGCGAGCAGCACCAGGGCCCCCGCAACAGTCCAAAGCGGCCACTGCTGCAACGCGGGAAGGAACGTGCCCCTGCTCCGGTCAACCTCCTGCATCACCCGAGTCGTCTGCTCATCCAGATACGCCTTACGCTGCCGCATCCGCTCGTCCGTGGCCGTATCTCTGTGGTGAAGGCCCTTCTGCACGGGCTGCATGGCCAGAATAGCCAGGATGAGGGCGATTGCCGCAGCCATGGCCTAGAGGAGGTGGGAGAAAAGGGGGCTGAGCAGGGCTGGGTGGGAGGGAGCGCGGGGCTGGGGGAGCGGGGCAGGAGCCGGCTGGAGCTGGGGGCCGGTAGGAGAGGGGGTGATGGAGGTGCGAGGGAGCAAGGGCAGGGTTTGTGAGCACTGTACCGGCGGGAGCCGCGGGCTGTCCCCATAGAGTCTCCCGAGGCCCCATCCCTGCCACAGGACAGCATCCCATGGAGCCACGGGCACGCGTCCCATCCCCAAAGCCGCTCTGGGCACCTGCCCCCAGCGGGAGCCCCCAGCAGCTCTGCCCCAGCCCCGAGGGCGGTACCGTGCCCTGCCCTGAGGGGCTCGCCTCTCGCTCTGGGTTAGAAAGGCCCTGGGCATCTGCCCCGTCCCCCACCCAGCCCAGCCTTCCCCCTGCATGCTGCACTCACCGAGCGCCGAAGGCAAACTGCAGTGGGGCTGCCTGGTGATGTCCCTGAAGACAGCTCCCATTGTGACACGTCCTCGGTGATGTCACAGCCGCTGGGACAGCATCACCCACCCAGCAAGCTCCAGCCTTCGTCCCCACCGCCCGACTCAACGGGTCCTGGGCATCGCACCAAGAACAAAGCAGCCTGGCGGGAGCAAGTCCCCAGGGGCTTCTTGACCAAGGGAGCAGACACCCCCCAAAACTGAAATGAAGACGGGGACTGCAGGTGGATGTCCCTGACTTATGTAGAGAGGTGCAAAGTTTTCTGGGCCGGGTGGTCTGACTTCGAGCTGTCTTGAAAAGAGGAGCTAGGAGCCCTTGGGCAGAGACAAAACTCCTCCTCCCTGTGCTCCTCTCGGATTCCTTCTGGCGGGGCAGGACTGAGCCCTGCAGACACTGACGGTTAAGCCAAATGCGAATTGTGTCCCTGGTGCAGGTGGGAAAGATCCTGCGGCTCCTGTCTCTGGTTACCAAGTTGCCCCCTGCAAGGGCAAGCGAAGGAGCTGGAGAGGCCACTCTGGGGACCGCGTCTCTCCGCTCCCCTGAGATATTTCCATGGTTCAGGACAGCCCTCTGTACAGCGTGCTGCATCTTGCTTCCCAGAAACGTGGCCTGTACTGCATGAGTGCACGCCCTGAGACCCAGACAGCTCAAAAGCTTTCTTTAGCATTGCTGAATATCCACCAAGACCGACATGGGTGCCGTGTTTCTGTCTGTTCAGCATGTGCAGGACTGTACATCTGATGGGCCTCCCGTGCAAAGCCTTCTGGAGGTGAAAGAGGGAGGGAATTGTGCCCCAGAGTCCCTTTCTGTGTCAAGCTTCTTGTTGAGGTGATGGGGACCTGAGGTCCCAAGTGGAGGGAACCTAGAATCATGGAATCATTTAGGTTGGAAAGACCCTTGGGATCAACAAGTGCAGCCATAAACCCAACACTGCCAAGTCCATAGTAAACCGTGTCCCCAAGTGCCACCTCTACACGTCTTGTAAATACCTCCAGGGATGGTGACTCAAGCACTTCCACTGGGCAGCCTGTTCCAATGCCTGAGCACCCTTCCAGTGAAGAAATTTTCCCCAACAGCCACTGTCATCCTCCCCTGGCACAACCTGAGGCCATTTCCTCTCATCCTGTTGCTTGTTGCTTGAGACAGGAGACCGACACCAGCTTTGCTACCGCCTCCTTTCCGGTAGTTGTGGAGAGTGAAGAAGGTCCCCGCTGAGCCTCCTTTACTCCAGGCTAAACAACCCCAGTCCCCTCAGCCGCTTCTCGTAAGAATTGTGCTCCGGACCCATCAGCAGCTCCGTTGCCCTCCCCTGGACACGCTCCAGCACATCTGTGTCTTCCTCGTCCTGAGGGGCCCACAGGTGAACACCTTAGTCGAGGCGCAGCCTCACCAGTGCAAGTACAGGGAGATGGTCGCTGCCCTGGTCCTGCTGGGCACACTGGTTTTGGATACAAGCCAGGATGCCCTTGGCCTTCCTGGCCACCTGGGCACGCTGCCGGCTCGTATGCAGATGGCCGTTTTCTGCCCCAGGCCCTTTTCTGCTGGGCAGCTTGGCAGCCGCTCTGCCCCCAGCCTGCAGCGCTGCGTGGGGTTGGTGTGACCCCAGCGCAGGCCCCGGCACTGAGCCTTGTTGAAGCGCACACAGCTGGCCTCGGGCCATCGCTCCATTCTGTCCAGGTCCCTCTAGAGAGCCTCCTGCCCTCAAGCAGATCAGCACTCCCACTCAACTTGGTGGTGTCTGCAAGCTTAGTGAGGGTGCACTCGACCCTCTCGTCCAGATCATCGATGAAGATATTAAAGAGAACTGGCCCCAGTGCTGAGCCCTGGGGAACACCACTTGTGACTGGTCACCAGCTGGTAACCCCATCTGCTACCACCCTTTGGGCTCAGCTGTCCAGCCAGCTTTTAACCCAGCAAAGCGTTCGCTTGTCCAAGCCACGAGCACAGGGGCTGGAAGGAAGGTCCAGGGCCCGTCAGCTTGAGCCCAGGGAAGCTTATGGAGCAGATCATCTTGAGTCCCATCACATGGCACGTACAGGACAGCCAGGTGATCAGGCCCAGCCAGCATGGGTTTGTGATCGGCAGGTCCCGTTGGACTGGCCTGATCTCCTTCTATGACAAGGTGACCCGCTTAGTGGATGAGGGAAGGACTGTGGATGTTGTCTACCCGGACTTTAGCACAGCCTTTGACACCGTCTCCCACAGCATTCTCCCGGAGAAACTGGCTGCTCGTGGCTTGGACAAGTGAACTCTTTGCTGGGTTAAAAGCTGGCTGGACAGCTGAGCCCAAAGAGTCAATGAAATGTGCAGTGAAACCGCAGAGTTCTTCAAAAGACACACAGGCCAAGCTGCAAATGGACACCCAGACAGAGCATCCAGTGTATTCCATAGGCACACTCAGACAGCTCTTTCCAACAGGATGGGTGGTCCCATGCTGTTACAGGTGATAACAGGAGCCTCAGCTGCAGTGGCATCTCCAGCTGGACCGGCGGACATTCCCCACACGCCGGTGATGCTGAGCTCCCCTCGGGCGGTGTCATGTCCGTGCCCAGCTTGCTCAGAGCTGCGGCACGCACTCCCCAGGCGGTCTCTGGGGTGAGCAGATTCTCTGTGCCAGTGTCCGCAGTTGTCCCTCGGGCCCCACCGTTGAGAGATGAGAGGAGATCCTCAGGGTCGCAGGCACGGGTGGAAAAGCCTGTGACCACCAGGAGACGGGTGCAGAGCTGCAGACCTCTGAGGTGGAAACTGTCCTGCTGGGTGCGCCTTGCCATGTTCCTGCAAAGCAGCATCTCGACAGCAGCGTGGCTCTCTGGCCGTGGCGTGCTGCTGGTGAAGCTGGCCTCCCTCCGCCTACTCAAGGCTCAGCCTGGCTGTCCTGCCACACCGCAAAAATCATTTCAGTGCAGATGTCCATCTTGGAGGCGGTTGTCAGCTGGAACCTGCAGGACTGGGAGGAGGGCAGCAGCGTTAGCTGGCAGTGGCGCGACTCAGGCAAAAGCAGCCAGGCTGTTTTTACTAGCATTTGGGTCCAGCAGACGATTTTCTCCACGTCTAGGCAGGAGTGTGTGCAGAGGGTGTGGAGGAGGGGCGACCTCTGGTCCCTCGGCAGCTGGTCCTCGGGGTGGTGGAGAAAGCACAGTGTGTCTCCCAGCAGCTGCTGCCTCAAGCACACGCACTCCAGCCCACACGGATGCTGGGCTGCTCTTCTGGCAGCTGCCCCGTGGTGTTCCGGCTCCAGGGTGAAAGAGTGCCCGGGGGTGGCCACAGGAACACAGGCAGGCGGTAGGTGATGCTGTTCCCGTGCACACTCCAGGTTTCACGGGCACCCTCCTCCCCAGTGGCTGGGTACAGCTCTGGCATGAAACTCCTCTTGCACAGTATCTGGCAGACCTTAAGGAGGTCACCCACCAGGCTCCTTCAGGGCCTCGCACGTGTCAGGCAGCTCCTGCATTGGCGGTGGGGTGGGCACAGCCATAGAGCTGACACCGCTGTGTGCACCATGGAGGTCTTCCTCCTCCCTGTCATCCTCCTTTCTGTCCTGCTCACTGCGGCTGCCAGAGGCAAGCTTCATTTCCCTGACCAACCAGCAGACGCTAGCGAGCAGCACCAGGGCCCCCGCAACAGTCCAAAGCGGCCACTGCTGCAACGCGGGAAGGAACGTGCCCCAGCTCCGGTCAACCTCCTGCATCACCCGAGTCGTCTGCTCATCCAGATATGCCTTACGCTGCCGCATCCGCTCGTCCGTGGCCATATCTCTGCAGTGAAGGCCCTTCTGCACGGGCTGCATGGCCAGTATAGCCAGGATGAGGGCGATTGCCGCAGCCATGGCCTAGAGGAGGTGGGAGAAAAGGGGGCTGAGCAGGGCTGGGTGGGAGGGAGCGCGGGGCTGGGGGAGCGGGGCAGGAGCCGGCTGGAGCTGGGGGCCGGTAGGAGAGGGGGTGATGGAGGTGCGAGGGAGCAAGGGCAGGGTTTGTGAGCACTGTACTGGCGGGAGCTGTGGGCTGTCCCCATAGAGTCTCCCGAGGCCCCATCCCTGCCACAGGACAGCGTCCCATGGAGCCACGGGCACCCGTCCCATCCCCAAAGCCGCTCTGGGCACCTGCCCCCAGCGGGAGCCCCCAGCAGCTCTGCCGCAGCCCCGAGGGCGGTACCGTGCCCTGCCCTGAGGGGCTCGCCTCTCGCTCTGGGTTAGAAAGGCCCTGGGCATCTGCCCCGTCCCCCACCCAGCCCAGCCTTCCCCCTGCATGCTGCACTCACCGAGCGCCGAAGGCAAACTGCAGTGGGGCTGCCTGGTGATGTCCCTGAAGACAGCTCCCATTGTGACACGTCCTCGGTGATGTCACAGCCGCTGGGACAGCATCACCCACCCAGCAAGCTCCAGCCTTCGTCCCCACCGCCCGACTCAACGGGTCCTGGGCATCGCACCAAGAACAAAGCAGCCTGGCGGGAGCAAGTCCCCAGGGGCTTCTTGACCAAGGGAGCAGACACCCCCCAAAACTGAAATGAAGACGGGGACTGCAGGTGGATGTCCCTGACTTATGTAGAGAGGTGCAAAGTTTTCTGGGCCGGGTGGTCTGACTTCGAGCTGTCTTGAAAAGAGGAGCTAGGAGCCCTTGGGCAGAGACAAAACTCCTCCTCCCTGTGCTCCTCTCGGATTCCTTCTGGCGGGGCAGGACTGAGCCCTGCAGACACTGACGGTTAAGCCAAATGCGAATTGTGTCCCTGGTGCAGGTGGGAAAGATCCTGCGGCTCCTGTCTCTGGTTACCAAGTTGCCCCCTGCAAGGGCAAGCAAAGGAGCTGGAGAGGCCACTCTGGGGACCGCGTCTCTCCGCTCCCCTGAGATATTTCCATGGTTCAGGACAGCCCTCTGTACAGCGTGCTGCATCTTGCTTCCCAGAAACGTGGCCTGTACTGCATGAGTGCACGCCCTGAGACCCAGACAGCTCAAAAGCTTTCTTTAGCATTGCTGAATATCCACCAAGACCGACATGGGTGCTGTGTTTCTGTCTGTTCAGCATGTGCAGGACTGTACATCTGATGGGCCTCCCGTGCAAAGCCTTCTGGAGGTGAAAAGAGGGAGGGAATTGTGCCCCAGAGTCCCTTTCTGTGTCAAGCTTCTTGTTGAGGTGATGGGGACCTGAGGTCCCAAGTGGAGGGAACCTAGAATCATGGAATCATTTAGGTTGGAAAAGACCCTTGGGATCAACAAGTGCAGCCATAAACCCAACACTGCCAAGTCCATAGTAAACCGTGTCCCCAAGTGCCACCTCTACACGTCTTGTAAATACCTCCAGGGATGGTGACTCAAGCACTTCCACTGGGCAGCCTGTTCCAATGCCTGAGCACCCTTCCAGTGAAGAAATTTTCCCCAACAGCCACTGTCATCCTCCCCTGGCACAACCTGAGGCCATTTCCTCTCATCCTGTTGCTTGTTGCTTGAGACAAGAGACCGACACCAGCTTTGCTACCGCCTCCTTTCCGGTAGTTGTGGAGAGTGAGAAGGTCCCCGCTGAGCCTCCTTTACTCCAGGCTAAACAACCCCAGTCCCCTCAGCCGCTTCTCGTAAGAATTGTGCTCCGGACCCATCAGCAGCTCCGTTGCCCTCCCCTGGACACGCTCCAGCACATCTGTGTCTTCCTCGTCCTGAGGGGCCCACAGGTGAACACCTTAGTCGAGGCGCAGCCTCACCAGTGCCAAGTACAGGGAGATGGTCGCTGCCCTGGTCCTGCTGGGCACACGGTTTTGGATACAAGCCAGGATGCCCTTGGCCTTCCTGGCCACCTGGGCACGCTGCCGGCTCGTATGCAGATGGCCGTTTTCTGCCCCAGGCCCTTTTCTGCTGGGCAGCTTGGCAGCCGCTCTGCCCCCAGCCTGCAGCGCTGCGTGGGGTTGGTGTGACCCCAGCGCAGGCCCCGGCACTGAGCCTTGTTGAAGCGCACACAGCTGGCCTCGGGCCATCGCTCCATTCTGTCCAGGTCCCTCTGCAGAGCCTCCTGCCCTCAAGCAGATCAGCACTCCCACTCAACTTGGTGGTGTCTGCAAGCTTAGTGAGGGTGCACTCGACCCTCTCGTCCAGATCATCGATGAAGATATTAAAGAGAACTGGCCCCAGTGCTGAGCCCTGGGGAACACCACTTGTGACTGGTCACCAGCTGGTAACCCCATCTGCTACCACCCTTTGGGCTCAGCTGTCCAGCCAGCTTTTAACCCAGCAAAGCGTTCGCTTGTCCAAGCCACGAGCACAGGGGCTGGAAGGAAGGTCCAGGGCCCGTCAGCTTGAGCCCAGGGAAGCTTATGGAGCAGATCATCTTGAGTCCCATCACATGGCACGTACAGGACAGCCAGGTGATCAGGCCCAGCCAGCATGGGTTTGTGATCGGCAGGTCCCGTTGGACTGGCCTGATCTCCTTCTATGACAAGGTGACCCGCTTAGTGGATGAGGGAAGGACTGTGGATGTTGTCTACCCGGACTTTAGCACAGCCTTTGACACCGTCTCCCACAGCATTCTCCCGGAGAAACTGGCTGCTCGTGGCTTGGACAAGTGAACTCTTTGCTGGGTTAAAAGCTGGCTGGACAGCTGAGCCCAAAGAGTCAATGAAATGTGCAGTGAAACCGCAGAGTTCTTCAAAAGACACACAGGCCAAGCTGCAAATGGACACCCAGACAGAGCATCCAGTGTATTCCATAGGCACACTCAGACAGCTCTTTCCAACAGGATGGGTGGTCCCATGCTGTTACAGGTGATAACAGGAGCCTCAGCTGCAGTGGCATCTCCAGCTGGACCGGCGGACATTCCCCACACGCCGGTGATGCTGAGCTCCCCTCGGGCGGTGTCATGTCCGTGCCCAGCTTGCTCAGAGCTGCGGCACGCACTCCCCAGGCGGTCTCTGGGGTGAGCAGATTCTCTGTGCCAGTGTCCGCAGTTGTCCCTCGGGCCCCACCGTTGAGAGATGAGAGGAGATCCTCAGGGTCGCAGGCACGGGTGGAAAAGCCTGTGACCACCAGGAGACGGGTGCAGAGCTGCAGACCTCTGAGGTGGAAACTGTCCTGCTGGGTGCGCCTTGCCATGTTCCTGCAAAGCAGCATCTCGACAGCAGCGTGGCTCTCTGGCCGTGGCGTGCTGCTGGTGAAGCTGGCCTCCCTCCGCCTACTCAAGGCTCAGCCTGGCTGTCCTGCCACACC
Organism: Falco rusticolus; assembly: GCF_015220075.1. Taxonomy (NCBI): domain Eukaryota; kingdom Metazoa; phylum Chordata; class Aves; order Falconiformes; family Falconidae; genus Falco; species Falco rusticolus. The sequence goes on along the minus strand of NC_051187.1, from coordinate 74,524,799 downwards.
GCAAAAATCATTTCAGTGCAGATGTCCATCTTGGAGGCGGTTGTCAGCTGGAACCTGCAGGACTGGGAGGAGGGCAGCAGCGTTAGCTGGCAGTGGCGCGACTCAGGCAAAAGCAGCCAGGCTGTTTTTACTAGCATTTGGGTCCAGCAGACGATTTTCTCCACGTCTAGGCAGGAGTGTGTGCAGAGGGTGTGGAGGAGGGGCGACCTCTGGTCCCTCGGCAGCTGGTCCTCGGGGTGGTGGAGAAAGCACAGTGTGTCTCCCAGCAGCTGCTGCCTCAAGCACACGCACTCCAGCCCCACACGGATGCTGGGCTGCTCTTCTGGCAGCTGCCCCGTGGTGTCCGGCTCCAGGGTGAAAGAGTGCCCGGGGGGTGGCCACAGGAACACAGGCAGGCGGTAGGTGATGCTGTTCCCGTGCACACTCCAGGTTTCACGGGCACCCTCCTCCCCAGTGGCTGGGTACAGCTCTGGCATGAAACTCCTCTTGCACAGTATCTGGCAGACCTTAAGGAGGTCACCCACCAGGCTCCTTCAGGGCCTCGCACGTGTCAGGCAGCTCCTGCATTGGCGGTGGGGTGGGCACAGCCATAGAGCTGACACCGCTGTGTGCACCATGGAGGTCTTCCTCCTCCCTGTCATCCTCCTTTCTGTCCTGCTCACTGCGGCTGCCAGAGGCAAGCTTCATTTCCCTGACCAGCCAGCAGACGCTAGCGAGCAGCACCAGGGCCCCCGCAACAGTCCAAAGCGGCCACTGCTGCAACGCGGGAAGGAACGTGCCCCAGCTCCGGTCAACCTCCTGCATCACCCGAGTCGTCTGCTCATCCAGATATGCCTTACGCTGCCGCATCCGCTCGTCCGTGGCCATATCTCTGCAGTGAAGGCCCTTCTGCACGGGCTGCATGGCCAGTATAGCCAGGATGAGGGCGATTGCCGCAGCCATGGCCTAGAGGAGGTGGGAGAAAAGGGGGCTGAGCAGGGCTGGGTGGGAGGGAGCGCGGGGCTGGGGGAGCGGGGCAGGAGCCGGCTGGAGCTGGGGGCCGGTAGGAGAGGGGGTGATGGAGGTGCGAGGGAGCAAGGGCAGGGTTTGTGAGCACTGTACCAGTGGGAGCCGCGGGCTGTCCCCATAGAGTCTCCCGAGGCCCCATCCCTGCCACAGGACAGCGTCCCATGGAGCCACGGGCACGCGTCCCATCCCCAAAGCCGCTCTGGGCACCTGCCCCCAGCGGGAGCCCCCAGCAGCTCTGCCGCAGCCCCGAGGGCGGTACCGTGCCCTGCCCTGAGGGGCTCGCCTCTCGCTCTGGGTTAGAAAGGCCCTGGGCATCTGCCCCGTCCCCCACCCAGCCCAGCCTTCCCCCTGCATGCTGCACTCACCGAGCGCCGAAGGCAAACTGCAGTGGGGCTGCCTGGTGATGTCCCTGAAGACAGCTCCCATTGTGACACGTCCTCGGTGATGTCACAGCCGCTGGGACAGCATCACCCACCCAGCAAGCTCCAGCCTTCGTCCCCACCGCCCGACTCAACGGGTCCTGGGCATCGCACCAAGAACAAAGCAGCCTGGCGGGAGCAAGTCCCCAGGGGCTTCTTGACCAAGGGAGCAGACACCCCCCAAAACTGAAATGAAGACGGGGACTGCAGGTGGATGTCCCTGACTTATGTAGAGAGGTGCAAAGTTTTCTGGGCCGGGTGGTCTGACTTCGAGCTGTCTTGAAAAGAGGAGCTAGGAGCCCTTGGGCAGAGACAAAACTCCTCCTCCCTGTGCTCCTCTCGGATTCCTTCTGGCGGGGCAGGACTGAGCCCTGCAGACACTGACGGTTAAGCCAAATGCGAATTGTGTCCCTGGTGCAGGTGGGAAAGATCCTGCGGCTCCTGTCTCTGGTTACCAAGTTGCCCCCTGCAAGGGCAAGCGAAGGAGCTGGAGAGGCCACTCTGGGGACCGCGTCTCTCCGCTCCCCTGAGATATTTCCATGGTTCAGGACAGCCCTCTGTACAGCGTGCTGCATCGTGCTTCCCAGAAACGTGGCCTGTACTGCATGAGTGCACGCCCTGAGACCCAGACAGCTCAAAAGCTTTCTTTAGCATTGCTGAATATCCACCAAGACCGACATGGGTGCCGTGTTTCTGTCTGTTCAGCATGTGCAGGACTGTACATCTGATGGGCCTCCCGTGCAAAGCCTTCTGGAGGTGAAAAGAGGGAGGGAATTGTGCCCCAGAGTCCCTTTCTGTGTCAAGCTTCTTGTTGAGGTGATGGGGACCTGAGGTCCCAAGTGGAGGGAACCTAGAATCATGGAATCATTTAGGTTGGAAAAGACCCTTGGGATCAACAAGTGCAGCCATAAACCCAACACTGCCAAGTCCACAGTAAACCGTGTCCCCAAGTGCCACCTCTACACGTCTTGTAAATACCTCCAGGGATGGTGACTCAAGCACTTCCACTGGGCAGCCTGTTCCAATGCCTGAGCACCCTTCCAGTGAAGAAATTTTCCCCAACAGCCACTGTCATCCTCCCCTGGCACAACTTGAGGCCATTTCCTCTCATCCTGTTGCTTGTTGCTTGAGACAAGAGACCGACACCAGCTTTGCTACCGCCTCCTTTCCGGTAGTTGTGGAGAGTGAGAAGGTCCCCGCTGAGCCTCCTTTTCTCCAGGCTAAACAACCCCAGTCCCCTCAGCCGCTTCTCGTAAGAATTGTGCTCCGGACCCATCAGCAGCTCCGTTGCCCTCCCCTGGACACGCTCCAGCACCTCTGTGTCTTCCTCGTCCTGAGGGGCCCACAGGTGAACACCGTAGTCGAGGCGCAGCCTCACCAGTGCCAAGTACAGGGAGATGGTCGCTGCCCTGGTCCTGCTGGGCACACGGTTTTGGATACAAGCCAGGATGCCCTTGGCCTTCCTGGCCACCTGGGCACGCTGCCGGCTCGTATGCAGATGGCCGTTTTCTGCCCCAGGCCCTTTTCTGCTGGGCAGCTTGGCAGCCGCTCTGCCCCCAGCCTGCAGCGCTGCGTGGGGTTGGTGTGACCCCAGCGCAGGCCCCGGCACTGAGCCTTGTTGAAGCGCACACACTTGGCCTCGGGCCATCGCTCCATTCTGTCCAGGTCCCTCTAGAGAGCCTCCTGCCCTCAAGCAGATCAGCACTCCCACTCAACTTGGTGGTGTCTGCAAGCTTAGTGAGGGTGCACTCGACCCTCTCGTCCAGATCATCGATGAAGATATTAAAGAGAACTGGCCCCAGTGCTGAGCCCTGGGGAACACCACTTGTGACTGGTCACCAGCTGGTAACCCCATCTGCTACCACCCTTTGGGCTCAGCTGTCCAGCCAGCTTTTAACCCAGCAAAGCGTTCGCTTGTCCAAGCCACGAGCACGGGGGCTGGAAGGAAGGTCCAGGGCCCGTCAGCTTGAGCCCGGGGAAGCTTATGGAGCAGATCATCTTGAGTCCCATCACATGGCACGTACAGGACAGCCAGGTGATCAGGCCCAGCCAGCATGGGTTTGTGATCGGCAGGTCCCGTTGGACTGGCCTGATCTCCTTCTATGACAAGGTGACCCGCTTAGTGGATGAGGGAAGGACTGTGGATGTTGTCTACCCGGACTTTAGCACAGCCTTTGACACCGTCTCCCACAGCATTCTCCTGGAATGCTCTCTCTTCCTGTCCTCTTTCTCCTATGTATTACTTGCTTGAGCAATATAGGCAAAAGGAACTGTGTCAGGTGAGGAGTACCAAGGGCCCTCAACAGTTAGTGGTTGTACAGTTCCGGTGGCATGAAAGAACTGTGCAAAGGAAGGCTTTCTGGGCTGTGCTAAAACTGTGTAGCATCATTTCAGCTGTTGAGAAATTTATTGACAGATCACTAAGTGCTTATATTTTAATGTCCAGAGGCAGATTTAGAGTTGAGTCAGCAGAAGGTGACTGCTCCTCTTCATCAGGGAGACTAGCAGACTTTGGAAGTTCTAGGAAGGCAGCAGATGCTATATCTTATCTCTGTCTGTGGTCTGTGACCTCAAGGTGTAGGTAGTGATTGTGCCCAGCAGTGACAAATGCCTGCCAGCCGTCTTTGTCATTTGAGTGACTCATTCTGCAAGGAGAAAATAGGACTTAGGGCACCATTTTTTGCCTGCTTTTCTTTTAAGGTGCCTGATCCAGCTGATAGTGAGTCTTTTCCATTGATTTTGGGAAGAATTGACCCTAGGAGTCTTTTTTGCTTCCCATTTCTTTATACTGCATAAGAATATAGGACTGGAAATGACCCTGTGTGCATCAGTGATTGTCCTTTACTATTATAGACAGGGTATAATTAATGACTTTCAAATCCTAATCCTCAGGGAGGTGCCTGTCCCTGGGGATGGCCTGACCTGGTGCCTCCAGCTGCCCTGCCATTGGGCTGTTGCTGTGATGGAGAGACGGGACGCAGCCTGATGCAAGCAAATGTCGATTTATTGTATAGAACACGGGTATATATACTTTCAGTAATCGTGCATTTTAAACAGATTGGTTCTTTTGAGCTAAGCATTGCATACTAGGCAATCCCCGACTGGTGGTTAACTACCAATCAACAGCAAGGTGTTATCTTTCCTTGCGCCATCCTTGGCGCCATCCGTCCCCCACTAATTGTCAGCTGATTGCCACGCATGGTCCTAGTTTCCAGCCCGCTCTGCAGGCTGTCGAGGCTCTGGCCTGATGCCTCTCCTGTGGATCTCCTACCTGCCCTCACTGTTCCCTGACATCTTTTTTGCATCTTCTATTGCACCTGGAAGGTTGTTTCAGAAGCTCAGTTTACTTCTTATGCAAAGCTTTTTTCTAATTCTCCCCTAAAGCTATTTATTGTGAGTTTGTAATTATTAATGACAAATTGTTCTTTCACTTTGACAGAATTTTCCTTTCATAACAATGCAACAATGCATTTGTAATCAATGATCAAATAATTTCTTAGTGCTCCTTTGCTGGATTAAATAAGCCAAGCCCCCTTTATGTGATAGGATATCCAAATTCATTCTGGCCATCTTTCAGCTTGTGTCCTTCTCATTGGAATGATACACAGCAGAAGCCCTTCACACAATAACATCGGTATTTACATATCTCTGCTTGAAGTACTGTAATTAACACATCCAAGGATTGCTTTTCCCTTTTCACAGTTGCCCTTCATTGGCAGTCTGAAGTATCTTGTTATTTAGTACATCGAGATTCCAGCTTACAACAGCGGTTTGTGCAGTTTGTGTTGTAAGTGCCCAAGGGCACAAATGTCCATTGTGTACCTGTGATCTCCTCTTTATTCTCTTATACTTGACAAGAAATGGGAGAATGAAGAAAGCGAAGAGTATAAACAGCAAACTCTCCAGAAGTGGTGAGTTTAGGAAAATGACACAATATCTTAGGGAAGGCTAAGCTATAATTTTGATCTGTGCACTGTAAAAATATCAACATAGTTTAAAGACAATATTTTATGACCTAAGGGGATGATTGTAACTGTCTGGAGACCACCCGTGGGCCTCCGGTGCTGCAGGCTGTGGAGAGACACTTGGTTCTGTACAAGTGATATCTCACATTAGTCAGTGCATGAATAAGCACTGACTAGCAAGCCCATCTTCCTGAGCTTTTCAAGTCTCCTTTTTTTGCATAAATGTCATTTCATAACTGGCATCTTAGTAATTTCAATAAGCATCTTAATGGTTCTTAGCCAGACACTGTGTACAGGATTGCTGCCATTCATTCACCGCAGTGCAGAAGCAATAACTTTTACGAAATAATGAAACAGCACACAATTTTTAATTTAGTACAGAATGCTTTTCGTGCACACATAAGAAACACTCCAGATAAACTCGAATAATTATTTTTTTATGTGCACCAAAGGACTTTTGAAATTTCGGTTAACATTTGTTTTCCAGGAGTTCCTATGGCAACACACCTGTGCAAGGTAGTAACTTCAATAACAGAGTTCAGTATTTGAAGACTCCAAGTAATGAAGCAAGGCATGCTTTAGGCCAGTTTGTTCATCCAAAGTGCTCTTTTTTTCTGCTTTTACATGAGGCATCCCAGGTCAGACAGCACAAGTACAGAGCCCTTTTTGCATATTGAAGGGGAAATTCAGACATTAGAAGTTTCCTTAAATGGCAAGACTGAGGTGCTAGTCTCTTTAGGAAAAAAGAAGAGGTACTTCCTACACTAAAGTCTTGGAAAAACAACTTATTACATTAATGATGACACTAATAACTCCTGAATTCTAAGGCTTTGTGTACATTCCTCTCACTATATCGGGATTCTCCTGTGACATTCTTCGCACCTGTAATGCCTCCAGTAATCCTCACTTAATAGCTAACTGTCATTTCCACACAGTCTCTTATACATTACCTAAGTACAGCTGTCCAGTATGGAGCTGTCTTGGTGCTGTTTGGCTTTTGGCAAGGCAAACAGAAGGCTGTTGAGTTTATATTGGGGCCATTCCTTGAGGAACACTGATTTAGATTGCTTTCCTCTCCCTAAAGACAATTATATTCCTACAGGTTTCATGACAACTGGTGAACTTTGTAGGAACTTAATTATCTTTGAGTCTATAATTCTTTGTCAAACCTGACTGATACTAGACAACAGCTTACAAATTATAAGAGGGACTGATGGATGGATGGATGAATGGATGTACACTACAGTCACAAAAGCCCTGTTTTTGAGGAAACAAGAATGCAATGATGGGTTGCTTCAGGCAAATGTTCAAAGTCTAAAAATGCAGCCTTGTCTCTTCCAAAGGGAAATGCTTTACTTTTTGGTTGTTTACATTTAAGTAATAGAAAACAAGTCTGCCCCAATGTATCATTAATAAAAATAAATTGTAAATCCCCATTAATAATTTTAACAAAAATAGAGGTAGTCAAATGTAACAACTCCTTTTGACATTTTGTGGGAACAGGCATTACAGTTTCTCCAGTCTGGGGAAAAGAAATATATGATTGAGTCATGCACAGACATTTGGGGTGTGAAAGTTACTACTGCTGTGGTAACATTGCGTACTAGTGGAGAAAGGGCCTTGAGAGAAGAGGGGAGAGTCTTGAAGAGAAAGAGGAAAGAAAGGCAGATTTCCTGGGGGTTCTCAGTGTTTGTGTGAGTGCTATGTATCTGTGTGTCTGAGCATGTCTATATGTGTATGTCTGTATGTCATATACATGTGCTCTGTGTGCATGTGCCTACTAGGAATACATCTTCAGCCTCACTACTGGCTGGACCTGGACATACGCAACTGCCGCAGCCTTGCCTCTCTGGGGCTGTTAGATCCAGCATGATATATTGTCTTCTAACAGTGATACTTAGCCTACAGATTATAATACTTTCAAATTATAGAGCTGGTCTGTACCCAGTGAATTATATTGAAACCTGGATATGTTGCAGCACTGCCTTAGCACTCTGGAAGATTTCTATAGCATACACAACCTCTATTTAGATGTTTAATTTCCTAAGTGAAGGAAAACAGTAGGGTGGTTATGGTTTCCCAAAGAGAGACAAGCCATTATTAAAGGAACATTTATAAAAGGTGTATTGTGACTGTGCAGATATATTTTCTAGGAAAAATTATTGAAGAGGACCAAAACACAACACCTCTACATTTTGTGTAACAGCATTTTTTGGTCTTTGATGTAGACAGACACTATCTGATATGCCTCCCACATTCCAGAAAGCCTGAATTCTCTGGGGGAGTGGGCAAAGGCGATGCTGATGCGCAAGCAAGCACCAGGGAGAAACAGTTCTTGCTTCTGACTTGCTTTCAGCTTACTCTCAGGGCCTTTCTACCAGAGGTAAAGGATTTTTTTGTAATTATTTTTTAGAACTGTTTTCTTTACAGATCTATGAGATTAATGGCAAGTGTCAGTCAATGTAGAAATGAGTCCAGGGTCATCTGAAATTGTGCCATAGTCTAAAAATTAAAGGCATTTCTCTTTTTTCTTTTTTTTTCTTTCTTTTTTCTTCAGAAAGCAGTCATGCAATATTAACTTCAGCCTAGTGGAACTGTCTGTATGTGAGTGAGGGGACTGAGAAATGCAGGTGATGCAAGAATGTGAAGTGTGTCTGATTCAGACAGGTGCCAAGAACACAGAGCTGAGTGTACATGCTTGGGAAGCTGCAGCTGTGCCACAAAGTCAGTGTAAATCTGAGGGAACTGGTTTCCTCTCTGTGTACTGGGCTAAGGCTTTTCTGCAGGAACCACAGTTTCTGTAGACACTCCTGATTAAGCATGTAACTGTCTTGCAGGTGTTCCGCTGGCAGCAAAGCACCGTAGGCTGAAAACATGGGATTTCTTCTGTGTTTTAAAGTCATCAGTCAGGTTCCCTACAGTCATACTGCAGCATTGCGTGGGCTGACATGTTACACCCTCAGGAACCACATAAAAAACCCACAGCCTTTTGGGTTGCATTGAAGATGCATTCTTTGGCCTCTCTGAATGAAGCACAAGAAAGCTTCGCAATGACAGCCACTGGTTCTTGTTTAGGGATGAGGGAAGTACAAGTGTTTGCTTAACTGTGTTACCATGACATTTTGTTCTGGCAAACCAGAATCTCTATAGAAAATCAGACAGAGTTTATCGAAACAAATCCTGTTGGTTAAGCTGACTCATTCCTGCAAAGAAAGAAGTCCCTATGATGACTTCTCTTGTATCTTTCTGGAAACAGTTGAGGGTGCACAGCTAGAGCAGAGATGTTTACTAAATGCCTTCCCTTAGCTGCAGAAATGACTGGAGAAGTCTGCCAGTACTTCAGATCTGGCAAAATTAATGTACTGCATTCTTATATGGATCAACATCAAACACAGCAGCAGCATAGAAGAGGAAAAACATTTTAGGAACCATTTAATGTTACACCAAAACATACACTATGGCATAAGAATTATTTTGAGAATAAGAACAAAAATAAGCATCACAAAACTAAAGATACAGTTTGTGATGCTGCCAAAATGCTTTTCTGCTAGTGCTGCCTGCAGAACAAAGAGCATTAATAAATTAATAAAAGAAAGACTCCATCTGAAAAATTAACAAGAGCATAATGGGATTATCACAGTTTTAGGGAAAACTATCCAAAGGCAAACTTCAGAAGTCCACTGGTACAGCTGGAGAATGCCTGCTTTATATCTCAATACACTTTCTTTGAAAATCGAGATGTGTGACAGGTAATGCCTGCTATGCAGATGATAAATAATGGAACTTTTCTTACAAGGGCTGCAGCAGTCTCTGAGAACAATTATCCTCTGGTGACATCTTATTTATGAAAATCCTAATCCCTGAAAACATAGCTGAAAACTGCAGAAAAACCTCTGAAAACACTGGTGGAAATGTAACTGGGAAATTTCAATGATTTTGACTATCTATCTGTGTCATCACTGTGATAAGAAGCCCTAACTAATGAGATCAGCTGCTTTAGATACCATATACACTGATAGTGAGAGGCAAAGAATTTGCAGCTCAGATAGACAGAGACAAAGGCGAAAAAAGGAGTTGTGGTATTCCTGTTTCACAGAGAGATGAATAAAAGCACAGGGGAATTAAGGAGTTGTGGCACTCTTTCTGTGCTGACAGAAGCAAGCTTGCTCCCTCTTGTGTGCCAGGCTATCCAGAAGCTGAGGTAGCTGCACTAACATGGAGCTGAATCTCAATGCAGCTTGTGAATTTGAAAGCTGCTGTTAGGCTCCCCTTGAAGCCATCTTTCCGTCAGACTGACAAGCCCAACTCCCTCAGCCCTTCGTCTTAGGGCAGGTGCTACAGCCCCAGACCTCCTTCGTGACCCTCATTTGGGATGCCTCATCTATCTATCTGGTAGTAGATGACCCAAAATTGGACACAATAAAATCTCTTTCACGTTCTTTGGATTTAGAAACGCACCATTTTCAGTTAAAGAAATTCCTTCTACTGAAGTAATCTTCAGAAGGTAGGTGAGAACTGCAGTATGAAACCGTAAGTTTCAGTGCTTTGCAGGGTACAAAAATCTAGTTAATCAGATCTTGAAGTTACTTGTTTTTAAGAATCATTCAATACCTCAAGAAAGGTTTATGGTTTCTAAGACCAGAGTTTCTAAAGATATACATTCTCTGTATTGGAGCAAACTTCAACCTCTAATTCCTGAGGATTCAATGGAAGTATTTCCTGGAGTTCAGTAATTCTCTAATCATCAAGAGCATCACTATTTTCTACCTTCTTAGAAAAAACTGGCTAGTTGGATGCTCCACTAATTTAATACAGATTTTTTTCCTGTCCCAGACATGGTACTCCACCTCCTAGCTGTGTAGGATTGTTTCCTATTTTTAATTGACTAGCATTTTAATAGTGCAACCTTAATAACTATTTCCAATCCTCTGGCTACATCTGGGTCAGTATGAGAGAGAAAAGAGGAATTTTCTTTGCACCATACTGAAGGATAATAAATCTTTAACCCACGTGTGAGCGAAGCAGGGACCAATGAAATGCTGGTATGACTGAAGAAGGTCCTTCCTTACTCTCACAGAAAAATGTGAGGCATGTGGAGTGTGAAGAGGATGCTGCCCGGTGGCTCCCCAGCAACAGCACGTGTGAAACTGGGACAATGGGAGGCCCTTCCAGCCTTCCTGCCATCAATGTGCACAGACGGAGATATCTATTGATATATATTTTTACATATACAGACATAATGCAGGAGCAGAATTGTAGGCCTGTGATGTCCCTGCTGGGTGTTGGGGACTTCCCCAAGGAATTGAGGCTTCTCCATAGCCTCTCTTCCTGACTGACCCTCTCTGTACAGGCATCAGTCTGCATCTGAAATTATAGTACTAAAAACAGGCTGAGCAAAAGGGCAGTGTATTTACAGCAACGAGAACAAAAGGCTTATATTCCTAAATACTGCAAATGACAGGCCTCTGCCAGCCGGGCACCACAGCAGCCCTGCAGCGGGAGCCAGCTGTCCCCCCGGGAGACGCGGTGGCAGCGACATCTAGTGTCGAGAGCTCACACAGGAGGTTTCAAACCAGGATCTCTGCTGGGTAGTTCTGCAGGAAACCTATTTTATTTAGGCTTCTTTTCTTCCCAGTCAACTCCCACAAGCTAGGGAGACAAAACTAAATAAATATATAAATATATAAATATAAAAATGTGTACATGTATAAATATATTAATTTTTATTATGTATATGTATATAAAAATAACTTGACACATACCTTAACAATAAAGTCTTTTTACTGTGTGCTCAGCAGAAACGTAGTGTTTTCTGTGGGATTATATGATTCTATGAACTTGAACACCCCGGGAAGAAATGTCTCTGGCACAAGATTTTCTGCTTGCAGTATCACCCCTCTTCTTCCTCCTGTCCTGGAGATGGGCAGACAGTCCAGACAGATTGTCTTGATCCAGTGACATAAAAGTATGTGGATTTCCTGGGAGTTTTACTTTTTAGGGATTATGCCTAAACAGAGTAAAAATGAAAAACTTAATTCAAAAAGTAAAACCAGCAGTTAGACAACTGAGGTCATTGTTCTCCTGCTTATATCTACTTGTCACAGATTTAAAGGCTGTGTAAGCTTGGACATCAGCTTGAGCATTACCTGGGGCTCTTTGCCAGAGGCCCTGATTTCCAAAGCTCATCCCTAGCAATGACCTTGAAGGCTTTTTGCAATGATCAGGATTCCAAGACTCACCATCATCTGCACTTTGGATCTGGTTAAGTAACTGCAGATGTGGAAGGAATTAGAATCACAGAATCATAGAATTATTTAGGTAGAAAAAGACCTTTAAGATCAAGTCCAACCATCCAATTCTTCAGCCACTTATGAATGCTCCTCTATGAAGATGCTCCAGCTGTGAGAATCTCTCTCTAAAAGAAGTCAAAGGCTGGCTTATCTCCTGGATGAGAATACACTTAGGTGTCATTAGTAGAGTACCACTTTGATACACAGATGATGAGAACAGGTCAAAAAAGTGAACTGAAAATAGCTTAGAAGTGTGAACAGCAATGGCAAAGGCATAGAATTCTCCAACATGCATGGATTTTTCTTAATATACAGAGTGACCACAGCTGCCTTATAAAATTTCCTGCTCAAACATATAATTTTTTACAAAAGTTTTGTCAACGTGCAATGAGAAAACATGAAAAATATCAGCCAGTTATGGTCTAGAGTGACACAACAAAACAGTGAGTTCAGTGAACTAGGAAGGACGCATAAATTCAGTTTTAAATGTTCTTGAAGTCTTAAGGACCCTGTGGCTCAGATTTCAGAGAATGGTATCATTAATCAATGCCTGTCTGCAGGGAGAGTCCTTGTTCAGAATTATAAGATTCAGAGTTTACTCTTACCCACAGCAATCACTCTTAAATATAGAGCCAATTACATATAAAATATTTATAGTCTATCTGCATCCCTTTTTACTAAGACGTGCAGATATTCCAGTAGGTTTGATGTTTTTTGAACTGGTGCTCATTCACTTGCCAGTTTCATCCCTGCTCATTTTGTCTCCTTGGATCTTAGGCTGGGTTTTAGGAATTTCTGCCCTTACCATACAAAACTGGTGAGTTCATTCCCAGGGGGTATTCCTGGTACCCCCAGGAGTGTACACCAGGCTTCCTGGAGGCAAGAAGTAACAGAGATTTTCTCTCTGAAGCAATTGCTCAATAACTCCTGTTAACTGTTATTCCTTACAGGCCATAACAACAATGCAAACAATTTTTGCCATGCCTGTAAGTAGTTAGCCTTCTCTACTAAGCTGACTGTATCCTTTAAATTCTATTATTAGACCGGCATTACATTCTGTTATTGGTTAGTGGGCTTTGTGCACCCTTTGTGGAAATGGCAGCTTCAGGTTTGCTTGGAGAGGTTTTTGTTGCAGCCACTAATCTAAATGCAGGGTGTGAGGCTGCCTGCTCCATGTGGGTAGGGGACAGTGCTCAGGCAGCACTCAGTTGGCAAGGCACACAGCCGCAGCAATGGTAAGCCCTGTGGCTGAGCACTAGATCAAGGTGGACAGGGGGTTCCTGGAGTCAGGGGAACCTGAACTAGAGGTGAGATCCCTGCCAGGAGCCAGCAGATCTTGCAAGCAAGGCTGACACAGCTTGGGCCTGGCCAGCAGCAGCCACGGCAGATTTACACAGCCCTGGGGAGCGCTGGCAGCCATGGCGTGGGGTGGCAGTTGGTGCGGCAGGGCGTGCAGGGAGGACCCGGCACCCTGCTTGTAGGCCCACAGCCCAGGGAAGTGCTCTAGGCCTCTGCCAGGGTGGTGGGCACTCATCTCAGAGTTAAAACCAGTGTTTTTACAGAGAAAACCCCTGAGATGTTTGATGCATCCACCCACAAGGAACTGGTAAGGAAGAAGATTTCAGTCCAGGCAGCAGGTTGCAATGGGTGCCCAGAGCCTTCTCCTGGAGAGAAGGTAAGTGCCCGCCTCAGGTGTGCGCAGGCTGATGGTCTGTTACCTCAGGTGGCCGCGTTGCAGGGAACAGCTAAAAGGCTGTGCAGTATTAGAGGGGTCAAGATGGAGATAGAGAGGTGGTTACAGACCCATGATCCTGTAGTGGGCACCACAGAGAATGAGGCAGCTTAGACCCTAGTGACCCACAAAAAAGGACTGTGCTTCAGTCTCCATCCTCCAGCATCACAAACAGGAACAGATACGAAGCTTTAACAGCTATAGACTCCCACAAGCAAGGTCTGCATGGAGAAACTACACCAGCAGCACAGCATAGTCACTGCAAAAAGAAACGTTGAGTGCTTGTAGTGGGTGACTCTCCGTTGAGGGGCCCTGAGGCACCACTTGCCTGCCGGCCTGGCAGAGAGTCACGAGAGGGACGCTGCCTGCCGGGAGCTACGGGCCAAGCTGCTGCTGAGATGGTGCCACAGCTTGCAAAGAGCACAGGCTGCTCTCCACTGCTACACCTTCACATGGGCACTAATGACACCGCAAGCCAGAACCTGGGCAGAAGCAAGGGAGATTTTAAAACCCTGGGGATGCAAGTGAAAATTTTGGAGCCCAAGTTATTATTTCTTCTGTTTTACCAGTAAGAGGAAAGGGTACAGCCAGAAACAGATGTATAATGGACATAAAATTCTGGCTTTGTGTCTGGTGTTGGTGTAAGAATTTTGGGTGCTATGACAATGGGATGTTCTTTGACTATAGCTTGTTAGGGAGGAATGGGATCCATCTGTCTAGAAGAGACAAGGGAATCTTTGGCACCAGGCTGGCCAGCTTGGTGGGATGGGCTTTAAACTGAAGGACTCAGGGGTAGGGGTCCAAAGTGGCAACGCTCACACCGTTGGGTCCAGCTGGGGAATAAATCAGGCCAACCAAAGCAGTGATATGTGATCCTTAGCTGCCTCCCAAGATGAGTACCACAAGGCCAGCCACCTCAAGGGGGTGTGTGGCTATGGTAGATCCACTTGCACTCCTGGGAAACCTGCATGCTCGATTATCTCTCTGAAATGCCTGTACGCCAACACACAGAGCATTTGGAATAACCAGGAAGAATTAGAGATCTGCGTGCCATCACAGGGCCATGATCTCATTGCAATTACAGAGACATGGTGGGACAGCTCACATGACTGGGATGCTGTCATGGATGGCTGTGTACTTTTTAGGAAAGACAGACCAGCAAGGAAAGGTGGTGGAGTTCCCTTTTATGTAAGGGAGCAACTGGAATGTATGAGCATCCCTATGAGTAAGAAATCAAGCAAAGGGGGCAAGAGACCTGTATGGGTGAGCAAGGAGCTTCTGGCAAAACAAACAGAAGAAGAAAGTGGAAAAAGAGACAGGCCATTTGGGAAGAATGTAGGAACATTGTCATGACATGCAGGAAGGTGACATGGAAGGCTAAGGTTCCTTTTGAATTTAATCTGGTGAGGCCTATCAATGACAAAAAGAACGGCTTCAAGTGCATCAAAAGGAAAAGGATGACTTGGGAAAATGTGGCGCCACTGCTGAGTGAGGTGGATGCCCTGGTGATGAAGGACACAGAAGGTGGAGTGACTGAATGCCTTCTTTGCTTCAGTCTTTACTGCAAAGGCCAGTCCTCAGGCATCCTAGATCCTGGAGGCAAGAGAGGAAGTCTGCAGAAAGGAAGATTTTCCCCTGGTTGAGGAGGATCACATTACAGATCGCTTAAGCAACTTGACACTCACAGATCCATGGTCCCCAATGGGATGCACCTCTGAGTGCTGAGGGAGCTGGCAGATGTTATTGCCAAGCCACTCTCTGTCATCTCTGAAGGTCATGGAGGACAGGAGAGGTGCCTGAGCACTGGAGGGAAGCCAATGTCACTCTAGTCTTTAAAAAGGGCAAGAAGGAGGACACAGGAAACTAGAAGCTGGTCAGCCTCATCTCCACCCCTGGAAAGGTGATGGAACAGCTCATCCTGGCTGTCATCTCTAAGCATATGGAGGAAAAGGAGGTTATCAGGAGTCATCAACATGGATTCACCAGGGGGAAATCATGGTTGACCAATCTGATAGCCTTCTATGATGGAATGACTGGCTGGGTAGACGAGGGAACAGAAGTGGGTGTTGTCTACTTTACCTCAGCAATGCTTTTGGCACTGTCTCCCATAGCATCCTCACAGGTAAGCTCAGGTAGTGTGGGTTAGAGGAGTGGACAGAGAGGTGGATTGAGAACTGGATGAATGGCAGAGCTCAGAGGGTTGTGATCAGCGGTACAGAGTCCAGCTGGAGGCCAGTAGCTAGTGGTGTTCCCCAGCAGTGAGTACTGGGTCCAGTCACATTCAGTTTATTAACCAGTGACCTGGATGAAGGGACAGAGTGTACCCAAATCAAGTTTGCTGATGATGCAAAACTGGGATGGGTGGATGATACACCAGAATGTTGTGCTGCCATTCAGGAGGTTATACTCCCTTTCTACTCTGCCCTGATGAGGCTGCTTCTGGAGTGCTGTGTCCACTTCTGGGCTCCCCACTTCAAGAGAGACAGGGAACTACTGGAAAGGGTCCAGTGGAAGGCTACAAAGATGAATAGGGGACTGGAGATCTCTGTAATGCGGAAAGGCTGAGAGAGATGGTCTTATTTAGCCTGGAGAAGAGACGACTGAGAGGGGATCTTATCAATGTAATCAAATATCTTAAAGGAAAATTTCAGGAGGATGGGGCCAGACTCTTTGCAGTAGTGCCCAGCGACAGGACAAGGGGCAGTGTGCACAGAGTGCAATGCAGAAAGTTCCATCTGAATATGAGGAAAATTTTCTTTACTTTGAGGGTGGCAGAGCACTGGAACAAGCTGCCCAGAGAGGTCCTGAAGTCTCCTTCTCTGGAGACATTCAAAACCTGCCTGGATGTGTTTGTGCCACCTCCTGTAGGTGCACTTGCTTTGGCAGGGGGTTGGGCTAGATCAGGGGTCCTCAAACTATGGTCTGCGGAGTGGATACAGCCCCCCAGGGTCCTCAATCCATCCCCCTGTATTTACAGAACCCCCCTGCCCGCCCCCCTCCCCCCTCCCGACCGGGGGTTGGGGGGAAACCAAGCAGCCGCAGATGACTGCCTGCCACTGCATCCGCACGCTGGCCCCCTGTTTAAAAAGTTTGAGGACCCTGGACTAGAAGATCTCCAGAGGTCCCTTCCAACCCTCACCATTGTGTGATCCTGTGACATAATTTTTTTCATTCCTACTGCAATCAGAAGGTTATGAGAACTCTTGTCTTGGCTCCTGTTTGCAGGTAGGTATGAGATTTCTCCCCTAAACTGTGCTACAGCTGTTGCTGCCAGCCATAAACTTCTGGGTGGCATTATTTGGATAGTTAAAAAGGAGACGGGTCTGCTTAGCCTTGGTCCATAGTGAAGAGAGTAATGACAGCTTTGTCAAATGTATTCCCCTATGTAATTTTACTTGTTAATTCTAAATTAATTCAGGTTTCCAAGTTATCCTGAAAAGAATGGGACAGTGGTGTCTTTTAAGTTTTATTGTAGGGAGAAATGTCAGAATTATATTCACTAATGCATAGTAATATACTGTATGTCTTAAAAGCACCCCTCCAGAAGGCAGATTAAGACATCGAAGTGTTACTAGTCGTATTTCACTGAATGAGAAACAAGTTTGCTTAATTCTTTTTCTAAGTATTTGCTTCTGTTCTTTTATGATTTTTTTACAATTTATTTTTATCTTAAACAATTAGACAGCAATAGTTATTAGCTAATAAAATCTGCCTTATAGGAACATCCTAAAATACAGTTTCCTACTATACATACATGCACTCCAACTTTTTTACTGTTTGTGAATTTTCTTGTAACTAACACTTTCTTATTATTTCATATATAAGATTTTCCGGGTTTTTAGACTGAAATTCTAGGAATACAAAAATCTCAGATCAGAGAAGTAAAGGCTTAAGGTGAAAAGATTCCTGCTAATTTTGCAAAATAAACAAATGTAAGAGAAGAAAACGGCAGATCAAAAATACCAGAGCTCTAAGAATTGACAAGTCTTTAAATACTCAAAAAGCTGAGGTACATGAATGTAATGTGAAGCAAGCACCATCTTGCTGGTCAGCAGTGAAGACCTTGAAGACATGTATGTGCTTTAAATATAAACTGCAGAAACTGTTTTACCCTGTAGAAAAGGATGCTTGCAAAAGGCAGTGGAAATATGAAGGTATCTGGGAAGGATCCAGGCAGTCCACAGAGCCAGTCCACAGCTTGGGCCAAAGAGAGAAAATGTTCTGGAGGAAAGAAAGAAGTTTCTGGTATGATGCTCAACTCATCTTTTTATGTGTTAACTCTGAACAACTTCTTCAAATATTTTAGTTACAAGTTTTTCACTGGTGAATCACGAATACATGCCTGTCCTTGCATTGTGTGTCCAGCGCTGCGCTGCAGACCATCCCTGGCATGACTCCCTGACAGCTCAGGCTTAACACTGGTAATACCAAGCTTCTGATTTCTTGCCCTTAATCTTCTCGCTGCTGCCTTTCTCCATCGCTGCTGACAGCAGCTTCATCCTGTCACTCAGGCTCAGAACATGAAGTAAGGACTCCTCTATATCCTGACTTGGCTATGAATGTCTTTCTGCTCCTTCCCTCCACTCAATAAAATACGGGTTAACCACACCTGTTGTCCTTCAGGAATCTTTCCTCCCTCACTGTAACTTCTTTCCTCGCAGCCTCACTGGGAACTGTCTCTTTCCACTCATCACTCAAAACACAACATGCTGCTACACCTGCCACTGTTCCTTATTTTTACTCATTTCCAGTAGCTGATTTAAATGTTTCTTCTTTGTCTTGAAGGCCCTCATAGCTCCATCTCATTCAGCAGTCTGATCTTTTGTCTTACCTTGCTCCAGTAATGGCTCCAGTCTTTTCTCTGGGCTGTTTTCTTCCTTTTATTCCTCTCTGCAGGACTTCTTCCATGTTGTATTTTTAGAGCTAGATCTGCTGTCAGGGGCTCAAAGCTGTCATAAAGAGTATTATAATTTCATAAAGTATTTCTGGGAAGCTGACAGACACTGTATAAAACTTCACACACTACTAGTTCTTTAACAAGGTGCTAGTATAAAGGCTTGAATCTCTGATTGGCATCTCCCTCTCTTAACCTATGTCTGTCTTGTAGCACTGCAGGCTTTTCAGACAAGGGGTGGCTCTTACTGTTGTCTCTTTTATGTGCTTAACTGCCATGCCTTGCAAGTAACTTTGTGAGAAATCTGGTAACATACTGCTATAAATTTTAAGACACAAGCTGTATTTTTTTATTATATCGCATATACAAGCAGGCTTTTTCATAGTATTGGGTGACAGATCTTGGTGTGTTGAGATGGCAATTGGGAATGCAGGTGCAGACATCAGGAATGAATTTCAGAATAAATGTCTTACTGCCCAGTTGTTGCTTTGGCAATATCTTTTAATCCCAGGGCTTTTTTTTCTGTAAGTGTTCCAGAAAAGGCACTGGGTGATCTCTTTCTCCCCTGTATGTAGAATACCTTTAAATTTGGGTGAAGTACTTGGATATTTCTTCCCCATAGATTCCATTGTACATGCATCTCATAGCTGGTGATACCTGTGCATTAAGGAAGATGATGCTGCCCATTTGCAGCATGAATGCCAGTATTTTAACTTATTAAAATATTAGTTTTCATCACTTTGCCTATTAGTTGAATGTGAGATGATATGCACATGGTAGAGCCTAGTGACAATTGTAGCACAATGTCCAATTGTGTTCTCCAGTCTAGGAAAGCAAAGCATTAATGTTTTCCTCATCTGTTCTCACTTCCATTGTAGCATTTTGCCGGCCACATAATATTAAAATGCTGACAATCTCAAGCAAAACATGGACTGAATGTTTGTTGCTGTTCTTATTATGCTCAGACAGACTTGCATATGGTTAGTTCACCATCACAAACTGAAATAAAACATGCTGATTTAACTGCAACGTTCCCATGTTACTATGCTTGTACTTGTAATGTACCTAGTAAATCCACATTAAATGAAAATTAAGCTGAATGAAAAGTATTTTATTTATATGTTTTGTTTAGAAACAAATAGGAATTTTAGCAACAGCCATGAAAGGCACACAGCTATGGATAGGAAGAATCTGAATCCAGTGCGTGTCTGTAGATATATATATACACACACACAAACACACATATAACATTGATTATATACAGAGGTTTCTAATAATATATTAGTGTCATGTCTTTTAAAGCAGTAAATAATCAATGAAATATTCATTAGCTGCTGTAATTTAATTATAAAATCCTGGCTTTCCCAGCCTGGTCAGTTCCATTCCTAGAGCAGTATGTGCTGTTTGCTAGAGGCCAGTCAGTAACTGTGAACAATAGGTCTGTCCTTTACAGTACATAAAATATGGAGCTTCCTCTCAGTTAAAAGAGTGCACAGTTTCAATTTGAAACAATTTTGTGGATCTGGACGTATTTCATATCTTCACTTTTCTCTAGTTCTGGAGTTTTTTAAACTTTGTATTTCTCAATATAAAAATGCAGAAAGCATAAGGTACTTGTACACTATCACTGCTGTTGAAAATCAAACAAACCGAAAAGATTTGAACTCTGTGTGTATGACAGAATATATCTGTATTAAGCTTATCACACCAGCCCTGTGTGCCATTATGTTGGCCTGCTCAGGCACTGTTACAAGATGGCTCCTGAGGTACAGGGCCCAAATGCCAGATTAGGCTCAAGGCCAGTTAACTTGCAACATAGTTCTCCCAGGCAAAACACAACCAAGTGCTACACAGCACAGCAAACTGCAAAAAGCCAAAACCAGCCTTTAACAAACTCTCAGATTTGATGTACAGCAAGAGATGGAGCATGCATGGAGCAGGTAAGGCAACAAACAAGCCAGTCTTAAGAACAAGTAAGTCAACATTGCAGCCAGAAACTGCTACACAGGTATTCCCTTTAGCACATTCCAATCAAATCTATCATATCTTGAACACTTTGTGCCCCATATTGTGTGCCAAAACCCATGTTGTGTGCCAGAAAGGTCTGTGGTGGGCTCACCCTGCATGGCAGCTCAGCCCCACACAGCTCCTTGCTCCCTGCCCTCAGCCAGATGTGGAAGATGACTGGAAGGGCAGAAGTGAGAAAAGTCATGGGCTGAGACAAAATACAGTTTAATAAGTAAAGGGATAACAAAACAACAACAACAAAAAAGGAAAACCAAACCCAAAAAATCCAAGTGACGCAAAAGCAATCACTTCTTACCAAACAACTGATGCCCAGCCAACTCCTGAGCAACAGCCCCCTCAAAAACACCCCCACCACCCCCCAGGTTTTTTTATTGCTGCATGTGATGTTATATGGTATGGAATATCCTTTTGGTCAGTCAGGGTCAGCTGTCCAGGCTGTGCCCCCTCCTAGCCTGTTGCCCAACCCCAGCCTCCTCACTTGCGGGACAGAGTGAGAAACAAAGAAGGTTTTCAGCAGTGTTTAGGCACACGCAGCAACAGCTAAAACATTGGTGCGTTGTTCTGGTCAGAAATCCAAAACAGAGCCCCATACAGGCAGGCTGCTCTGAAGAAAACTGAATCCATCCCAGGCAGACCCCATACTCTGTTACTCTGTGCTTGTGGTGTCTTTTAGATTTAAATTTGGATT
This sequence comes from Falco rusticolus, assembly GCF_015220075.1. NCBI lineage: Eukaryota > Metazoa > Chordata > Aves > Falconiformes > Falconidae > Falco > Falco rusticolus. Next base: position 74,503,775 of record NC_051187.1, on the reverse strand, counting down.
TCCTTTTGGGCACAGAATGAGGAGGGTCTTGCATGATGTCAGGAGAAAATATTAGAGCCCTTCCTGAAATATGGCCCTGACTGGATCCTGCTGTGAGGAACAGAGTGTCAGGTCTGAGCCCCACAGCCAGGAATCATCTTTGGGTCTGTCTCCCATTTTGGGAAGCAAAGAGGCAAGTTTGGACATGGTCAAAGGGACAAAGATACTCAAATGCCTGCCTTACTGCCTGCTAATACTGTTATCCATACAATGTAAGTTCTTTTTCAATTTTTTTCATGTCAAATTCAGTATCGCTTTCCCTTAGAACTGGTGGGTGGTGTACACTAACCACAATGAATGTAGATCAAAAGAAATTTTTTCAAGACTAATCAATTTATTCTTTAATTCACCTGAAGCATGCTAAAACACAAATAAAACAGAATATAGCTGATAATTTTTGTTTGCCTGCTCTACTTGTGTCAAGGGGATTTTTCTTGAAACACTTTAAAGTCTCCAAATTCAGAAAACCATCCTTACTTTGGACCCTGACAAAACACATGAGTTAGGACAATTACAGCAACAAGAGTAAGCGCATAAATTTTGAAGCACGTGGAGCATGTAAATCTTTTGTACAGATTTTAAAGGAAAGAATAATTAAAGACATGAAGCTATATGGAAAGCAGGGTAAAATGCAGTATAGATATACCAGGATAGATGGTATCAGGCTGTCTTGATAGCTCTTTCTGTTTTTCTCGAGAAAGGCAATTATATGGGTCTCATGGCTTTCTGTAAACACTGTGTTATTGACTCATTTCTTTTGTGAAATATGCTTGACATTTCTGTTCAAGTTCTTAAATTTTAGATGGATGGGTGCTGTCAAAGTTTATTAATCAAGAACTCTCCTAGGAGCCTTTCTATAGTCCGAAAATACTACATGGGGAAGTGCTAACTAAAGTATAGAAGTTGGGAATTAGTACGAGAATGGATAGGGAATTGATGAAAAAGGAGGCAAGTGGGCTGTGCTGCAAAGGAATGTGTCAGGTCACAGAGAAGTGACCAAGATAGCTCCTTGAGCATCAGTCTTAGGACTGCTCTTGTTTGAAGTAGTCTCTGATGACTGTGACTCAGTAATCACTTAAAAATTAAGATTTCTGATTGCATTGGACCTTGCACGCATTGTCAAAACAGAAGAGGGCCAGAATTTCATAAAGGAAGAACTAAGCAACCTTTGCTACTGTAGAGTTAAAGCTGGCATGAAATTCAGAGCACAACATGAAAATGCAAGGTCTTGTACTCAGGGCCTGACAGATACAATTCCTTCTAGAAGCTCAGTCCTCCATTAGAAAGCAAAGACAAAGAAGGACCTGAGAAGAAGGAGGAGCTGGATACATGAGCTGATCACTGGATAGGTATCACTCATTTATGTTGCCATGAAAAGGATGAATGTAATTCCAGAATGTACCAGGAAAAGCATTTCCAGCAGTGCTGGTATGAATGGCAGTGTGAGAGGGCCTGCTGAGACTCCTGGAAGGCTGTACTGGCAGGATCACTGGTGTTCCAAAGGACTGGAAAAGAGAGAGACTACTGAGATAGCTGGGGAAGGGAAGGCTTAAAGGAGATCTCTCTTCTGCTTACGAATGTATCTTGTAGAAATTTTACCGGTGAAGAGAGGAGCTGTTTAAGGTAATAAAGCTGGCACAAAAGCAGAGATATACAGTCTCTTCAGCTTCTGTGCTGGGTCCCTCTACAACTTGCTTGCAAGAGCACCCCAAGGAAGCAGGTTCTCAGCTGTCTGACAGGATGCTTCAGCTGGGAGAGTCTACCCAGAGAAAACAGTGGCTTTTGAAGAAATGCTTCTATCACCCCAGCCCCTTTAGCTGGGTGTCTAAGAAGATTTAATCAGTTAGGGTGGCTAAGAAGATTTAACCGTTAGATTTTTGAAGTGTCTTAAAATAATTCTGTTTTTTGAAAATACTATCAGTAATAGAAAGACAGCTGGATAGACAAGAAAAAAAAACCTTGTATTGAATATAGATCTCCAATCACAATAATATAATTTCTTTTAGAGATGTGACTGCTATTTTTGATCACTGGACTTGTAGTTGTAATTATTTCTCTCCTTAAGGTAATACCAAGAGCATTAAAAATATGTTTTTTCAGCTAGTTCTACAAGAATGAATGGAACAAAATGCCTGAATTGTATGGTACCACACCTTCGGACGTACCTTCATTCTTGCAGCAGGTTATTGTCTTTTTTTACCAGTTAAATTACAAGTTCACTGAACTTGGAAGAAGAAAAATGGTACGTTTTGTGAAAAGAATGGACAAATGGCCTCCCACTGCCAAACCTTTCCAGAACTAAGCAAGGAAGACAGAGTCTTCCCTTCCTGAACATTTTTCTTTATTGACATTGAAGATTTGCCAGACTATATAAACTGATACTTTTTTTGAAATTCAAAATAGTCTATCTTTGTGGCTTTGAAACTATAATTTGCATCTTGCTTATGGGTGGATACAAATAGTGGAGAGGTGGAAAAAACTATCCACAAAATTGTAAGGTGATAGAGCTTTCCTCAAACATAATTGCAATTGCCTTAGTTTATTAGTCACAGTATTTGCAGATGGGCTTACATTGAAACAATGGCACTCTGCGATCACTTGATAGAAATACCTCTGGCAGAGATGTCTTTGCTCTGTAGAAAAAACAAACCTGCCTTCTGTTGTACAGTAATTACATTTCTGAAACCCTGTATTATTTGGAATAAAAATATCAATTTTTGAATTCCATTTACTGGAACTTCTTATACCCTTGTCTGCTAGCCTCAAGAATTAATTATAAGTGCCTTCTCTTCCTGTCTGGGTCAAGAAAAATCTAAAATTTTAAAATAAAATAAGGAATGGTAGGCCCAATAATGACCACAACTTCATTAGGTTCTTTCTTCATTATACATTTTTTTCTTAAAAATAACAAAGGAAATGGACTAGTTTGCAAGAAATAAACCTAGAAAACCAAGAAATATCATTATTATGATATATCTCACTTTGCCATCACTCCTTTCCTATTATATATCTCTTCTACCAGCTTATAGTGTTCCTAGTGATGCTTCTTCTCTACAGATGTGCGCTGCGTTTCCGCAGACCTGTGGAGGCTGTGCCCTCACCAGCTGGGGGCTGAATGGAGGGGACAGAGCTAGGGATGGGTAACAGGGTCCATCGGCAGGCTCAGAAACAGCAAGCAACAAACCAGGGCCAGGGTCCAGCCTGAGTGTCTGGTGAGCAGCAAAAGGAGATGGGACCAGAGACAGGCACACCTAGCAAGGAATCTTGGGCAAGGATAGGGTGCCCAGGTCTGAGCTTAATTTGGGATCCTGGGTGTATGGATTGGGGTCCCTGGTCATGCTAGTCTGGGCAATTAAAGCCTGTTAGTGCCCTCAGGGGTCTCTCAGTTTTCTGGCTGTGTTTTTATCTATCCACCTTTTCTCTTTTCCTTTATTCTGAAACAGAACAAGGTCTTAAAAAAAAAGATTAGTCAGGATGACTTTGGTACAATACTCTGGATGATGCTCGGTGTTGAGAAAGGAATGTACTCAGAATAATTAGAAAAGATTCCACTGAATGTACTCTGAATAATTAGAAAAGATAAGGTGGGCACCTGAAGGAGATAAGGAGACTATCAAGTCAGGAAATCATTGAACAAAGAAAATTGAAAGGTCTGCTCCACCTAGATCCACCTATTGTGAATGGAATGATTAGGTGTCAAAATCAAATGAGTATGTATGTAAAGATGTTGTGTAACTTCTCATGAAAACTGTATAAAATACCTAACTTTTCACTGAAAACTCTGGAGCTAGTTTGTCCGGTGTGAATCGGCTAGCTCCCCAACATTGCAGGAAATAAATACCTTTGCTGCTTAAAGACAAAATTGGTCTCTCAGCAGTTACTCTGTGCTGTTTTGGCATCAATTCTCAACACTCTCCTTGGTGCCTTAAAGTTCACTTTGGTCTCACCCAGCAGTGTCAGCTAGCCTGTTTTCAGCTCTCACAAAATACCAGTGTGCTTGCTGCACCTCAGGTGGGGATGTTGGAGGGAAATCAGACCTAGAGAGACCAACCATTGCTATAGCAGACTTGTGACTGACAACAGAAAGGCCTGAAAACCTGCAAGTCAGTGGATTACAGTGACAATTTCCGGGTATTTCACAAAGTCAGACACAGCCCCTGAGGGTCCTATTACCTTCTGAAAAGCAGCAGCACTCCACTGACAATCAGAAACCTGTCCTGGTTTTGGTTGGTATAGAGTTCATTTTCTTCCTAGCAGCTGGTATAATGCTGTGTTTTGGATTTAGTATGAGAATAAAGTTGATAACACACTGATGTTTTAATTGTTGCTAAGTACTGCTTGCTCTAAAACAAGGACATTTCAAGTTTCCCATGCTCTGCCAGTGAGCAGGTGCACAAGAAGTTGGGAGGGAACAGAGCCAGGACAGCCGACCTGAACTAGCCAAGGGGATATTCCATACCATAGATCCTCATGCTGAGCATGTAAACTCGGGGATGTTGGCTGGGGCCAGCTGATCGGTTCTTGGGGACTGGTTGGGTATTGGCCAGTGAGTGGTGAACAACTGTATTGTGCATCACTTGGTTTTTGTTTTTGTTTGGTTTCCCCCCTCCCCTTGGGTTTTATTCTCTCTCTCTCTCTCCTTTTCATTACAATTGTTATTATTATTATTTTTATTAAAATTTGTTTCAATTATTTAATTGTTCTTATCTCAACCCATGAGTTTTGCCTTTCTCTGATTCTCCTTCCCATCCTGCTGGGGTCGAGGAGGGCGAGTAAGCAAGCAGCTGCATGATACTTGGCTGCCGGCTGGGGTTAAACCATGACAAACCTCATATCTCAATTCCACCCTGCTTCATGGGGGATGAAATTTTGATGCTCAGGTAAGAATCCGGTATCCTGAACAGCTGGGAGAGGGAATTTGCATTGCCATACAAAATAGGAACGACAGATATAATTAGAGCTTTGGGCATTAACTATATTAGGGTTGATAATTCTGAGGAAAAACTGCACAAGAGTGGTGTGCATAGTTTCACTGGAGACTATTCAGTAACTGAAATATATAAGCCATGGCTGCTTTCTTTCATAGATTGCCTGAAACATGTCCAACACATTGAAGTAAAGGATAATATTATGTATTGCAAGCTTGATACGAAAAATAGTTGAGGAAATATCCTTTGGACTCCATCTCTTGTCCTTGCTGCATCTTATAGTATGGAAATGTGTTAACAACCATAGTCACTTGTGGTACATTTAATAGTACCTCACTCAAAATTACTATAGTCCTATTCCTGTATAAAATACATTAAGCTGGTACTTTGCTAATAATTTCACTTCTCTTTTTTACTTCTTTTTGAAGTATTGCATTTTCACAGATGTGCCATTGTGATGAATATAAATATTCTGAATGCTTTTAGAGAAAGCTACCTATATTGAAATCCATTGAAATATTGTAAAAATGGACAAACTACTCATAAACAATGCTTAGAGGATAAACCTGTATTAGTGTAGTACTGGCTGTCTCTGTACTGGTTGCTGGTTTGGGTAATTGATGCGTTATACTTAATATGTATTGTCTTGATAAAAAAATAATTAATTATCTGGGTTTTTTTGATACCCTGTATTGCTGGGAAAGTAAAAGAAACTAGCAAGGCAGGAGTAAAGAAATGTTTGCATAACTCCCGTAGTGAAAATCAGTGATGAACATGTGATGAAGATATGTAAGATTCCAGGAGTTCTGTTGTCACAGCTCATGACCCATGTTTCATGTTTCAAATGCAACTTTGGAAAGGCAAGACATTAATTCACTGAAGACAGGTATTCTTCAAAAAGTGCAGAGTTTCTAACTGTCCTTTTTCACTTTGGAGTTTTTAATCTTTGGAGATGCCAGGTATCACCCATGCAAAAAATAGAAGGGAACTCATCCAGCCAGCATGGCCATTTGGGTTGTCCCCAATGCTTTTCCTTCCCAATATAAGCTAACAAAATGTCAATTTGTGGTGGCACACAGATGATAGGTGCAAGATACAAAATGAAGTATTGAAGACCATTCTAGGCACTCCCTGTTCATGCACTCTTGGTTGGAACAATACAGTGTGGCTGTAGCTTACAGTCTTTGGGTGTGTAAAATCCCTAAGTTTAAGAGACAGAATAAGATACTGGCTTGCAAGTCATGAGCATGTGAGAATGAAAAATCATGAAGATAGCTGGTGTCATAACAGATGAGCAGAAAGAGATGATGCTACAACAGCACTTCTAGGGAGCATGTCTTGCTAAGTAACCCTCACTGCATACGTGGAAAAATACAAAGATTTCTAAGCAAACAATAGAGAGTAATACAAGTCATGTCTTCATTACTTTAAATGTAGCCTACTTTTACCCTAATGAGTAGTCAGGAATCCTAAGTCATATTATTATCCAGGAGCAGTGTGGAGCTTGATGCATTTTAGCTAGTAGCCTCTGGTCCAAAGATGCCAGAATTCAAAGCATACATATTTGGACTCCCAAACTTCCCTCACATTAACCATTATAGCGTGTAAAAGGTTCATCTTTCCTGTCATAGTATACCATTAACTGGAAGAGAAATGTGGTCATAGCTGCCGCAATCATTATTCTCATAGTTACAATTGCTAACTGGTTACTGGAGTCACTGGCTGTATTTGGGACAATTACAGATGGCATACATGAATAACCTATGGCCTGTTTTGGAGATATGGTACCCTGTTGTGTAGTCCAAGACAACTTTAGCATCAAATTAGTGTAGTGTCTCCAGGACTATTTAAAACACTGCAAGCCCTCCTTCCTCATTTCTCTCAGTCTTTCAAAGATAGGTCTCATGGTGAATTCTCCTTGTAGTATCTGTACCATTTTCAATTTGTAAGCCTGTAAATATTTTCTTCCAGCCCTGGAGAGATATTTGAAGGATTTAAGCCTGAAAATGTATTTAATTTTCTTTATTATCCTTTGCAGACCCCTGTCAGATAATTGAGAAACAAAACTGCTGATTTATAGAGCAATACTACACATCACCTGTCTGATTTCTTGGGTAGCCTGCATTTCATGAGCTCAGCAAAATAAGAATGATATTTTAGGGAGCACAAGTTCCAAGAAGTGTTGCTCCTCATTAAAAATCTAAACTGAGGAGCAAGTTGAATTAGTAAGGTGCCACAGAAGCAGGGCTATGTCACATCCAGGATTAGGTATGTTTCTCAGAAGAGGTTAATCTTTTATCTTTATGGTTAACTGTTAACACTAGAGCAACCACGAACTAGAAGACTAGAGGGGGCTCATACGTGTGTGTGTGTCTTGAAGCCTGGCTCAAGCAGGCTGGATGACGGTCTAACTGTAGGTTTGCCATTATTGTGACAGTTTCTGGCACTATGTCATGCTCCATTTTATGAATTCCCTGTTTAAATAATGAATAAGCAGCAGAGTATCTTACTCTCCACAATCAAATCTATTGGCTATATTTGTATGGGTTATAGTTGAGATTATATATGTGATTATATATGAATTCTGTATTTGTTAAAGAGGTTTGATTTGATTCTTTTTTCAGACTGTCACTTTATTCTTCTGAATCTCTGTGTCTAAATAAAAATCCCACATTAGATCTTGGTATTTATCAGTCTTCATGGTATTTATCAGTCTTCAAATACACAAATCAGAAGCTTTTTTTTTTTCTTTTTAATGATTAGCGTTATAGATGTCACTCTTAACACTGAATTTGGTGCAAGCATTAGGTTACTGTCATTTCTCAAAGAGATATAAAAACCATACCCCACCCCCAATTGCTATTTTTAGCTTTTTATGTCATGCTATAAGCTTTCTTCATAAAGCTATTTGGCCCAAGAAACATTTTTATCACTTATGTTAATTTGTCTTATCTCATATTCTTAGTTTCCTATCAGAGTTTTTTAAGAACACTGATTTCTTTGTAATTTTATGTATTTTAAAGAGTGAGCCATTTGGCATGGTAGTTTATTGAAATACATGTATATGCATACATACATTTCCCTCTCCATATATCAATATATCTGCATATCATATATCTATGATATCCATTGAGTATTTTGATCTCTTCAGGCAATTGATTCAGTATTCTTCCCCATTTACTTGTTTATTTCTGTTTCTTAAGACTACAGGGAGTCTTGAAATAAGTTTGTCCAAAATGTTATTCTTGCCTGCTTGAATAGGAACAGTAGATGACTGAAAAATGGTTTCATTGCCAGTCAAAACAACAAGTAGCTATAATTAGTTTCTAAGCATATATTTACTGTTTCTTTCCATGAGTCGCATCTTGATATGTAAAAAATTGTTGTTGAATTTCATGGGTAGATTGGGAAGATCTTAATTCATGCATGTATTGGGGTGTAATCAGAAAGTACAAAATTCCATTCATGTTTAATTTCTGAAAGATAGCCTAAAGAAATTTGGAGGAGTTCAGTCTTTTTATCCCCATTTGACATTTGGTGGTACAATATTTTTCTGAGTAGTACAAGAGAAGTTTTGCTCCGCAGCATTTTCTTTGTTTTAATGGGATTTTGTCCACTGTATTGTTTTTGTTTGTCAGATCTCCACCATATGCAGAATAATCATTACTTACATGAGTTTTTTTTTTAAAATTTCACCTTGAGATTTAGGGATATGTATTGATGCACAGGATTAGCTGGCTCTTTGAGGAGCTGAGGAACTCTAACCAGGTACATTTGTCATTTTTAGAAGGATATATGGTTTTTTTATTCAAGTGTCTTCTGCATTAAGATAGCTGTAACCTTCTTACACACTGATCCTTTTTCTGGCAGTATCTGACTTGGTATTTCAGGCATTCTTGTGGGTGACAGGACCAGCAGTGAGGTGATTTGCTCAAGTTAACCAAGAAGCCCATAAGAGAGAGGAAAAACGTCCCCAGCATTCCTGTGCATAGAGTCCCAATGACTAGATTGCACAGACTGCTTTAAATTTCTATGCATTACTATTAGACAGCATTTTAAACTGAATCAAGCCAATTCTGTTTTCAAGAACAATTGGCACTGGTGTTAGCACAGATTTTGAGGTAGCTTTTGTAGATCCAGTATTATGTGTTTATACTTGAGCTCCTGTGAGTTAAGGGATTGTTCTGTGAAATTAACAACTCTCACACTAAAGATGCTGATGGAGTTCGCCCTGAGTAATTGAAGTGGTTGCCAGTGTAATGGTAAAGGAATGTTATAATTTTGAAAAACATGCTAAAATGCAGGCTTACAGCTGTCTACGTTAAATGTTGTCTTAAGCTGTCTTAGCCCTAGGTTTCCTTGAACAGAAAGTGAATAATAGCCCCATACATACATAAGTCCTGTTTCAAGGCTGGTCACTACTGTACCAAGCAGCAGCAACCACTGGGCCCAGACCCCACTGGACTAGGTTGAAGACCTACTGCAGGGCAGGGACCTCAGCCCATTTTTCAGACACTGCTTGCAGTGTTGCCATCGATGTATGTGAGCTACCTGCACTGCTCTGAGCTGCTTATTGTCAGTGTTGCAGCACATCTGGTGGAAATTTTCCTCTGTGTTCTCCAAGCACAAAAGGGGAATTTGCCCAGCAGTGCTTCTTAAATGCTGAGTCCTGATGCTCTGAAGTTCAAAGGACTGACAGACATTGGTGAAGTTTCAAAAGGCTGTTAAAGGACAGACACATAATTGTAAGAAATTGTGGTCAGTGTTCAGGGGTCTCACAAGGACAGAGGATCAACAAAAATTACAATTATTCTCTCAAAAAGCTTGAGTAAGTTGACAGTGCATTGTTCCTTGTACTTTTTTTACTCCACATTTTTGGGAAGCTTTGAATTCTGCTCTGAACCACATCCTTCATGCAGTGCTGACACTAATACAATTGCCATTTTGAATATAGGCACAACATGCAGTAAGATGGTTTTTCAGCAGTTGCTAAATGCTCTCAGAAGACAGCCACATCCCTTGATCAGTTTACCATCCAAGCCACAGCTATATGTGATAAAGCCATAGGAGAGGTATTGACTGGGCCCAGTCTTGATGCAGAGACAGTTGTTGTAGCTGAGGGGGAGTGCAGGATTGCAGGCTTTGGAGGATCAGCATTGCACCTGCATGTAATTGGTTTCATCCCAGGAGATGTGATGAGGAGATGAGATCACCTCACCAGAGTGGTCTGCTTTCAAATATTCAGGTATTTCAGATGTTCTTCCAGTTTACTGCATCATCTGCATAGTCAAGGTCTGTGAAAGTCATCTTGCCATTTATTCTTCCTAGGCTTGGGTCACCTACCTAAGGTGGGTCAGCTACCTGCCTCTGGCACGGCAAAATAATGAAGAAGGATGTAGAAGGCTTCAGCTGCTTGTAGCTCTCTTCCTTTCTCCTGCCTCTGTTTTTTGCCCTGTGGGACAAGATAATGACATTTAGCAAGAAACCAGCTTTCTGTGCCTCATAGCAGTGTGAGTTCTCCACAAAGATTATGCATGGGTTTTTTGAAACATGCTCTGTCTGTGTTATATTGAGGCCACAGCATCTGCTTGTTCCCTTTCTGCTAGACAGAAAGTAAGTAAACAACCACATGAATTGTGATGCTGAGAAAACAACCCATGGCACACAAGGATAATTTAAGCAGAGATATGGTCCCAAGAGTGATTATTATTCAGACCATTTACAAGAAACCTGCTAAAGTGCAGCGTGTAAGTTATTTTCATTTATAGGAATGGCAGGCTGGGCTTTTAGAAAATAGCTCTGGACTAGACTGCATTGTCATTCTGTGGAATAAACAGCTAGTGGATCTCAAATTTGGTATTTTAGTTTCCCACAACTTCAGCATTTATGATTCTTTTTTGTACTAATACATTCAATCCTGTATTTTATTGCTGTGCTGGAAATAGAAAGGAAAGTGACATCCAGGAGATACTGGTTTGTTGCCCTGAAACTTGCAAGGAAATTATTTTAAAAGGAGTCTAACAAGGGATCTAGATTTCACATAGCTCACATTGTCTGAACAAAATTTCCTTTAACTGATAAAATATTTGAATAAAGTATATTTTTGGCAAGGCTAATAGTAGTTTGAAAATCCTGGTCATCAAAAGGGGATCCACAAGAGGAGGAATACTAGACAGAAAATGATGTGTTTTCAGAATGAAATTACACTACAACAAATCTATCATCGAGAAGTTTTCTAGTGAAATCCACCTACAGCCCTATGACAAGAAAGGGACTAGATTTCAGAGGTTATAGAGAAACCCTGCCTAGTCTGAACTTGAAAACAACCTGTAAGTCATGTAAAAGGACTCAAGTCAGAGTAATAACTTCTACTATTCTGATATTATTTAGGACAGATAGAGATTATCTTTCCCTATCAAGAAGCAAGTAAATCTCACCATTTGATGTATTGTTAATGTCATATTCAAAGATACAATTGTGAACTACAATACTGTCCTTAAATAAACTGAATTCCTGGACAGTTTTACAGCATTTCAGCTGAGTGTTGCAGTGTAACAAACCCTCTTGTGCACTGTTGATTCCAGAAGAAGAATTGGGGCATTATAAAAAAAAAATAATAATGAAGGTGACAACCAAACCCAAGAAAAGAAGAAGGAAAATCCATTCTGCATAACTCTGAAAAATTAGTTCATGCAAATGTCTAACTTTATGTGAAAGGAACACTTATTACTGCCTTGTAAATGGTGCTGTTTTGAGAAATGGCTAATTAATAGGTGTATTATATGTACCATAACACAAAGCCAGGATGGGTTCCAGATAGGCTGGGGTAGGAGGTCTGGGAAAATAAAAGGCATTTTGTATTCCAGTTTGGAGAAACCTAGTCTTGTTTGTTAACTGCATTAAATGCTGCAAATGTTTACTTATTGGTAAAGAATGATGTAGAAATATTGGTTCTGATGGCACTTCTCCAAACAGGCTTTAAAGAAAGGAAAATCAAATATTTTTACTTTCTTATCAAAGCTCAGAAAAAAATGGCCTCTTTTAACTTTCTGTTTTCCACTAAGGTTAAAATGGTACCTCTGCCAGGTTACCTACTTCTTTCTACACAAAAATCTCCATTTCACTGAAGTTCAAACCTGCCTACAATAGAAGAATTTCAGCATTTACCAAGTGACAAAAATAAACTATAATGTAGACACATTCATGGGGGAGCGGAACTGTAAAATGTGAAGGCCATGTCACTCTAACTTCTACCTTGACTTTGGTAGCAGAAATTGATATTTGGATACACACATGAACCAAAAATGCCCATTCAAGTTCTTGCTGTGTTCATTGAAGCTGGTAAAGATTTGGCAGTAGAGGGGATGGTTGATATTTCCAGCTGGCATTTTAAAAGAGCATTACAAGAGTAACTGAAGGTCAGCTATTCCATCTGAAAATCTTTGCTGCTATTTTAGCAGGCTCCAGTACGGCTGGTAACACATCGCATCCTGCCACCAGGGCAAGCCCTTTTCCTGCCAGGAGCCCCAGAGTTTCAGAAGTAGCTCAGGCATGCTATAAATCATCTGACATCTAGTGGAATAATCTAACATCAGGATCTATAATTTACATTTTCTAATTACTATAAATATCATTTGGTGTCTTTTAAAAGCTCTATTGCTTTGTCAGGAACTCTATCAATAAGAAGTCTGTATCTGCAACTCTCTGTGCAACAGAACAATCTCCCTTCAGTATTACATCCCTGGCCTCTGCAGATCAACTGACTGCTGCTACAGCTGCCCCTTCAGTTAATCATTGTGATGCTAACTTGTGTCTTCTTGACCATCTTCCCAAATAGTGTAGTCTCTGTTTCTGCTTTATTTTACATTACGTTTAGATCTGGTTTTCACTTTTTCAATCATCAGTCATTTACTGCAGATTTTGCCTCACGCTCAAGCTATGATTTTTTGTTTGGTATTGTTGGGGACTAAACAAAATACTTCTGATGGACTGACTTCTCATTCCAGCCTCCTCTTTGGGGAGGTAATTGAATTCTCTGTTTTACTTCCCACATCTCCAACAGTGACTTAAATTCTGACAGCTTTCCACAGCTATGTCCTGATTGCAGATGTATATTTATTTGACATTTTGTCCTCATAAAAGTTTTCAATATTCAATCTTCATTTAATAGCAATCCTAATTTCTTTTTCAAATACACTGCAGCTTCAGTTTAATCATTTGGACAGAATTATGCTTAAGGTTTGTTCTATTCCAAACAAAAATAGATTATTCAAGCTTTGTCCTTGCATTGGGCTGACTCATTGAATGCAACTGGTTGTTATTGACAGTTGGCTGGCAGTTGTAGTATATTTGAAGCTTTCACTATCTCAGTCTATCACTGGCGGGAAGCTTTTAGCAAAGATCCTAGTTAGAGTCACAACAAAATAGTTTAGTGATTCTCTGAAAACTCAGCGCACTGCAATTCATCTTACAAATTTGTTAGGCCCTGTGCTGCTGGGAACTCCTTTGCACTGTTGAGATAGCAGGGCTGAGCAGCATCCATCAGAGCAGCAGCACTGCAGTAAAATCAGAAAAAAGATGCAAAGACAGAAGACAAAGCATGGGCTCATACTCCTACTGTCCTCCAAACAGCCTGCAGTGGAAGCAGGACACAGCAGCACAGTGGCAGAGGTGCAGGCACAAATCGTCCTTGAGGCTCACCACCACACTGTACCATTTGTCCTGCCTTTTTTCAACAGGGTATAAGCTGGGACTCATTTGTAAAATTGTATTTACATTATTCAACATATAATGTGAAACCAGGATTTGGCTATGTATTGATTGGATGTGAACTTTATATTTTCAAATATTTTTCTTCTATTGATTAGCACACAGTTTATGAACATGATGAAAGTATTTGAATAGTGATGTTTCTTAGAATTTGTTTCTGTTCTGAGCTAGTTCGTTCACCAGGAGAACTATGAGACAACTGTCATTGCAATTTAACATGCTGGCTCTTTTCTTCTGTCCAGTCTCTTTTATATAGCCCTGGTTGAGGCACATGCTCTGTTCTTTGGCTTATATGCTAAGTTCAGGTTGTAGTTCCACCTAAAATAAGAAGCAATGGGAAGTTTTACCCTGGTTTAAATTTTTGTATGTTTGTAATCTAACTCAAGCTATAAGAACTGTCCCTTAATTTAAATGGAACAAGTTTTTTGCTTACGTTCCAAATACCTATTCTGCTTTGTGTTGCATTATAACATTGCAAACTTAGAGAGTAGTATGATTTCATTAGATATCTGAATTCCACTTTCAAAGCTGTTACTAAGTAGCTGTATTGTTTAATGCTTATATTTACTCATTTTAGAGGTGACAAGTATTAAAGTCATGACTACTTATTGCAATGAATTCAGTAATGAGTATAATAATGATTACTGTATAGAAAGCAAGAGAATTCTTAATGCTTTCTTACAATTAGTGTGAGAAATTAATAGCACACAATTAAAGCATGCCAAGCTGTATGAAGAATCGACAATTGCTAAATATACCCTAGGGACTGCTGGGTGTCAGCCACAGTCCTCAGTGTATTACGGTAGCCCAGAGAGCTTCAGCTAATCATCAGAAGAAATGTCTTTCTTGACCCATAAGATCCTAGATCTCAAACTGGTCTGAACAGCTTTTGTGAAACAACATTCTAGTACCAGTTGAATATCCCAGAACAGTCTGTTGGGAAATAATGTCCTCATTGAAAATTCCAGTTTCCTCCTTTTAAGGAATATAACCACTGAAGGTCTTAAGTTGTGTAATATTATCCAAAGGCTGACATCCCATTTCACTTGATTTAGGTTAAGTGGAGTAGAAAGTATTTATTTACATTTCAACCAGCCAGGATAGCTACACAGTTACAAGTGTTTGTAAAAGGCACCAGTGAAAAAGATGAAAGAAAATGGCACTTTTATTTTTTTTATACAAAAAATAAATCTAAAGCCTGCCAGCAATTGGCCAACCTATTGTAGGTACTTTGCTGGCTCACAGAGCCAGGAACGTCTCTCTTCATCCAGGTGTTATGTCAAAGGTTACATTTATCAGAACAAGTCTCATTTATTGGTCTTCTTGAACTTGTCCTTAATAATCTCTAACATACTTGGAGATTGCTCTGACCCTCCCTCCCTAAACTAAGGACTGTCTCATCTCTTTCAGCAAACAGAGGTCATTTTGGCAGATATATCCTGCACTTCATTGTTTTATTATGTTGATTCTTAACACAGAAGTAAACTTTCTCTAACTTGTACTCGAGTGCATAGTGTGTGTACCTGATGAGCTATAAACTTTTGACAAGTATTCGACAAGCACCCTTAATACAAACATGAAATCCATGCTGGCTCTTAGCTGAGAATAGACAGTATGGGAGTCATCTACTTCAGGGTGATATTAGCATTGTGGCGATTGAACTCCAGATCCTATCTTTGAAAGGTGCAGTAATAATAGTACAATTTCAAATGAAGCAAGCTTCTAGGTGTACATCAGGCACAGTGCCAGAAACAACCTTAAGAAAATAACTAGGGAAATGATGATGGGTGCTGCAAAGGATGGTGTGCAGGAAATTTCCAGGATCTTAGCTACTAAAGTTCTCAAAGAGAATCATGGGTCAAAAAGTGTGAGTATTTTGCTTTACTGTCACAATAGTCATATAGGAGGAAATAAGGTTTACTTTACTTCATCTGGAAGACTTTTCCATGATACATATGAAGCCTTTTAAGCAGGCAATAAAAGCCAGTCCACTCAGCAATGGGATGCACTATCCATGGTGTATTTCATCTATGAAGGAATACAGTGGCAGTTTCACAGCTCAGCAGTCATTCATTGGTGACTGTTATACATTAGCTAGGTAGAATCCAGTTACGTGCCCTGGAAATGATTTTTTGTGTGTGTCCAAGTGTCAGTTTTTTAAATGCTATGAGAACGCTAGTAAGATTTATTAAGTCATTGGTTCATCTTTGCCTCTCTCCTCCAACAGATATTTTCACAGTTCACTTTGTTGTCTCATAATTTTAATGTCAGTGTGAGACTGTTAAACATTTCCAGTGCATGCACACCATCATGACTGTTGTTCCCTGTTTTACACAGGTTTGGTAATAAATCACTGCAGTAATCTGTTGCACTGTCCTGTGGGAAAGTTTGATTTGAAGAATCGGTCAGCAATATACAGGCGAGCAGAGGTTATCTTTATTTGGCAGCGCTGGGTGCATGGGGGATCGCTCCACCAAAGTCATGCACACCAAGGGGACTTTTCGGTCCCCTCTTTATACAAGCTACTCATACCTATTCATTAGTTTTCCAAGAAATTGTTTACATGTTCATGACAATTCTGAGAATTCATTTACATATCTTGTGCCTGCACAGTCTCCTTGAGGAGCTGTCTCTTCACAGACTCTATTCCTTAGCGGCCGTGTTTAAAGTCTTCATCTTTGCCACGTTGCATGTACAACAGGAATCTAAGAGATGTTATGAACGATAACAATTAAAACAATTTTATTTTGGGTTCAATCAATTTAGGTTGAGAAACAATAAGCAAAAACAGCGCTGGGTGCACGGAGAACTCAATTAGTTCCACCACATGCACACCCGAGTCCTAAAAGCAGCATCTTTTATCCCCGGATCTTGACCAATCTCTTCCCGCAGGATGTTCGTCCTGCTCTTTCCCCATTGGGTCGTTAGGGTACACCTTCTCCTCCTACTGGCTCTCCTTTGGCGCGCTTTTTCAAATCTCAAGGTCTTTGTCTCCTTTGGCGGCCTTCTCTGGCTTGGTTTCGCTTTTCTTATCTCCCTTGGCCGGGCTTTTCCAAGCAGGGATTGCCTCAGGGGAAGGGGAAGCCATCACATTGTTGTAAAGGAGAACCACACGTGCCCACTCACCAAAACTGCGATGCAGGTCCCAGGTTTACACAGGGTACAACAATTACACTTATCACAGTACATTCTATTTTTGACATGAATAATGACCACGTTTATCACAGAAAAAATGTCCCTTCTAAATAGAACCAACCCAAGGACTTATCAGTCTGTACATCTGTCATGTGGCAATAAGGGTCCTTGGACATTTCCCGACTTTTAACTAAACATAGGTGCGTCATCCTTTACATAAGTGGTACAGCGTTCACTGTTCAGGTTGGAGCAGGAAAGAGAGAGACACAACATATTTATGTCTCTCTTCAACATACTTATTTACTTAACCTGATAGAAGAAAACTCTTTATATATAACTGCTAGATGACAGGAGCAAAATACAGGGAGTGGCAAATCAGAAAGTGTTCCCACTCTGCTAAAGGTGAGGGACTTGGCAGCTGTGGCAGAGCTGTGACATTACTCCTCTGTAACTGGAAAAGAGGATGCTGAAGCAATTCCTTTGTTTCTGCTCTTCCTTTGTCCCCTAGTAGGCACTGTGACTGTTCACACTTCCCTGTTATCTTCTTTGTGTTTGCACTAGATATGGGATGTTTTACATACATTAGATACATCTCTGTCCTCTTTGTGATGCACCAGCAGCGGCTCTGCCCAGCTCCCAAGGCTGCATTCCTGCATTGATGAGGTATTGACCTTCTGTGGTTTGCATTTACACCCCAATGTGGATCCTGGCCTCTGCCGTTGTCGTCTGCCTGCACTCTTGGCGGGCCTTTGCGATGCTACTGTGAAATCCAACAGGCTTATGGCACACAGTGCCACATCTTCAAAGGGAAGCAGCATCCCAAAGCTCAGTATTAGCATAATAAGCCCCATTGCCCAAGCTCCCTGCACAGTCAGCATAGAGAAATAAGCTCTCCAGGGAGAAATTCAAAGTGGTGAAACTGGAGTTTCTCTCCCTTATGAAGCTGTTTCTGAAGGACCTCAGCTTTGACTGTTGGTGCTACAAGGAGCCCAAGATGCTCAGTTTCAGCAGGTTATATCAGCCTTTGAATATACTGCCCATCATCCATCATCCCCCACCTACTGCCTCCACCACAGCCCTGCTAAGGAAGTGTAATTGTCCTGAGGAGCAATTACTATGGTACTACAGTGCAGCGCTGACAGGCAATATGAACAATAAATCCTCCCATAAACTCGTTCAGCCAAGAAACTAAATTCAGTTACTGAAAATACAGACAGGAACAATAACATTTGAAGGACATACTTTAATCCCAGTAAAATCAGAGGTTTTCTATCTGGTAATTTTATAGCATCCCTACAGTCTTCATAAGTCTTTCTTGGAGAACCTTTGTCTTAAGAAGTTTTTCTTAACTGTTCTCACTTATCAGTCATTCTACTGCTACATTTGAAAAGATTTTTTGGATGGACCTTCTCACTGAGCTTTTCTCACTTTATTCATTGACGTACGGAATTAGACTCTATAACTCGAAAGTTATAAAGTAGGTATGATATGGAGAAATAATGTGAAATGGGGATAATGGACATGGATTGTGATTGTATGTGTCTGCTTAAGGAATGTGGGTATGGTGACTAGTCATGGGTGCGGTGACAACCACAGTTTTGAGGAGACGCCTGCCCCTCTTCTTCTAACAAAGGGGAGACGCCTGCCCTTCTTCCTCTAACAAAGGGGCTATTTAAAAGAGAATAAGAAAAGATGAGAGACATTCAAATGCTATCTAGAGGGAGGGAGTGCTAAGTCTCCTTGCTGGAAAAGATCGGGTGGTCACAAGGACATGAATCACCTGAAGAAGATCGGATGGTCACAAGAACATGAATCACCTACAAACCTGCAAGACCACCACATTCCAGGAAACGGACTGATAAGCTAATTAACATACGAAGCGGGGTTTAGGTAACAAATATGTATAGGCATTAATTGAATATTCATTTGTTCATTGTATAAATGTGAGATGGTTCGTCACTTCGGGTATGCACGCTTGTGGAGGAGCGATCCCCCGTGCATCTGCGCGCAATAAACATACCTACTTTATAACTTTCGAGTTATAGAGTCTAATTCCGCACGTCAGTTTGGCGAGCCAGGCAGGAGGATTTCTGCTCGGCTGAGGGACCAGCTGCGGAGCGGACGCTCCTAGGCGCGCCCCGGGAGATTTCCTCGGAGGAGCCTCCTCTTCTCAGCTGTTCACCCGGGAGCAGAAAAGAAACCCCTGGATCCACGGATAAAACGGTATGTTTAGTAACGGGGCGGCTGGTGAGACGCACGGAGACGTCCGGCGCGCAGCGTAGTCCCCAGGAGGAAAGGTACCTTGGGAGGGGGTTTGCTGACCGAGGGGTGGCCGCTAGCGATCTTGAGGGCAGATCGAGCAAACCCGAGGTGACTGCCATTCCTAAAAGCCCGGAGGCCTCGTGACGGAAAGCGGGGGGCGGGACGGAATAAGGCGGAATCTCACAGGAACAAGAGGGACCTCACAGCAAAAGTAAAAGGGAAACTTTTGCGTAGGAAAAAGAGGAAGCTAAAAACTTCCTTTAGGTTGTCTTAAGAATTGGGGAATTCCTGGAATGTAACAACTGAAATAGCGCTCTGTGTCTTGTTTGTTCTATGTGTTGTCTTGTTATATGTTCAAAACTCGGAGTTATGAAATGTATGTTGAAAAAATATTAACATTCTGGTAATTTGTGGCAAATAGCGGAAAACTTAACACTCTGCTTAAGACCAGGAAAAATTGGTTTTTGTTTGTTGTTTGTTTTTTGGCAATTGTTCATTGAAATGCATACTTTGTGAACTGTTAGTGTTCCTAAGAGTTTGTACATAAGTGCACGGTACCGTATAACATACTGCTTGTGTGACTGCGGGCTGCCCGGAGAGTGTGAATGGTGTGATTGAGATGCGCATTTTGATTTTCCGTGTATAGCTTAATTATTTTGACTAAGTGTGAGTGCAAGAGTGCTTGAGACAGGCGTTTGAGTGCAAAACGAGTAAAAAGCTCTATCCGCGTTTCCAACCTTGGGTGGCTAAGGCGGCCGGAGAAAAACAAAGTAATTAAAATTGCAAAATGGGAAATGGAAGGAGTAAGCCCTGTGAAAAATCGCCTTTGGGTTGTATATTAAAACATTGGAGTGATATCGTAGGACAGGGTGGTACCGAAAATAGAAGGAAATTGGTTAAATATTGTAATCAGTGGTGGCCTTTGTATAAATTGGAGAGCGATGCGAAATGGCCTCAGGAGGGAGGAACGTTAGATTATAACACTCTCCTTCAATTAATGTTGTTTCTGAGGACAGAGGGAAAATGGGATGAAGTATTATATGCAGACATGTTCTTTGTCCTCCAGGACAAACCTGAGTGGCAAAAGGACTGTGGATTAGTACCCCCTCGGGATCCTATGGTACTAGCACTAGAAAGAGTGCGGGATTAACATCACCTGATCTTTGATTGTGGCTCTAGAAAAGGATGTTCTTGTTGAAATTTTTGTGTTAAAAAGCTCAGGTTGCGGTTCCTTCTGTGGAGCAACCAGAATGAAACACGTTGTAAGATATAAAAACTTGTACTGATGTATGTAAAACCTGAGGCATGCGTGTGTGTGTGAAGAATCAAAGACCCTGTGAAAGTGTTGAAGTATTGGGGTGAGTTTGTACAAACCCCTGTACCCCCTCGAAGGTGCGACTGAATCATGCTGGAATGCATGGCAGGATGTTTTCTGTTTGCCTGCAACGGCATGATACGTAATAACAACAGACTTAAAGCAACAAGTAGCAGATTTGCATTCAGGGTAAGAAAGAGTTAAAACAGAAGTGCTGCTGCAGAGGCAGGCTTGTGTAACCTGCAGAGCAGGAACAGCATCTCCTGCCCCGAACCCTTCTGCTGGTGAGGAGGAGGGGTTGCTCTTGCTGACAATTGAGCAGAAGGACCTGACAATGTCACCCCAATTGCTGCAGCATTTGCAGTACAACAGGACCGGTAACGGCCCCTCTAGGGCAGGGAATGGGTATGAGGTGGAATTTTAGTGAATACAAAACCAACTTACTTGTTAAACTTCAGTAAAAAAAAAAAAAAAAAAAAAAAAAATTGTTACAGTTGTGGGAGCTGCTGGCCACCAGGAAAACATCCTGAAACCTTTAAAGTACAAACTAAAAAAAAAAAAAACAAATAAGAATGCCAAATTCACTAAAATCTTTGTTGGGATGAGATTTATTAGAACATCTAGACGTTTAAAGAAGGGGAAATGAAATTAAAAGTTAAATATGATCAAGTAATTGAAATATTGAGCTTATCTTTAATTCAACAGAAAAGAGGACCTCCCTGAAGTAAAAGAAATTTTTAACCAGGTGTATCTGAAAATAAATTCCAGGAAAGGTGAAAAATGCTTTACCTGTTACAGTAAAATGATAAGGGGGAGGCTTGCCCAGTTCAGATAAAAACAATATCCCTTGGTCAGCAAGGCTGTGGGGATATTGGCAGAAAAACTGAAATAAAATACACTCTGTAGTAGTTCTACTAATGTAAATCTGTGTGTTTTGCCATGACAGTGACTTGTTATGGGATGTGCAGATGAAACTGCATTGACAATGAAGTACAAGGAATAAGGTTGGTCAGGTGCCTCCTACCATAGTCAAGGGCAAGACTGGGTTGGCCTCTGTGTTTGCCACCAAGAAGAATCTTGAGCTCCGCTGTTGGCTGCAACCCAGCAGGCGTTGAGCGGTGGGAACAAATGCCATGCCAGACCTTGATGTGAGGCATGGCCCACTCTGAGGCACTGATTTGGAAATTGGAAACCGCCTGGCCGACCATGAGGCCAGACGAGTAACAGAGGAGGTAGGAAAAGAGGAATTATCCTTAATACCAGATGATAAAATCCAAACTGTAAGTACAGATCGAGAGCCAAACTATTCTAAAGAAAACTTAAAGGTAATTCAGGACATGAATTATAAAATAAAATTAAGTAAGTGGACTTATTTAAGGGATGGTTGTATAGTGGTACCATCCAATTTAATATGGACCACAGCCCTATTATTAATAAGACGCATTGGGGAGCTGATACTTTATATAAAAGTCTAAATCAGAAATTGAAAGGGTGAAACTTGTATACTGTAATAAAACAGGTGACTCAGCAATGTGAAATGTGTTTACGCAATAATCCCAATACAGCAAATAAAATAAAACTAGGGAACATTAGCAGAGGGAATGTTCTAGGGCAACATTGGCAGATCGATTTCTCAGAACTTCCTAGAAAAGGGGGGTATCGATATTGGTACTAATGGATACCTTTTCAGGTTGGCCAGAAGCCTTCCCATGCAGAACTGCTTAAGCCCGCGAAGTGACCAAAATACTACTCCAAGAGATAATACCTAGGCTTGGAGTCCCAGCGGTAATGTCCTCGGATAGAGGACCACATTTTGTGTCCAGAATAGTGCAACAGATCAGCCACCATCTAGGAATAGATTGGCAATTACATACCTCATACCGACCACAATTGAGTGGCCAGGTGGAAAAGATGAATCATCTAATCAAACAACAGATTGTCAAGTTAGGCCAAGAAACAAATCTAACTTGGCCCCAGTCTTTGCCATTAGCTCTTACACGAATTCGAACTAGGCCGAGAGCAAAAGAGGGGCTTAGCCCATTTGAAATTTTATATGAACGACTCTATGGGGTACAAAAGGGGATGTCTTCACAGATTGGTGAAGAAACAATGACTTCCTATATGGTGGCACTAAACAAACAATTAATAAGAATTGAGAAGCATATGATGGGAACACGCAGTAGGGGTCTGGATGGACCTGTTCACGATATACAACCAGGAGACTATGTATACGTTAAGTGTTTTGCAGATAAAACCCTGGAACCACAGTGGACCGGACCTTTTCAAGTCCTACTCACCACCTACACTGCAATCAAGGTTGAGGGACAGAATTCTTGAATTCACCATACCCGGATTAAGAAAGCCCCTGCAACTTCTTGGAAAGTAACCCCAGATAAAAAAGAACTGAAACTCAAATTTACTCGGACAAATGGGAACAATGTGGGTGGCAAGTAAGTGAACCTGAGCAGTTGCGGATTCACCATATGGGAAGGGCACCACAACAAACAATATAGAACAAGAGTCGGGGACTGAGCCAGTGGCCAGGCTCGCCCAACTTGTTATTAGTAAGCCCCAACTCAAACAAAGATATTTTTGATCAAAACAGATTTTAACGTTTAGATTCTTAAAATGATCAATAGTGGGTTTAAACCATTTGTGTTTTTTTGTACCCTCTCTCTTGCCTACAACCAAGAGCCTGATAATTGGCCTTGGAATCATGCTCAGAAAAAACACACTGGAATAATGGGAAAGGTGGACTCAAAGACGAAACTAGCTATGGTGGTTTTTTCTGAAAATGAGGTGTACCAAAGGAATCAATGGGATCGGGAGGATGTACACAAAGTCGACCGATTATGGGGAAAATTAGGAGATAAGATAAAAGTAGGATGTCAAACATATAATGAAAAGGATAACACCAAGATTTCGGGAGACACCCAGATTAATGTCAGAAAGGTAGATAAGGAATTTACCCTTCTAAATACAACCGTGTGCTTTAATTCACGGGAATGTTGGCACAATTTTACCTTAACCGAGCCCATCTTTATAATATGCCTAGGAAAGGAATCCCCAAGAACAGCTCTGACTTATAAGATCAAAATAACAATCATGCTAACCACTGTTCCTACCACCACCACAGTTACAACAACCCCATTAACACTTGATCTTAAATTAACTAAACCAGATCCAAAGATTTATACAATTGGACCATATGTAATCAGAAATACAGGTCAGCAACAAATGTTGTTTAACCCAGAATGGTCTCTCAAAAGAATAGAGTTAAAAATACAAGTCAATGTTTCTGATGTTAAGCCATCCTGTTCCCCCTTCTTACGAACCTCTTATGAGGGATGGACAACTTGGTTAAGAAAAAGGGGAAGTATTTATCGAAACAGAATAGTGAGAGATGTAACTGGAATGTTGGGAACAGGACTCTGAGTATTAAATTCCATAGACTCAGAGGTGATAATGAATAAACTAGCCGCCACCACGGCCGATCTATCAAAACTACAACAACCACTAAAATCTTCATTATTGGCATTAGGGGCACATCAATGGTTGATATCGAAGGTACTCCCCAGGTGGGAACAAATAAACATGGAAGATCATCAACTCATCACTAAGGCATTAGGTGGTTTACAGGATGACGTCGCCCTGGCTCTAAGTTGCATCCAAGCCCAAATGTGGATGCAATCAATAGCTGCATCCATAATAAGAGAAGGAGAGGAAGGCATATTTCCTACAGAAATTCGAAAGATGGTTTGGGACAGTGCTACGGAGGTAGAAAGAAAACTCCAGTCATGGTGGAATATGGTGAACTTTACCTATGACCCCAACACACACACCATCACAGCTTTTGTGTTGACCATACATAATGCAGTAATAATTACCATACACCCCATTGTAGCCCTTGGAATTAACCATAATGGGGTGCTCCTATACCCTTTTGAACATAGAACATGGGCCAGAAAGACAGGCGACAAGTGGCAAACAGTAGATTTAGAATCTTGTATTATGCGAGAACAGCAGGGCTTCCTCTGTGAAAGCAATACTATAATGGCTCAGGATACTTGTTTAGATACAGATCAGAAAATATGTCATTTCGAGGCCCGACCAAATGCAAACTTGAAAACAGTAATTATATATGCAGGGAAGGGATGTGCGTGTTTGAGAACTAAGTGTAACACAATAACCATAGATGGGGAGGTAAAAGAGACTGCACAGTATTCAAATTATTGTATTTGTAATTTTACTACTATCACAGGATGCGATTTTAGTTACTCAGCCCCAGTAGTGTCTCATCAATTCTTAAAATCCAGTTTTACCCTATCACAGATAATAATTCCTACCCCCATAGGACTAAATATAAGCAGTATAAAAGAACTATTAAAACATGCAGATTTACAACGTATACTGGAAGAAACCAAAGAAAAGGGACATGAAACTCTTCTTATGATCCATCATGATGTAGAGGGGATCAAGAAAGTTTTAAAAAAGGTAGAACAGGATGGAAACCATAATTGGTGGGATACTCTCTTTGGCTGGTCACCCTCTGCAACAGGAATTCTTAACACTATGGTACACCCCATTGTGATCTTATTGATCAGTTTAGGAATTTCCTTAATACTAACCATTATGTTATATTTGTGGATTTGGAGAATGTTTAAAAGAGTAATACTTATGTATGATGCTTTATATCATTCGGGAAGGCTGCTTAAGTAAAAGAATTTACTTAATTTAATAGAAAAGGGGGGATTGATATGGAGAAATAATGTGAAATGGGGATAATGGACATGGATTGTGATTGTATGTGTCTGCTTAAGGAATGTGGGTATGGTGACTAGTCATGGGTGCGGTGACAACCACAGTTTTGAGGAGACGCCTGCCCCTCTTCTTCTAACAAAGGGGAGACGCCTGCCCTTCTTCCTCTAACAAAGGGGCTATTTAAAAGAGAATAAGAAAAGATGAGAGACATTCAAATGCTATCTAGAGGGAGGGAGTGCTAAGTCTCCTTGCTGGAAAAGATCGGGTGGTCACAAGGACATGAATCACCTGAAGAAGATCGGATGGTCACAAGAACATGAATCACCTACAAACCTGCAAGACCACCACATTCCAGGAAACGGACTGATAAGCTAATTAACATACGAAGCGGGGTTTAGGTAACAAATATGTATAGGCATTAATTGAATATTCATTTGTTCATTGTATAAATGTGAGATGGTTCGTCACTTCGGGTATGCACGCTTGTGGAGGAGCGATCCCCCGTGCATCTGCGCGCAATAAACATACCTACTTTATAACTTTCGAGTTATAAAGTAGGTATGTTTATTGCGCGCAGATGCATGGGGGATCGCTCCTCCACAAGCGTGCATGCCCGAAGTGACGAACCATCTCACATTTATACAATAAAACAAATGAATATTCAATTAACGCCTATACATATTCGTTACCTAAACCCGCTTACTCTAGCTTCGTATGTTAATTAGCTTATCAGTCCTTTGCCTGGAATGTGGTGGTCTTGCAGGTTTGTAGGTGATTCATGTCCTTGTGACCATCGGATCTTCTCCAGCAAGGAGACTTAGCACTCCCTCCCTCTAGATAGCATTGGAATATCTCTCATCCTTTTCTCTTTCTTTTTTAAATAGCCCCTTTGTTAGAGGAAGAAGGGCAGGCATCTCCTCAAAACTGTAGGAGTCTCCTCAAGGCTGTGTGCCTGTGTGACCAGACATCCACCCATGACTAGTCACCATACCCACATTCCTGGGCAGACATATACAATCACAGTCGGTGTCCATTGTCCCCATTTCACACTATTTCTCCATATCACACGGTTACTTTCCAAAAGAGTACTTGCACCACTGGTGTTCATTCCTTATCCTTAATGAACTTCTTGTCTCTGACTCTAAGCTTCCACCTTTTTAATATTCGAAGTCCACAATGAAAGTGTCTCAAGTTCTTGTGGATTATAAAATTGTTTTATGGAGGAATAATATAAAAAAAAAGATATGGAAGGTATTCATATTATAAAAAAATTATAAAGTAATTATGCTATTTTCTGAAATCTTAGACAAATATCAATGGGTAACTTAAATTCCCGCATGATAAAGAACCCCAAATGCCTCTGAACTTCTAAGTTACAATCTTACTGTATCACTATTAAACTTAATTCTTCTGCTTGTGTTGTAACAAATGTGTTAGGCAGGAAATGCTTATTGCTGTTTTTGATTGTAAAATCACCACAATAGCTTATTATTTAATTATAGTTTACTGATCTCTAGCAACAGCTCTCTGTTGCTCCCATGCTTTCTTTTTAACAGGGTGGAAGATTATTTGTACTGTGTATCAACCTGATGCACAGTACAAAATAAATTTATTTAAGACACAAGCACACAACTGCCAGCAGCCCAAGAGTACAAAAATGACAGGTTAGGCCAAAGGTCCTTCTAACCCAGCCACCCGTAGCAACCAACAGCAGATGCCTAGTGCACAAAACAAAACCCAGGAATCATGTAGTGATATTTTCGGAGAGCGATGTCCCTCTACTTAGCTGCCCATGGATATTTCTTCTTGCATTTGCCCAATCACTTACCGAATGCATATACACTTTTACAATGAGCAACACTACCACTAGAATTTTTGTAGTTTATTTTCTCACTGTATGGAAAATCACCTCCTGTTGTTTGTTCTGCATCTGATGCCTGCTTGCTTTATTTGAGAATAATAAATCAATAAATCAATAAATCAATAAATCAATAAATCAATAAATTTTTGGATTGTAAAACCCAATTGTCCTCTGTCTGTTCTGTGTGTTGCTAATGGCTGCAGAGGCCTCTATATTGTATTCCCTCCTCAGCAGTTCCTCTCTCATGCTAGCACTTGTTCTTCACAGAGCTGGTCCAGACCCTGATCATCTCTGTTTGCCCTTCTCTGAACCCATTCTAGTCCCTGGGATAGGAAAGTCGTAACATCTCAGAGTACCCAAGGTGCAGGCACAGGGGTTTTATACAGAGAAAAATATAATGTTCCCTATCCTGTTCTCTCTTCCTTTGTCCTTTTCAGTACTGGATTTCTTTGTCTGAACCAAGCACTTGAGCATTTAGGTGACATTTTATTAAAATTCGCAATTCCAATGAAGAGATCTTTTCCCTGAATGGTAGTAGCAGTAAGAGCAGCGATTATTTTATATATAAAGTTTTCCTGTGTGAATTGTCTGATCTTTAATACTTTTCTCACTCTTGGTTTTGTTCCCAATACTCCTGGCCTTTGTTACCAACAATTCAGTGATGATTTCAAAAATCTTGTTTTGCTTCAGATTATTTTCAGCTGCTGCCTATTTTGCATGTTGGAAGTACATATCCAATTATTTGACGTAAATCAAAGCTTCTAGGCTATTACTCAATTTAAATTCTACTTCAAAGCCATGCCCAATTTGAATAGAAAAGGTTAATATCCCCTCTTTTTATTCAGAGACTTATTTTAATTCACCAAGTTTTTCATCACACAGAGCAGGCTAAGATTTCTACCTTAGATCATATGCAGTACTTTTTTAAAAATAAAACGCCCTTATACTTTTTCCTCACAAAGAAATTTTCATCAGTTTGGGGTTTTTTTTGCCATTAGATTAGATCTATCATCCCTTATTCTGATCCCAATTTACTTTTCTCATTCCTTGGAAGTCCTTCATAACTATCCACTTTTCCTTCAGTGGCATGTATATTCCATGTGGAAATAACTAGGTGTGAAATTTCCTGAATTTGTGAATTCCTATTTTTTACAAAATTTATGTTAAAATCTGACAAACTGCACTTGGTCATGCTGCAATGTTTTTTTAAGATTCAGGCATCTGTGAAGCAATTCAGAGTTCACAGACCTGTACAACATTCTATATTGTCACTAATTCTTCTGTCCTACCTATCTTGTGCATTTAATCCCTTTAGAGATGCTCTTCTGTTGTGCACTGTCGGTGTCACAGAGGCGGAAACTGCAGCAAATGTATTTTCCCTGTTTATCCTGTCTTCTTCTGACAAATACTTTCTGTTCTGACCAAAATTTGTCATTAACTGCTTGCTGATCATACTAAATAGTCATTAAAGAATCCTCTCTGGGGGAAAAGGCTATCGGCAGTTTTGAAGGCACAACATGTGATGTTTGGATAGGGAGAAGAGAAGAAAAAAGGAAATACTTTTTGTTGTTGGGGTGGTGGATAGAAGTCAGTGCGCTTGTCCTGGTTTCCACTGGGATAGAGTTAATCTTCCTAGTAGCTGGTACAATGCTGTGTTTTGGAATAGTATGAGAATAATGTTGATAACACACTGATGTTTTGGTTGTTAAGTTGTGCTTACTGTAAGTCAAGGACATGTCAAGTTTCCCATGCTCTGCCAGTGAGCAGGTGCACACGAAGTTGGGAGGGAGCAGAACCAGGACAGGTGACCTGAACTAGCCAAAGGGATATTCCATACCGTCATGATGAATATATAAACCGGGGGGAATTGGCTGGGGCCAGAACCAGGACAGATGACCTGAACTAGCTAAAAGGATATTCCATACCGTCATGATGAATATATAAACCGGGGGGAATTGGCTGGGGCCAGCTGATTGCTGCCTGGGGGCTAGCTGGTCATCAGTCAGTGGGGTGGTGAGCAATTGTATTGTGCATCACTTGCTTTTCTTGTGTTTTATTCCTCTCTCTCTTTTTGTTACCTCCCTTTTCATTACTGTTATTGTTATTATTTACTTTATTTTAATTATTAAACTGCTCTTATCTCAACCCACGGGTTTTAGCTTTTTTTCCATTTTTCCTCCCCATCCCACTGCAGGGGCCAGGGGGGAATGAGCAGCTGCCTGGTACTTATTTGCCAGCAGGGGTTAAACTATGACAACACTGAAACAACGTTATACCCAATTCATATTGTATGTGCAATTATATGCTCAAGAAAAAAAGGTAGCAAAAATATTTTTGAAAGGTTTTAAATTTCTTTATGACCATATCTCATTTCTCTACTTGTAGTACTCCAGTGAAGGTGTACAGCAGTATCAACCCAGTATATTTTCCCATTTAACAGTTTGCAGGCTTTCAGGCCACTTAGAATATTCATAGAATGATAGAATTGTTTAGGTTGGAAAAGACCTTTAAGATGCTGAAGCCCAGCTGTTAACCTAGCACTGCCAAGTCCACTACTAAACCATGCCCCTAGGGTACCAATGGGGCAAAACTCCCTTCAAGCTTACAGACAGTCGCACTGCACTCTACAGCATCATGTGCACACGTTAATTTTGCCACCATCAAAAATAATTGAAAAAAAAAAATACAAGGAACAGAAGTAGCATTCTTAAGTTAATTCTGACATGTTCAGTTTGAATCAAGAGAAATTAAGATCAGAAAACTAAGGTAATTAAACGACAGTTGTACAGCACATTGTTTCATGTCTGTCTCTTTAAAATCTGCCTTTTACTAGTGTGCTGTTTCATCAGTGGTCTATCCAGTATAAAGAGATTAAATGAGAATTTTGACCTGCTTCATTGCTTCTGTAAACAAGTGTATTCAATGAGTTTCAGCTTGTTCATTGACATAATTATCTAGGTCATCTGGAGCTTGACCAAAGCCCACGAAAAATCAATGGAAATACTTCCATCAGCTTTAGTGGATTTTGAATCCTGCCTTTGGGGCTTGGAATAAAGATGACAGCAAGGAAGCCATCTATTTCTGAGCTTAAAAAGAACAGATCATACTTCGATGGTTTTTTTTGATAATTTATTGACTGGCTTTTAAATACTGAATTGAATACAGACCTCATGATGTTTCTAATTGTGTTATGAGTGTCTTGATAGACATTTTTTATAAAGAAAACAGGAATATAAATGAAATAAATTTAGTAGTGGTAAAATTGGATGATGCAGAATGTCAAAGGGGGAGCTGTTTGCACGTCTTAATTTTAGTTCTGAAAAAATATAGTTAAACTAGTAACAACATAGCATTTTGTGTTTTTAAATAAGTCAGTGATGTATGCTAGCTAAAGTCTTTGAAGTTACGTTGGTAACTAAAGAGGTAGATGGGGTCTTGGGGCCATTCAGATATTTAAGCACGGAAAGATTTAAATAAACCATTTTTGGAACTCTTAATAGCCAAAACTAGTGATAATTTAAATGAATCCATGGTTGTTGAATACTGCTCTAGAGTTTTAGTGGGTTCTTTTTTTTAGGCAGAACACCCAGAAACCATCAGTAATAACATGAAACCAGACTAGTGCTTTGCTTCTAGAGTAAAACTTGTAACTGTAAAAAATTTACAAGTCTAAACTCAAGACCTTATGCAGAAGAATAGTTCACTTTAAGGACTGAATGAATTTAATCAGTTTTAACTCAGTCATGTTTTAGCAATATCATTGCAGAATAAAATTCACTATGGTAAAGTAACAGCATGAAGAGTGTCTCCATTGGAATCTTATTAGTGTTAGTTCCCTTTATGTGGAACAGTTTCCAGGAATGGAGATGGATCACTATACTTTTCTTGCAAAAACTACCCATTTGAAGCTGCTAGGAAATGTATTTTAGTCTTGGAATTCTAATTTGACAAAAGATTTCCCTGTTGCAAACCTCATTATTTTATGAAATTACTTACTGCAACTAAAAATATCACTAAGAATGCCTGTTGAGACATCAAATTTACTTCAAAAAGCCAAGTAAGCTCATTAGGTGTATTCAAAAGACTAGCTGCATCCATTATCTGTTCAAAGTCAATTAACTGACTTACTTAAGACCAGAAATCCTTTCTACAACTGTGCACACTTTTTTCAGTGATAATTAAGGGACTAAACATATGTAAAAAAGTAAGAAAATTTCAGAATACGTTTATATCTAGGTCTCTCCCCATCATAAGCTGCTCAAATCTATTTCCTTCCAACAGAGCTTGTAGATGCCACAAAAGAAATGAAGTATTTCAGTCCTCAATCCTCCCAGTTTCAGTTGTTCTCTGAACTGTCCAGACTGATGCCATCAAACTAGACTTAGGCAGCTAAATGTTGAGGCCTAAGAAACTCCCTCAATTACTCATCCAATCTCTTGCACAACACCAACTATGTTTGGCCTTTTGAGTTTGTCTATAGAACTAAGGAGCTTTAAAGCTCCAAAGGGGAGAAAGTATGTGGGGCTGAAACTGGTTATACTTAAAAAGCTCATTTTTCAGTCTTACCTAAAGCAATTTATTTTTTTACCACCTTTCTCTTCCAGACACATTTACAATAAAAATATCTATAGTTGTAGTGTATAGGGAGCAAGCGTGATAATATTTAGCAGATCTAATTTCCGATAAACAGTAAAGACAATAACCTGGAATTTATAATATTCAGTATGTCTTATTTGATGGTTAACAAACTGCTTTTCAGATTTGTGAATATCCAAGATTTTTGAGGCTGTATTTTGGAGCTGTTTGGTAATGTGATGCAATGTTTCCTCTCACCACACTTGGGACTATGTCTGGAGATCAAGGAATTTGGTAAGATTTCTTTTGTGACTGTACAAATCTGAAACATTACTTTTTTCGTTCCTTAATATTAGATAGGAGAGAGGTAATGCTTACTATAAAAGAGCAATGAGACTCTTTGAATGGAAATGGTAGTTCATCACAAAGAGAGTTTACTAGACACTTGTGACTCATCAAAGGCGTATTCAAAATGCATTTACTGCTCAAGTTGCCATAGCAGCAGGAAACTTTAAACCCCCATGGGTCTCAAGTATGGAAAAACCCATGATTCTGCAATGTTTTCTAAAATTCAGGCTCTTTTGCATCAAATGATAAACTGGGAATAAGTTCTACAGTAGTAGGCTTGCTGGAAGACTGTCCTAAAAACCCCTACACTCTTCTCTCTTAAATTGCATAGGTGCAGCGTTGGCACCCTAACTATCAGATGTCTGAGACACTTTCCAGCAATCTACAGGTTCAAGAAAAATTTAAGCCAGAAACGTATAAACTTCTAATATTTTCATCCCTTTCTAAGAAATTAAAAGATGCCTCTTAAATGTGATTTTGATCCAGAATGAGGCAGTTTTAATACCATATTGTGTCTCAGGGTTGTATTGAAGGGCTCATATTTCCTAAAGCACAGCCCTGTCTCAAGCCATTCTCAGTGCTCTGTGCTGATAGAGCAGCTCCAGTGGTTTGGGGTGTTAAGCTGGAGAAAGGAAATTAAGTTCTCAGACTTGACAGAAACATGTATTTACTAATTCTAGAACCCTGAGAACGACTAAAAACATTTCCTTCTAATAGTTCATCCCCCTTACTTCTTCAAGAATTAGACCCCATAAATACAAAAGTAAAACACAAGCAATAATGATGACCTGAATTTCTGGAGGAAAACAAAGATGGCCCCAAACTCTTATTTTGCCCTTCTTCATTTATTTTAAAGAAAAAGGCACACACTGAGTAGCCTTCTTCTGGATTTACATTACTCTTGAATATTTTCTCTAATATGAAACTAGGATCCTTTTATAAAAAGTCACAATGTAAAATTCTTTTAAATAAAGGAATGTCATATAAGACCGCTATAGCTTTAACAGGGTTTAAATATATATAGCTTTAACAAGGATGATCTTCTACCTGTCTTTAATTTCCTCATAGATGACAAAATATAAGCTTCACAGGATGGCTAATTATCTGAAAACACTCTTGTAATAGTTACAGTACATAAAAGCAAAGTCTAAGGCACCTTTTAAATTTTGGTAAGTTGGGGAAGGAAGTTCCTACTGCAGTAGGGCAAATCTGCTTTCATAGAAGTATGAATCCAGTCAATTTCTAAATAAAAAGACATATGGTTTTGTTATCTCACAACAGCTAGTGCTAATACAGGTAGAAAACACCCACGCTGATTTTACCACAGGTTTGCTCATTGCTGTTAGGTAAGCCTCTCCTATTTCTCCTAGACAGGTATACTTTTCCTTGTATGAACGTTCCCCTAGAGAATCTGAAATGGATGAATTAAGCCTGAGGAGCCAGTGTGTATGGCAGTGGTTCCAAGGAAAGCACTGGGTGTTCATGAGATGTTGTATCAGGATTGCTGCAAGGTTTGTTTTTACCAGATTATACCATATACAGTAGTAATGGATTGTGTTACTGCATGTATATATATTTGGAAATGAAACAAATACCTAGCAGAGTATTTATCCCACTGAAAATGTACTATATCATTGGCTTAGCTGCAGTGTAGCTCAGGATCAGGGGAGTGAGGCTTTATCAGTGTACGTTTAGGGGTGGAGAAAAGGAGATACTGTGAGTCAGTGAGGTCACCAACAAATAGGGACATGAATGGAAATATTAGAAACGTTGGGGCAAGAGAAGATAGAAAAATGCCAGACTTGCATTTTTTCCTCCCCAAGGCTTGAAGTGCAAGTTTCCCTAAACTGAAGGTGAATGTCTGTAGATGAAGTTTATAGTGTTACAGTAATATATATATATATTCTGATAACAAAACATGAAGGCAATCTTTACAGAGTATAGCAGCAGGGTTATGTATTGGCCACTAGAGAGCAATAGATAATCAGTAGTTGTATGTTTGGTACAGAAAACCTGAGCCCTCTATAGCCATGTGACGCTTTTAAAAATACAGATGCAGAAATTAACATAATAATGTAAAATTACCCTCTTGACACTTCTTAATAGTCCTAATGCCCTCCAATCAAACGAAATAGCAGGAGGGAGCACTATGGCAATTAGCAGCAATCTGTATGTAAAGAAACCTCTAGAACGCATGATATAACATATGCACTCTGCTTAGCCACTTGAAGCGGAAATGTATTGTACAGCATTAAGATCAGCTGCAGAAATGCAAATACAACAACTAAGCTAGTTCCTTCAGTTTCAGAGTCCAAGCCTGCGTTATGAGGGGCTGGGAAACTTTCAGCAGTGAAAGTTCTTTTCCTGCTATTTTAAATCCTGAGTATTGTAATTGTATGCAGTTTGTGCTTGTGTTACCAAATTTTGTAACTGGAATGTATGAGCTAACTAACAAATACTATATGGACATATGGTTTTGTTTAACAATCTGCACGTATTCTTGAAGAAACAGAATGCATGCGTTATTTCAACTCAGGATGTCCCATGCAAAGAACTATCAAGGATGATTAACTGAAGTAATTGCTGCTTAGGACAAGGCAACTTTGAAGAACAATTACATCCTGGAAAGCTGGCAAAGACTCTGGCAATTAAGATGTATCTGATACTTGTTAGACAGCCAAAGATGGGTCCTTATGCAAGCTACCTTCATTATAATACTAAAAATCACACCCCCTACATACACCAGGTACCCCGACCCACAGCGAGACCCTTCCTCAATGATCATGCATAGTTAACCAGTAAGATTGCGTAACCATTATGTAAATTACCATCCAGTCAGTGTTAGAGGGTTGGAAGTTTACAAGTTAATATTCATGTAATTGTATATAAATCTGATTGTGGAAACTACCAAGCTGTGCTAGTTCACCTAGCACCCAAATTTGCACAACTTTGTATTAAAGGCAGTATCTCGTCTTCTTAGACTTTTTCTTCAGTTCTGCACACTGGGTAACTAACTCACTTTTGAGATGACACTTGCACATTTTGGAAAACAAAAGATGGTGTTTTTCTTTTCTAAGTGCTCTGAATACTTACAAAGTAATGTATTTTCACCCTGGAAGCCAAAGTATTCCATGTGACGTAATTCAGATCTACCAAGTGCATTCACAGCGTACATACCCAAAAGCAGCTCTTTCCTCTGTGCTCCCAGAGTTCAATACTGTGCTATTGCATTATTGCAGCCTAGAGAGTGAAAAATGACATCCATGCGACTATAGTTAATGCTAGTGTCCTGAAGGGGGATAGGAGAAGCTGTTATGTGAAGGTACTGCAGTGGCTCAGAGAGAAATTCTGCATGTCTCCAAAAAGCACCCTTTTTAATTTTCAACTTGAGTTATCAATGCTGGTTTTCACAGGTTTTTCCAGTACGTTGCTTGCTTTGTTTTTGGGGAGGGCTTATGAATTTAGTAACATGCAAAGCAAAACTGTTCCAAGAAAAGCTCCTAGAGCACCTGATTAATCTTATAGCCTGTTTACTCACCCTCTTTATTCTCTTTCCTCCCGAGTCTTCTCCAAACACAGCAGTTTCACAGTTTTGCAATTGAACTGCAAAGCTGAAGCTCTACAGCAGCAACTGTCTACTTGTGGGTCTCATGGCTCTACAATCCACAATCAGCATTTCATGTCAGATAATCTTGTTAGAGGGTGGAAAGAAATGCAGGCTGACAGCAGGACAAGCAGTAGCAGCAGAGGAGTCATGCTGAATTCCTAGTATGTTGGTGTCCCACAGCAGATGACAGGACCAGTCTTACAAGGGATAGCAAAAGATACAGGAAGGGCATTGTGCCTTTCCTGTAGAAACTAGGACCCGCTGCAAAGTAAAATAGGCTACTTGCTTGAATGCTGCTTCTATTTGCCAATTAGTAGCATTACCACCAGCATCTCCTACTTAGGTGACAAGTATTACCATTACTAAGTGATGACCCTCCCTTTAGGGCCCTCAGCAGGGACCCTCACAAGTCCCTAACTAGGGTTGTGGGGTGGGTGAGTCACAGGACAAATTGAGAAGGAACAAAAGGCTTCAAGAGAAGTGGGAAATCAGAGGTCATAAAAAAAGACTAGCAAATGGCAAAGGAAAGGGCAGTGATATGGTGGTAACTGCAGCAGAATTACTCCCTTTCTGATAGTCTAAATAGGTTCAGGGCTGGAGACTAAGAGGAGCTATGATCTGGTCTGACTCATCTCTGCTAAGACAACACTCGCATGATAGGGAAAGGAATAGCTTTGAATGCAAGATTAGAAAATGCAGGGAAAGGACTGAGTTTATGTAGCTGGAAAACACTGAGGAAGATGCAAATTGACTCTCAAGCTTTCCATAACAAAGCCTCTTCTGGATGATGTTTAGTCTGGCCTTATTTAAATACTGAATAACCTATTCGAATTTGTTACAGGCAATTACCTTTCTAAGTTCAGAACAGGCTAGCTACACGTATCTACTAAAGAGTGGTAAAAGTCCTTAATGTTGTGTATCAGATAACTGATTCCATTTTACTGATATGCAGTATATTTATTGCTCTCTGGACTGTTGCAGATAAAGCTAGACGAGCTGAAAAGTAACAGTTTGACTAGCAAACTGTTTCTTCAGTTATCACTTGTGTTAGAGAATATAATTCTTTAATTTTAGGAATGTCTCAAATTTTTCAGGTTTTTAAGAAAATTATCTGCGAAGTGAAGCTCACTGTTCCAAAAATTTGCAACTGCCCCGTGCTGACCAAGCTAGGAAACAAAGTATAGAATTACATGGGTAAATATTTATCTGCATGAGGTGTCCCAGCCAAACTGGGTCACCTTGATGGTGGTTTCATACAGGGTTCTTACACCCTTCAACCATTCAGGTACAACAAAATTTGACTAATTACTAAGACCCACACTATACCAATTACTAATCCTAGTAAAACTTTGTAAAGCAACTGTATTTCTGCAGCATTCTTGCTGCTTTATCTATTAATCCAGATGTCCCTGGAGTCAATCGTGCTACAGTTACTTATCTATGATGCCAGATGACAACTGGGAGGGTTTCAAAGACATATTATTTGCGCTAGGATCCTGGCTTTATCTGGGTTGTCTATGGGTATCCTTTATCCTTCCTGGACAGCTCTGTTTCCAAGAAGCAAAGTCCTTTTCTCCAGGGCTGGGTTATCCTTTAGTTTGTTTTAGTTGAGCATGTCTCAGTAAATTCTGCTACCTTATTACATTGCAATGTATAATGTGAACTAATACATATTAACAAAGTGAATACACTTTCATGTTATACAGACTGAGTGATATAATAGTTAGGGAAGTCAAATTTTCTAACACCACATAATCACCTTTGCAGAGTAGCTGACACAAGCCAGTAAGTGCAAATTGTCCCTGGTGGCTTTCATGGGGTTCACACACACAATTCCCACCTCTAAGTGTTTACATTACAATATACACTCATGATTTTTAGCCCTTTGTTATATCAATAGTCAGCTTTTCTCAGACAGAAGCTTATTTATATGAAAGGTGAGTAAAGTACCTTTGATCACCATTTTTACCTTTCATTGAACCTTTTCCACTACTATTCTTTCCTGAGCTCAGGGAACTTGAAACCACAAACAGATTTCACGATGTGGTCAAATCATATATTTACACAGCAGCATAAGGATGCTTTATTCTCTGCTCCTTTTCAAATCTCAGCATACAGCTTGTGTTTCTGAACTCCATTAACCATTAAAGTGAAAATTTCACAGAAATATATTGTAATTCCAAGATTTTGCTCCTGCACAGTACATCAGCTTGGAGCTCATTATTTTATATTTGATGTTAGGATGTTCTTCCCCACTGTGCATCACTTCTACCTATCCAAAATGTAATCTGCCATTTTACTACCTAATTATTCATTCTGATAAAGTCGTTCTGCAGATCTTCAGTGGGCTTTTGTCCTTAAGTCCCTGAATAGCTTGGTATCATCAGAAGGTTGTCACTTGAGTGTCCAGCTTCTTTTCCAAGTCACTTATGAGTATGCACTACAGCAGTGCACCTTTGACATGCTTACAAGTACTGCATGCTCACTCTCATCCCCTGTGCACCATCTTTAACCAATTATTCATTCCAAGATGTTTGGTCTTATGTAATTACTGCTTAGTTTCCTTGACAGTCTTTGCCAAAAGCATTCTAAAAATCCAAATGGGCTCTATCAGCAAGATGACATTCTTCAGAAATGTAAAAAATGTTCAATAAATTCAATGTTCCAAAGTCCACCGTTAACATTGTTTTCTTACACTGCTGATCAAATGATGTAACATCGAGGGCAACATTTCATTTTGGAACAAAAAAATTCATAGCCGAGAGGCCTCTTTTTCCCCAAAGTTCCCCCTCTGATAGATTTAGCTTTCCCTTTTTTTTGTGACCCGAAGGGCCTATCCCAAAATCTGAGATCCTTGAAGATCTGTGTTCATGTCTAGACAATGGTATGAATAGGTCAAGCCTGGTTTCTAATCATTCCAGTACAGAATCAATCAGAAGATGTAAGTTACTAGTGGTTCCTCTTATCACACAGAATCCATGAGAACAATCAGCAAAACATGGTTTTACGTCTAAGCCACATACAAAAATAGCTTCATTTTAAAGATGCCATCTGGAAAGACTCTGGGCCCTGTGTAAAATACGGTTTCCTTTTGAAGCAGAGTGGTTAGATATTGCAGTGATGTTAAAGGTACTTTTAGAGGGCAAGATGCTGGCAGTTAAAATCGTACTTTCTCCCTTCAAATTTTACTAATAACAGTTTATTTAAAGAGAAATTTGGATTTTATAGGAAGCATATGAAAATGTGCTATTACTACATCACTGCAGTACTTAACTGAGGAACCCCTGTGGTATGTTTGCTGTGTTTGCCCGCGCCACATGCTCGTGAAACGTGGTGGTATCAGGGGTAATGCGGAGAGATTATTGGGAACAGCAGCTCTTCCTGCGGCCTGTTGTCCCGAGCTAGCAGGCATCAACACAACAGCGCGTCTTATACACCCTCGTCTGCCATCCTGTCGTGTTTCAACACCAACCAGCTTCTCCCACCATGGCTCGCCCTGCGCTCCCCGCGCGCTGCTGGCTCCCACGGGGGTGACAGGTCCCCACGCGGGTGCGGACTGCGCTCCCCGGGTCTCCTCAACGTGTCACCCCCAGCGCCGGGGCCTCCCCAGCGGGGCCCCCCCCAGGCCGGGCCGGGCCGCTGTGCGCAGCGCGCATGCGCCGCCGCCGCCGCCGCGCCCGGGGCGCCTCAGTAGAGCTCTACACGGCGCCTGGCGGGAGCGGCGGTGCGGCGCAGGCCAATGGGGTGGCGCGGCAGCGCAGCGGCCGCTGAGGTCAGTTCCGTCGCCGCGGTGGGCGGTGGGTCGTGCTGAGGCGGCGGCCCGCTCTCGCTCGCTGACGCTGCGGTAAGTACCTCAGGATGGAGCGGGGGGGCGGGAGCTGTGTGCCGGGAGGATGAGGACCGGCGCTGCGTTTCTCGTGCGGCTGGAGACGAGGGGAGCGATGGCGGCTGGCGGGGTCTGCCGCTGAGGCAGCCAGCCAGCCAGCCAGCCACCCACCCACCCAGCGCGCTCGCCCTTTTCTCAGCTGGTCCTTCTCCGAGCCAGGTAAGGCTCACACACCTCGCCTGTGCCGGCCAGGCCAGCGCCGCGGACGTCGGCTGCCCGGAGCCGCCCTGCCTGCCCGCCCGCGCGGCGGGCCGAGGGGTCCGAGCGGCGAGCGCGGGCTGCGGCTTGGCGGGCCGCGCGGTGCTGCCCCCTGCGGGCCGGCGGCGGCACTGCGCGGCGGCGCGGGCGGAGCCGCCTTCCCGGCGGCGGCGGCGGCGGGCCGAGGTCAGCGTGGCCTGCGGAGGGTCCGCCAGACGCCCGGCAGCCTCTGCTTGGGCAGAGGCGGGGCTCGGCCTCCGGCGACGGGCCCTAAGCGCGGGAGGACTCTCATCCCAGGGGAGGCGGCAGCCAGTTCTGCGTGGGTGGGCTGGATGCCCAAGGAAAGGGGAATTTTTGGTGCTGTTGGGCGGGCGCTGCTGTCTGCTGCTGTCTTGTGGACGCCATCAAGCTGCTTCAGACTCGTCTGGACTGTGAAGCCGTTGTCCAGGTTTGTCATCTTGGTCTTCTTCCTGAAGGAAAGAAGCTTATGGGTTAGTGACTGTGTTACTGAGCAAGGTAGGGCATCCTGTATTTTGTGTTTGAATTGAATAGTTAGGCATAGGATACACTTAATTAATACTAAATTAAATTTTGTTGCAAGAGAATCGGTCATAAAGTATTACATTAGACACTTAAAATAATGTAGACCTGTAATATGACTTAGATTTTTTTTCTAAATGAATGATCCAGTCTTATCATAGATGTAGCCGAAGTGTCCCAAAATGTACGTTTAATGAAAAAAGTCAGTTTCATTATTAAGGCGACTAATGGCATTTTGCAGGATTTTGCTAGCATTCTCTTCTGCATTGTTGCTACAGTAAATGGTTATAGTCGAGGCCATTTTCTTGCACATGCAGATTGTATGTGGCTCATCTTAGCAGGAATTAAATCTCTAGACATGAATTTCAGCATCTACATAAGTGTTTTAAGGACTGGACATGGAGGGATATGTACTTTTAATGGGACTCTCTCCCATTTTCTTCAGTGCCATACTTCCTTGCTTTCTTGCTTATGCGCCTTAAAGCATAGAGTAAAGTAATGCTTAATATTAGTATGTTTTGGATATACAGAAAGATTTTGAGAATGGTTGTAAATTGTGTGATACGATGAAATGTGCAGAATAAATTTAAAAAATGGTTTATACATGTAATGATAACTGTATAAACATCTCTGAGCGCTCTCAAATACTACTTTTGATACAGTAGTTATTTGAGAATGCCTTGCTTAGCTTATTGCAAGAAGACACCAAGCAATTGAGTGCTATGTTAGAAATGTGTATCTTTTAGATACAAATAAAGCTAGGCCTCAGTCCTAGAGCCACAGAGAAGCAGACCTCCTTTTCAGTAGAGTACTGTATAGTGCATACGTGTACCTGCCTTCATACAATGCCAATAAATGTTAATGGCTGGACATTTGTTCACCTATGCATTTGAAAAATAGTGATTTAATCAGCATTTTGCATAACTTTAAGTAGTAAAAATGTTGAATGTAATTATTTTTTCTGTAGAGTGAAATAGCTGTATATTTTATAATAAAAATAAGCTCTAAAAACCTAATGAATGGTCTTTGCTCTTTTTAATTCTCTGCATTGAGATTCCTCATTCATTTTCATGGAAAAACTTTGTGTGAATTTCAAATACAAAAAGTGTTATGTTAGCTGTTATTGTGAAACAATGTCTTTTTAAGAAGAAATAATTGTAGATAAAATTTCCTTGGTGTATTTGACTGACTTTGTTTTTCATACAAACCCAATAATTTTAATTAGTACAATATATTATACTTGAGTGAAGCACTTAAGATCTCTCCCAGTCACTGGGCCTAAAATTAGTGACTAATAATCGACAGCTGCAGTTGGGTCAGTGGAACAGTTAACTCTGCTTATCAGAGGTTGTCAGTTGATGTTCAGTGTGTAGTATGTTGCATATATATAATTGTAAATTACAGGCATGATGATTTTAAGCTTACACAGTTATAAGCTTTTCATAGACTCAGATTTAACACACTGCATCTTCCTGATACAGTGATGCACAGTGTCTTCCAGGTCTGTTTCAACTGCTATCTTAGGGAATGACTTATGTGTGCTTTTCAGTACAAAGCAGGTGTTCATAGCTGGGTGCAGTCTGTGTGAGGTATTTGCTTTGCCAAAGTAAGGTCTTACTTATTTGATCCCATATGATAAATGCATACTGCTTTTCACAGCCATCTCATTGATAGCAGCATATAATTTGAGATAAGAAAGGAACTAAAACACTGGAAAATATTTTTCTTTGAAATGATGAACAAAATATTAATGTATTTCAGGTAAATGGAAATTTCAGGCATATAGAATAATGGGAAGGCACTGGCAGTTCTTGTCTTGACAGTGGCCACATCAGTGTTCTGTAATCTACTGCAGTGCAAAAAACCTCGTAAAAAACCTTGAAGTTGGCATCATCAGGCTGCAGAGGATGTTTCTTCCTGTTTTTCTTGGTTTTAATTGATCTTTGTTTTCTAACCTGTATGTACTTTATATCCACTGTTTGAAATGCATTTTGACTCCTGCAGATCTGTTGTTCTCTGTGTGTTGAGCAGCAAGTTTCAAAATACACTAGTGTTGTGTGAAAGGCAGGATTATTTCCTTTTATTAAATGCCTGACTTTTTAATGTTGAATGGCAGGTGTTTGAGCAAGGTTGGTTTACCTTCCTTTTGTTGTCCTTTTTCCATGTGCCTCTAAATCTTTGCTGCTTCAACCCCCCCCCCTCCCCCAACTAGGGCTCTAATTTTTTTTCATGTCTCCAAATTCAGGTACCACCAGTTTTTTTCTGAATCCATTCCTATAAAGCCAGTGACTGGAATTAATTTTAACACTACTAGTGTCTCTTACTCCATTCTTCATTCATCCTGTTCCTCTTTGCCATTTGGACTTCATACAGACTTCTAGGTCTTGCTTTAATGATATCTTTGGATTGGTCTGTGTGCTCTGCATTTGATTGTAACTGGAAAATATCGCCTGTGTCTTTTAATTAAATATTCTGAAGCATGTCTTTGTTAACCCTTTAAATACCAAAACAAATTTTCAGGGGAATCCCTCTGGCCAGGCCCTGCCCCCCCCCCCCCCATATGGAGCAAATGGGTGCTGGATTTTACCACCCCTCTGTCTACATTGATGACCTCATTTTTCTGAAGTCACCAGAAAAAGCAAATAACTTTTTAAAATAAGAGTGACATTACAGTGTACTGGTTGGGCTTGTTTTATCCAAAATAATGATACAGTGGACCTGTTTGCATCAAAACTTTTCTTACTAACTATTCAATGTTCAGGAAGGATTGGTGAATAACTGTGTAGGGCGACAACAGTGATTTCACTTCAGCATCAACTGGTTATTCAGTTCTTTTTTGTTTTGTGCTAGGTCTGGCTGGGGTGGGGTGAAATTTCTTCATAGCTGTTTTTACCGTACTGTGTTTTGGATCTGTGGCTGAAACAGTGCTTATACCAGTGTTTTGATTGTTGCTGAACAGCAGTTTTACAGCATCAAGGTTTTTTTTCCCCCCCCATCTCTGCCTCAACTGCAGGGAGTAGGCATGCAGTGGACAAGAGTTTGGGAGGTCATGCTGCTGGGACAGCTGACCAGAATTGGTCAAGGGGATATATTCCATACCATACAATATTATGCTCGGCAACGAAAACTGGAAGTAGAGGAAGATGGGGAGAGTGAGCTTGTCTTCCAAGGTGGCTGTTGCTCAGAGACTGGGGCATTGGTCTGCTTGTGGAACATGGTGAGTGATTTCCTTCGCATCACCTCCCTGCCTCTTTCCTTGACCTGTTAAAGTGCCTTTGTTCTGACCCATAAGCTTTCTTGATGCTTT
Source organism: Falco rusticolus (assembly GCF_015220075.1). Classification (NCBI taxonomy): domain Eukaryota; kingdom Metazoa; phylum Chordata; class Aves; order Falconiformes; family Falconidae; genus Falco; species Falco rusticolus. The sequence continues at coordinate 74,460,244 of NC_051187.1, read as the reverse complement.
TCTCCAGTTCACTGCCCTTCCTACTCAGGGAGGGGTGGAGAGCCAGCGAGCAGTTGTGTGGCTGCTTGGCTGCTGGCTAGGATCAACCCACCACACATCTGAAACACAGTTACAGTAACTCCAGCAACATTCAAAACCTGGGTTCTAGCAATATTGTATTTGTCACAGGTGTGAATGAAAGCTTGGTTTTGGGGTTAAAACATGACAAACCTGTTTGCTTCTACTTTCATATATAAAGCTGTTTGAGTTAAAAAAGTTTAGAAGGATTACTATCCTGTTGTTTGAATTATCTCTGTTACGCTTTTTAGTGTCCTCTTGGGCTGAGCAGCAGCTCAGATCTGTCTGGTAAATTGGAACATTCTTAAAATGTTTGACAGCATTTCTTGAACTTTCTTGCTCTTTAAAGGTGGTGGATCCTTCTTCATATTGTCCCATAATGTGATGTTTATAGTCATATAAAAATAGAAGAAATAGTAATTAAAAAATACAAGAAAAAGGGTTTTAATATTGTTTTTTTGTGGTCAGGGTTGTTGATGGCATAAAATGCTCTATGCTTATCAGTTCGTATGGAAGGCCTTTTCAGTATCAATGGATAGCTGTTAACAGAAAAAAAAAAAGGCCAAATATTGATCAAACTTTCAAATGCAATTTCAGTTTGTTCTTAAAGCTGTATAGAACTCTTCAAAGACTCTTTGGTTTGGATCTTGAGCTTATCAAGATCTCTTATCTTTGTCCCAAAATAAAACAGTGAATCTCCTGAACATAGGCTTACCGTCACACTTGTGTGTCAACAAGGTTCATCTTAAGTCTTAAGAAGTGATGTTAGTAGGGGAAGAATAGTCCACCTGAGTCTACCAGAAATGTATGTCTTCTTTCCTCTATGTCCTCTATTATCCAGATTCTAAAATGTTACACTAGAACATTAGACTTGCTTAAGACAAGTTTTCAGACCATGATGTAATAGTCATGTATACTTGCTTCCTTCTTGGGAGCCTGCCATTGATTTGTTTTTCACATGGGGATATAAAGGTTTTTTTACATAGGGGTATACAGCTGTCTGCGTTGCAATGAAATGAAGTTGCTACGCTCTTAAGAACTACCTGCTGAGGAGTTTTGCAGGGGTGCTGGCTGCCATCCATCTGCTAAAGAATGAAAAGCCCATTATGTTGTCCCTAACCAGTTTTGTAACTTTATTTTTACTGTTGTTTGGGATTACATCAGTATACTTGCTCTTAGCAGAGCCTTACCTTTAGGGCAGCATTCCTATAGCAGTTAGGGATTTTTGGCAGATGAGCACAGGGAGATGCAGGAAAAACTTCCTGGATCAGGTGCTTACTCCTGTCAAGCCATTGTGGAGATGTACCATAGTGTAAAGCTTTCCTCATTCATGTAGGATTATTGTAATAGGTTGCTGCTTAAGTGATCGCAGTGCTGTGCTTGTGGAGCCCAAATCGGGTCCTGATTTCTGTAGAACAGATTTGTAGAGGAACTGGATTTCAGAAGTAGAAGCCTTCTCTAGGATATATTGTTATCTAAAGGAACCTGGAAATAACCTCATGAAATAGGGTCACTACATGAATGCAGATGTGTGCAACAGTATGTCTGTAAGTAAGAATGTTTGAATAAGGAAGAGGTAATTTTAGTTGTTGCTGTTAGCTTTGGACTTTGTTTTGTTTTGTGTGTGTCTGACTACTATAGTTGTTCATTTTCCAAATAACAGTGGCCTCATAGTCTTGGCAAAAGCTTAAAGGCTGAGATCTTGTTCATGTTAAATATAGAAGAGAGACAGTTAGAGTGCTGGAACCTGTGGGGCCAAATCTACTGCACCAGTTAATGTGGTTTTACACTGATACACTGGTATTACTGTTCTCCCTCTGCCTTCTGTTGCGTTGTTTATTTTGCTTGATTGACACATTCTGTATTGCCAGGATGGAATGAATTATTTATATACTTGTCCACATACATAGAAGTGATTGCACTGTGATATTTATAAAGTGAAAGTAATTAATTTTGCAGCTGCAAAAGTTTTGACTTCATTACTTTGAACACATGTGAAGTATAAATCACATCTTGTTATGAATTAGTGTTCAAGACTGTTCGAGTCTGAAACATGGGCACTGATTAGAAAAGAACTTCCTTCTGTACTTCAGGAATTTCCATGCTAACTTAAAATTCCTTGTATTTAAAAACAAACTCACAGTTGCCTGTTTCTAGTAACTATTGTTAGCCACTCTCCCTTTTCCTGCTGAGATTCACAAATGAGTGGCACTTGCAGTGTTTCATATCTTTTCCCCGAGTTAAGGGCTGTATATGAACTGAAATCCTATTCTGCTGCTCAGTTCTGTTACCAGGTGTCTTTCCTGTTAGGTTTATAAATACATGTCTTCAATGTAAAATATTTTATGATTTGGAAGAAGTAGCATGAACTCTCTAGGTTTTGATGCATAGCAAATAATTTTATGAATTTATGAACATTTTGAAGAAAAGCAAATGTTGAAGGATTATTTGATTGGGTATGTTTTGCTTAGAGTTAATGGTGGTATGTGTAGAATACAGTCAGTGGTATATCAACAGTAGACTTGCACTCCATAATTCAACTGTAGTCCACTAATAGTTACTAGTTCATTGTATTTCAGCAATTGGTGAATCATTAACTGACTTATTTTTCTGCTTTTTATTCTTCAGTGCTAGAAGCTGATAAAATTAAGAACATGGAATATAATACGGATGCAGTTGCTTGAGCACCGTTTCTTCCAAGGTCTATATTCTGCAGATTGGTGGCCTGAATGATTGATTAATGAGCAGCATACACAAGGCTAATATCAAGAAAACATTCAATCTGTTGATGCTCTGTTTGACAAAACTGGTGCAGAGTCACGTCTTCTGAAATGCAGTTGAAAAAAATGAGGGAAATTTTACCAAGATTGTACCCTGGCCAAGTCAATGATAAAAATAATTCTTTAACTACATCCCCAAAGCAATCTCCTGAGGATAAAACAAATCCATCAAAAGGGGATGATGACCAAAACTGTTGCTACCAAGGGACTGAGGCTGAGAACAATCAGTTGTCACTGATAAGCTGTATAAAATGCAGAAGTGTTCAGAGAATTTCAATGCAAGATACAGAGAAGCATAAGAAGCTTGGGTGGACTGAAGACAAAAATTTCATCTGCAAGAAGTGCAGTCATATTACACCACCAGTTTTCCATTTTGTTCCTGAGGGTGCCAATGCTGTTGAAAAACATGAAAAGAAATCCCCAAGTAAAGCCCAGAGAACGTTTAAAGTTAAAAACTTTCTGCCAGGTAAATACTACTGTGATAAATGCAGGTTTTCAACAAAGGATCCTTTACAGTATAAGAAGCATGTAGGTCAACATGAAGAAATTAAATTTATCTGTTTCCACTGTAGTTACGTATCCTACACCAAAGGAGAATTCCAGAGGCATTTGGTAAAACACACTGGGGTTTTTCCATATCAGTGTGAATACTGTGAATATGGTGCTGTTAGACATGACTATATAGTAAAGCATACAAGAAGAGTACATGAAACACCCACAAAACGGCTGTCAAAAAATATCATAAACCACAAGCAAAAGAAGCAGAGTCAAAGCATTTTATTTGAAAAGCAGAAATATGATAAAATTCCTTTTCAGAATGAACTTCCAAATTCGTCTTCAAATATGGTTTGTGAGGTTCCAGGTAAAGCAACTAAAACAGTCTGTTTGTCTCGTGATGTAGAATGTAGTGTAAACATGGCACCAGTCCAGGATAAAACAGTATTGGAGCCATCTGAAATAAGCGTATGTGAGAATCAAAGTGTGGAAGTTGAGGTTTATTCTCCAAAAACAGAGCCTTTAGAACCTGGGATGCCTTTAACAGTAATTGCACCATCTGAACTTGTAGTTCCTTCTAACTGCTTAGCCCAGATAGTAGAGATTAAAATAGTGAATGGAGCACAACAGCTGGTTCTTAAACTAATTCCTATGAAAGAAGCGACTTATAAACCTGTGAACAATCCTGAAGAGGAACTTGAGAATCAAGGTATGGAACGATCTGCAGAAGGACGAAAAACATCTTCTGTGTCTCAGAATGAGTTACTAACCATGGAAGTGAATGTTGACAAACTCTCCAGCGTTAGTAGCCAGCTTAATTTGGATAGTACCTATGACAAGAATTCTGAATGTCTTTGTTCTTCTGATTCTCAAATCTCAGACTATAACTCTGTATCTGTACATAGGGAAGAGGCGTCAAAATTGTGCTTTCATTTAGTGAAAGGTATTGATGTCCATTCAGGTGTTATAGAACTTTGTTCTCAGTCTCTGGTGATTAATAGTACCGAAAAAAAAAATAATCTCAAATCCTCGCGGTGGGAAGTAGATGGGAAAAATAATTTACATTATGACTTGTATTGTTATGAAGAAGGTGTGGATATACCCTGTCCAAAATATGCTGCTATTTCTGAAGATAAAAGTTATGAGAACACTTCAGTAGAGGCTGCTCAGGAGGGCAAAAAATCTTCTGTAGTCCTTGAACAAAAGGATCCATTGCCTCTAAAAAGTGATGACAAAGAGTGTAGGAGTCTGCCAGTCAGCTCTACAGAGACACATTTAGCTGGTAACGGTTTTGATAAAAAAAGTGTTACACCTTCTGAAGCAAGAAAAAACCTGAATGTTACTAAAATTCCACCTTGCAAGGACCTGACTTTCGACTTCAGCAAAGCAAAGAGAGCTGAAACAGTAAGTCAAAAGAACAGTCATCTTGTGGAATCATTAGAACTACAGAAGATGGAAAATAAAGGCAATCCTCTTGAAGGACCTGTTATTTCGTCTGTGTTTTCTCTTAGCTCTGGAGCTGAAAATGTTCCAGAGGGTGTCAGATGGGATGACACAACATGCAGTAAGAAGTCAGCAACATTACTGTGTAGAAAGATTGCTCAGCTTATGTCTGCTGCTGAATCTAACATGAAATCTATGCCTATGAGATGTCAAGCTTCTAGTAGAAAGGTGCTTTTCCATCAAGAAAATTCATCAGGCTGTGAGAGAGTTTCTGCTGCTGAAGTGGAACAGCCTGCATCTTTGCCTCCAGGGCATGGTGGAAACAGTGTCATTAACAGTGAAGAACACAGTAAAGATCAGTTCCTTACATTTGCAAGAACATCTAAAAGCAGGGTAACTAAAAATTCCCATGTTGCTACTCCAGTGTTTATTCCCAAAGGGACAATGCTGAGAGTGCTGAATGCTACTAGCAGTCAAAACTCAAATGGAATAGAAAACAGGAGTGAAACATCAGCTTCTGTGTATTGCAATGAAATGTTTCTGCCTCGCCCAGTTCCTGTCAGTGTTTCTGAGACAGTTAGTAATTTGCCATGTTTGCCTAATCGGAGTGAATGGAATGCTGAGTCCCGAAGTATATCACTCAGGCAAAGACCAAGGCGAGAGGCAGGTGTTAAAAATCATAGCAAACAAACTGGTGTACCATTTCAGAAAAGCAGTGATTTGAATAAGCAAAGCAGACCCTACTCAAAAAGTCAACTAGGTCCCAAAAATAAGGCAAAACAATCAAGCTTCAGGGAACTTTCTAAGAGGAAAACAAGAACTCAGTCGGAGACCAGTTCTGACATGTCTTATCTGTTGACAGCAAGACGTCTTCGGCTTGTCCCTCTGAGAATGAATCAGTTGATAAAATGCCCTCGTCGTAACCAGCCAGTTGTGGTACTAAACCATCCTGATGTTGACTCACCAGAGATAATTAACGTCATGAAGACTATCAACAAGTATAAAGGTCAAGTCCTGAAAGTAGTTCTGTCAGAAAGGACAAGTAGTTGTCTGGGTGTCAAACGTTACCGAAAGCGTCTTACTCTTCAGAATGTTGAGATAGGAAACCAAGTGAAAAAACAGAGTATGCTAAAAATGAAACTAAAAAAGACCCATAAAAACAACTACCAAGTGGTGGAAAATTCACCAGCTGAAACACTTCAGTGTCTGTTTAAGTGTTGGTTTTGTGGAAGAGTATATATGGACCAAGAAGAATGGATAAGTCATGGGCAGAGGCACTTGATAGAGGCAACGAAAGGCTGGGATGTTCTTTCTCTTTCAGCAAAAAAGCACTAAGTGAGAGACTAGGGGTGGTTTCCCCTCTTATGTTTAATGAGTGCCACTAAGTTACTTGGAAAGGAAGACTGAAATAACTGCTTTATTTTGCCAAAAGGTCTCCACTGTTAGCAAAGTGCAACAAGAGAGCAGAGTTATAGAGATACAGAAAAGCTGATAGTGAGGATTAAGCACTACTTTGCACTCCTGTGTGTGAAATTTGTATTTGAGGTCAACTTCATCTGTTTTGTAGGAGAAATTTGTAAAAGATTTGCTATGCAAACTTCTTTCTGGTTACCATTTTCTGTGCTAGTATACTGTGCTGTAACTAGTTTGTGCTCAATCTGTATGAATTAAAATCTTAGACAATGAGATCTTTGTAAATTTAACAGGGTTTAGTTTGCTTTATTACAGTGTAGTGTTTCAGAGATCAAGTGTATGTGTACTGAAAAGCACCTTTGATCCTCTCTGGGCAGCAAGTGTGTATCATAGGTTTTAGTGGCAAATTAAGCACCACACACAAAAAGTAAAACTTACATTTTTAAGTGGTGTGTTTCAAGTACTTCTGCTGACCTCAGAGGAGACAAAAGGGTGTAAATGAAGAATCTGTGGGATCGGTTACTCTCACTAGGTCAGATAGCACTAAAAAGTTTTTACTTTGATTTAGTACTTGAAGTTTTGAAGTCTTTAGCTAGCCTGTATTGAGTAGATGTGAGAGCAGCACACTGTCAGCTTTCTGTACCGTCTTTGTTCTGAACAGGCAGATTCGGAGATACCATCAGGCTTGGACCGACAGAAGAGAAGCTTTTCTCTAGATCATCTCAAGGCTGTTCTGAAATGTAAGGAAGTAATAGCAAAACATAAACCCTTTATCACCGTGTGTGTAGCTTGATAGAAACACGTTTGCAGAATTAGGCATTTGGTTAGAACTCTAGTCTGTGAGGTAATACTTATTTACAGGGGGAACTTGCTGAAGATGAAGAACTTTCAAAATGGAAAAAACATGTTGCACAGCTTTTACATTGACAGTGTTGAACCAGATTCTCAGTGCAGTCTTTCGTCCTCCTTAATGTCAAGAATTTAGATGTTAAAATACACTTTTTGTAGGCCTCAATTCATACAAGCATGTGCCTAGTTACATACCTATGTCTGATTTGTATCTACTGACTTCAGTGCAGTGTGAACGTTGCTCAGTTGCTAAAACACTTTCCTAAGTCAGGGCCAAATTTCAGGTTTTTAGTAAAGAGGAGGGATGGATGAGACTGAAGTCTAATGTTTCTGTACGTGAACAAATGTTTTTCTTCATTGTGTCAATTTTATGTAATTTTAAGTAATTTTAAAATCATATGGAATGAACTATATTGAAGCACATATTTATAATTCAAATCACTTCGCATTTTTACAGATTAAGAAAATACTGACTAATGCTGGATGTTTGTTCCATGTTTGAACTTGGACTACTCTAGAAAAACTGGTAGTCCCTAATTCTTTTCACTGTTTGTGCATTTTTGTAAACAGTTTAAGCTAGGAATATTTTTTTATATACTCCAGCAGATTATACATTGTTTTGATAAAGTATGTATTTGCATTGAAATGTAAATATTTTAAAACTGCATCTGATTGAGGCTTATTTTCAAAGCCAGTTAAAACATAGCTTTCCCACCTTTTTGCAATACAGTGTTAAAGTCCTTCAGACAGCTGGTGCTTTAAGTCAGATCTTTTTCATCATATACACATAGAAAATTTTTGTATCATTTGTATCAGACTAACCTGTTCCACAAAATAACCTTCCTTTTGTCTGTTTTGTCAATAATAATGAAATGACAGTTCTCATTTTATATTCAAATGGAATTATATTTTTTTAGATGGGTGCACTAGAGGGTTTTTTTTCACTTCGTATACTTCAATGCCAAACCTAACAGTACCACTTGCATTTTTGATGGTGAAAATAGCATCCATATCACATATAAATGTTGAGATTGTTAATGTAAGAAAATATGGTTAAAATTCCTCCTTTGTTTTAACTCCTTCAATTCAGATTATGGTTTGAGTCAATTTTGTTTCTGTAGAAGCTACTAAATAAATAGTTTTGAATTTGCTTCTTAAGAGTTGTCACTGGCAAAACTAGAACATTCCTCATGAAAGCTATACTGGGCAGGGCAGGGGAAGTGTTGCTGCTCAGCTTTATGAAATCTAGGTGGTTTAAGTGTACTAGTAATGCTTGTCTTCTGTAAGCAAGTTTGCTGTTTCAGTAAACATCTGCAATGCTTTGTATGTCACTGCCTTAATCTAGCTGAATTGTTAAGCTGTGGGGGTTTTTCATGTGTTTAATTTAGAAAATATTTTTTTTGTTTTAACATGAAAACCATTTGCAAGTTGAATTGTATGATGGTTACAAAACTCTTAAAGCATATTGTCATGCCTCTATGAGCTTTGCCAAACTACTTAGCAGCTTCTGTTTTGTTGATTTTCATTCTTATTAGATATGTCATGTCAGAATAATTCCCTTCAAGTTTAATAGTCTTAGTGGTTTGAAAGAAATAATTATAACGAATGTTCTCTTGCATTTTGATGCAGCATTAAGAAATAAAAGGTTATGAGGAATAACAATGAACTGCTGAATTTTTTTAGAGCTAGTTTGTGCCACTACACACTACATCCATCATAAATTGGGTTGGAATGTCACGTTTTGGGCTTCAGTGTTTTTATTAGTCTTGTTCTATTCTGTAAGGATAAAGTAACTGAGGTTGTTTTCTGGGTATATTCCAGTTACCTAGTCAGACTTCTGGGTGTGCTTAGAAAGGAAGATTATGGACGCTTTGCTGAAAAATACTGGTTTGCCTTTCATATCTTAATTTAGTTAAGCCTTCCAAAACTCAAATTATATGACTAAATAATACCATAGTTTTTTGCTGGAACAATACTACCTTGTTGTCTTTGGTACACACTGGAACATGGTTTCTTGCTGAGTTTGAAGCACATCTGTTGTTCTTAATAAAGATTTTTATCTCTGTGTTTGCACATGGTATGAATTCAAAGGGACTGTTTGCGTAATAGTCCTAGTAGGTGTTTGAAGGCTCAGATACGGAATACAACTATCTGCTACTTAAGTTGAAGAGTAAGTGTCAGTTAAGTAATAGAATTCACATTATTAAAGCTAGCTTTATAATCTGCTGCAATACCTGTGAACATCAGTTGATACCCACTGACCTCGGTAGCTGCTGAGCACAGCTTGTTACTCTGCAAACAGACACAATGAATGAAATTCTTAAAACAGTGAGTACTTAGATAAATAGCATTTCAAATGTGTTTTTAAAAGCAAGAATGTTTTTTCTTATATGAGTGTAGTACGCTTTATTAGGTTTTGCTACTAACTGAGCTTCAGTGACATTTCGGTAAGGAAGATGGAGTCTGTTTTTTGTCTCATGTTAGAAGGTAGGGTACAAGATAATTCAGTCATTGTCAAGATACCAGGGGTCAGTCCTCTCTTAATACTTTTCTGTGAATTACTTTAGGCATATACTGTACCGGTATCCTCAAAGTTAGAAAGAGATTAGAAGAATCAAAAAATGGAGTAGATCTGTATTCTCAGTTGGAGTCAAGTTTAGTGGAGCATTTAGAATGCTTTGTAATATGGGGAGCTTCTCAATCAATGGCTAATCAGATTTTTGAGACATGTCAATTGTTCTGTTTACATCTATACAAACGAATCAGTGACATTAAGGCAGAAAACATCTTCTGTGAGATTTGAATGGATATGTGAGGTAGCACCGTTCTCTCTGGATTCCTGACTTATCCTTTCCGTCGATGAGTGTAATAGGAACATATTTGTAGAAGTCAATGATCTCTTTCACAGAATTAAATTTCTGGGGGAAAAAGAAAAATTATAATCAGTGACTGAAAACAAAATTGCTAGATGGTTTTATCTATAACATTGACTTGCAAATAGCAGTGTTAGAAATATCTAATGTTTTGCATAGAATTATGATCTGAGTAGATGGAAGCAACCATAAAAGGAAAAGCACCAGATTTTAATCCTCTTCCTTCCTTTGTGTGTCTCTGTCTTGTGTAGGACAAAGTAAGTGGTAGCTTAGGGCAAAAGGGGAGCGTATCTAAGCCCTGAGAGTGCACTATCACCTGTAAGAGTTTGTGATGCCAGATATGATGATAGATTTTGAAAAGGTGAAGCAACTATAAATCATTACTACCTTTACCCTGTCAAAAGCTACACTTACTTAGCAGTACATGAAATTTTACACTGCAAGTTCCTTTGTAGCTTTTATTTTCCCATTCAGTTTACTGAGAAAGTTGCTATAAAATCCCTTTAATGTATAGAACAAGAAGGGTCTCAGCAGGGTTTTAGTCTTGTTCTCTGGTACACAGAACAATTACATCCTCCATTCCTAAAATGATAAAGGTGTGGTTCAAGATTCCCGGGTTTGGTCAAACAGCAATGGAAAGCTATCCAGGATATTTATCCTCATTTGTCCTGCTGGGAGTCTCAATTGTACTATTCCAATGGTTAGCAGTCCTTCAGTTTAAATAGTTCTTCCTTGTGTGTAACTTCCAAGCTCTCATCACACTACTAAGTTGTCATTGCACCGCTGTTTCTCCTCTTGAGCTATTCTTTGGACTCACTGGTATTAAGAACTGTACGCAGTAATGCAGGCTTACTGTGACATTTATACATAGCCTGTATCTACATTACTTCACATTTACAGTAAGCATGGTCATTCATTGTGTATGTGATGGGATCTCATGCCTCAGGTAGCCTCTCATCTCTTGATCCACACCTAGTTTATAACAAGAGAATCTGATGAAATCTGTGATTCAGTGAAACTGTTCCTGTATTATTTTAAGATGAAAGTTACTTTATTTCAAAACCAGTGTGCTAATTTTTTAAAAGTGTTGTTTTGATGACTTTTACTCGTATGCATTTGCTCTGCTTTGCTGTAATTTCTTTGCCTTATGTTCAAGGCCCCTGTTGCTGCCAGAAAGCTAGGCAAAACTGTGGTTTGCATTTCATGCCATACCAAAGTAATGGTGACTTTTTTTTTTTTATTCTAAAGTTACTCCTTATCAGTTCTTTTCCTGTTTTCTAATATTTTTTTGTTGTTTGGAAAGTTTAGAAGTCTTACTGTAATTATTTATTTGCTTCAGAAATTTAACTTGGCTTCACTTGGCTAACATCCCATTATTCATCACTGTACCTTCAAGGTGTAACTGGTAATGAGGGAAAAATGGCTCAGATGTTACTTAGATATTTTTCCTGTTTTATTTCATCCTGTACTCTTTTATTTTTAGTGAGATTTGAAATACTGAGCTCTGAATCTCTTCAGGGCTGCTAGAACATGAAGTTGACTTGGACATCATAATGATGAGCACTGATGGTCCAGAATGTTATGTCTTCAGCTCTTTTAATGCTACCCCACGCTTTGCTAGATGTAAAAACACCTGAAGACATAAAGCTGAAGAAAATTCAGTACTTCAGATGTGTTCATTTCCCTTCACTGTCTGAAGGGACTCAAAGTGATCTCTGCTGTCACAGGAATGTCTTATCTGCTGGTCTCCAAACTGGTCTGGGAAGATAGCAATTAGGGTCTCAAGGATTGCTTGCGAAAGGTTTAGTTTTGGATTGTGTTGGGGTGGTGGTAGGACTCTGGACTGTAGGTCACACTTCCTGAATGAGAGCAGTTCATCCTTGAACTATCGTTTCAGCTGTGGACAAGATGTTTAAAAGGTAAAACATCTGTCTTGGTTAAAAGTATTAGAATCCCCTGACAGATGTTCACTGTGCCCATTTTCCTGGTGGTAACTTCTGACAACACTTTCAGTGGAAGGCATTGTAGAAGTGTTTCCTTATCTACTGTGATGAGTCAGGCCAGTTTAACAGCTGATGAGGGTAGGTGGAGCGTATCCATTTGACTCACATTGAGATGAACTGAGTTGAAATGATGTGACTTTGAATGACTGGAGGTTTGAAAATGAAAGTTAGTTGCAAATGGTGATAGGGAGTGGTGAGAATGGAGGAAACACCTGTGGCCACAGCAGTGAAATCCAGAGATACACTTTGGCCTGTGCTCTTAAGCTTGTGTGTAAAACAGGCAATGAGAGAATCCTACTTCTGGCTTTAATTTTTAGTTACTGCATTGTGAGTTGAGCCTGATGCTGCAATGGCAGTTTTGCAAAGGAGATAAAAAAAAATTTACGTTTTGTCATGAGCAGGTTTAAATGCGAGCAAGGTTTTGATTTCTTTGTCTTCAAAAGAACAATGTACATGAAAAGCAGCAGCGTTACAGGTATCTCTGGATCCTTAATATTGAAACTAACTGGAACAGAGGAAGGCAACAGCCAAGTAAAGGGTGCTCAGGAGAGCAGTTTTGAATGTAAATGCCTAAATTCCATATATGTCCCATTTGGGGATCTAGTCTTTCTTTTGTAGCTGTATGTGTTTTGGCCTTTAGTGAGCTCGGTTTAATTTATTAAATATGTATGTAGGTGTGAACATCTGTGGCTAAATTGCTAGCAAAAGATAGAGCTCCACTAACAGAATGGTGTTGGTTTTTTTTCTATACATGTATTCATTATATCCCAGCTTGGTACTAATCTAGCTGCATGGAATTTCAGTTACTTCTAACATAAACAAAAGTCTGATGATCAACACTTCCCACCCCCACCTTATGGCCTTACAGGGCTACATGAGAGCTAATGATGGAAGCACTCATAAAATTTGAATTATATAATTAAAAAAAATGTTAATTGAAAATCTTCTTTGATACAAAGTGTTAAGAACTTATAAATGGTATATGAAAAATCAAAAGGTGGAATAGTATGGAGAAAACTTGGAAAAATTATGTGTAAGGAAAATCATGTTTTTAATGGATGCAAAGACTAATCCAAAAGTGAAAACCTACTGCATAAAATCTGTAAGACTGAACCTTTGAATAAAATCACTAACTGAGAAATGTAATAGGTCTGCACTTGTTGTCCAGGTTTCTTTCTCTTTTGCAGATGAAGAGGGAGTATTCAGCTAATTTAGATAAAGCAGCTGGTCTGTCTGCACTGCACACCGCAAGATTTAGTGTAACAAAGGGTTTCCCTGTGGAGGAACGATGCAGAGTACTCTAAAGCATTCTAACAGGCATTGGAAAATTATAGGCAGCAATTTTGCTGTAATTCACAGCCTTACAAATAGTTTTCACCCTTCTGAGATAAGAACCTTAAGTGAGGTGCAGAAGTTGAGGTGACAGTTTTCAAGAAAGGGCATTTTGGGGAATCCTTTGAGACTGCCTGAGATGGAAGTAGCTCTTCTGAACAAGGCTGATGCCGCTGATTTTTCATTATTGCATATGTGCTTTGTGCCTAGTTAATTCTATGTTCATGTTTGCTGCTGACAATAATGCACAGAAGTAGGAGGCTGCTGCCTCTGTGGCTCTCTGGTACTACACATAACTGACGAGCAAGACAAATCTTAAAAGTTTTTGGTTGTAGTTGATTTATGGGAGGATTTCTGCGTTAAAGAGAAAAAAATATAATAAACATAAGGCTTAAGGTAGCATGTTGTGGTGACAAATTTGGCCTGGTAGAGCCAAGCCTTAGACATACTGTTGGTTGTTAATTAGACGCTTGAAATCTTTATTCCGGAATTGTAACTTTCCAATTTGACTGTTGCAAATCCAGACGCACTGTTTAAGATGCATGCTTTCTGTGTACAAGTCATGTATTTTGGTGTTTCCTGAGAAGGGAGGGATTGTGTTTTCCTTCCTTTTAGTTCAGTAAAAGTTGTTCATGTATTCAGGTAATTTTCTAGTTGCCTTAATTGTTAAATCTGTTAAAATGATGACAATACAGTTTTATGTCTTTATTCTGTAGACCACTAAACATGTACTACATTATCCTGTAGTGTACCATATTTCAGTTCCATTCTTTTAGTGACTCACTATTTCTGATACGAGCATTTTTTTTTTTTTGAGGGCTGTTATAGGAACCATGGGAAACTAAATCTCCTGGAGTTTAGGAGAAAGTAAGTTATCTGGGAGGTTCAGTTCAGAAATGCAGCCAATGCTTTATGGAAGACTGATGGTTCACTACAGCAGTGCCGGGATGATGGTACTTGCAGTACAGTTCTTGATTTGTTATACCCTTGGATGATGGTAGCTGCAGTACAGTTCTTGATTTGTTATACCGTTTTGCTTCCCAAACTGTTTCAGTATGCTCGAACAATGGAGGATATTTCCCCCCCTCATTGTTAAACCAATGTTCTTGAAGAACAACTTGCCAGTAAACCTTGCTCCCTATCTCTGAAAGCTCGTGGATCCTATTCCATTGTCCAGTTTTCAGCTGGGATGGACTCAATTCTTAGGAGGTAGTGCGGTGCTGTGTTTTGGCTTTGGTGTAGAGACTTTTCAGTTCCTCAGGCCTTGCTAGTGAAAAGGCTGGAGGGCACAAGGAGCTGGGAGGGGACACAGCCAGGACAGGTGACCCGAACTAGCCAAGGGGATATTCCATACCATGGGACGGCATGCCCAGTATATATAGCTGGGGTCTGGCTGGGGTGGGCAGGTCGTTGCTCGGGGGCTGGCTGGGCACCGGTCAGCGCATGGTGAGCAGTTGTGTTGTGCACCACGTGTTCCTTTCTTCCTTTCCCTCCCCTCTGGATGTTATTCTTTCCCTTCCCCTTTTCGTTATAACTGGTATTGTCATCATTGTTAGTGGTCTTTCATTTTCATTCTGTTTCAATTATTAAATTGTTCTTATCTTAACCCTCGAGTTTTACGTTCCTTTCCAACTCTCCTCCCCATCCCTCTGGGTGAGGGGGGAGTGAGCGAATGGCTGCGTGGGGCTTAATTACCAGCCGAGGTTAAACCGTGACATCCATGGTTTTTTTAATAAAAATCCAAACATAAATCTTGGACCTGCCAAATTTCTGAAGTCATCTTGGATCAGTTTTGATTTCAGGGTTTTTTTTTTTTTAGTCTACATATAGAAAAGATAAGTTTTGAGAGTATTGACATGAATGAAAAGGACATAATTGAAGATTCAGCTACAGAGGCTTTGACGCTTCACCTTAGCTGCATAGCTAATAACACTCATAGTAGGGTGTTGCTTTGCTTTTTTGCTGTACAGCTGAGCGTTCTTTTAAATTCTTTTTTTATCACATCTTTGTAGAGATTATTCAGTTTTATCTTTTTTTTTCCCTTTTGTAAAAGACCTGCAGATACAGTACTCGTTATTTAACTATATAGGTAGAAAAATAGTTAGACTCTTACTAATATAATTGAATTTAATTATGTAAAAAAGCATTGTTAATCTAAAGGAATTTTCTAACTGGAATGTACCATATCTGGAAGACTGATTGGTGGTGACTCACATGATTTGATTGCTTCTGAATATCCATTACAACTTTTGTCCTATTTCCTCTTTTTTTTTTTTAAAAAAAATCTTAATTTGCCTTTTGCTGCGTGAGACACACAGTAAAAGATATTACGTAGCAGTAACAGCAACAGGCCATGCTGTCAGATATGTGGAGTTCTATATATTTTAAAATATCTGCTTATATTATAGCAAGTTAAAAAATATGCTAAAATAATATGTGTACCTGGAAGGGGAGGACTTTTCTTTCCCGTTTGCTTTGCAGGTGCTGCTTAGAGTAGGTAGAAGCATTACAAGTACTTAGGAAATTTTCACATTGATTTAAATCTGAATGTGAGCATGGTATATGACATTCAGTTTTAAATTACCATCTTGAAGTTGCTTGAAACTTTGAGATATACTTGAAACGAGAGTATTGTAAAAGAAACTTCAATGAAACAGCCAGTTTATGTGGGAGAGTTTGTAACTAATCCTTAGTGTTAAGAACTTGTGAAGTGTAACATAAAAGCAATAGACTGTTAGGTGGGGTTTTACTTACTACATCTCCTCTGAGGCCTGTTCCCAGTGCATATTGTTGACTCTCTTCCAGAAAACGTATTTTAATATTGTATACTCTTCTTCCATAATAGACAACCAAAACGTATGGTTCAGCATTTGATTTCTTTGAACAATCTCTAACCAAAAATGTCTCATCCTGTATGACACAGATTTGTTACAGATTGGTTAGTTTACAACAAAACTTGTAAGCAATCACAGACAGTTTATAGACATGTTGTCCAAGAATTTACGTCCCAGGTTTTGAGATAAATTGTACTTACAGTGTTTTCCTGTAACAGTGCCTTCTCTGCTTCATGGCGATCATATTCTCCAAGGTACCATTCATATTTGTTTAAATCCTTAATTTTAAGACAGCATAATCAGTGTATAGAAATTAACCACAGTTGGCAGAAGCAAAAGCCAGTGAAAACAGATTATATCTGATCTGCATTTAAAGGAAGTTTAGCACAGTCTATAAAAGTAGTAACGTATCTAGTGAAAGTAGTTGTAATGTATCTGTATCAGGAAGTGCTGTTAGGAAGTCTGAATCAAATTAGACATCTAAATCCTTCTCTGTGATTTTAAGAGCTCATATTGGACTGTTTTCAAGGGTGCTGAATACTCACAGCTTTCAAACTATTTAACTTCTTGGGGGAATGTTTTCAGTAAACAGCAGTTCTTAAGGTGTGTGTGTGTGTATGTGCCTTACAGGGATAATTCTGTTATCTAAAAAGCTGTCTCTCTATGAAGTGAAGCGTTCTTTACCTTTTCAGTGGATGGGGTAAGAGATTGCATTTCCTGTTTTACAAGTGAATGTTTTGATTTATTTTTGCATGCTGCATGTGGTGTAGGAGATGGTGACCTCTTCACTGAGAAATTTTCTGTGTTTAACGTGGACCCTGTAAAAGTAAATTCAGAAGAAAAAAAATTGTATTTTTTTAAACAAATTGCAATTTCATTTTGCCCTATCAGTTTTACTTACTCTGAGAACAGCATTTACAGTTTAGAAATACAGTATTGTGATATTAACCTTTAAAAGTTGGAGCTGTCAGTTATGAGTGGTCTTGGGCTAATGAAGCACAGGTGATTTCAGATTCATGTGCTAAGAGATTTAACACATTAGTTTCCTGATGTTTTTTAATTGACATCACACTGCCAGGTTCTTGCACGTATAGTAGAATATTAAACTATTGATAATATAGCAAGTGCTAAATAAAATAAGAAATATGGGACAAGTGTAATGGTTCATTCTGTTCTGCTTTCACTTTTTGAGCCCCGTTTATTTGTGTTGGATCAGAGCTGCTGTTACGTTGGATCATATTAAAGCCCCTTATTATCCCATTGCCAGCTAGCATTGTTTCTACCAAGCTTTTGAACCCTTAAAGGATTGAATTTCGGTCTGCTGTGTGATTTGTTTCAATTAACAAAATTAGGACCAAGAAGTGTGGTTGCCCTTGCGTTAAGGAAAAGGTGAAGGTGGTGGTCCCTGGCAGCATGTTCCTGCACCATGCTGCACTGCTCAGAAGGCAGCTGGCCAAGGGACCTTATGTAGCTGAAAACCATCCTCCCAATGCAAATGTGATTTAGTGTCTTTAGATTTAGGACTGCCATTTACCAGCTGGACTTGGCTCACCATATCACTGGGGAGCTGTGCGAGTGCAGGGGCTGGGGCAGGAACATGAAGCATGGGGTAGTGTGTGAGGCTTAGGCTGAGGCAGATTAGGATGCAGCAGAAACAGCCTGAGAAAAGTAAGGGCTTGCTTTCAACATCCAGGTCAAATGCAGTTTGCAGGTACATTACGTGGGTAAAAAATGGTTAATAACTACCATCATATCCTGCTCTACAACAGAAAGCATTTTTGTTTCATGCAATGCTGGTGGGAGAAATAACCTACTGTACTGTAAGAATAAACAAGAAAAATGTTATTATCAATGGCTTCCATCTTTTTCTTCTGGTTACTGTCACAAGAGACAGCACTGTTTGCCAGAGTGGCATTTCATTATATTTTATCTGTTCATGCTTTATCAGTTTATTATTTTTCTGTCTATACATAGCATATGACAGAATATTAAAGAAATGTAACTTGGAAGACAGTCTTTTACAGAAGAAGAATAATTTTCACTGTTTCATGCATACATGTACTTTGTTCTGATTTATAATAGCATTACATTTTTTTTTTAAGACAGTAAACAATGCCCGTTGATCTCAGTAGAGAGACAGCCATGATCTTCAGCAGGCAGGCAGTCTGTTCAGAAATGAAATCACTGTTCAAAGGCTCTGGGGCTAGACATCTATGTTTTGTTTCTACTATCAGTTTGAGTTGTCAAAATGAAAATATGTCACTGCTCAGCTTATCGGGTCCTGATTTTGGCATTTGTGTTCACATTACATTTTTGGTGACTATGCCTAGATACTTTATTTTATAAAAGAGACCCCACAGCTAGGACCAGGTTGGCTTTGTGACTGGTACCGTGTATGTTCTGTGGAATTTTCCTCTGGTATGTCTTAAGCTGTGGGACAAGAAGCAGAAAATCCTCTTGAGATGCTCAGGTATTGGGTCTGGCAGGGATGGACTTAACAAAAGCTTGCTGAGAAATTGAAGAACTTTGAGTGTTTTAGATTTCTACACAAAATCATTTGTTATCAGGAATAAAAGGTAAAACTACCAGAGAGAAATACAGAGAATCATTTAAGTTGGAAAAGACCTTTAAGATCAAGCACAACCATAAACCTGACACTCATGTTCTTATATAGGATAAGAAAAAGATATTTGTATAAATCTAATAAAGTTAATATTACTGCTTAAAATATTTTAAAATCTAAATCGGGACTTTAAAGACAATTCCAGGGTAGCAGGGGGAAAGGCCTCTTCTTTGTTATCTTCCTGTTGTTCAGGGAGGCAAGGAATTTGGAGGGAAAAGGAGATTATGCTATACCAGAGGGCCTGAATGACCGAGAGCAGTGTTGGGTATGGTAGGAAGTGTCTGAAGTGGAGATGGGTATGGAGCACTTAGGAATAAGTCTGAGAGGCTCCTGAGAACAGCAGCAGTGTCCTGGTTTCAGCCGGGATAGAGTTAATTTTACTCTCAGTAGCTGGTACAATGTTGTATTTTGGGTTTAGTATGAGAGTAATGTTGATAACATGCTAATATTTTAATTAGTTGTTGCTAAGTGACACTTATACTAACTCAAGGACCTATCAGTTTCTCAGGCCCTGCCAGTGACAAGGCTGGAGTGGCACAAGAAGGTGGGAGGGGACACGGCCAGAACAGCTGACCCGAACTAGCCAGAGGGATACTCCATACCATGGAGTGTCAAGCTGAGTATATAAACGGTGGGGTGGGGTCGGTTGGGCAGGCTATTGCTGCTCAGACTGGCTGGGCATCGGTCATCGGGTAGTGAGCAGTTGTCCATCACTTTTTTTTTTTCTCTTTTGGGTTTTATTCCTCTTTCCCTCTCTCTCCTTTTCATTACAATTGTTGTTACATTTCATTTTATTTAAATTATTATTTTTTTCTTATCTCAACCCCCAAGTTTTACCTTTTTCCCCATTCTCCTCCCCATTCCACCAGGGGAGAGGGGGGAGTGAGTGAGCAGCTGCATGGTGATTAGTTGCCAGCTGGGGTTAAACACAGAGACCTAAGTGAGCTTTGTGGATTCTGTGAATAAAGATTATTAGAAGGTATGCAGAGGAGGGTGTATGGAATTGCACCCCCAGCACAAGAAGGATGTTAGTAACCGGAAGTGGCTCAGTGGAGGGTCACCACCAGAACCGGGAAGCTAGAGACTGGGAAACAAAGCTGGGGGAGATGGGCTCGTTTAGCCTGGCAATGATCAAAGTTAAGGTGAATCCTGCTTGTATCTGAACAAATAATAGAGTCCATATGTTCTTCCTGGTGGTGGTATTTGCTTTTGCTGTAAATTCACGTTCTGCAACTCATAGGTTCTTGTCACAGCGCAGAGGTTGGGTTTTTTTGATACTAAAGGGCATTTGCAGAGGCAGTTAAGGGAGAAAAAGTTATGGTAACTGTAGTCAAGGACAGTGGGAAATTACTGGTGTGGATTTTTCTTATAACCCTCAGTACTCAAAGCCTCTGGATCTCCCCAGACATGAACTGTCTTCTTTTTGAGGAATGAAGACACAGTATGAGCCAACTTGGCTGGTGCGTTCTAATGACATTCAAAAAACCAGAAAGACCAAGGTCGTTATTTATATGTATTCCATCTAAGGTATAGATACACCTCTACCAATCAATTTGTTTAGGAAAGACAAATATATCAAAGAGTTTCCTTTCTAGCATCTTACATTTTTAGTATGCAGTTCTGCAAAAAGAAATCATATTTGCAACAACAGAATGA
Source organism: Falco rusticolus (assembly GCF_015220075.1). Classification (NCBI taxonomy): domain Eukaryota; kingdom Metazoa; phylum Chordata; class Aves; order Falconiformes; family Falconidae; genus Falco; species Falco rusticolus. The sequence goes on along the minus strand of NC_051187.1, from coordinate 74,439,886 downwards.
TAAGTATTTTCTTTTGCTTACATAATTCTTACGAAGTTTGGCTAATAAACGTATTTTGCTTTTCAGAAGTCTGTAAGTACATGCTGGCATGTTTTTCTGTCTGGTGTGTTTATGGAAATACTTTTTAAAGCAGGTGTAAGTATTTTGAAAGGTAGGGATGAGCCACCTAGTAACTTCAGGTTAAATACTAATGAAGCCATATTTTTCTAAAGGAAAATAGGTAGAGGGGTTGGTGGACGACAGATACAATATAGTATGACAGCAAAAAGCTAACAACATTTAATAGTGTTTGTAGAGGTATTGTCTTTGAGAATAGAGGCTGTGCATATGAATCTAGTTAAATTACTCCTGTGTGTTGGATTCGGTTCTGGCAATCTTAAATCCAGGGAAAATCAACAGAAGGATATTGCCATGGTTCCTCAGAAAGCCATTCCCCAGACTGTTTCTTGGCAGGGCACCCCAGCAGTGTTAATGTTGGCTTCTAGTACTTTCCCTTAGGTAAAACCACATAGTCCAGGGGAAGCCCTATTTCCAACCATCATTTTTTGAGAGACCTGTTTGATAATGGCACCTACAAATCCTTCCCTCTAGGAACCTGGGATAAATCTAAAGCAATTTATTCAAAGATTAGTTTATTTGTTTACACAAAGGCATTAAACCCATAGTATCTTCTCTATCATGTCCTGAATATCTGTAGTTTCCATTTAGCCCAGCTGATCGCATCTCTGCCTGGAAAAGCAGGAGGCCATTGTGCTCACAGCATGCTCTTTCTCTATGGGCATCTCTTTATGACCAAGCAATTTGCCTTCTCTTCCTCTCCACTGTCCTTCAGTAGCTTGTCCAAATCTGTCCTTTTCTGGGTGTGGGGGTGTGCAATGATTTCACACTTGCATTCTAGGCTGGGCGTTTCTTAACTTGAGCCAAGCATGGGGTATAACTGAGCAAGTAACTCTGCTTGTTTCTTCACTACTATTGACTGTGCCATTGCTTAACTTGTTTTCTGTTGCTTTCTTTAACGATCCCTTTGCACTAACTCTGTGCATTGAAAATCCCTAATGCAGACATACATAGAAACATGGATCCATTTTTTATTCTTATTTATAGATGCCCAGTTTAGTTTTCAAAGCAATCTGCAGTTCTTACCTGAGCTCCAGACATTTTTAGAGGTCTGCATACATTGAAGGCTAGGAAAAAGCAATAAATGAAAGTAATGTCAGAAAACTATTTCTGTTATTGGCAGTATTTAAGAAAGAGAGCAATGCATGTCTGTGCTTCCCCAGAATACTCCTTCCTCTACTGTGTGCAGCTTTGAGCCTTCCTGGGTTTTGGATGACAATTTGGTATTCAGCATTTTTTTTTTTTTTTCAGAATTTTCTTTCATTAATTTCACTAGCCACTTTTTGAAGTTATGTAAATTTTTACTCTCCACAAGAATATGTGGCGAGAGTTTCACATTTTATTTGCATGTGTAGTGAAGCACAATTTGCGTTTGTTTGTTTTAAGCCTGTTCCCTGCAAATTTCACCTGATGTTCCCAGTCCTCCTATAGGAAGACCCAGGGAGCAGTTGTTCCCTGCCCTTTCTGATTTTCTAGACTGCTGCTGAGTACCCAGCTGGTATTTTGTCATGCTATTAATTAGAACAGTTACACTGGGAAGAGCACCGACCAGATAACTTCACATAACAGACCCACTGGTACCACACAAGAAACAAAATACTAGGGGTCACAAATACTGTCACATTTACTGCAGACAATCATTTTTATCTTGGAGAAATACCATCATTGTAAACAAGGCTAGATGAGAAATTCAGTATTTGTCTGGGAAAGGTGTTAAATCATTCATGTACTTTCTATACTTTATACTTTTGGGTTTTGTTGAGTACTTTAGGAGACTATAGATTTAAAAGCATACTTAGAAAAGAAAGATTTGTGTAGGTTAGAAAAGAAGAATAGGAGCAACTGTGGCAGATTTCTCTGGAAGAATAATCGGTCTTTGAAAGACCTAGAGTGTATTCTTTGTATATAAAAATAGAAAATAAGGGGGAGAGGAAATGCTGAGGCCAGAGATGGCAGAGCTTCTTTATACAGGATATTGAACATCTTATCATGGAAAGTGAGGCAAAAATATAATACAGTAGTATGCTATTAAAGATAAAAATGGAATGTGCAATTACAATAGCTTGAAAGCAGTTCCAGAAATGGTTCTTGTCATGCATAAGGACAAAACATAGTATATCACTACATGGCATCAGAGAATGTTATCATTTTGCTTTTATTGCATAGGGAAGTATAATTTTCTAGGGCAGAATGTTTAGTTCTTGAAGCATTTAGTACAAACTCATGAAATTCTTATATTCATACCTGGGTTCAGGATGATCCTTTAGTTTATACTGCTGTGCTTGAAAAGATGTTTCAGGTTTTTTCCCAAACTTTGTAACTATAAATAAAAACAGAACTTATTTCCTTTTGTGTGTAATTTGACAGTATCTAGCAACTACCGTGAAGTGAATTAACTAAATTCCATAATGAGGGGGAGGCAGTTCAGTAGAAAAACCTAATAGGCTGCAGTCAGCCTGGCTTTAAAGTCAGCTAATGGTTTCAGTGGGAAACATTTATACTAGTACTGAATGTTACATGATGAACATTACAGGTTTTGCTGATGCCAAGTATGGTTTAACATAATGGTAAGTAATGTAGAATGCTGTACTAGAAATATATGGAGGGTTCATAAATCCTTTTTATAGGACAGGATAGATAGGCATTGAATGTATTAATGGAGTTAATACTGTTTCTAGATGAAAATCAGGAAAAACTGTGCCTTAATCCACAAAAGGAAATGCCAAAGGAAATTATGAACTCATTAACACAAAGTTGTAAACAGCATAAAAATCCTGTATCCTGTATCTATCTTCAAAATATTTAAGTGTAACATTTTTTCATGGACATTCATGCATGCAGACACAGCAAGTGGCTTAAGCTGTTTTTTCAAAGCTGTATGCACATCTAAAGAATTAGTGTTTTTAAAACTTTTTTTGAAGAAAACTTGGGTTTTGTAACTTTAAATCCTAAAACTTTAAAAAAATCTTTCTTTCAGAATTCTTACCCTCAAATTATGGAAGAGGAGAAAGATGGAGAGAAGGGTGATGTTCTCTGTGTAGATCAGATTAATCCAGTTTTTTCTCTTCAGGATATCCTTCCCTTCACTTGTATTTTCCATGGAACCTTGGATTTACTTAGAACAAATGTGATACCCTGGTTCCCCACATTGCTGTAGTTAATGCTAAGTGAAATTCCTTTTTTCCACTGTGTCTTCCACGACTGTTGAGGTCACTCTGAATCTCTTTATTCTCAGCAGATGCGTACCCATGTCTCTTAGTCATTTAAATATAGAGCCAGATGGCCTGATGCTACATAGCAGGATAGATGTCAGGTTCCTATACTGATTACTTCAGCTGGAATTTTAATGATAGAATATTTTGTTCTTGGAATATGAAGGAAAGATATATTAATATTAAATACTAACCTTGTTCTTCTCCACGTGCCTATATAAAATGATAACATAGTAAATATTTTTTTTTTTATTACCAACTTGAATTTACCCCAACAGGCCCAACTATCTTTTAATTCTAAACCAATTTATAGACATTCAATCATTAGTACCTTATCACTTTGTCAGAAACTCAGGCTGAATCCTTATCTCTGTCCACTGGCAACAACGAGAACTCAGTTTTAGGGGTATAAGTAAATATACAGTTTACTGCAATGATCACCATTTCATGATGACTGTCGTGCATCAGATTAATTTATAATATGGTTTTCCTTCATTGATCTTGTATTAAATCAAGAGATTGATTTTGATTGACTGGAGATACACTATCCATAGGTTAAAATCGGTCAGTTCTTTTCAGGCTCCTTACCTGACGGTATGGCTATTCTTACTGTCATGGCAGATACATCATTCAAAATCACTGTGTGGAGAGTCTTAATTCAGCATATTGCATTATAAAGAACTGAATGATAGGCGTCTAAAGACCAGAGTTTGACTCAAACTTTCACCGTATTTCTGTATTATTTTGATTCACATTGGAATAGTAATTGTTTGTTACTGTGATTCAAGACTAAAATAAATATTTAAGAGAAGACTTGTGTTGTACATGTTGCAGTTTGAGTATGCCTTTGAAGTTACTTCCCCAATAATGTTTGGCCATTACTTAGAAATTCATAGTCTCATTCAGGTCAGAAGGGACATAGGCAGGTCTCTAGTCCAAGCTCCTGCTTAAAGCAAGGGGAATTCTGAGACCTAGGCTCAGAGCTTTGACCAGCTGGGTCTTGCAAACCTCCAGAACATAGATTTTGCAGCCTCTCTGGGCAACCTGTTCCAACATCCCCATAAATACCCTCGCTTAATTTTTTTTGTCCTTATTTCTGGTTGAAACCTCTCACTTCAAGATCATTGCTTCTTGTACTTCCACTCTGCACTCTCTAAATTGCCATGCTCTGCCTTCTTGATAATGATCTCTTATGCATTGGCAGCTGCTGTTGGGTTCTCCCAGAGCCACCCCCCCTCCAGGCTAAGGGAGCCCAGCCTCATCAGCCTCATTTCCCAGGGCAGGTGTGGCACACCCTGACTGTACTGGTGACCCTCTGCTGCCCACTCTGTCAACTGCAGCCTTGTGCAGTACTTCAGGTTTTGTCTAATGAGTGATGAGTAAAAGTCTGTTTCCTTCATCTGGCTACACTTCTGTCAAGACAGCTTGATGCAGTTAGTCTTTACGGCCACCAAAGGCATGCCAGTGGCTTGTGCTCAGCCTATGGTTCCCAAGTCCTTGCTGCCAAGGGGGTTAGTCTGTCCTGCGGCAGGATTTTGCATTTGTCCTTTCCAACTTCAGGAGGCTTGTCTTGACCCTTTCTACAGCTTGTCTGGGACCTGGTGAAGGGCAGTCCTGCTCTCAGACCTCTTAGACCAGCTGTTTGGTGTCTGAAATTTGTCTTGTTTCAGACACCAAACTCTTGTCTCCTTCTCCACGTCACGCTCAAACTACTTGTGTCTTCAGATCTATATGAATGGGAAGTGATCCAAATTAAATTTTATCTTTTCCATGTTATGAGATATACAATATTTCTCCTTAAGATGTTGCCAAACTAAGAGGCTGTTAGGAGCTGCAGTATTTGTGCAGCTGTACAGTGCCCAGCCAGAAATATTAATTACAGATGTAAGATATTGTTCTTGGGTTGGTGATGGTGGTGTTCATATTTGGTTTGTAATGGGTCAGTATCTAGGCCAAGACAAAGCTTTTTTGTGTTAAAGTATTATCTTGCCAATATGTAATCTTTTTAGCATTAAACATTAATTACAATATTGCAATCAAACCATGTTTCGTACTGATCTTTCAAACTGAAAGAGTTTCTAGCTGTGGAAAGAGTGAGGTTTGGGACAGCCTTCCAGTCAGAACTGTGGGGAAGAAAAACTCAAAGGACTTGAAAGTTAGAGCTAGACCAGTCTATAGATTTGTGCTACAGCCCACTGTGGGGGGGAATGGCTGGGCTTCACTAGTATAGAGATTCCTTTCTTTCCTTGCAATGAGATTAAAACCCAGCACAACAGAAACTAATATGTTTATCTTTAAATTAAACATTAAATAGAACATTCAGTAAGAAACACAAAATGTCATAAATTATAACCTGTCTCTGAATTTTACAAACATCCTTTAACACTGCATTGTTGTTGGGACTGTATCTCTTAATGCATCTTATAGGAAACCACTTGTCATAATTAAACCCCTTTACTGCTAAACCCATTTCCTCTGCTTGACTTCATTGGGCTGAGCAGAAAGTGAAGGAACTCATTACAAAATTTTTATAGAAACTGGGATTGGAAAAAAAATAATATCACTTGCTGTTACCGGTGTCTGTGTAAAAGTTACTGCTTTACATATGTCTATAGGTGCATTTCCAGCATCACCTCTCTCAGTGGGGCTGGAGGTGGCCATGCTGGGAGGAGAACTGGTCAGCTTGGAGGAGTGGGGAGGGAGGGAAGCGCCCTTGTAACCTGTCGGACAGGGGAACCCAGAGCTTCAGCTTCAGCATTGCTGGCATTGAGAGAGCATGTGTCAGCGGTGCCTGGAGCAGAGCCTAGAGCTGCCCTTGGTGGATGTACTGAGGCTTACAGGGCTGCCTGTGGCCCAGGAGGTTTGGGGACATAGGGGAGTGTGAGCTCAGGCAGGTGGGCTGTGCTGTGGGGCGCTCGGCGGGTGGTGAGGGCCATGCATCACTGTGGCTGTGGTCCCTACCTGGGACAGCAGTGAGGAGTTCTGCTGGAGGAAGCCATGGGACCACGCAGGCACCTAAGCAGCAGTGTGTGGCCCCCTCAGTTGCTGCTGGGGCTATTTTGCAGGCAAAGCTGCTATTTGTCTGGGGTGATGGATTTTGCAGGGCTTGTGGAGGCCCTAGGGAAGGAGTGGGGGGAGGAGAGGGTGAAGGGAGCTGGGGGATAACAGGTGAGGTTCATTCTGGATATAAAATTTGTTGATTTTTATTCCCCTTACTGAAAAGGGTCATCCTATTTTTGAGGTAGCCTTGTATTTACATCACAGTAATACTATTATACTCCTCTGTTGACCTTATAATTTCAGTTTTCTGCTTTTAAAAATGTGTGGAATCTCTGCTTCTCTGAATGAGAGTGTCTGTCCCACTGCTCACTGTTCATAGGCACCCTAGACATAGCATCTGTCAGTTGTAAGATGCGCTTTTATGTGGATGCTTGGAAAGGTAGCTTTGTGCTGTATGTATGTTTTTGTTTCTGCAAGCAACTTCAGGAACGTACCTGCTATTCAGAAAGTAGCAGTAGTGAAAATGCTACACACATTAAAGATAGATGCATTTATGACCCAAAGCTAATATGATTCTTACAGTATTTTTACCTAGTAAGCTAAAATACTGTTACAGGAGAGGCTATGCAGCCATGGAATGAGTATGTTTTTTATGGTCCTGATATATACAAAGATGATTACTTACTTCATTTAGTTCCTTAACAGATAGATGTCTGGAAAAGAAAGAATTATATGCAAAACATTTCATTATCATAAAATAGAAATCACTTTGAGTACTTAAACACTTTGATTACATCATCACTGAAAATTAACAGCCCTTAGCAGGGGAAGGATTTTATTACTGCTATAGAAGTTCAGAGGCTGGTTATGTTTTTACATAAATTATTTGCAGGAGAAGGTTATAGACTTCCATTAAAAAAATAGCATCCACTGAATTCATTATGGTAAATGAGAAAAGTCTTTGTTAAGGATTTATTTTGGGAGGAGGGGAAAAGAGAGATGAATGATTATCGGCTCTCTTAAACACTTTTCATCTCATACCAAAAAGTCTTATTATGAACTTTAAAGTTAGCTATAAATAGAGGTAAGTTCATTGAAGACTGAAGAGTTTCAAAAGAAACATGCACAGAGGCAGAATGGAAAGGGCAAAGGAAAGGAGGTGTGAACCAAGAAGAGGAATGGACATGCTCCTCATGGTCCTGATTCAAGTATGTTATTTGAGTTATTTTTCTGCCTTCTCCTGATATGTCTGATCAACAGGGATATCTTTCTTTCCTGAGAAGGTTTGTCAGAAAATATTCTGCCCTCAAAGAGGGACAATGTATTGAGTCTGACATCTTTTGTTAGATATCCTGGATATGATGAACACTCATGCTTTTTAGCAGCATGTATCTCATCATAAAAGAGATAGAGGACCAGATTTTAGAAGTTATTTAGCAATATAAGGTGTGGATATCTAGCAGTTTTTTGAAGGCTCCAGGATGTAGTCCCTGCTTAGCTTACCTCCTGGACAGAGAAAATAAGACACCAGGTTATTTTGCTAAATCAGAGAGAATGCAAAAGGACAATACATCATAGAAAACCCTGGGAGCTATTTTTCAACACATTTTCAGTGAGAAGGGGTCTTTTGCTTGTACCTGTGCTGAAAACATCAGCATGGAGGCTTAAAGAGGCAAGAAATTTGGGAATTGTCTGTTAGGGGAAAGTTTCAGGAAGGCTGGGAGGAAGGAGAGGAACTGTTTTGAGTTTGGATAGTTGCTTTTGTGTTAGCTTCTGCAATTTGTTAGCTTGGTCTCAGAGGTCATTATTTCTTGTGTGAAAGCCTATATTCAGGACATTGGATACATGGCAAAGAAGCAGTAATAAAGGTGTGCTGGCAGGGCTGGCCTCCACCATGAGATGACTTGCTACTCACATGGCCTGCTTACCACAGGCATGTAGAAGTTGAAATCACACCAAAGCTTCTAAAATACATTCCAGGATCCTGCACATGCCTGTTTTTTATGAGGCTATTTATAGACTGTATAAATAATGATGTGTTTAATTTTGTAAGTCTTCCAAATCTTGTTGGAAAACAGGACTCACGCTTCTAAATCACATCTGTGGTTTGACAGCTTTGCTTGGAGTCTTGCAGGTAACGGTCATAGCGCCGTACTCCTCCACAATGCAGTTCATACGTATGCTTTCTCCTTAAAAAGCTGTGACTGGACTGAAGATGGGTGAGAAATATTTTGAGTGAAGTGCTTGTGTGGGAAATTTGGGAAGTGTCTTTCCAGATCACATGTGGTCTTAGTGTGTGCCACTCCTCTCTTACTTATGTGATTAAAAAGCCTAGTACAATCAAAATACCCCAACAAACTATTAGAATTATTTTGATACCTATAACTATAATGAGAAGTGGAGCTTTGTGGTTATGATTTTTGCTGCTGCCTTTTACTTCTAGAATAAGAAATGGTAAGTATTTATATTAAAGAAATTTGCTTTACAATAGGACCTTTCAAATCCAAGGGCTCTGTATACTGATGTCTGGCTGGCAAACGTGGTTTATAACAGTTCTCACAGAGCTTTCAATGTATGTACTGTCCTACCAAGGGAGGGAATCAGTCATGGGACTTGGAACTTTGCAGCTATAGGTCAGGTCACACATCTGACTATGAAGCTACTTCATGTTAGTAAAATGTCTTAGCAGCCAGCAGCTTTTGGAACCTAATCCATGAAAGAATTTAAGCACCATTCAGGAAAAAAACCCCCCACAATCCATACTTAAGCTCACTCCTTAAGTATATATTTAAGTTTAAGCAGAAGATTATTTCACTGATTTGTAAGCTCCACTCCCCCACCCCCCCCTCCCCCCGGGATTTGTAGCGACCTTTGTAAAATGAAGCAAAATTCCATCCTGATGAACTGAAATTGAAACCATTTAAAGAGGGTTGGACAGGATTGACACTGCTCAGTTGTGCTCAGACTTCTGGCTGCAATAGGTTTTCGTTGAGAGGCTTTTGAGCGTTATACCCTGTGGCCCCTGGGTGTGTGTCGTTCCTCTTCCCAGCATGTGCCCACCACCACCCCCATGATGAATGTGCATTTTGGTCACACAGCAAGAGCGCATTTGCATCTGGTTACATGGCAGTGAGCAGCAGCAGCGCACATACGTGCTCGTCTAACTGGGTAAGAGTGTTGTGTGAAAAAAGCAATCAAACTCATAACCTGACATATGCATATGCTTGGTCGTGCAGCTGGACACAAGAGGTTTGTGCTTCAGGACTTGGTGCTCATCCACACTGCTGTGTCAGGATGCTGAATGAACATGGGTGTGGTATGAGGGAGGACGGCAAGATGGAAAGAGTAAGAAGCAACTCGTGGTCTGGATTCATGGTCTCATGGGCTGGAGCAAGACTTCTGGCTAAAGATTAGTAATTTCTTTTGCTGAATGGACTGTCCCCGGGATATGGAGTGCCTTTCTGTATCTCTGCTGCAGTCACTGTATTTCCCTGTCACTTGATTTACCAACTGTGCTGAGCAAGCGCTATTGTTTCTACTTAGAAGGGGTTGCAAAACCTCTAAATGTTACTACAGAAAAGTAGGAGAAACCTTAAACAAAGCGTTCGTGGAAGTTCTGCCTACTTTGTTACTCCTTTACCATTATTTTGGCAGTTTTTTCTTTAAAAAAATGCCTGTGTCACATTACGCTAAATACCACTTCTCTCAATTATTCACAGCTGTCTAAAGAATAACTTTTGTTTTCTTAAGTAAAAGCAGAGGTGTGATGGCAGTGAAGACTTGTGGTTTGACCGGAGGGAGTGTTTTGGTTCTCAGGGAACGAGGATGAGGAATGCACCCATACCTTGTTACTTTTGCCGATATTGAAAAGGTGTGAGTTTGGCTGAGCGTGTTCCGCATGTAGAAGAACTGTCTGCTTATCTCTGGCTCTGGAGGAAGTGGCTGATACTGCTTTGGCAGTGTCTTCAGAGGTCTAGGGAAGTCAAAGGGGAATGTTAAGAACTGTTAAGGAGTAAAAGAAGTGCAGGGACTGCTATAAGTGCAAGCTCAAGGAGTAAACCACTGGAATTTTCCAAGGGTATTTCAGTGTATTTGTGCTGAGCTTAGCTCAGGTCCAGGAGCTTCTTGGGGCCCTTCAATAGCAACAGTAATTTTGGATAATATTCTACATTTGCAAGACATTACTGTACTGTGTTACATGCCATTTAACGCTGCTTTCATGCGCTTCACCGGTATGTGCCAAGTACAGCTCTTGGCTGTTGATATTTCTGGGTGGATATGGCTGTGTATAAGGCCCAGCCAGGGAACACACTGCAGTTTAGACGCACAGGAAAAAATGCTCTTTATCCCAGAACACCCACTGGTAACACGTGCCCAGTGTTTTCTGGCAGACATGGGCACGCTCTGCCTGTGCTCTGAGACCAGCCAGTCAGCCCAGCTCCAGCGGGAAGCTGCAGCATGGGGAGCTTGGGTCAGTAACACTGGAGGTGCCTCCATGCTAGCCTGCAGACCTGCCCTTCTGCAGCGGGCTCCTGCAGCATGTTTGTGTGGTACAGACCAAAATTAAGTCAGGTGAGAGGATTAAGAACCATCCTGGCCACTGTAATATGAACAGAAACAAATAGTGAAATTTTGTGGAATGGAATGAGATTTCTGTGCTTTTACAATTTTGAATTTGTGAAGCTACACTATCCTTTTATACTCTTATTCCTTAAGTTAAAATCTTAAATAATCTGAATATGTCTATAATACCAATCATATTTTAAACTTCTTTATAGCTTTTACAGCAGTCATTGCAGGCACAGAAGCATAAGCTTGTCAGGCCTGGATGACCTTTTGGAAGGATGTCTTAATTGTAGCAGTTAGTGTTTGGGGTTGAAAAAATGAAGAAACAATTAATTTTTTGTTTGTGGGCATATCATAGAAACATATATTCATGGAACAGAGCTTGGTCCACCTTCTGTGGGAGTAAATGGCAATATTCCAGTTAATTTATATGGACCATGGTTTGTAGCAAAGAAAACTGGCAGAAAGATTTAAGAGGCAATGAAGTCACTATTATCACGGTAAACAGAGCCTAAGGCACCAATACAAATTGATGGAAGGTTTTTCCCCCCCCAACGATTTGTATCTGTGTTGAACAGGATTCAACATTTCTAGACTCTCAGCTTGGTGGTAGGCTCAGCCAAGCTGATTCTGAAGATGCAGCCCTGAGCTGTAGAGGAATGAAGGCAGTGGGCTGATTAGCATTGATAACATGCAGCTGTGGCCTTGCCTCGAAGGCAGTGGGTTGGCTGACATGGATGATGTGCAGCTGTAGCTCGTTCCTGGTAAGTAGTTAAATAGCATTGAGGATTGTGGGGGAAGGGGTTGGATGGAGGAGTAGTGTGTTCTGACCTCTGGAGGAAGGAGAAACAGCACGGACAGTAGAATCTGACCAACGGCAAAAGCCTTGTTGCAACCTACTAGTTTGTTAGTGCTGCAACACTGAGCTGCTGCTGTGAATGCTCAGGGCTCATTTTGTTCTCTAATTTCATATCAGAACCTAAAATAGTCCAAACAGAGCCAGGTGGCAAGAGGATGCCAGCTCATTTCCAGCCATCTCGTTGCCATGGGCGGTACAGATGGATGTGAGTGTTCGTTAGCATTGAGTTCCCCAAGGACAGCAGGGGAGTAATCTCATAAGTAATCTTACCGTGGGGGAGGTATAGGGTCCTGGAAAACAGAGGAAACAAATATCTGTGTCAGTTTTTGATTTGTATTACTAAAAGAAATGTAAAGAGTTTAAATCAAGCAGACATGCCTGTGTCAACAAAGGGTTCATGTGCTCTACAGCATATGTCATAGTTCAATATGCCATTTTAAAATCACTGAGTGGTAAAGGACATCTACGTAAACCATAAATGCAAGTAAGTGAGATAATTTTGGACTGCAGATGTGAGTGCTCTTACCCTTCAGGTATTGCTAGCAAGATTGTAGCCTGCCTTTAAAACTATATTAAATGGCAAAACTACCTGTAAAAATTTTAAATGATGACTGTCTACTTACCTGGGGTCCATGTATTTTCATTCTTTCTCCTAAAAATAATGATTAATGATCTTTAATACAGTGCTATCCATATAATTCATAAATAAATGTATAGCTTTACGCTGGTATTGTTGTTAGTATTTTTATTAGTATTGCAGCCGCTTCCCCCAACCCCTACCAGCTCTGCTTCCAGAACCTTTTGCTCCAAGGTCATGTTGTATCTCTGTATCTTTGTAACTTTTCCTGTTACTGAATGGGGAGCGTTAATTTATGTGAACCTAGAAGAAGCTGGAAGCTTTGGAAGTTCAGTGGGAGTTTGTTCTGTGTGGGAGTGACGGCAAGTCACAGTCTAGACCCAAGAGAGGTCACTGAAGCGCGTATTTTCTCTGTTAGCTGTTCTGTGCATGAGGCCAATGGGCTTCCAACAAGGCATACTGGAAGTGGAGAGGATTTTGTTTGACCTGTACTTTATTTAGCCTTTGTTATGGATGGATTCACTGATGGATGCAGGTGCAACTTATTCTCAACCATTTGTGCTTCTCTCCATATAAACCAGACTAAATATACTTAGATAATTATGGCAATCATAGAAGTGTTGAGAATCTTCCTGTGCTGTAGCCAATAAATCTTTTTAATATCACTGACATTCATTTCATAAGAGACATAACCCAGAATCAGTTAAAGCAGGAAAAAACATGTTTGATTTTTTCAGCTTAAATTCTACAATAAAGGAGTAAAATCGTCATGATACTTGATAAAACAGAGTGATCTTTGGTTTTACCTCTGGATTTCAGAATGAAACATTTGACAGTGATATTTATTCAGGTATTGTAAATTTAAATATAATTCAGAGACTACATATATGCTTATCAAGTTATTTGGGATGCATTTTTTGACTGTTTTGATTTTTATATAGAAATTTCTAAAAATCTTGACAAACAATGAAAGTAAACCTATTTTTTTGCTTTCAAATTTACGAAAATATGACTGATTATGTAAATGAACATAGGACATGTTATTAATAAAACACCCTATCTTACTCTTTTTGCATTAGATTTTGATTTTGAAAATATTTTCGTAAGTTCTACATACTGAAGTCCTACCAAATGCAAAAAGAGATGCAATATATCTTAAGTTCTTCTTAACGTAAACCATAACAAATTACTCTGAATAAAATCATGGTACCTTAAATATTTAAAAATTCTAGAAAATAACTGTTGATAAAAATTCTTCTGTGCTGTTCATGCCATCTTGTGGCAAACCCACTTAATAGCACTGGGCATAAGCATAAATGTTAAGAGACAGTTAGTAAAAGTGTAGTTATATGCAGTGTTAGCTAAGGAGGTACTAAAAATATGTATAAGTTGCATTCTCAAACTGCAGAGTTTAGTTTACCTGCCTGTACTATCTTTGGTTCATCTTAATGTCAGCACACATCTCATGGAGGCAGACAAACACGTAAATCTAACCTGCTAAATCCTGGTGGAATTTGAAGCTTTATATAAACTGGCAAACTGTCAGTGGGACCTTACCTAATGATTTCTGCAGCTTTTGAAGCTGGTTCACTTGATTCTCACTCAATTCAGCTTTTTTACAAACTACATCAGGTTTTGCTCACAAGAGTCAATCTCATTCTAACCTTTCATTTTGCAGGCTTTATAGTCCTTACTTTCTCACAGTCTGTAGGAATTATTTGGCTCTATGTTTTGTATTGTAATATGAACTAAAAGGAAAAAATAAATTGTTTTACATGGAAATCTCTGCATTATTTTTCCGGCAAATATTTTCTGATCAAATATAATACGTACTCTCTGAAAATCAGCTGTTAGAGCAAACATAGAAAGGATCATATTTTCCTGGCTTGGCAATTGCATTCTTTTTGACCATAGTCAGCATATAGTTCAAAGATTTGAAAATGCTAAGAGAAAAAATATCATTCTTTTTCAAGGTTAATCAGATACTTATCCCTTCAGTAGTTGACTTCATGAGATACTGCTACATGTAAAGTATATCGATTATTTTAAAAGTAGTTTTCTATATACTTTTAAAATAATCTTATGATTGAGTAACCATCAATTGGAGGATTTAACAGTTGGACACCTCATTCGATTCTTGAAGAATAAGATATTCTGTTTCTGATTTCACCACAAGAAATGAAACTGAAAAAACCCAAAAGTTAAAGGTACACTTGTGACTCAAAATTACTGGATTTTGAAGCAAATTTACAGTGAAAGGTAAAACAATGGAGGAAAAATATATGCTAGGTGATATACCACAGAATTATAATATTTTGGTAGGAGAACATTGTCAGGTAGCTTTTGTAAACAGTTACCCTGGGATGTAAATCCTTAATAGGAATTGCTAAAATTGTTATTACTATTTAAAAATAGTTATTAGACTATGCTTTACAATATATTAATAAAAAATGCCTGAGAAGGTTAAGGAGCCAAAAAGCACAAGATTCTGAGAAGGAGAAGCAAAGCATAGCAGGGATCTTGCAGCCTATTGGTGGAACAATTCAGGAGACACAGGCTTCCCCATCCCCCTCCTTATAATTGTAGGGAAAAGGAAAACCCTGTTTTTAAACTGAATGGCTTTTTTTTCTGCCCCTTGAGGAACAGAGACCTCATGAGATAAAATATGTTTCCTTTTGTAAATAATTACTTTGATGTTAGAGAATTGAAACAGTATTGCAAAATTTGCAGTATGATTATTTTGGAAGGCAGCTGCTGTTCTGAAAACCATGTCTAGTCTATCATCTGCAATCTTGGCTTACAAAAGCTAAATATGGAAGCAACAATTTCTATTTCTGATTGCAGAAACAGGTCGTCTTATTTTTATTATACCTCTAACACTTGACATGCTCCTCCCCTCCAGAACAGGCGTGTGTTTCTGTTAATAAAACAAAATAAAGATGTGTTTTAGTCATCATCCTTGAAATTATGTGTAGTAGAAATGGTGCTGCTCCTGACTGGGATTCCTCTAATTCTTGGTAGATCTGAGCAGTCAATAAGTGAAAGCAAGTGGCAAGAACACTGGTGGAAAGTGAAACAGGAACAGCTCACAGGACCTTGTGTGACCTCATACAGTCAAATGTTGTGTGGCTAGGACTTTAAATAGACTGCACTTAACTTTAAATGATATTACAGAAAAGGAGAAACCTGTTTGTGTATAAGGTTTTAGATCTTTACTTACAGCCAAGTATTGAGGGGGCTGAGATGTGTCCTGGCTATTCGTTGGGGAAGCGGTGCCTAAAGGCCTTAAACAATGTTTATCTGTAAAAGAGGAAGAAAAATCAAGCCTGAGTAATTCAGCAATGCTGTGTTTTAAGGAGAAGTGGGTTTAATGTTCAAAATATGCTTTTCAGGTCAGATCTTGCCATTTTTTGTAGCATTTTAATTTTTTCCTTTTCAGAACTCAACCATTATTTTAGTAGCTGTATTGAGGGCATAAGCATGACCCTGGTAATAGCTTTATGGTTAACTTCCTCACTGTGGTTAAAAAAGAAAAGCCTTCATAAGCTGGTACAGAGTTAAGGAAGAAATTTGACCTAAACTGTGAATAGATTACTGAATTTTTCGTTTGAACCTTTGTTCTTCCCTTGCTGTTGTGGTGGTCTGGTTTGGCAAGGGGTGTGGTGGCTTAGTCTCTAGAGAGCTTTTTAATTTTACTTCAGCTTCTAATAAATGCTGCACCCATGGCCATCTAAAACAAATGCACAGCTTGTACACTAGCATGTGTTTTCGAGTCATTAATTTTATGTCTCAAGGACATTGTTATTTGTCTATGAAAGATGACAAAATTGGATGTTAGCATTGAGTTTTGCCTT
This sequence comes from Falco rusticolus, assembly GCF_015220075.1. Lineage (NCBI taxonomy): Eukaryota > Metazoa > Chordata > Aves > Falconiformes > Falconidae > Falco > Falco rusticolus. Next base: position 74,423,701 of record NC_051187.1, on the reverse strand, counting down.
TCTGAAATAAATGTTCAGAACTTTCTTCAATCTTGTATCCTGCCACATTATAGTTACCGGGCATAACACACAGGCAAAAAGCAGCTTTTTGTTTAATGTTTTTTTTTCTCTGAAATCACACACACAAAATGGTGTCTTTTTGCTATTTCAGGACAGTCTTACATAAACAACCAAAAATTCTGACTGCTAACTGGAAGTCTTTACCAAGATCAAACAAGTCTTTGGAATTTACTTCAGGTTTCCAAATAAAATGCACAAATGAGTCTTTGGAACATAATGTAGAATATCTGGACGTTCAGACTGATTGTGATCTGCTCACACACTGCTAAGTTTAGTCACATTAAAAGCCATCTATTTAGACATCAAACTAACTCGCACAAAAATCAGTAGAAAAATCTGTGCCGCCTCTGTGAACTGGAGCAAGCTTTCATACCTGTATTGATCCTGTATTTTCTGACATTTTTGGTTTCTGGTTTCCTTTCTTCCTTGTTTAGGATTTCCCCCCAGTTTTTAAATGATTTAAAACCTCCATAGAGTGTTTATAATGGCTTAGGGCAATGGATAGCTAGAATGATATTTCACTTCTGTAAATGGGATATTAATTGGCTATGTATGTTTGGGCATTAAATGTGACTTAGAATGGCTTTAGTAAACCAAAACTTGATTAATGCAGCTATCTTGCAAGGTTAAGAATGCCTGAGAAATAAGCTCAAAGCTTGTTACAGCTATTGAAACTGGCAGAGAATGCCTTTAAAAACAGTACTACCTTTCTTGATCTGCAATTATCATCTGGAGGAAAGTTTCATGTGTTCTTTAGTAAGTTTTCCAGCTTAAAGATTTCTAGCCTTAAATAGCACTAGGCTTTTCTGAAACTGTTGTGGATTTGAGCAGTCAGTTTTTTGCACATTCCAGGTGGAATAGGGTCATAGAATTTCTCCCATGAAGGTAATGTTGAAATTACAAAAGCAGCATGTAATTATTAATAATAATGTAATCTAATGGAAATAAGGGTAACTGTTGAATATGAAGGTGCAGACAAAGCTCTTCTCTTGTTCCTGCCTACTATTTTATTTTTTAGTCAAACCATTTCATTTTAAAAAATATCCAGACTGAAAACCCTGTCTGTACTGTTCCTGTTTACCTCTAGGTTTGCTCACTTTCTTTCTGCAGACAGCAAGAGTTACCTGCATATTCGGATTCTTGTTGAGGTTTGGCTGGAAGGATTCTCAAAGCATGGATGGCCTCCAGAGTGGAAGAACTCACAGTCTCATAGTCACCTTCTTCCTCCTCAGATACCTTGGAGGAAGATTGTAAGTCACTCTTGCCCTTCATTGTCAGATCTTTGTTCTGGATAGAAGAGGAGATACACAAATAATACAAATAAATTTTAAGTTCAAGATTAATACTTGATTACCAGAACCAGACATTTGGTGCATAGGAAATTTTCTGATGGAAATCGAAGGGTTGGAAAGTAGTTGAACAGAAGTTTTGGGGATTAAATTTTTTATTTAGATTCATAAAATAGCCATTTGAGAGCCAGTTTAGTTATCTCTGAATTTGGCCTGTCACCACTCTTGAAAATATGATGAGTGTTTACTTTTATGATCATTGCAGACATTTGAAATTGTGCCTTGCATTATAGTATTTTCCATGTGGTGTTTGTATTGTACTGACTGTTTGCATATGTTACTTGCAAGAACATATTAACTAGCTCATCACAAATGTTATGCTTTAAAATAAGAACATGCACTGTTTTTGGGAATTTGTGCTAGCAAATGTGCAGTCCAAGTGAACACAATAACAAGTATGTATTGAATAGCGGAGTCCACAGAAATGTGGTGCTGAGAGTGACTCAGGATGTCTCTGGATGTATCTATACACTTGTGCTAGGCTTGTTCAAGATTATTTTCTGGAGTCTTGCTCAACCCCACATGCTAGAACCTAACTGCTGGCTTCCTTCAGGAGGAGACTTGTACAAATAGTGCAGAGCTGAGATTAGTGCTGAGTGAACTCAACTGGGGGTACCCAGTGTCTTTGTAAGTTGTATTTTGCTACCAGAGACAGTACAGATGCATCCACGCACTTGCATCTTCCCTGATGTTTGTTTTAATCTCTTCTTGAACTCACAAGTAATGGTGAATCAATAGCTTCCAGAGATGTCATCTTCCACTAGTTAACTGTCCTTTCAGTTTGTGCTTTTTGAGTGCTACAAATTAAATCAATTTGTTTTACCCTCCAAGGACACTAAAAAAAATTGATTATGACCCACTTTATTTCAACCTTTATTATGCTTAATGCCTATAATTATATTTCATTTTAACCTTCTCACTAAACAGGTACAATTCTTTAAAGCTTTCCTGAATTGTCAACCAACTTAGAAGATTTTGAACCTTGTATCCCCACTGTTACTTTCCTGTGAACTCTCTCCAGGTTGTACATGTCTGTATTACAACATCAAGCAGACCTTCAGGTGTTCTTGATAGTACATTTCAGGGTGAGGTTTGCCTTTTTATAAAAGTACATAAGAAAACCCACCACACCGTAGACAGACCCCTACATAATACATGCGTTTGAAGGCTCTTCTGCCTCCTAATGCTCTCCAGTTCAGTAGCAGATTGTTGTCAGCTAGGCTGAGGGTGGGTATTTTTTCAATCACTTGTGCAAACACTTCACACGTTTTCATCTAGACCAGGTTTCCAGATTTCTACTTGTGAGACCATCTTCTGTGAAATGTCAAAGACCTAACAAAAATCAAGGCATGTCACATATAATGTTTTATTTCTCCCTGCTACAGTTGTATTTCTTCTGAGAAGGAAATTGCTTTGGGTTGAGGACTTGATGAGACGTTCATGTTCACATTAGCAATTTTTTACATAATCAGACTTATTATTTCCAAAAGATGCTTTCAGACTGACTTTGTTTAATGGTGTCTCTGGCTATGTAATATGAACCCTTTGGTCAAGGATTTGCTTGCTTTCTTGTAAGAAATTTAGGTTACCACTGTTCTTTTCCATTGCTATAGAAACTCAGGACTCCTTGGAAAGTCCACAAAGATAATCAATTAATGTCTCAGAAATTACTTCAAATACTTCCTTAAGTGCTTTATCATAAGTAAATATTCTCCTGGCTGTTCTTTCCCTGTTCCGCTCTGCACTATTACTGCCTTCTACTTGGTATTAATCCCATATTGCATCTGATTGTAATTAACCTTTCTATGAAACCTGAAGCAGCCAAAGTATTGATTGCATCAACCTTCTTTAGTCCTTCTTTACTTGTTCCACTTGCTTATTAGGCAATAGACCTGTGCTTTCTTTTCATCTTTCTCTGGCTTGTAAGGTATTTGCAGTCTTTTCTTACACACCTGAGCTGAAATTTAAACCCAGCTTTCAGATACAAATGGGAAGACATTGAAATGTGTACTGTAGCTTTTCATCTTTTTTTTTCATCATTACATATGAAACCTTGAAGTTTATGACTCATATACTTGTTCAGCTTGACTTCTGTTATTTACACATAATCTTGTGATAAAGGTGTATTTCAGATTCAGACCATAAATGGAGAATTGATTAGCGAGCGAGTCACTTCTCTAACCTCCCACTAAAATAAATTAAAAGTTCTCATATATAATTCAGAATTCTCATGCTTTATTTTGCACTAAAAACCAGTGAGGATTGCATTTTCTGTTACCAGTGTTATAGCCAAGATGATATTAACAGATCTCAGGAAGTGAAAGAAAAGTAAAATTTTAAGAGGAACAGTGTGATACTTACAAAACGGTAGGTATTAGTGAGAACAATTCTTCTGTTTTCTGTATGAAATGAAGAAAAAATGTCAGCAGGTGTCATTCTGTAGAAAATGATGCAATAACATCTTATATAAAGGAATAAAAATCTGCCAACTACACAGTATTTTACAGATACTAAAACAACGGAGATGAAGCAAATCCACCCATGAATTTGTTGACCTGTGCAATGCATGAGGAAGTAGCTGTGTGGAAATGGGATTCACAACCACTAGCAAGTCTAAGCCCTCCCACAGAAAATACCCAGAGAGGGATGTGCTTGAACTCCTCTCTCTCTTCTGAGTTTTGCTGCTTGGTGCAGAACTGTAAGGGCTCACCCTGGAGAGCTTTGGGATCCTGGTCTGGAAACCTCTCTTCTGAATAGAAACATCTTGTTCTTTTAGTGACAGAAGAAAATCTGACCTCCTGCTTTCACGACTGAACTGGAAAATGAGTTGTGCTGATTTATGTTATGTAGTAGTAGCACAGCACTTACCCAGGCAATTGGTATCCTGGTTTCGGCTTAAGAAGCTCCAAATTCTTCTCTCCCAAACTGAGAATGCTCCAGCTATTGGGCTATAAACTACTCTAGGTAGTAGCTGCCTGGCTATGGAAGTTGGCTCATGGTATAGCCCGGACAGCATGAGCTACAGGGCCAAAGAGCTGGGGAATAGGAGAGTGAGTTCACTTGAGAAGTTCTGCCCTTAATCTGATTTACACATTTAATGCAGTGACTGCTTAATGTAAAACCACCGTGGTATGTCCTTGTCCAGTATGTGTCCTTGCTGAAGGAGTGGTGGAAGGACTGCTGAAGCAATCCTTGCTTAGGCTGCCTGCAGCCTCACAGAGCTTGCATCTGTGGCTACATAATAACCTGATTTCAAAAGCAGAGCATGAAGGTGTTTCTATTAAGTTTAACCTATAATATACAATTGCAGCATGCTCTAATGCTTAGGAGGAAGGAAGAACTGTGGACTGAAACTGTTTTATGCCAAGGAGAGAGACTTAAAACTAGACCCACGTCTTGCCGAGGTGTTGTACCCCGTGTTGAAGTGTGTGAAGGATGGGTAGCATCCCAGAGCCCTGCCTTCCAGCTGTGTTTTGAAAAAACCCCAGTCTTTACCTAAACAGCCTCTTTATAGTTGTCACCATTGTTCTTTTAAGGTCTGAATACTGCATGAGCCTGATATGCAGAGTTTTGTATACCCCAGCAGATGGCATTGAGTGTTCATTTATTCAATATACATAGTACTTTTATGTCTGCTCAGAGGGTCATTTGCCAGCGGTGAGGAGGGAGAATTATTCGTGCAAACTAGTTGTCTGATATTCTGTTCAGTTAGGCCAGTGCAAATCAGAAGTGAACCCAGTTAAATCAATGACATTACCAAGGAAAACTGATACAGGTGAGGATAACTAGGTGGTACCAATATAATAATGATACAAGGCAGCCAGTGTCTTAAATTGCAACTTCTGTTAATAAATAAATGGTTGTTCTATCCTCAACAGTAAGAAGTGAATAACAGTGGTAAACACCTAAGCTATTAGCCAGGCATTTCATGGCTTAATGCTAAAAGGGGACCATTTGACACAAGCCTTTGGGGTGATTTATTGCTATCCAACATTCATTTATAGTTTGATGTCCAGGTTGGTTTAGAACATATTCTGTTACACAGGATTCACCAGAATTCAGAGGAACTGCAGCCCTCCCCCTCCTTTTCTTCTAACACCTCCTTTGCACAGTGGGATGAAGGGAGAGACACGGGTGCTGCTCTCCTGCAGGCATTCCTTTTACATAAGGTGAATGCCCAAATATTTGCTCTGTGTTAGCTGAGGAGTGTGAACCAGCTAGAAACCACTCCTCCTGTTATTTAAAGATGACATTTTGGTAGCGAAGATGAATATTTCACTTGTCAGTTCCATGGTACATATCAGGCCTTCAGAATGAGATGTGCTGCGTGCCATCTGGGTGGTGGAAGGCTATTGAAGAGGCTCAGCACTTGGGGGGAGGTTATTTCTGCTGTTTACTATATATATCACCCTGAAACATCCAGTTTATTACAGAATCATAGAACAGTTTGGGTTGGAAGGGACCTTTAAAGGTCATCTAGTCCAATGCCCCTGCAATGAGCAGGGACATCTTCAAATTTCCTGGCTTCTGGTACACTGGCTGTTGTACAGGGATGGAAGAGGACAGGATCTTTGTGCCAGGTAGTTGCAATCAGCTGGACCTTCTGGCATCAATATTTTTTCCCTGCAGGCTAAAGACTTAGAGCTGGCAGGAGTCAGAGTCTCCTCAAGCTATAGGGACCGATCATGTTTTATTCAGTCTGAAATTTTTTGTTGCTTTGCTACATCCTTTATGAAATTAATAAATGGAGTATATAAATTATAACAATAGTCAAGTGTTATATTTCTATGGCATATGCGTGGGTGTGTTTCTGCCACTTGACAGAGAATGTCTGATGTCAAAGGAGAAAAGGGAAGAAATTAATTTCTCTTTAATTTGCAAGAGAATAAAATGGTGTGCATTTTGCAGCAACCTTGCCTGCTTTTCATAGTGACCTAAAAAAAAAGTCTGTTCAAAAGCATGACAGGTTAGCAATTTGTATGTGAAAACCCAATGTCAGAAACATAGCCCTTCTTTAAATGAGAAAGCAGAAGTTAAATCTGTTCTCATTGACTTCTGTGAGTCTGTGAACACACAGTGGTTTTTTAGTCACTGTTTGTGGTGTTTCAGCCAGTGACAAAAAGCAATAGTCTTGTGGGTTGTATTTTAATAAACCTTGTGATCCTGACAGAGTGTCTCCTAATCACTTCAGCAGAAGAAAATAAGGCTGGAAAAGCTTCAAGGAAGAGCCTGTATGGGAGGTTTCAGAGTCACTTTCTCTGTCTGGTCCAAATGTACAGTGTAAAACCTTGCCCTGTTAAGGAGATGGGCATCTTTGCCTGGCCTCTAGAGGGGTTCAGGAAGCTTCTACTTGTCTTAATTGCATAGTTTAATTCCAGGACAAAGCAAAATGCTAGGCAGGCTTTGCTTCAGAGACTGTGAAAAAGGCATGTGAATAAATGCCAGTTATGGTGAGCTTTTGTGATATGGCCAGCTATCCACAGAGAATAAAAGATTTGCAATCAGATGATAGACTGCTGGGTGTTATTTTTCCAGAACGGCTTTTTCTAGCCCTAAATCTAAATCTTCTATATTATATGGATATTGCATGCACTTAAGCAAATTTCACATAACATAATAAACATATGGTATCCCAAATAAATTTGTCTAGTTGTGTCCCTATTTAGATAGATAATTTTTTATGCTTTGCGTTAAATGACTCTTAGCTCAGCTACAGTTGTGAAATATGGTATCATTTTCCACTGTCTAAGTAGAAGTGTTTTACTTTTGAAGTCAATGTGATTGAAACACATGCTTACTACTGACCATAATCTGTCATGGAATCAGATTTAGAAATCCTGTGTCGTTGTCCCATTGTTTTGGAACAGCAAACAGCAAAAAGAGGAGAGTCCTTCATGACTGGTAGCAAAGGTAAAAGGAAGCTTGCCTCAGTTGCTTTCTGGAAGTCATCAGCCAACATAATGTTTTCAGTCCCTAACAAGAAGATGGCTTTTATTGATGGCTTTTTGCAGTGTATAACATCAGGAAGCCAACATTTTTTTGGGAAGTCTGTAAGTAAACACCTTTTTGCTTTCTTCAATAGTGGGTTTACATTTTCCACTTAGTGGATATCAATTTCTTTTCCTTTTTTCTTACAATTCATTTTAACTTTTAGGATCTTACAGTGTTCTGATCTGTCACACTTTGCATGTTACAAACTATCACTGAGTAATAAGTATGGTAAAAAGACATGCTATAGTACTTCCTTTTTCAGTACTGAAAGAATTTTACCTTTTGGTTGTATATCCAGATTCATTGCTGCACATATGTTTGGACAAGATCTAAAGACATAAAAAAAGAAAAAAAAACAATCCACTTAGTTTAATATTAGAAATTGCTATTGTTCTATGAAACTTTTCAAAAAGTGTAGCTTAACAGAAAGAGCAAAAGCTGCAAGAATAATAATTAAATTTGAAAAACAGTTTGGCAGATTTGGAAATTCAACAGTCTTGGGTCAAACCCTACATTTTTGTTCACTTACACCTCCAAGTTTGGTGTAGTTACAGAGAGCTCTACTTTGCAAACATTCATTTGAAACAAATACTGTAACGGCCTTATTGATGCTTTAGCATATTCAGTATATTGTTCAAAGGGATGAATTTGCTTAGGGAAATAGGAGCTAAACCTGTCTTTTAGCATGCAGCTGTGCCACTGCACATGGCTCCCATCCCATTCTGCCAGACAGCAGAATAAGTATAACAATTCCCCATAGTCCTGATGTGATGTTCTTCCATCCTGCTATTACTCTCCCATGTGGAATACATGAGATATATTATGTGGAAGAAACAGATAATAAATGGATCTTGACTGTACTCTGGTGTCCTGGATGATGGGCATCCTGGATGCCATCACCCTCTTTATCCACTGGACCTTAGATCTGTATCATCCTGTCCAGCAACATTTATGGATCGTTGCAGTAGTAGCACTTAGTATTCAGAAACCACAACAAGAAATATTTTGCAATGAAGATGTGGCCAGGGATCGCAGTAGGACTGCATAAATGCACACTTATTTTGTGTGCATTTATCTAAGCATCCACCCTTGGAATAGCCCAGAGTTTGAAATGCCAACACAAATTTTTGAGTTTCAACTGTCCCACTATTAGAATTACAAATTAATTCAGGTTAGCAGCAGCTTTTGAACAAAGAGTGAAGCTGAGTGGTTTCCTATTTACTGAGCAGGCTAGTCATCTGGTCTTTCGCTGTCTGCTGTTTAGAGCATGGACACATCAATAATAAAACTTCTATTGATGTTACTTGTCAGTGCTTTAAAAAGTAATTTATTTATTTACTTATTTTTTGGCAAAGTTGTCTTCCTGCTGTTTGGATCTGCTGGGCGATGTACTATCATTTTCCTGTTAGCTCTGACAGAATTGAACAAAGTTTACAGTTAGTAAGTGGGGAAGAAATGTGAATGTGAGCAGAATTGAGAAAGAAAAAAGTTTTCAGATCTGGGAAACGCATATATGTAAATTATTTCCTTCTTCTCTACCTCAAATATTTCCATTCTCTGAATATTTTGCTGATTTTCTTGTTTCAACTGTTTGGAAAAAAGAACGATGGCTTCTTGCTGAGAAAATATAAAGCTGGAAACTGAATTCCTGCATCCAGTGTTTTGGTTTCTTTGGAGTATGGTACTTATTAAATTTTTATACAGCTCAATAGGAATTAAAACCCAAAGACACCTAACCAAGATCTCTGTTGCTAGTAAAATACTTGCTAAACACCAGTGATGTATGTAGCTATCAAAGCTATAGAGATCAGTTCTCTTGGCCTCTCTACCTCTGGTTGCTCGAGCCCCACTTAGAAACAGATCTTATTTTACTCATGGAAAATAGTACTGATCTGTAAATCCTGGAAACAAACACTGAGATGATTTTAACTTTTACCCTTTGACCACTAGAGACTCCAGTGTTTGCAGCAAGAGTTAGGATTATCTCACCAAATAATTCCTACAAATTTTAAAGATGGTCACGTTCTCTTAATCAACCTAGTCCTGCCCAAATTCCTTTAAATTCATAGATCCTACAATCAAGTTTTAATTTTTCTTTACAAACACAGCCCCAAATATTATTTAAAAAAAAAAAAACAAAACCAAAGATCACTAATAAATAGTTGAATGTCCACAGCGATAATTGATTTTTCTGTCAGTGTGGAAATACTGGAAATAAAGGGCACAAATGCAAAGATGCAAATTTTAGGAGAATGAGAAGGTAGTTACTATAACTATAGAGAATTTTGGTTAAATGGTTAAATATATACTGCTGAATTATCTCTCTGGAGCACCAGGATATAAACAGGTAACTGATTTCTGTCATCTCTTGTCACAGCACTCTCAAAATATCAAGCTGCAACAACATCTTTTACCATTGCATACAACATACTCTTCATGCCAGTCCCTCTGCTGTCTTCTCCTAGTCTCTCCTCATCCAGAGCACACTCGCTCTCTCTTCTCTCTGTTTCTTCCTTGGCTGCTCAACCTCTTAACAGAACCAGCCACAGCTGCACCTTATCCACATCAGCCAACCCACCGCCCCTGAAGCCAGCCCACAGCTCTATATTATCAATGTTAATTAACCTGCCTTCATTCCTCTACAGTCTCTATGGTCTTTATCATTCATGTATAATCTTTTTGTCCTTTAAAAGAACAATTTCATTCTTTTCAAAACTATTTCCCCAACTCCCCCTAAGGCAGTATGTATTACAAATACAAAAGTTTATTGCATATGAATATTATACATACAGTGAATGCATATTTTGTGTGTCTGAATTTACTGCATTCCTTCCTGACCCTTCTGGTGACAAATTTCCCAACATGCACCTGAAAAGTGACCTTCTACAAGTTCTTCCTTGCCTGTAGCAGGGAACTAGTTCAGTCTCTTTAGTCTGGTTCTGGTCTGTGTAAGATGCAGCACTGAGATTGCACACCTCTTTTGCTGGCTGTCTCCATGCGTCCTTCAGAACTACACACGTGTTACTTGTAACTAGTGGCATAAAACACTCAGAAGTACAAGATTTGTCTGAAACTTACCGTGGGTTCAGACTCTGAGGACAGTTGGCACCTTTTGGGTGATTTATGTTAATAAAATCTCCCCCTTGCCCAAAAAGATTACACAAAGCCTTTTTCATCATTTTTGCTTTAAAATACAGCTATGCCGTTTTTTAAATCCCTGTGTCTAATTATAGGGCCAAAGCTTTTTTCCTTCACAGGATTTTCTTCATTCTCTGGTCAATGCTACAGCAACATTGCTCTTCTGCAAAAAGGTGGGTTTTTTTCTATGCAATTTAGGACACTTTCACCTCTTTTAAATTAAGGAGAATGTGGAATTTCATTTATCTTGCTATGCTCTGTAACTTTTTCCATTTATGATATTTATTCCAGACCAACCAGATACAAGACCCTTAATTGTGTCTGTGATAGTGCAGTTTAGTGGCACAGACAGAGCAGTGGTACCCATTCAGCTTAAGATTCAAGTTACATTATGTATGGCCAGAAGATATACTGGGGAGAAAAATCGAGGGTAGGATTCATTTTAAGTGATGATTTACTGATATTTAACTGCAGACAAATTGTAATGGAGCACCTACAGAAATATGGATGACATTTACATTAATGTCAACTGAATTAATCTTGATGGGTTCTGTTGCAATAAATTATTATTAATTTATGATGAATTGGATGTCTGAAAGTTTCTGTTTCAAAAGTCTTGAAATTTCCAAGAGTTATGAAATTATTAGGTAAATTGTAAGACACTCCATTTGAAAGTTTGTTTACTTCACAGCATTTAAGGGGATTATTGCTAGGGTAAATTTTACTTGCCAGGAATAAAAGGTGGCTAAGTCAATAGCTGAAGTACAGATGGTTAAAAACAGAAAAGTAATTTCATCTGATCTTTATTCTCTCTCTTTTCTTCTGTTTCAAGAGTGAAACAACAATAAGGACATAAATAGCTATTATATTAAATAGCTCTCCTCTGACTGCAGTACTTTACATGAACCAGTTAAATATTGCCTGACATTTTGTTTAATCAATTACTACATTCCAAAGGCCCTGCCATACTCATGCGTCACATTACTCTTCATGAGAAACTGTAAGTGGCATCATTTGGCTCAAAATATTCAGAAGCAATTCCTTATTAGTTAAACATTATTGCAGTTATCTGGTTTTGTAGTTACTTATTTTTGTCATTATTTGTGTAGTTATTTGGTTTTGCAGATATGTTTGAGAGCTCCTACCATAGAAGACGTCCTCATTCATGATTCACAATTGTAAAGTTGGTCCCAGTCCAAAGGATGCATGAATGAGAGAAAACAGGTGGATACAACTAACAAACAGGGGGTAGAACAGCAACTGAATGTAAAAAAAAAAGTTTTGCTAGAAGAAAAGGAAGAAAACTGGGAGCATGCAACTCTGTGCTGACTGTAGACATCTGAAGGGGGTCAGTCATTCACTAGTTTGAAAGTCCAGACACCTTTCAGGCCTGTGGAGAGAAAAATCCACCTTTATATCATTACTGCTCTTGAAAGAGGTCAGTATCATATTTTATGGGCTACTTAATACAATGAAAGGATCCTACTTTTTATCATCCTGATTATCCCAATCCATGGCTTAAAGCTATTTTTTGAATAAATGGTTACCAAGGTGATTATTAAGGGATGCTCTCTTTCAGAAACCAGCTTGTTTCCTGAAATGGTGACTAAAGGTATGTGCAGTGCATATGGCAGTGTGACTGGATTCCAGGGGCCTTTGTAATCACAAGGTCATTCTCTTACAGGTGGTTTGCAAGTGCATTGTACTGTTCATTTTGTTTTCTGGTAACGTCTGTCTGTAGATACCATTATAAATAGCAGGGTTTGGGTTGGGGGGAGGCTTAGCCAGATCCGCTGTGGCCCTGATTAAGCAAAACTCAAGTCGGTAGAGCAGAAATAATTTTAAAATAGTTTAAATCTAACAACAGATAACATCATTGTCCAAAAACCCTAAGGGAATGCACAGAAGAGAGTTCAGTTTTGGAAGTGATACAGGCAAGTAAGAGAGATCACAATCTTGGATCGATTGGGCTATATCACTACTGAAGTTCAGCTCAGATTTCCTGGTTGCCTGAACACAGGTGTGCCATGCCATTGTGGGTGCCTGGGTATATCCTGCCTGGCATCCAGGTGCTGCTCAGGAGGGATCTAGGTCTCTTGCAGATCATGGACTGAACTTCTTTGGCTGGTGCCTGTAGAGTTAGACATCTGATAGCAGAGTCCAAAATCTCAAGCTTGCTGAATGGGGAACTGCTGTGAGCTAGAGCAGTTGCCTGAAATCATAGCTCCAGTGACTGCTCAGGCTGCAGGGGATGTGCGTCCCTGTGCTTGTAGTATGCAGCTGGGAGCGTAGAGCAGACTCTTCCCAAGGAAAAGTGAAGGATAGCTATCCATCACCTTTCCTATTGAATAATCTAGTGATCAGAGGAGGTATGTAGCTTAGTATCTCGATGATTGCTGTGTTCTGCTTATATTTGTTCTCCACTGAAGAGAAAACAGAGGTTCAGGAACCCGGCTCCCGTGCCTCAGCTGAGCATGTGCACCTCTTGATCTTCACTCACAGCCTCCTCTGCTGCATGTGATGGAGGAAGGGTGGGTTTTCTGCATGGTGTTTCGCAGTCCTGCAGTTCTTGTTCTGTGGGTGCTTTCCAAAAAGGGGGCGTGGATTCCCCCAAAATGTGAGCCCAAATCTTCCTTTTCCTGAATACCATAACTACATGCAGAAGGGCAGTGGGAGAGTTTCGCTACTCTCCCCATTCCTCCTATGGGGCAGCAATGAGAGGTGACTTTGGGACTGATCCTGCTGGTGGATGGGAGGTCTGCTTGGGGAGTACGCGTTTGAGCAAGCCTGTTCCGGACCTTTAACAGGCTGAGATGGAGCCTCCACACCCCGACTTGCCTGTGGTACCTGCTCAGCTTTTAAGCCCTTTTGAGGTAGTTTTGGACTGGCACAGAGTTGCCTTTCTGTGTATGTGAGATAATTTGCAGGATGCTGTACGGGCTCTGGCTGGGGTAGAGTTAATTTTCTTTAGAGCAGCCCATATGGCATTGTGCTTTGGATCTGTGAGCAGAACAGCGTTGACAATGCACCAGTTCTGGCTGTTGCTGAGCAGTGCTTGCACAGCATCAAGGGTTTCTCTTTTTCCTGTTCTTTCCTCCCAGTGAGCAGGCTAGGGTTGGGTGAGGGGTTGGCAGGGGACACAGCTTGACAGCTGACACCAGCTGACCAAAGGGATATCCCGCACCATATGACATTGCTCAGCAATAAAAACCAAGGGAGTGGTTTTTTGGAGGCAGCTACTGCGCAGTGATTGCCTTCAGACCACTTGTTTGGTTTAAATTTTTTCTTTCTCTTTCCTTTGTTTACTAAACTGCCTTTACCTCAACCCACAATTTTTCTTGTTTTTGCTCTCACATCTTTCCCTGTCCCAAGGGTTGGAGGGAGCGAGTGGCTCCACGAGGCTTTGCTGCTGGCCAGGGCCTGCCCACCATGTGCACACAGGCAGGCAGAGCTGGAGGGAAGGCAAGGCAAGGAAGAGTCATTTGACCTTTCAGCTGTCACAGAGGTTTCAGAATCACAGTTTTGATGGGGGCATATAAACATTGTCCAGGTCTGAGGCAAAGGCCTAACCACTTTTCTGAAATGTTCCAGATACTGCCCTAAAACAGAGCTTTTTTTTTTTTTTTCCTTTTAATTTTTGAAGGTCAGTTTATGACTGAACTGCAGGGGATGTGCATCCCTGTACTTGTAGTATGCAGCTGGGAGCGTAGGGCAGACTCTTCCCAAGGAAAAGTGAAGGATAGCTATCCATCATCTTTTCTATCGAGTAATCTAGTGATCAGAGGTCAGTTCAGTACTTAACTAAAGTCTAACTGACTAAAATCAGTTTAGTACTTGGTGTCATGACATTACAAGAAACCTCTATAAAACAGATGCTCAAATGATTAACATATTCAAACTACTAGAGCTGTGGTCCTTCAAGTGCATCATGTAGAAGGGGACTTGCTCTTGTTTTTTTTTACCTAAAGTAAATGTTAGGAACATAATAATAAATATTAAAGGCTATATTCTCTTAGCATAAATAAGAAAACTTGAAAAAACTGTTTAAAATTATGGCTGGCACAATTAATTTGAATTATTTTCTTCAAAAAAGAATGTTCTAGGTTTCCCTGGCAACCTTTAAAACGATATGTATAAACACACCAACCATTCTACATAGTATCAGTTCAAATAACCCCACAGAAACACAAATACAATGAATGTTAACTAATTATTGTACTGGTTAAATGCAGGTTTTAGAAATGTCAAATAGAGACATTTTCTTAGTGCTAAACTGCATTAACAAGCTGCAAAATGCCAGCTTTTTGCAAGTCCACATACAAATTATTAGAAGATATTAAAATTAGCTTTTTCAGGAAAACAGGCCCCCTGGCAAATGTGTTATGAATTCCACTTCTCTAGTACTGGTTAATACAGGTATCCAGGCTGACAATTAGGATATACAGAATGCACTGTTATTTGTATTACAGCCTTATCTCCTTAGGAATTGCTGTAATGAATCCAAGCCAGGTGACTTGGCACTGGATGGGACAGATTAAGAGGAGATAAAATGATAAACCATTGTAGTTGAAGAAAAGGATGGCCCTACATGAAGGCATCTTTCAAGTCAAATGTGATCTTGCAGGAGAAAAAAAAAATTTTACTCAACCTGAACAGCAAATACTCACAGAAACCAGCCCTTTTAAGCCATTACTGTTGCAAAACTGAGATTTAGTTTTTGTTGTTGCGTGTGACGCTATGCTGTACAGAGAAATGCCTGGAAAAGATTTGGTGTTTGGCATGGTTTTCTTCCCATAACTCTTGTATGGAATCAGAGAAAACATATTCACACAGCAAGAGAGTGGTTTGGGACACTTCAAGCCAAATGCTGCAATATAACCTGAACCACATTGCAAAGATTCCTCGGGGAGGTGCGGCATAAAAATTTTGCCCCTGAATCAAATAGCATGAACCTTGAGCCTGCCTAGTCCTTGCGTTACCTTTCTTGTATATCCCCTTAATGGGATACATTGCACAAGACAGTACAACGCAGCTTCATTAATAATATGTACTTATATAAGTGTAGCATCTGCCACCTCAGTCCACACACTTGAGACCAGCATGCATTTAGTCATGTTTGTGTACTTTGAACTACTAATAAATTGTCAGGCAGTGACTCGCTGGCTGAAGAGATACTATCACGAGAGACAGAGTCTGTGAGTACCTGAAAGGTAACCACAGGCATTTGACTTTTAGAAGAATGCTAGTGGGAGGCTTTGGTACCCATGGTTACTGTTTGTATTACTGGGCATGTTTATGCCAAGAACTTTCTTGTCTACAACAGCAGCTCTGCCATGGCACAGTATAGAGGGGGAAGATCAGGCAAACAGTGGGTTGAAATAGAAATGCTTATTAAGTGCAAATAAAAATGGTCTCTCCATAAGTTTTGCTAAACTCACCTGAAATCGTATATTTTATGAGAAGATGAGAAAAACCAGGAATGAACCAAGTCTGTCACGTGGATAGGCTTTTTACATTTTTCAGTCCAAGCAGCTAAATACTAAAGTGAGTGGGCATGACTGAGGGAAGTCTTTAATGCATGTAAAATGGTTTATAGTAACATAATAATAAAAAAAAGATGCTCTTGA
This sequence comes from Falco rusticolus, assembly GCF_015220075.1. Classification (NCBI taxonomy): domain Eukaryota; kingdom Metazoa; phylum Chordata; class Aves; order Falconiformes; family Falconidae; genus Falco; species Falco rusticolus. Next base: position 74,407,536 of record NC_051187.1, on the reverse strand, counting down.
AGCACTGTGGTTTGTAAGCGTAGAAATGGGAGTCATTCAATTACAACACCTCATCTGAATTTGGTCCTGGGATGAGAGTAACACTTTGTAGAGGTTTAGGGCTGCATCACCGTGACAATTTTAATTTTTACATTTCTTAGCTTCTGTGCAAGCCCTTGGGTTTTTTTACATCTAAAATGGTAGAGAGTTTCTACTGGAATAAAAAGCAAAGATGCGAATGCAAAATGAATGTGGTTTACTTTTTCATGAAAACCCTGGTAACACAGACACTCTCAGAGGACATGCAAAATTTGAAAACGTTCCATCTAAAGATAATTCTGCCTGCAATATCTGTCTTTCAGAATGTTCATATATACATATTTTAAGTTATTCTCTCCTCTGCCTCTCTCTTAAAAGCAGTACAGTTTTCAGACTTGTTCTGTGTTGTTACCTACCAAGTGATTTTTACTGGCAATTTAATTCTATACATCAGGATACGTTGCTTATCTCTGCCCTTGCATCTTGTAATGAAGAGCGCAAATCCTTATTCACCTGGGGAAGTCAGTGAGGAAAAAAAATTAAGTTCTTGATTCTCTGACTAGTGCTTGAAATCTTGGGGTTGCCATCTGTCAGACCTTTTGGGGACTGCTTGGTGTGAAAAAGGAAGCTAAAGACTTCTAGCTTTCCGCTTGCCTACCAAATGCCTAGGTATCCCAGTCTCAATGGCCAGAGGAGCTGAAGGTTTATTATCTACCTTCTCCTCCACAGATGAGCAATATCCTGGGAGCAGACAAGAAGCCAGGCAGATGGTATCTTGTCTCGGAGGATGTGGTGCTGGCTACAGCTACTTGCCAGAGAATCTGGGAAGGTGCTGTGTGACCCAGCACTGCCCAGGGTGTTGTCATTATGCATATAGGTCTTCCTAGCATATACCAGAGTCTGGCAATCTTCCCCATATCCCTAGGCAAGCCTGCTGTTTCAGCAGACATTTAACTCAGACTTAAGTGCCTGAATCAAAATTCCCTCCTTATTCCTGTTATGCTGATGGTTTGCTGCTTCTCTACAACAGCAAATCATAAAACAACTTGAGCAGACCTATTGCACATGACAGGCAAGTAACAAGACAGAACTCGAAGAAAATGCCATTTCTGTCCTTCCTTGCTATTTGCTGTCAGGAAGGAGCTAACAGGTAAGCAGCTTTTAATTGAATTTCACTCAGTCTAGTCAAGGTGGAGTAATCTGCATATAAATATAATAATGTAAGTGCTAGATCCCTCCCTCACTGACATAGAGTCTAACCTGAAATATAGCTCTTAGTATCCAGGGAGAATAAAATTACCCTGCCCAAGGTAGCTGAGAAATTATGCACCTAGAGAACAGTGTACACTGAAGCACTCCAGTTTACAGCTGCTGCAGTGTAAACCTATATCCTTATCCGTGAACCCAACAGCATTACCCTGTAGTTACAGGTTGCCAATGAAATCCAGTTTATAGATGGATGAAAATGATTGCTCCAAGTATTCTCACAGGAGTGATTTCCATGCTGTATTAGAGGTAAGTACAGTAGCCATTCTTCCAAGTAAAAATGAAAGCAAGCAAGTACCTTCATATTTGTGTGCATAGTGTTTGAGGTTTTGAATCATCAGCAAATAACAAACAAAAATAATTATTGTGATGAGTTATTTTTTTTTAATTACCTATTTGTGTTTTGTTAGAAAACCATCTCAACATTTCCCAAACACAAAGTTCTTCATGGAGGATAGCAAGTAGTAAACCAGTGGTGTCTGCAGGGATCTGACTAGAAAACAGTATCTATTAATTACCTGAAAATTTCACAGAATATTTTGGTGTTTTGATTTAGCAATCTGTAGAACTCACACTGAAAAATCTAATGTAAGAAATGCTACAATATGGGAGAAAGAGAAGGGGCTTTGCTGAGTAGGTTACATTTGCTTATTTAAACATTTCTATCACTCCGATTGGGGTCCTGAAGTATAAATTACATGTTTGAATTAACCTGCTGTTGACTCAGTGTAGGTATTCATGTTTGAAAAGACTGGCTTTTCTCTGGCTGTAGCTAAGTGCCCCTAAGAATTAAAAAAACCCTCCACTTAAGAGATATTTTTTTTCCCTCTTTTTCTCTCTCCCTTTCACTTACCCAACCTGATGCAAAAACTCATGTTCTTGACAGTCCTAGATTGCCATCTGGTCTGAGACTGACTAATCCCAGATTAACCCTTTTCTTGCTTTTGACCACTCTTCTACAGTTGTACCCAGCTCTGGAGGGTATAAGCTCTACAGAAGTCATGGCTGGCTATTAGCTCAGCACTGCCAGCTACCCAATCCTAGGGCTTCCTGGGATTTCAGTTCACACTGCCTGACAGCTACAGACATGTACATAGGTGAAATGCTGGTGGATGTCTACATGAAAAGCTTACTAAGGGAGAGGAACTGGGGCAGAGTAGACCTGGCTGTTGATGCCTTTGTGAATAAGTGCCTGATTCTGGTAGCTGGCAAAGATGAAAATCAGACACATTTCACAAGCAGCACAATGTTCCTTTTAGAAAAGATTTCTTAAATCACCATTTTCAAGTGAGCCTCATATTTAATCCTTGTCCTAGTTCTCTTCTTGAAGGCTGTTAAACAGAAGCCAAGTCCAGTTACCACAAGTAAACAAACTATTCTGTGAATAACTGGGCACTCTGGATTTTCATAATGCATTAGCACAAACTTGTTAGGTCAACTTTGTGTTGCATGGGGATTTGAAGGTGATAAAACGTCAACAATCCCCAAGTTTTCCATCCTTGGTGCATGAAGTGGTCTTGGAATCAGACCAGGTATGGGGCTTGGCTCCACACTGGGGTAGTTAATGTCTTCCAGTTATGCTCAATTGTTTATTTTATTTCTGTGTTTATTTCTGGCATGTAACAACTTTAGTTGTTGTCATTTACTTAGAGGAGCAGAGACTAAACATAGTGTTTTCATATCTGGGAAGAGGACAGCGGTTAGGCTACTTGCTAAAAATCAATAGTGCTAACAATGGCATAACCTTTCAAAACACCTTCTTAACCTCTACTATTTCTGCAGTTAATGGCAGAATCATTGATATTACATAATTTCATCAGCAAGCTCATTCATAATCTAATGAATGACCTAGAGTCAAATAAGCTTATGGGAAAATTCCCATTGATTTCAAAAAGGTCTTGATCAGATTCCTACAATGCCTTTCTTTGCAATACAGGTCTGTCAAAAACCAGGATTGTAAATATACTGCTTTTCCAACTTTTCCATTTTCAATAGTGGTACCATTACTGCTTGCCTTTATTCTTGCATACTGCAGAATATTGTTGTATGCACATGCTATTGCATAGATATACATACATTCTGGCTAAATGAAGGAATATAGCAAAAGGAACTGGAGATTCACCATACAGCCATAACGTGACACTTAAAACAATGCTATCCAAAGTGTCTAATGTTCAGATACTGTGCCTACTGAAACCAAACTGACCTCCATGCCCAAATTAAACAAAACAAGTTTAAAGGTCAAGGAATCATATCTGCAAATAAAAACTTATGCTGGGAAAGGCAGTCAAATGAGAAATGGTAGGCTCCACTGCAGGGAAAAGGATACTTCAGCAGTATCTTTAGTGAAAGCTGAAAAGAGTTATGCTAGGTTTTAAAGTAAAGCTTAATCCATTTACCATAAATTAAAGTTTCATTCAATAACATATATACATCCAAAATGACCATTTTTGGTATTCATACCTCCGTTAGAATATGGAACAGAACCTAGAGAAAGAGGTCCAGGAGAATCAAAAGGAAAGCAACATTTATCCTAGTCTGTCTTGGCCATCACTGCAAAATTGTTCTACAAACTCCGTACCTTGCTCAGTATGCACAACACACTTTTTCAAAGGAATTACTTTCTGTTAATAAAAACATCTATTCTCAGGTTGTTTGATTTTGCATTTGTATTCATGTGCATCAATATTTTTTTTTTCCTTCTTGCTGTCAAGGTGTCAGTGATAGCCACAGAGATATTCTTTTTTTGACAGCAATAGAAATTTGATGTTGGAGACAGAGGGCTGCAGAAGTCTTATACTTTTTTTCTGTGGATGTCACCAGTAGCAGCATCGGGATGCTACTGAAAGGAGAAGGAATGATTTGGCAGCTTAAAGGCTGTCAAATGTGAGCATGTGCTGGAAGAAGGAGAGATTATTTTATTAACATGAATTAACATACTGAACCCCAGTTTATAATAATGCATTTTTGCACTATTAATCCTGTAACAGTCCTGTAATACAGTTGTCCTGTTTCTATAATATCTATTACAGTAAAAAATGAACAAATTGGATTTTCATGATGCCCCCATAGGAAAGCTAGATTAGTCTGAGGAGCTACTCCTTCCTTCCCTACTGGACAGTACATTATTTGCTTTAAACCATGTTTTTTAAAAATGGAAGGCTTTGCATAATTTGATCAATTTTTCTTGTTGTGACAGAAGACTCAAAGGTTCTTCACTGGCTATATAGGGCTCTCATACTTTCAGTTAACCCACTGCCACAGTATTAGTGCAGGCTTTGCTGCTTGCCCTTGCTGACTTTCAAAATGTTACCAGTAAAATTACTTTCAAGGATAAGGTTAGTAGCTGTGCCCAGGCAGCTTTACTATGATGGTGTGCCCAAAGTGGTGGACCTAAGAAAAGTCCTGCAAAAGACTGGCCAATTTTCCATCTAGGTCAACAGATCACTAGAACTGTTAAAACTCAGATGCTTTCGTTTCAGATTCAAACATACTATTAGTAAGACCTAAAATTCAACAATTTCAATTACAACCAAAACCTCTTCAGAAGAGGGATCCACATTCAGTATTTGTCCATGGTAAATTAACAACTGACATACACACAAAATCGTTTGTTTTTCTGAAGGAATAAATTTAGCCAAGACTGTCATCCATGTTTTCAGTTATCTGCAAGTTATTCCTGTTCACACTCAGAAAAAAACCCACCAAAAACCATTTTCAGGATTTTTTTGCCATTGCTATGGTTTAACCCAGCAGGCAGTTAAACAGCACACAGCAGCTTGCTCACTCCACACCCTGCAGTGGGATGTGGGAAAGAATCAGAATAAAGGTAAAACTTGTGGGTTGACATAAAGACATTTATGTATAATAGGACAGAACAGGAAGGAAAAATAAATTATAAAGGATATACAAAACAAGTGACGTACAATGCAATTGCTCACCACCTGCTGACATCCAGCCAGTCCCTGAGCAGCTGGCTGCCACCCCCTGGCCAACTCCTGCCAGTTTTATTGTTCAGCATGACATCCCATGGTATGGGGTATCCCTTTGGTCAGTTTGGGTCAGCTGCCCTGACTGTGTCCCCTCCCAGCTTCTTGTACACCCCAAGCCCTCTTGCTGGCAGGGCAGCATAAGAAGCTAAGTCCTTGACTTGTTGCTAAGCAGTGTTTACACTAAAACATTATTATTATACTCATCCTAAATTCAAAACACAGTACCATGCCAGTTACCCAGAAGAAAGTTAACTCTATCCCAGCCAAAAACAGGACAGGTGTCTCAGTAAGCTCAACCAATACCTGGATTTTCATTCCAAGTTGGCAAAAAAATGTGTCAGCCCCATAAAGAGTCACTGCAAAACAATCTATTCTTATCCTGAAACCAAACACAACTCATTCACTCAGCCAGCCACAGCTCTTATCCTAGTCTTGACCGATCCAGCAGTAAACCGTGCCTTTTACTATACCACTTACCTATCCCATGAGTGGAACTTAGCCTTAACTACACTTGAGTGAAAGCTTCCATAGACCTAACCATGCTACTGCTGTCAGACCCATATCCTAATTCTGTGAAGTTTGTCTGACACAGTTTAAAGCTGTCTCCCCAGTCTAGGTCTTGAGCCTCAGTCCCAATTCTCAACCTTAAAGGTAGCTCAGGGACTCCTGTTAACTTACCCGTCATCACCTACGGTAGGGCCTTGAGGGCACTAATAGGCTTTAATGGCACTAATAGGCCTCACCTGTGGCCTCTCCCCATCCTGCCCATGGCCCAGGAGCCCCATTTCAGCTCAGCTGGGGACCGTCAGACCCTACCCAATGAACAATATCATAGAAGTTTTAGACCCCAGCTCAGCCATAGCCATGGTTATGTCTGGCCGTGGACCCTGTTGATTCAGACCTCAACACACAAAAGAACTTCCCAGCTTGACTTTGAACCTGTCCAGCAATGACTGGGCTGTGTCTGAACCTGATTACCCTAATCAGGCATGATCATAATCCTGACCAGCTAACTAAATGACTTCCCAGCTTTGTCTTGGCCTTGCCTCACTGCCATGAACTTGTCTGATCTGGACCCTTGGCTGAACCTGGCTACCATCGCTGTGTGTGCCCTGCTTGTCCCGTTGGGGTGGTGTGATGGATCCCCTGCCCCAATGGTTCTATCATCCCCCTTAGCTCCTAGCTTTGCACCCCTTGGGGCAATTCTTGTCCTAACTCCTCTAGTCCAGTCAAATCCACAGGCATGTTAAATTCAGGTCATGCTCATCTAATTCCCTCATCTTTGCCCCAGATGTTACTGTACCTCAACAAACTATATCCATCTGTCACCTTCAATAATATGCTTTTGCTGGCCCTGTGGGTCTTACTGGCATTTAGCAACATGACCATCTTTTCAGTTCTTACTCTCTGAGAACTTTACACTAACTAGTTCTAGTACTAATTTTAATATAGCCTCAAACAAACATCAGCTCTTTTTCAGTAACAGCAGCAGCAGCCTTCATCTAACCCCAAATGCCTTGCAGAGTCCCATAATAAGCTCTGGCTGCTTTAGTCTCAAACCCCAGTCCTAGATCTGATTGTGTCCCAAATTTAAACAATGCTCCACAATCCCATCTCCACCCCCAACCCATCAGCAACAGGATTCACACTTCTACTGACTGTTTTCATCTCATCACCCAGTTCTTTCCACGCAGCTACAGTGGCTTGACAGAGACTTGTGGATACTTGGCTCTATTTGAGACATTTGTCCAGAGGAACTGCAAAGGAAAACGGTGAGGTCCACCTTGCCCAGTTTATTGGATTCCTTGGAGTGATTAGGTCCCTGTTGTGACTAATTCCATGTTTTTAATAATTTGTCCTGAAATAGCTTCAATTTCTAAAAATGGAACTAGAGTTATATTGCATGAAATAAGGAAAGCAGAATAAAAAAAAACAAAACAGGAAATTCCAATTCTGTGCTAAAAGCATAAGGATTGATACTTGCTAAAGCTTTGCTCTCCCAGCCAGGGTTCCTGTTTTACTTTCCCAGGGGCCAGAGATGGTATAAGCACCTTAAAAATAAAAACTTTTAAGTGCTTCCATGTGAATTGAAAGGTGAAATTTTAAGCATACAATTTTTGAAATATGTTTAGTATGCAAGGGAAAGCAGATGAGAGGGAAATCATGAGTGTGTTCAGTTCAAAACCACAGGAGCATGAGATGCTCTACCAGTTGCTGGAACATTGACCTTAATAAAGCTACAACAACTCTCATAAGCTGGGCTCTGTACCACAGAGCAGGGAGAGCCAAAATGGCTTCGAACTGTGTTTTCCACTCCTCCCTAATGCAGGCTATAGTTGTGTTAGATGTACATAAAATGCTCAGAATGAAGATTTACAATGGAAAAGAATATTGCATTGGGAAAAAATGGGTAACAAGCATGTCTTTGCTGTGACAAAATAAAACAAAACTAATGTTTAGTACCAATGTATTACATTTTTTGCTGGCTCTCCCAATCATGTACCATCTAGAAGAGCATTTTCCAACATCTCATAGCGATGCCTTACTTTAAAAATTTCAACATTAACTGGAAAATCCAACATATTTTAATAATAATAGATGGCTATGAAGTGAATACAGAGCTGTATTTCACTCCTGGGGCTTTGTGGCTATTCAGAAGCCACTTGAGTTACACGCTTATGGTTAATAACATCAGCAGAGCCACTCCAGTTAATTACAGCATTATATTTACTCCATAGCTCTCTATTATGCTTTAAGTTGCAGTAAGTTAAGGGTAAGCATAAAATCCCTCCAAAGACATTGTACTGCCCTTGTTAAAATGACTGAAAAAGCTTCATAGCTGTAGACAAAATGTAAACCCCAGCATGGAACAAGAGAGGCTCTTTAATGTCTCTTGCACAGAGCAGCTTAATTCACAGTAATTCCAGACTGGCCAGATAGCAAACATTGTATTGCTTCTCATCCAGGCTGGTGAAATGGAGTATTGCTTCAAGCCCAGAGGAGGAAGGAAGGAAATGGGAGGTGTAATAAGTACATACAAAGGACTCTCAGGAAACATCGAGCTGTCTCAAGTTTGATTTAGTTTTTCATCCTGATTTCACCCCATTCTCTACATTTTTGTCCTTTTTCAGTTTTATTTCTGAAGGAGAGGAAACATATAAATAAAACCAAATAAATTATAATGCTTTGTTCGTCAAATAACTAAGACAAAGTAAAGTTACTTCACTAAGAAAATCTTAAGAGGTTTTTTAAGACTTTTTCTGTCAGTAAGGCTGTAAATTTTTCACTTAGCTTTTTCATTAAAAATAAAAGGGCAAACTCTTAAATGTAGAGTTTCATTTCAGAGGAAATAAACCCCATGCCTAAAACGTGGAACTGACAGCCCCCAAGAAGCCTGTTCTTAAGATACTTTTCGATTCCTCCTACTGGCTCAATACCCCCTGTAGACAATGGACCAGCAGGTAGTTTTCCTTTTGTGTCTCTTGCCCACATCTAGATCCTCTCTTTAGACTCCAAACTCAGGAGAGAAAGAATGGCAGAACTGCATATCTGTGGATCAGGGATAAGATAGGTGGGTTTGTGGATTAATCTAGGGCATACTATTTAAAAATATATCATAGAGATCTTTTTTTAAGAAAAAACCAATATTGTAAAATCTATGCTTTTTCCCAGCATGAACCGAGCTTCCCCTGGATGCAGTGTCTCTGTTGTTAGGAGCTTGTTCTCATCCACCTTGCCACCTTTAAAGAGTAGCAAAAGCTTCAGTCTTGCTCTAAGTTCTCCCTTCAAATGCCAAGCTGTGTGCTTAAAGTGTTTTGCTTATTTCTGAACATCATCTGGGGAATAATGCTGTCTCTCCATATAGTAGCACTGGCCTTTTTTGCAATGAACACTGTACTTGGCTAGGTTGTGAAGTCATTCCTCAGTATATTGTATAAATATCTCAGAGGCCTTGATTGATCACAGGAACAGTTCTACCTGACATGCTAATAAAGGCAAATGCTACTTTCAGCACCTTACAAAACTACAGGAGGTATATTTGTAGTCCTTTGGAAAGGAAAGCCTCTGACAAATGTAAATAATTCACAAGTGCTAAAACATCTACTTCATCTAAATAATACTTTAGAGTGTAGCTATACTTAAAATTGCATATTAGTGTTACTGATGACTTCTAATTTATTAAAATGTGTACATTCATAAAACCAGTGCTGGAAAACTTTGAATCATAAAACCTAGTGGGTGTTGAAGCTAGCATCTTATTTCTAGCTCTAGTTTGAGCTGTGGCTCTATGCCTTTGAAGCCCTCACAGCTGGGGTTGAAGCTCCTCTCTGCAGACAAAGAAACGCACTGTCTTAAAACACTGGTTTTAAATTTGCTATAGCTTAGTTGGAACTTGACTTAAAGACTTGCTTCTCAACATAGAGACGCATCTCTGTATCTGCTTCAGAGGTGATACTACAGCATCTGCAGTCTCAGGTGTGGTTAGGAACCCACTCTCATAGCAAAGGTAAGCCATTGGCCTTAAAACAGGTTAAAATTCAGTTTATAGCTATGTTACGGCTAGATGCAAAAATGTGAACCTTTTTCCTATGCAAAATGTCATTTAATCAACTGCAATATTTCTAATGTACCTGTCACGCTCCTATTTGACTGACTTTGCCTGCAGCTCAGCATGAATTTTTCCAGAACAAACAGAAAGTAAGCTCTCCAGGTTCAGGCTTCTTGGTTTAAAACAGCAGGACTTTCCCTGCTGAGCTGCCCCTACCTGCGAGCACTTCAAAAGAGCAGTCGCAGCAGGGGACATAGCTGAAACCGAAAGTGGTAGTTTTGTCTAGCACAGGAGGTTTCACAAGTCTTCATCCTCGAGGGCAACTTGTTCATTTAAAAAATACTTTTTTTAAAGAGGTACATTGCACGGCTGTTATAAGACCTTGAAGAGGATAATAGTAGTACTTAATAGTTCTTTCCCTCTGGTCAGCTTTGTAAGAAAATGAAATAAACAGAAAAGAAGATGAGTGCACTGTTCCACAAACTCTGTGTTAACCCGATTTCTATACTGCACTTGCTGGGTGACAGTATGTCAAAGGGTGAACCACAAAGGTTGTTTCTTTGATGTTATTTTATGATGTACAAAGACAGTACCATATCAGACATTATTCTCCTCCATGGTCTTAGTTAAAATTATCAGGAATACTGGGTTATGCCTTTGCTTTTTGGGCTAGCGGACTGACTGTGGCAAGGTTCTGAGAGATTTAGGGAATGCCTTTGTTTAAGGATGAAAGAAACTGTTGACTTTAACACATTTTAAGCTCATGGATTTGCAGGTGTTTATTTCACATTGATTTCTAAGTTAGAATAAATGGCATTGTTTTCCTTATGATAAGAGAGAAAAGCATGTGCATCTCATGTGTTTTATATAGTTTTACTGACTATAACTCTGATAAAACAAGTGCTAAGTGTCTTTATACACATGGGGTTTTTCCACAAATATACTGGTCAGGTCCACAGACATGCGCTTTAGTGCCAGCAGATCTAGGGACTGCAGTAGTTCATTCAGTGATTACTGAATTTCTGTATGTACAGAATGCTGTGCGTCATGTTCCAAATTCATACATTATCATAATTTTTGAATTTTTGCTTTTTTAAACACCTTCAGAATGATAGACTCACATTGGATGATTCCTGCCACTAATCAGTCAGTCTCAAAAAGGTAGTTAAGCTAGGATGGAGAGCTGATTAGCTATGTACTTGACATTTTTAAAAGCTATAGCGAAGTATATATCTGATAAACCTGGGAAGACCTCAGGAACTATTCTTAATTTTTTAAATCAAATTTACCCTTTCTTGCTCCTAGGTCCAGTGCTTCATGAAAGTCTAACCCCCTTAAAACATGCATTGTGTGTTTTGTGATAGCTCAGAAAATAGATATTTATGATGTCTTCTCATTAAGCTAAGCTTGAGCACTGATAATTGAAGAAGTCTCCCTTTCCCCATCTGAATAAGAACAAATCCTGGAAGTGGAACACAGGTATCATTCTTCAGACAGGATGACCTGATACTAACTATTATACATACAACTTTTCTTTTACTGTAAAGTTGACCAGAGTTACCTGCCAGAACATGAATTTGTGCTAGGTTATTATGTTAGTGCTCCTACACACCCACAAATTCAACCCCATACCCCATGCGTAAAACCTAACTGCATATCTTTAATTTAGTTACTAGAGGTATTCCAGCCAAGGTGAATCTACTAAAGCTAGTTTTAAACTAAGAGCTGCAAGCCTTGCCTGCACATGGGGGTAAATACTCCGGTAGTTCGTTTTATTGAGCAGTGAGCTGCTATCAGTATGTTACTATCAGCAGTGAGCTAACTAGTTTAAGCTAAGTTAGCTATTTCTTTACAAGATCTAATAGCCACAGGATGTTTCTGCAGTAACTCTTTTCTGGTGGCTGGAGTACCTAAAAATAACCACAACAGAAAATGAAGTAGACACTGAAATTTTCTATGGAGAGAAAATACTTTTTCATAGATGCTTATGATTTCTACTGAGGTGGTAAGCAGAAGCTGCAGGCCCCCTGCTCTTTGTGCAAACATTGGGAGGTGATTCTGACTGATGGATCTAAGCTTGAACAAAGGAGTGCCATGGCTTAATAAAAAATCCACACACACACCCCCCATCTGCTGCCCCTTTCAAACCATAACCTCTTGCTGCTGCTGAAAATGTCTTCTGAAATATGGCTTCTGTTGCAGCCTCTGTGACATACAAAACTAGAGCCTGTAACTAAGAAAATGCATGGCCTTTCTTATGTTCCCTGTGAATTTCAGTTCTACCCTGCCAACAGATGAAAAAAGTAAAATGTGGTTGTGTCCCTGGGAGAAAACTACTGATTAGCAAAACTCAAAACCTGAAGCAAAATTAGACACTCAACTATTACTGCCCTCTGAACTGCACAGCTCCTACACTAGTCACAGGGTGGATTCCGCCATCCACACATACCCACCCAGCCCAACTCTGGGAATAGCAGGGGTTAAAGTATGTATGGGGTGTGATGACATCCCTTCTAATATGCTGTTAAAAGAGTGGGAAAACAATAGGAAAAAAGAGCTGCAGCATAATAGGATTTGCATATGTGTGTATGATTCATCCTCATAGAGGAGCTGTATCTGGATTAGATAAGCAGACAGTGAAGAAGACTGAAAGCAGGCTGAATAGCCAGGCCAAGAGGGTTGTGATCAGTGGCACAAACTCCAGCTGGAGGCCATTCATTAGTGGTATACCCCAGGGGCTGATATTGGGGCCAATACTGTTTAATATCTTCATTAATGATCCACACAATGTAGTAGAGTACAGCCTCAGCAAATTCTCAGAAGGTACAGGCCTGGGAGGAGTGGCTGATTACAGCAGCTGGGTGTGCTGCCATTCAGAGTGACTTCAATAGGTTGGAGAAATGGGCAGAGAGGAACCTGACGAAGCTCAAGAAAGGGAAATGCAGAGTCTTGCACCTGGGGAGGAACAACTCCATGCACCAGTCTGTTCTGGAGCTGGAAAGCAGCTTGACAGAGAAAGGCTTGGGTGCCCTGGTGGACATCAAGTTGAACATGAGCCAGCAGTATGCCCTCGCAACAAAGGCCAACTGCATCCTGAGCTGCTTTAGGAGGAGTGTTGCCAGAAAGATTAAGGAAGGTGACTCCTCACCACAGGTGAGGCCACACCTTGAGTAGGGAACTTCAGACTTACTAGTAAAAGACAGACATGGACTTGTTGGAGTGAATTCAGTAAAGGGGCATGAAAATGATGAAGGGACTGAAGCATCTTTTATACAGGACAGCCTGAGAGATTTGGGACTGCTCAGTCCAGAAAACACAAGGCTTGGGGGTGTGTCTTGTACATGTTTATGCATACCTGATGGGAGAGAGTAAAGAGGAAGCCAGGCTCTTCTCAGTGTATGCAGACAGGAAAAAAGTACACACCAAAATACAGGAAATTCCATTTAAATACAAGAAGAAACTTCTTTACTCTGAGTGTGGTCAAACACTGACACAGTTTTCCCAGAGATGTGGGGTCTCTGTCCTTGGAGATATTCAGAACTCAACAGGACACAGCCCTGAGCTACCTGTTCTAGCTGATCCTGCTTGAGCCCGGGGGTTGGACTAGTTGATCTCCAGAGGTTCCTTCCAGCCTCAACCATTCTGTGATTTGTCCACTTATATATTGCAGCAAATTAAAGCTTTCCAACTGTTGAAAATACATTTTCATGTTAGTAATGAGAGGATCTGTTAAAGGAATGGAATTGTCTTTAAAGGAAGGCCCTATATGGTGGCCTCCATCATTTGGGAACACTGTAGGAAACATGGAAAAACCAATGGAGAAGAGGCAATGTGGGAAGAGAGACAAAGGGTAGAGCAGGAGAAATGTACAGGAGAAGGAAGGTAAAACTATGAAAAGTCTGAAACACAAAGATCTAAAACTAAAGACTAGTTTGGGGAGATGTTTCACACTGACAATTTTAGTAATTACTCTCAATTGCCTTAAGGCATGTTTTGAAATAAAAAACACATTCCTGGCAGCATTTGAGTTGCTCCGTTCCTTATAACTTAATTGGTCTGCAACAAAGGGAATAAATTGAGTTAAATTTAGTTGTGAACCAAAATGTTTTGTTTCTCAGTTAATTTTCAGTGCTAAGTATTTCCTTTCTGTGTGCTGTGGATCCTGATGCAGCACATAGCACTTCCAGGAAGCCTGTATGCTGTTAGGTGTTCGCTACAGAAGAGAAGACGGTGGGATTGGTAAGAGTAGTAAACGGACAGTGATTTTGTGATGCTACCCAGAAGCAAAGTCACCCTAAAATGAAGATAGATTGCAGTGGTACAATGCTGCAACATCAGTGTAAGTGTTTTAAGTGAGGTAACCTGAGCAGAAGTTCAGATACTCACTATGGGTAAGAGGCAAGATGTCTCATAGTAGAAGAAAGATGGGTCTCCTTATTAGAGAACTAGATTTCCTATGGGGAAAATATCTCAACAAACACAGAAGCTCCTTTCAGTCTTTGCCTCTCAGTTCTGTCTTAATATTTTTTGCAACAGGCAGAAAAACATTCGGAAAAGTAAGCAAGGGAAAAAAAAAACCCGCATAAAAAAGTGAAGAGTTATTGACTTCATCTCCCAGACGAGTTGTTCACTTTGGATGCTTACACAAGATAAATATTTTTAGGGATAATTTATGGCACAATAATAACTTTAAAGTCTGTTTAAAGTCTGTTTATTACCCATGGAAGAACCCGTAGGCTCCAGTTTATTTAAAACATATTAGAACTAGCCACTAATATATGACTCTGGAGCTGCTTTGAAAAAACTTATCTTCAAATATCTCTGTTGAAACAAAACACAGGAGGCAGTGTTTCTCAGTGAAGGACATCAGAACGAGATTCAGAAAGCTTGCATTCCTTGCAAGGATGTGCTACTAAATCTCTATATGATCTTGCCATGCATTGAGTGTATTTTAGCTGGCTTCAAAATCAAGCCTAGACATTGTTGCTTATCCACAATGTTACTACTAAAGGCTCCTACAAGCTAAATCCAGAGCGCTGCAGCTGTTTTTCCCAAATATCAGAGATCCTTAGGTTTCATTTTCTCTTGAGGTCTTCTCGAGGTTGCATATGTGTAATTTTTTCATGCCTTCACTGCCTCCCTGCATCCCATCAACCCTGGCAGTAGCATTGTATGGCTAGCATCAGGATGATGGGTCTTTAGTCTTCTTTAAAATATCTGAAATGCTCTGATAGAAAGACAGATGAGGTTTATATACTGAATACTAGAGGTAAGTGTAGTGGAATTAAGGACACCTTTCAGAAACCATCCTGGAGGAGTGATTTGAGAACTAGGAGAAGCAGGAGAGGTGGTTTCAGAAAGGAAAAAAGTAGAAGGCAATAACAGATTACCAAAGATGTGGAAAGGTTGTGAGACTGCCATGTAACCTTTAGCACAAGTGTGGCATAATATTAGCATCAATAATCAAATGCAGAGTATACAGCAGAGTATAGCATGCCAAAGAGAGGTTGGCAAACATGCAGATACAATACTTACTCCTTGTTCATGATTCCTGACTCATGAAAATGCAAATCTTCAAAAGAGTCTGTGATGAAAAAGTAAATATATTGTTTATTTAGAGTCTTAAAAATCTAGATGTATGCCTTTGTAGTCCCTTTATTATTTTCTGAGTACTTTTTGCGAAATAGAAAAGAACTTAATTTGAGGTATCTATTCTGAGGAGAAAATGCTTCAATTTTGACAGGAGTTATTCAGTCTGAAGATGTGACAATGACTATGACCAGCACCAGAAAGTGTATACCATAGTCATGTTTTTAAAGGTGGCCTTAATGATATCTCCATTTGTACATGAACAAATTTTCATTTATGCATACATTGTTCTACCATTACAATCTGTGCAGTCAGTAATGGAATTTGTACATATAGACTTGTATTTATGTAAGAATTTGTGAAGTGAGATTTAAGTTTTACAAACAAGCTTAAATTTTTGGAAAGGATCTCTGAAAAATCTAAACAATATGGGTCTGTGAAACTCCTTGGTCACAAATGCGGGAATTAAGATAGATGTATGTATATATATATATACACACACACACACTTGTTAAAACTTCAGTTTTGCAGTTGGAGAAATCTAAAATTCTAAAAGCTGTTTCTGAGTTGTCAGCTATTGTATTGCCAAGGCTTTTAAGCTGGTTATTCCATCAATTTTCCAATTGTCTGCTTGTCTCTGCCTGATATTTCCTAATAGAAGCCGCAGCAGTTGCATAATTTGGACATAAAAATGGAATTTATAACTTTTGCATTTACTCTGTATCACTGTCCACTGCCATTGCTTTCAGCTTAACAGCCATGGTGAGAGTGAAAAATAGCCTTCTTGTCTTCTAAAGTACAGGTACTTGTTAAATGGCAGGGCCTTGCAACTGTGTGTATACCAATTGTTTCTGAGCTTTCTACTATCCTCACCCTATTTCACATTTTCATTTTAAATTGGCCTTAAATTCACAGAAAAAAATTTCTTATGCTTTCTATTTACAGGGGAGTGTGCACATTTAGTTCAGTTTAAAATGTCTTAACCCAATTTTAGCTATAGCTGAGTGATATTGGTTGTGAACCAAAATGTTTTGTTTCTCTACAGTTAATTTTCTCCTGCTTTTTTTGTGTACTGATTATATTTATACAGTGTTTGTGGAATTCTTGGTAGATTTCTATGGCAGATTGCTCTCTATCTGAAATCACAATAGTGTGTTTGTGACAGCAGAAATAGCCAACGATGGCTTGTGGTTTACAGTAAATGGTCACAGCAGAAACAGATGGACATCTGACTGAGAAAATGGGTTCCTTAATTACTTTTTAAAATTAAGACAGGATTAAAATTCTGAAAGATGCACAAGAAACCGTGCTTTTGTCTGAATGACTGCTTTTTAAAAAGCTCATCAGAAGGTGTTGACTTCTTTTACCACGGAACAAGAGAATAAAAACTGTTTTTCCTGCCTTAAATATTGGATGTTATGCTTCAGATACCTGAAAAGAGCTTGATATTCTGAAGAAAGCAACCTGAAAATTGGCTATTGAATGTGAGATATAGGATCAAAAGATCATTTATGAAAAAGTTTGGCCCGCATTTTCTCTGTCAGGGCATTTGCACTTGTTAAACTTGTTTCAAAATATTCAAAGATAACATGATCTAAACTGTAGATTTATAATCATTTCAATGATTACCAGTAACTTGCACTATTACAAATGAGGGGATTATTAGGAATTTAAAAATTACATAGAATTATGTAATAACCTCTCTTTTTGAACATTTCCAAGCATTTTGGTGTAGAATGGAGCTCAAAAGTATAAGGTCTACATTGGAGGAAAAAAGAGAAAACTCACATCAACAAAAATCAAACCATACAATTTTTCCAAGGCTTGCTTGGAGAGTATTGACATTGAAGTTGTAAGTAGAGGGAATGTAAGATGAAGTAGGGCGAGAGCTCCAAACAATTAGCAAATTCAACTGAGAAATATGCTAGGGAGCACCAAGTAGAACTTGGCTGATGTATCATCCAAATCCTATTCAGCCAATTCACAAAAATAACTCTTTATTACTTGTACCTAAACCTAGCTGGAAATCACTCACAGCACAGAAATAAGACTACACAAAGTTCCGCTATACAACTGTAGTGATAAACCACTTTTTTAGCAGTCTACACCTACTGAATTTGGGTGGCTGCCTTTATTGTGGATGTGGGGGCCTTTGGAAATAAAATTCTTGTAATAAATGCAGTTAGTCAAGCTACCAGACATGTCAGCTATTGATTGAGAAAGTTTTGCTATGATTTAGACTAGTAATTTGGCCCAAATCATAAATGTAGAAGTTCCATGGATTAAAAGAGACAATCAACAAACTGTAGCCGTGTGTCTGCCTTTCAGCAGGACCACAAAAGTGGTTTGCAGGCAACCAAAATGCTTTGGTTTTTACGTTTTACAAAACAATGTGTTTTACAGTGCCTTTCTCCCTTTGTCCATCAAACACAGGGACACAGAGACATGAAGCACATTGTGCAGGAGTCAAGGAGAGCATCTGTTTCTTTTGGCTAAAACCCTGCAGTGCAGAGGACCCTTGCCAGGCAAACTGATTTAGAGGCATTTGCCAGTCACGTCCTTGTCCTAAGACCACCATCTTACTCAAAATAAACAAAAAAAATCTACTCTCCTAGAAGCTAAGCTCTGATGAGGTACTTCCATTCCATTTAAAAAGAAGCAAGGAAAATAAAAGACCCCAGCCACCAACAGTTTGCAAAAAGCATAACTAAGCATAATGAGAAATCGAGAATTAGCTTTTATGTACTGTCTGAAAAAAATAACTACGTTCAACATATGAAGCACAGTTAAAAAGCCAGCCAAGTACTATTTGCTGAGAACAAAAAACTTTCAAATATTGCTACTTGCATGGAATTTCAAGATGAAAGGGGAAAAGAATTTGAATACGTGTATCCTTGCTTTTGTTTTAGCTGTGTTGCACAAAATGCAGCACATTTCCTGGGGCTTTTACTTTCAGAAGAAGGATGTGCAATGCAAACAGATTCCAGGCCTCTGCAGGAAATTTCATGAGTTGTTTGTCCAAACCTTACAATGGAGCAAACCACAGCAACCTGCAGTATCCTTGGGGTGACCCGGTGTCTTAAAATGCTGAGCAGAGATGTTTCATTTTAGAACTGAGAAGGTCACTGTTGTCACTGTCTGTTCATGTGGATAGTTAGTGCTAGTTTGTTCTATGAAGAACTTGCTAGACAACATGTTCTAGTTAGTACTTTAAGGTTTTATGCCATTATTATTTGAGTAAGAAGAAAAGCTACAGGTTCTGCAGGGCATTTAATTTTTTCTAAAAAAACCCCAAAACCCAAACCCAACAGAAAACCAAAACAAAACCTACATGGCATTAGTGCGGAAAAAAATGACTTTTTTCCCTAATCAAAAGTGAGTTATCAAGCACTTAAGTGCTTCTGAAAATAGGAGATAAGCTTCTAAATCATTTAGACACCTTTGAAAACCGGATATGAAAATCCAGCCAACAGCATAGCCAGTTTCCTTGTCAGGCACCACTGGAGGAAGAACTGAAGAATTTGGGTTTCAGTTCTGTAAATAATTAATCTGTCTCTCATATCAATTCCTATAAATAGCTAAAAATGTCTACCGGAAGTCAGATCTTCATGCAGAGACTGCAACACTACAGAGGCATGGTGTAAACTTCACACTAATTATCCTTGCTCATTTGGCCGTCTGTATTCTCACAATAAAGTTTAATGGAAATGGATAAAAGTTGCTGCAGACACGACTACATTCCTGGTTCAGAAAATCAGTTGTAAGACTACAGTTAAGCTGCAGGTTGCTTAAGTTGGGCAGCTTAATTTTTATGCTGCCAGTGTCTTGCTCTATCTCCTTTTGAAGTGCTTTGTAGTACCAGGCCAATTTTATTTAGTACAAGAGGGAACAGTGGTAGAAACTGAAACAATTATTTTACCAGCAAGTATAAAGCAGTTGTCAAATGGCACTGTCAAGATTATTTTCAAAGTCTGTCTTCACAACAACAGCAAATAGTCACATGTAGGAGGAAGCACTTATTTATCTGATTGAAATGAATACAATCTGGTTTCACTAATTTGTTTCTGGCAATAATTAGCATGTTGCTCAATTTATTTTAATAGCACACTAATTTGATTCCATCTCTTGCCAGTAATGCAACCAAAAGCTTCATAATAACAAAATATATCTCTAATAGGAGCTGCCAAAGTTTTCTGTAAAGGCAGTTATTTAGGAAATGATTTGCATTGGTTTATTAAGCGTAACTTTACAATGCAGTTCTAATACATTACTTCTACCTGGAAACTTGAATTAGTAATGCAGAAAACACATACAGTGGAATTGGGCAAAAAAGGCCAGTTGCTTGGTAGAGGGTCTATTGATTTGCTTAAAGGAGAAGGGAAGTAAATGGTTTAAAAAGGCAGACACGAGCTTTTGCTGTATGCCATGAGACTGCCCGGGGGGACAGGGTATTTCTCAGACCTGCCTCCCACCAATCCGCATTTCAAGTCATAGTAGATACCTGCTGGAATTAAAGCAGACTGTGGAACACAAAATAACCCCTTGGTTAAAACTCTTTTCTTCAGCAGAAACCTTTTAAAAGCAGAAAAGCACAGGAAGAAACAAGGGCAACTCACAGATGCTTTCCTTCAGGGCATGTGGGTTCAGCACTAGCACAACGCCAAGTTGGTTTCCTCTGTAAAGCAATTTTTGTGTGCTTTTGCTAAATTCTGTGCGAAGCTATCAGGTCAGTGGTAGTCAGATGGTCAGATAAGTTGAAACAGGGCAAGTGGAAGAATATTCTGCAGGTTTTTGATGGTTTCCTGTGGACAGCTACCACGTGCCCAGGCACCAATCAGCACTATTAGCCCTGACCAGTGGATACCCAGCGTTTCCTCTCTATGAATCTGCCTCAAAGCAAGATAAGATAGAGAACATACTCACTCTTGTGTACCTTAACCCATATTCAATGACTCTTGTCTCTGTAGAAATAGGTGTTTCAAATGTTGGCATAGAGAAAATTAATTTCTTTTGTTAGGCTGCTGCTTAATTTTGATGGAGGAAAATAATTACTACTCCTGATTTTAAATTTTCTCATCTTCTCAAGCTTTTCCAAGAGCTTATAAATTATTTTAAGTTATGTTTAACTATTTTCATTATCTCTTTCTCAAAAGAAATTAATATTTCTGGAACAATGTGCTTATTCTTACACTATGGTTTCAAGGGATTTCAGTAGATTTTTGTACCTATGTATAGGACTACTGTGTAGAACATGAAGAATGTTTTTCCTTGTCTTAAAACAGAAGACCTGTATGCAAAACCAAAATATGTATGTGATTTCTGAAAAGATATACATTCCCAAATATGATTTTTTCTATTAAAAATAAAATTTTATATAAAAAAAAAGTTGCTATGGGAGAAAGCTGTACATCCTGAAAACATCTGTCCATAGTATACAATGAGGAATGGTGTCCAGCATAAGAGCATGGCACCATTTCAGAGAGTTTAGAAATTCACATGCGTGGGGCACTCACAGTAGAGCCCCAATAAATCTTTGTAATGGGATTTCCAAAACAAAGTCTTCTGTTGTAAGCTGACTCCCCCTACAATAGCTTGCTACAGGCTTGTTGTATTTCTCAGGAAAAAACAGTATTTTTTCTGAAAATCTGCTCTTCATGCAAGAAGTCAGTTAAAAATGAAGTAGTCCCAATTCTCAATTAGTTCAGCATATGGCCTCAAACCCAATATGTATTTTGGCTGTATTTGGAAAGCATGTTATGTTTTTATTTGGGATTTTTAATGCAAACATTTGAAGCCATAGCATTTATGACACTGTGTGTATAAAAAAATTCCATGTGTTGTATGGAACCATCATTATGGCAGATGGACAAATTTAAAATTATATGTTGCAAAACTACACTGTCTTTATTTAGCATCAAGTAGAGTCAACAGGAGTCCTACTGATCTCTTTCATTGTTCTTTTAGAGAACGAAGATGAATCCTATGGATTGCTTTCTAAAACAACCTGCACGTTCAGTTTTCTTCTTTCTTACTGTGCTACAGGCAGTCCTAGGTATCCTGCTGTGGGGGAGAGACTACAGGAATTCCTTGGAAGAGATTTAGTGGAGGAAGAACAATGGTGTGATGGCACTAGTACTGTCCATTGCAGGACACACCTTTCTGGCTGCATATTGCAGGAGTGCCTCCACAGCTGCTCATCCTTTCTTCTTGCTTTCTGTTCAGAGCAGGGTTTAATTAATGGAAGCAATGCTAACATGACTTTTGGTTTTGTTCCAGTAGTCTGTCCTTGCTCATGTTTTATGGAACAGAAAGTTCTGGAGCTGTGAGGCAGTTTCTGGTGGGACTGTGTCTTGTGCTGTGCTTATGACTCTATGACAAGAGCATTTTCTTTGCCTAGATTTATTTCTTTTAGTCACTGATAAAAATAATTTCAGTCATGTCTGCTTCCAGACTCAGTATACCACTGGGTCCCATGAATAGTTCAGCTAAAGAAAAAGTGAAAAAAAAAAAAAGTGCCATTTAAAATAGTTTATTTTGATATTTCTGAAAGTAAACATTTGTCTTTTTCAAACTATAGTTCACATAGGTACCATTTTAAAAAGCACCATTTCATTCCAAGGAAACAAACCTTCCTTTATGACTTTGTGGATCACACAAAAGTATTTCTGACAAATGTATATCTTTTTTAAGGCTGAACAGCAAGGTACATGTTACTGCCATGGAGTGAAAAGTCTCAAAATTTCTTTGTGTAAGTGTCATCCCAGAGCAACGGACATTGACAAAAGCTTAAATCTGTAAGGACTGAGCTCCTATTTCAATCAGGGGAAGTTGAAAAATCTCACTTCCTCAGAAAATTTCTCAGCATCTTAAAGTGGTTAGCTGCTAAGTTCCCTCAAAACCTCTCTTCTTCAGAAAAAGTTCTTTTAACATTATTATTGACATCAATATTACTTTGCCTTTAGTAAATGGTACATTACTACTTTAATGTCCAAGCTGTTCACTGTAAGAAAATGTCTCATTTACAGTGGAGGGACTCAATGGCAGTATCATGCCTGTGAAAAAGCAACATCCCAGGACAGATGTAAACACAGCATGATTCATCCCCCACAAGCTTTCCATCTGCATGGCTGCCTTGGTACACAGCCGGTAGACTGCCTGCAGGGTAGGCTTAATGCACACACACATGCTGGGCTTCCTTGGACCTGCAAGTTCTCGTGGATTGTGGAGGATGCTCTCCTGTCCCATGTAAAGCTGCTTTTGCAGGTCTACAGTACTGAAGAGCTGAGACTTAACAGGGCCAGTAGAAGTGCCCTCTACTGAACTATGGAGCATTTTTCTCAACAAGGTAGAGAAGAATAGATTGTATGTTGTTACCTTTCCTGTTTTGGAGGACATTGCCTTTTCTGTTTTGCAGGACAATATCTTTTCTGTTCATTCCCTGTAGTTCTTGGATGTACAACTAAAAGCCCTACATTTGGATATGCATTTTACTTACCTTTCATTTCTGCACCATTTATTTTCCTTTTTAACCAATAATTTTGTTAGTCATGACAACATGGGGACATTCCTCACATTGTGAAATGCTACAGGTAGCCATCAACATGTGAAATGCCAGAATTGCCAAACTCAGTTTCTAACAACATAATTATTTTTGTGTGTGAGTGCTGATGAATTGTGATGGGAAAGTAAACACAAATAGACAACTTTTATGACAAAATTTAGAGGGATCTAGAGAAATTAGAATTGAGAATAAACTCAGCTTTGAGTTACATGGGATAAAAACTTGTTGCCTTTGCTGTGTCAGTGAAAGGGCTAAAAAAAGCGTTGAAGAGTAGGGATGCTTAGGAGGAATCTTCCATCTTACCTGGGTACATCCAAACCCTGCACTGAGGGAAGCTGGAAAGAGTAAATGGTAGGGCAAGATCTATTATTTATACATAGTTTGTTTGCAGGCTACAGGGGAGATCCTGTAGGGCAGACATTGTCTATGTCTTAAAAAGCCTCCCACAACATCTACCCATCCCTTTTTTTCCTAGTTTATGTTGTGATGATGGATATTTTAAAGGATAAATTCTATTCATAATAATGGAATTTCTAGTATATGTAGAATGTGTATATTGTGGCTCACTTCCCTGAATTGATAATAAGTTGCCTGTAGCATGACAGAATTCTATTTAAACCTTTCTAGGAAGGTTATTTTTCATTCACTTACAGATTTTTTTCCCCCGGTGTTTCTCATAATACCACTTTGAAAAGTAAAGTACTTCCCTCTATTTACAATGCATTTTGCTGACTTCCTGGGGTTTTTTTCCTTATCTATTTCTCAGTGTCACTTACAAGGCCAAACTAAACAGCAGTAAATCCTTTATTTTATGCTAATATAAATAAGGCTGGCCTATCTGGCTGGGAAGCTCTGTGTACAGTGTGCCTTTGCTACTTTTTGAATGGAGGCCATCTCTATATTAAAATGCTTATGTGTTATCAAGGTCACAAAGTCTGCAGTAATAGATCAACTCTGCCAATATAAATGAGGAAAGAACATATCTTTATAATCTAAATTTATTCTTCTTCCAAGCTAAATTAAAAGATCACAATGCCAGGAAAAGCTTATGGAAACCTTTGCTTAATTACTGATCAGGTGAGGATGCAGTACACTACTGCTACTGTAGTTTCATATAGTTTGTTAAGGAATTTATGTCAATAGACATGGAAAACCACTGGGTTTTGCTTTGGTGGATTGAATGATAACTGGAAATAAACAGGACAAATCTTGCATCGGTTCAGGTCAAAATGTAACTTATTTCTGGAAAAGTGAAAAAGCTGAAATTTTGGTGTACAAAGAAGTGTTAGATTTGTTTCAGTTGATAACTCTGTTGAACCTTTTTCATTTGTGCAGTCTAAGCTTTAGATCCCAAGCTTGATGATCAAAGTAGGCAACTGCTCGCTCTATGGTCAATGCAAAGAAACTGAGATTTTCTTAATGATTCAGAGCAGCATCTTTTTATGCCCTCTGAAGTGCTCGATTTCCATTCTCTGTATAGGGAACCTGGAGAGAATGTGAATTTCCAGTGTAGGTCTATATGAATCCTTCCTACTCATCCCCCTAGAGTGCTGAAATGTTTCACTTTATTGTGTACATTTTTTTTTTTAATGGCAAAATAAATTTTGCCATTTTTGGACCAGGACATCATACTTTCATCAAATTTATGAATATTTTTGGTCTCCTTTTCATTACAGTCATCCACTTTCCTCCAAGATGACTAGAAGTGTGGTATTTGCATATAGCAAAAATGTCTGTCAGGTACAAAAATTTACTGAAACAAGCAATAAAAGATTTGAGTGGTAATAAATTAAGTTTTCCTTGATATTAAGCTGATTAACTCATTTGTGTGGGTTTTGTTTTGTTTTGTTTTTCCAGAGAGACAGTATTTAATATCTGCACACTGTGCCGCCAGGAAGCCTGACTTAGATCACATGGAAGTTTTAACACTGCTTAAGAAATAAAAATTTATCAGGCCTGCTGAACAATGAAAATAGTCTCCATTCATATTTTATTCTAATTCAGCTACCTCTAGAATATACTAATTAAAAAATTACCACAAATAATTAGCAGCTTAGCTCCTTTCAATTTAGGTAGTTGTTTGTACTCAACTTGGTCTTTTATATAACACAGCTGTCAAATGTGGGCTTGGGTAAAAGTTGCTGAAATCAATTCCTTTGTGGAAAGAAGGGTGTTTGGGTTAGTCCATGTACATCACAATAAATCTCTCTCTGGTCAAACCTGAGTTTGGGGAAAAGGGGTTTAATTTTAAATTTCAAGTAAACCCAGAGATACCTTTGTGAAATATTTTGAAATTCCCTATCAATGTAAACATGCTTTTGGGAGCAGGATGCACCCTGTCACATGGCTGCCTGGTGTTAATGTGGGACTGCCAGAAGGATCAGCAAAGCATTACTGATTTATCTGCTGTTAAAAAAAACAACCCTACTTTATTTCTGTCTCTTCCAGTTCAGCTGATATGACAAGATAACTTATTCAGTGCCTTATGTCTAATTCGGGCATGAAGGAGTAACTGAGCAATTGGGGCAGTTGCTGTTCTGTATCTTTTCACTCATCTATGTTTCAGTGTCACTATCACACTCCCCAGGCATTAAAGTAACATGTCATATTCTGTCTTTTCATTTTTTTCTAAAACAAAGTCGACCTAGACTCCAAATTTTAGAGATGAGAAGCATGGTTTCTACCCCCCCCCCCCCTTCTTTTTAAAAATTTGTACTTTCTATTCAAGCTCTGAAATGGTTTCATATGAAGGGTTTTCAAGCAGTTAAAATCAGCACACCAGTACATTGTGTACCTCAGTAGCAAATACTGAAGACATAAATACAACTTTCCACCAATATAGCACGGATTTAATGTTGTCCAGCATAGACATACAGCTCTCATTAGGCATTATACCTGTGCAGCTCAGAGGATGAACTGACAGTAGCTGGCTAATGACTTTTTGCCACCCTGAGGAGCACGGGCTTCTGGCCTGGTATGCAGTTGAGAAAAAAGAATTACGCAGGACTTGCTGCCTGTCCAAAAGGCAGTGTCCTCCCTCAGTGTAACAGATTTTCTGTTGATGCTAAGCTCAAAGCTCAGCAGGAAGCACAAGCCAGGAACCAAGAACAGGATAACATTGACCAGGTGATCACTTATCTTTTCCTTTGTGAAATATAAGGCTTGATGGACTGAGCTGGCCTGTCTTATGAGAATTCAGTACCTCTTGTTGGGTTCCTGCACACATTCCCAGTTCAGGTGTTTTCCACCAGAAGTAACTCTTAGCTGATGTTCTGCTCAGCAAGGATAAGTCTGGCTGAAACTGAATTCTGAGCACTGCTTCTGTGATATATGATTGCAATATAATTGCAGAGTATTTTAAACAAAATTTACATATCTTGTGCTTGAGTCTGACCCAAGACCAAGTACTTAAAAATTTTACTGGTGATAAATTTAAGCAGTCAGAATGGGAGTTGACCAATTTTAGAAAGACAGAACTCGGTAAAAATTCACACTGTAGTTAAAAAACCTTGAAGACCTCTGCATATGTTCATGATTTTCATAGGTACTTTTCTTTCAGTTTACATTTTTTGTGGTTGGTCATGTATCCTGGAACAGGTTATTAGAACTAAGCTCTCAGTTATTATAAAACTACTTGCTGAATGAGCATTTGATGTAGAGCACAGCAGCGAGATTCTCATTTAGGTAAACAGAGATTAAAACACATGACTGGATGTGTGATACATTGAATAAATATATATAGTAAAACACATCTAACAATGTGCTTTAATCTCTGAGAGATTATACAAGGGTTCAGCACTACAAGATCTTTGTGGAGGCTGAATAGGCAGCCCTCAGAATTTAAGTAATGCTGTAATTTCTGTGTAGGCAAACCTATTCTGATTTCCTTTTTCCCAGTGTAATTTCTTGTTTATATTGAAGAAAAGCATCAAGGTGCCTTGCTAAATACATTTAGTTAGTGGGATCTGCTCAGAAACAGTTTATTCTTTTTTCACTGTTTTACTGTATGTTGTTGGAAACCTGCTTTGAAGACAAAGTAATTACTTTCTTTGCAGTCTTGACAGACTTTCTTATGGCATCATCACTGTGGTATCTGAGTACTTCATAAACATTAACTAATAAATCTTCACAGCACCCTTGGGAGGTGATGGCATGATATTATCTAAACATGAGTGATGAGCAACTGATGGATTCAGGTAAAAAGCTTCCATTAATTTTGGGAGTCCACTCTAAGGTGACAAAAATCTAATTTTTCAGAGTGCTTATCCTTCTATAGCGTTCTATTTATCCAAAGCACTGGTCTCTCTGAATTCAGTTAACTAACAGTCACATTTTAATTTTTTAGTTTTTTTTTTTTAATCAAAAAACCCTGTTACCCTAAGGTAAAGGTTTCATTTGAAACCTCTCACTTTTGAGAAAATCTCAGTGAATACAACAGAAGGTAGACAAAATCTCCACTGCAATTACAATGGGTTACACAGTGGTTCTGCCGCTGTGGGAGAGACCCACACTGGATGCTCTGACACAAGAAAACTGGCAGCTCTGAATCTGAAATCCTTGGGTACCTAATTTTCCAAGGGAAACACTGCATTCTGGAAACACTGGTCCATTCTGCCTGAAAGAGATCTCAGAAGCAGGCAGCCTGGGAACTCTGGTGACCCAGCTCTCGGGCAATCTGGCTAATGTGACTCCAGAGGCCACAACCTTAGGCAGTACCATTTAAACAGAGCTTCTCTGACTGAGGATCTCAGGCTCTAGCCACACAACTCAGTTCTCACCTTCACAAACGTGAGCCTGGGAACACTGAGAAACTCAGTCCAAGTCACATTTCTCTGTGATTCTTTGCTGTGAAGTTGGGACTTTGGAGGACTGTAGAGTAGTCTGCAAGGAGGGGATTTCTCACAGTCACAGCAGGCAAGGTGCCCCTACAAGTCACTCAGAAAACTTGCATCTCAGTTTATCTAAGCAACTATAGATTTCTGGGACTACTTAGATGGCACAAAATTTTGAAGTATAGGTGTTTTTTCACAGTAGAAAAAAAATTCTGTACACAAATATTATTTCTGTGTCCCAGACTTTCTTTAAAGACTGGGTGCTGGAATACTAGAGTTGTACGTAAAGTGGTGAAAACTGGTTTTACACAGCTAAATTATATTTAAAGGCATTTTTACATGGGTAAATTATTATAATAATCATTAGAATACATCTTAGAAATAACTGAGTAATTTGGACCAAGGCAGGAAATTACAAAAATGTTTTTCTTGGTTTGGGTTCTGAGTTTCTAGATACAGTAGGAACATAAAAATTGATAAGAAATGGATTAATAATAGTACATACGGAAATCTGATCATATTTTAATAGCACAAGGAAAATGAAGGCTATGTTAGTAAAATTGCTTAATTTAGGCATATTAATAATCTTTGCATAAGTATATATTTATGTAGATATTTTATATATAAATCTCACCTTTGTTTACACTGGCCAGATGGTAAATGTGTTTTCTAAATTTTAAAATTACTTTTAATTAATTTACTTTAAATTAATTAATGAGGTCAAAGACCAGTAGTCTATGACATCTTTTTTGATCTTGTTGATATTACAGATCATCAGGTAAGACCATGTATTTCATTACTTGGAAAATAAGTTTACCACATCTAACAATATAGTGAGTTTTCTGCAGTGATAAGGACATGAAGAGAGTAGAGTTACTCCTTTTAAGTCAGAAATTGTGAAAAATGAATGTTTCTGCCATTCTCACTGGAGAGGATATTTATTTCCCTACATCAGATTCAAATATTTTTGTTTATTTAATTATAAAGTATACTGTATAGGCTCAGAGCTTCATACTTCTTCATGTCTTATCCTTGCCCATAGCTAAACTCTTGTTGCTTCTGAAGGGGGTAAGAACCCTTGCCCCTTTGGCACTAGACAAGGTGCCGAGGAAAACCTGTTATTTTCAATTCTTTACAGGCATTTTCACAAATCCCAAAGCACAAAATCTGTAATCCTTATCAATGCAGAACTACAGAGCATATGGGGTATGCGCATGCAAGTCTTGGCCTCCCTGGGGCTTGAAATAAAAGACATGACTGATATTAATTCAGTTCGAAGAGTTCAGACCCAGATTCTCCAGCCTTACTATTCCTTTCTTACCGTGATCACAAGCCAAGGAATTTTTTCCAAAGGAGAAATTAATTCTGTTTGGGAGAAATACATCTAATCTCACTTTACAGGCTAAAGGTGTTAGTAAAGCTAAGTTGTTGAAGTATTCAATTGCTGTCATTTCTCTGAAATTTCATCTTTTGTGAAATTTCAGCTACTTTGAAATCAAGTTGACTAATTTCCATTTCCAGTCATTGGATCTTGTTATGTCATTGTCAGCAAGGTTCAAAGACCTCCCACTATCAAGAAGCTATTTCATGTATTGATGATCAAGCACTTATTTTATAAGTTGAGCTCTTTAAGTCTCATATCATGGGGCTTATTTTTCCTATCACTTAGTTCATTATTTTCACCATCCTTTGAACTGCCTTTGAATTTTCATATCCTTCACTTGCGGACAGCCGAGAAGGTACAACATTGCTAGCAGTGGTCTTACTAACACTGACTGTTAGTCCATAACTGCTTGTTGACAGTGCCTCTAATTAGCCTGTCACTGTCGACAGAGTCTCTTATGTGCTTAGTGTTGTCACCTACAATAATTTCCAAGTTAACTTTTTCTATAATATTCCTCTTTTAAAATATAGAGGAAATACCATTCTAGGGGTCTAGCTATATAGAATGTATTCACTATTTTGCAAGCAAAGCTACAGGTTAGCTTTATGTATTTATTATTGCTTTGCATATGAATATTTACATAAAAACTTTACATATTTAATATGTTAAAATGAATCTGTAAATTATTTTAATCTCCAGTATATCATTTCATCCTGTATACTACAGGAAAGGTCATTTTTCTAACATGGTAGTACAAAAGCTAAAAATGCCTACTATCATACTAAATGAGAACAAAAGCATTTAGCAATCCATAGGAGAATGAGCTCTTCAGTATAAACCAGAATACTGAGTGTGTCGATGTCATCTTTTGCTCATGTCACGTATGTGGTTTCAGCTTTATATTTTGTTGTTTTATAAGTTTAGTCATTCAAGACACTGAAGGACTGCTTATCACTACTAATCACATAAGACTGCTTCTATGCAGTTACTACAGCTGTTTTCATCTTGGCACATGCTGCTCAGTGTATACATGGTCAATCCTGCTGCCTGTGTGAAATTCAGCAGTATCCTCCACCGAAAGTGAAGCCTTCCCAAAAACCAAGCAATTTCTGAACCTCACAAGGCTGCTGAGAAGTCAAAATTATTGAAAATGTTTTCTAGGACTTTGATGTCTGATGCTTTGAATTGAATGATTGTGTCAACTAGTTAATTGGTCAGTGTTTTTATGTATATGCGTGTCAGGAATGCACAACAATGAACAGTAGTGTACTTTGCCACTACATATATAGTGTAAATGCATATGGTTACTTCAAATAGCCCAAGGAATGATTTTTAAAAGTGCATGGAATGAAATAGTGATAGAAAAGGGCAGGTGTTTTAAGTAGATGACTCTATGAAGACTTCTCTGAAATAGTTTGCAGCAGGAGAACTGATTTAAAGCAATCAGCATCACCGGAGGAAGCTGACTTCCGGTAAATATTTCATTCCACTACTGCTGCATGTATGCAGGAGACTGGTTTGGATAATACCAATTTTTCCAGTATATTTTTCCTAAACAATGTTTATTGTTGCTGGGCACTCAAACGATCACTTTCATAAGTGTCTGGAATTCCTGAAACAACAGATACATCTGTTTCAGATAAAGTAATATATTTTATTGAGATTCTCAAGTATAACCTAGTTCAAAGCACACTGAAATCACTGAAAAGTAAACTCCTTAGATGTGTGCCACAATAAGGCATCATAGTGTTAAGTGCTGTAAGAAAAACATCATCATCTTATTGACATATAGATACAGTGTGGCTCAATTTCTTCAAAGTTATGGCTTACAATTATTATTTTGTGGTGTGACAATGTTTTATATTATGAAAAGAAGCATAGCAAAGCCTCACATTTCTTATTTGTTTTAACATGCTAATGCTGCTGTCTTTAAAAATCCATTTCTACAGCTTACTAAATAATCACCAGAGATAGATGACATGAGGAAAATAAAAAAAGAAATATTATTTATCTTGTCCCCAACAGAATTACTTTTATTGAGATTCAGAGAAGCTTGTGCTTAAGCAAGTATTATTCCTATTTGTCTACAACTTTTTTCCTCGTTCTGGTTTACAGGGACTATGCCAACTTGAATTTGGCTTGTACACTGCATATAAACAGACTTTTATAGAACTAAACTGATAGAAATATTTATCACATTTTATTCTGATTTTATAGATTTGATTCCAAAAATTCTATTATGATGATTGTAAGATCAGCATTGCACTCACTGCTGCCAATTCTCATGTACGAGTCTCGCAATACACATTATTTTTCTCTAACAGGTCATAGCCCCAAAGTCAAGTGGTTATGTGAGGTTCAGCTTTCCTTTAAAAGGGAATTATGTTTCTAACCCTCAGAGGAAAGCTTGACTATATAAAGCCTATACTATTAAAAAAACCACAAACACTCCCCAAAATAAATAATGAAGGGTTTTAAATAAAGAAAAGATAGATTTTTTTTATTATTATTATTTTAAAGGCAATGGAATACAGTTTTAGTGTTGTTTAGACATAATTAAAGTCATGAGGCTAGAAACAGAGAGAACCTAAAAGTGGGGAAAAAAATGGAAAAGATTGATTTGCCTAACTACAGAGAAATCTGGAAAATAAACTCACAGCAGAAATAATACTCTTTCAACTTAATCTTTAAGGTTTTCTTAGTCTAGATAGGTGAAGAAATCTGGGATATGTAGCTTGATTTTCTGCTACTTTATTTCTCTTAAATAATTTCCAGCTGTGCAAAAGGGTAGTAAAATGCTGTATGCAGATGGGTAGAGCAGAGAATCAGGCTACTGGTTGTTAAAGGGATGGTGTACTATCTCAGAGAGGCATGAATTAAAAATCTGTTTAAAAACCCTCAGCAAACTATTTTCTCTAAGTGAATTACAAACTACTCCAGCAACCTTGAACATTCAGTGATTTTTTTTCTCTCCATCCAAAATCAATCTTCCAAATGCTTCAGTTCTTGAATGGCCTCATTTAGCAACATTGCTTTAGATGTCCAAGTATGAAGATCAGTGAGGCTATCTAGAGTCATGTACTGCATACTCCCTTACTGGGCTTCATGTTTGTCAAGAAAGTGAGGCAAGGTGTGGGTGGTTGATTTCAGTGCTAAAGCTGAGAAGCTGAGGTTGGTGTGGGTTTTCTGTCAGTGTTTTTTAAATAAAAGGGTAGGGATAATCAGGAGTAAAGGTTTGGAGAGGGAAAAAGAGGATGAAGAATGGATCTAGGCTGAGCTGGAAGCTGAAAAACTGGCATTGGGAAGATAAGATGTTGTTTTACCTCTACTAAAATTAGCCAGCCTTGACATTTTGTTGCTTTTATATATTTAAATGAAACCTATTTCACAGTGTTTTCAAGTGTACCTAAGGAGTTGCCAGAAAATAATAAGGTTCTGTTGAGCCAGCTACAAGAAGTAGTCTTGCATTCCTGTGGTTGAAACTTCTGTACTAAATTCTCCCTGGAATCATAACTTGTTGGGAAGCTGACTTTAGGAGGACAACTAATTGAAGAATGGATAGAAAACAAATTCATAGAGCTACAAATCGAAACAGCTAATGTCTTAAATACCATGATATACCTTCACCCAAAAAGCTGCCATATTACTCAAATTTATATGAAGTGAACAGTAGGGGTAGAAATAACCCATATACTACAATCAGGAAAGTGGGAAGCATCTAGGAGGAATACATAGAAACAAGACATTCAGCTTTAACATTCTTGTTAGTCATATGTGAATGGGGCTTACACTGAGTAAGGTTTATTTGAACATTCAGCCTATGTGTACATCACAGGAAAAATTAACTTCTGAACATCATTCTATAATAGATTCAGAGTCCTGCAGTTTGTGGTCCTAGTCTCCGATCACTCTAACAAAGACACTTCTTTGTGCTTGCATGAAATTTCATTGGCTTTGAGTCCCAATGCTGTACCATGACTGAAAAAATTTAAGCATATTATTTTATCCTCCAGACTGTGGGCTATATTGTAATAATTTATTTTTTTTCTGACAGCTACTCATTCAGCAGCAAAGTTAACTACCTGTTTAACTGCTAATGTGAAGCAGATAACTTGTTGCTTGTGAAACAGGAAGACAGATGTGAAACTGGGCATAAAAAGGTCTGGTAGGAGACGTCTGTTTGTCTTCATTTGGAATAAAAATCTGGAGAGTTTCTCTACAACAGATAACATGGTTATGGTTAGAGGATTTAAAAAAAAATCTCACCTTCCTATGGAAAACAGAGGTTAGTTACTTTCTTATTCTAAAGAACCCTCACTTTCACTGTGATTTTTTTATCAGAATGTCCACAGGATTTAACTTTTCATAACTCTTCCTGATCATTGATAGTACTTTGCTAAAGTTTGGCCCAGGAAGGATTTGGGTGTGTTTGTGTTGCCATTAGACACTTGCTTTTTGAGTAATTTCAAGTCTGGGTTTCCTTGGGAATTAAAAAGAAGAAGAGAATTACAGTGCTCAACTTCTGCTTTCTCATGAAATCGTTTCCAAACACGGACCCTTAAGTGAATATTGTAGGTTGGTGGGGAAAAAGAATGATTCTTAGCATCTTACCTGGAAATAAGAAATTGAAACACAGCATGTAAGGAGAAGATATACCAAAGATATACCAAGTATACAAGATGCATATGATGAAAATAAACAGGAACAGCTTGTATAACAAAGTCTGGGAAGAGATTCTCTGTACTAGAAGGGAAAGCAACAGGGAGGGAAGAGTTATTTAAACTAAACAAAACTGTCACAGGAACAAGTGTGTATGAGTATATATATTGGACTAAAGTTAGAAGGTAACCTCAATCAATGAAAAGAATTTGTGTAACTTTTTCAAAGGAGAGACCAGCCAGAGGGAGAAGCTGTCTTTTAAGATGAAGAAAGAATGGTGTTTCACAAGAATCAGTTAGCTGCTTTAGAGGGGGAAAACCCCCCAGTGTAGTGCTATGACGTACCTAGGAGCTGGGGATACACAGAGGTGGCAGACCCAAATCCATCCTCTAGTGCAGAAGAGGCAATGCCATATATTGCATTTCATAGGAGAGAGGCCACCAGCCTTTACAATTTTCTTACTCTCTAAACTTCCCTAAGGTCTGCTTAACAGCAGAGGAATTAAAGTATATGAGGGTTTTGTTGGCAATACAATAAATATCTCTCAATGCCAATAAATACCTCTGATAAATACCATTTTTGTTTTTGTAATACTAAGTAATTTTGAAATATGTAAGTTTTACCAAGACAGTAAAGATGCTGAGGTAAAAAAGGTGTCAAAAATCCAGTATCTTAATGGGAAACTCAAAGTGAGAATAGCCTATTTTAAAGTACGGGAAATAAATTCATGATTAGTATAAACCTAATAAAGCTTAGAAAAGCTTAGCTGAGTGTGGATATAGCACTGCTGTGAATTTATAACTGCAGAAACTTATGAGATAAAATTTTCCAAATTGGAAAAAAAGGCACATGTATAATCACTTAAATATTAGAGCTATTTAGGTGGGATGTTTTTCATTTGGTGTATTTACTCCAGAGAGGTATTTGGAGAGAGGCAGAAGCAAAACAGAGCACAGAGGGAAAAACTGAAGATGCCAAAACTTGCTACAACTACAAAGACACAAGCCTGGAGAGAGTTTGTGGCAGAGAACTGACTAAAAGTGCCTTGTAGCTGTAAGACACAAACCCATGTCTATTTCTTTATCTCTGAAAGGTATAGTAATAAAACAGGATTGTACCAAAGATCCTGAATTCATTTACTGTTGTCAGAATCCAAACTAGTTATTCAAGTAAAAAAGGGTAATATTGGATTAAATAATAATAAAAAAATTGTTTATTTATCCAAATCTATTTTTTTAAAAAAGTTTTAGCTTATGCCCAGCTTGTTTAGATATTGATGAATTGCTCGGGGTGCTTTTCTTTCAAGAAAGCTCTCTTGGATCTGATAACACCAGAGTGCTGAGTATCACTTTCTTCCCACTGGCTTCACCTCAGTTGTCCTCAAGGAAGAAGTAACCTTTCACATTTTCCAGGTTTCCTCGACTCAGAGTGTACATGCTGGGCCAAAGAAGATGAAGCAGCTTTTCTACCTCCTGCCCACCTATAACTACGTAAAGGACCAAAATCATGTAAACTTGTAGTAACTGTGAATAAACAAATTAAAGAATTACACAGTCTGTAACAGAAAGAGTGTGAGGTTGGAAAACCTCTTATCCTTCCTAAGCATTGTATCTGGGTAAATGGAGACATAAAACAGCTGAGTGATTTGCTCAGGGTCTAATCTGTGAGTATGAAATATCAGTGCTTTGGGAGAGGTTACTTTTGCAGGGAGATCTGTGTGGCATTTTAAAATAATAATTTATTTTAATAATATTTCCAACAAACAGGTTTGGTCCCTTTCTTCCCTTTTTTCCCTTCTGATGTCAAACTAGAAGTTAGGCTGGCATTATAATCTTGAAACAACTAGAAACTGTAAATCCAGAAGGAAGAAAGCCTTCTCTTATTCTGAGCAATTAGGAGATCATAAAATTCCTGAAGGTTGTTGTTTTACTTTGGCTTTCATATCTGGGAAGAAAAGGATTTTTATGCTCTTTACACCCAGGTGACACAATGTTCTTGTGAGGACATTCCTTCCTACCACCACTTTTCTTCAGAAAACTTACCTTATATTATTGATTCCCGTTTACCAGAAACTATATTTGCTACTTAATCACTGACTTTAGTGTTAGAAGAGTGGTTTCTTGAAGTGCACATCCCTGGCTCCACCTGTGTAGGACACTTTGATCCTGCTGCGTTACTTTGAGTGATCTTTGCTAAAACTGATGGATTGGATTTGCAAAGGAAGCAAGGCAGACTTAGATGTAACCTCCCCATTATTTACAAGGAAATATTGCACTGGTATTGCTATTTTCTATTTTAAAATCTGTGTTAAGAAAACTGACAATTGGCAGTGCTTTCATGTGCTTAACAGCAGACTGGCAAAAAGCTTAAAGCTTAAATTATTTCCATTAGAAAGCAGGTATTAGTGGAAAACAAACACTGGCACAGTAAACAGAACTATAAAAATACTGGAAATACCAGTTTTAATGATTGATAAAAATAAACTGATCTTGATCCAGGTGCAGATATAGGCTAGACCTATGTTAGAGGGATAACAGGGGCTGCATAATCCCAAGATTAGGTTATCATATGGCATTGGATAGTGGGGTTTTTGGGCAGAATTTTAACTCTCTCTCTGAAAAATCCGTATCTCAAATTCACTCTGGTAAACATTTAAAAGTGCTGAAGGATTCATATGGAAAACACCAGTCGATCTGTTATAACCCCTTCTAAAATGCCTCACCTTTGGAGATTGATCAGAAAGGAATTTTTCCAAGAATCCAACAAAATGACTGACAGTATTTTTTGACAAGGTTTGTAGCAATCCAATGTTCAATGCCATATTTGACCATGTAGTTCATAAATTATTCTGTCCTAGCTATTAATGCTTGATAGGAGATTGGTTCATCTCATAGTTGAATTTAACAATCAAAAAAAGCATGATCATTTTTCAAAACAAAAATACCAAGCCTCTTCAAATAAGTGACAGCATGTTCCCACCACAGCTTGTGGTGAAACTGCAAAAACGAAAAATGTGATGTAGGAAACATATTTAGTAAGAGCTGTGTATCAATAATAGACCTGAATTAACAGTGAATTAAATCAACCTGTTTATCAAGGCAATCAGAGGTGGGAGGTGAGGGAAAGAGGGACCACTTCTTCCCGCTTACAGTATGCTTGTGGGAGTTTGAAATTATGCACAGGTATGAACAGAAGTATATACATAATAACTGTGCTTATAGTATGCTAAACGCTAAAGCAATGTGCCCTGGAGTTACACAGTAAATCTCAATCTGTTCTGAAGCATTGGAACAGGCTGCCCAGGGAAGCAGTTGAATCATCATCCCTAGAATTGTTTAAAAAATGCACAAGTGTGGTGCTCTGGAACATGGTTTAGCAATGGACTTAGCAGTGTTGGGTTTACAGCTGGACTTGATGATCCTAAGGGTCTTTTCTAACCTGAATGATCCTATGATTCTATGATTTAACTACATTATAGTCATATAAATGTGCTATATCAACATTACAACTGTTTTAGAATGGCAAAAGGAAGTCTTAGAAGATAAATTTTTTTACTGAAGAGGGTACAATAGAACAAACTGGAAAATTGAAAGCTATATTTTAATAAGAAAAACTGAATTAAAAATTCTGATGCTATCACATGAAAAGTTCAGTTCTAAGGATGGTTTTCTGACAAGCAAAGGACAATAAAATATTTGAGCTCTGTCACCTGATACGTTTGATATTCTGGCTTTAGTTACTGCCTGGCATCTCAAAATCTCTCATTTCGTTCTCTTCCTTCTCCATTACTTACTTCTGTTATGTTGCTGATTCATCATGGTGCTACAAATAACTTTAAAATCATCTTCATTATTTACCAAAGGGTCCTCACTTACCTGCGGTCTTTGCACTGGATAATTCTATTCAAGAAGTTCCTTGAACAGCCATATGGATAGATTCTGGGACAAGTATGTCTATGGAGGCAACGTCACCACTTTCTAAAATGTATATTAATTTATTCCTATTTTTAATTGTATGCTGATTTTAATTAGCAGTAGGATTTCATTGTGTTCAATCATTCTTCAGAAAAGAGAATCTGAAATTCAGCTATTCATGCAGGATTAAAGGTATTTCTATCTATTCAGCTACTTTAGAATAATAATAATTTCAGAATAGATGAGTATTTGTCCAGGGTATAAGGAATAGCATTGGAAACCCCTTTGAAAATTAATTAAAACATTTTATAGGTAATTTAGTTGAATCAAGTAATGGACTGTGAAGACCCAGGCTTTTAATGCATGTCAGGAGCACTTGGATATTTAAATGCTGTCCCAATTGAGTATTCATTCATTCATATCTTCCATTTTTATAATACTTAAAATTGCCTTTTAGCCATGCAAGAGCACTCTACTCTTCATTTCCACCGGTAGGAGATTTGAGCATATTTGAAAGACTTTGAGTCAATTGTTATTGCAAACCCATCAGAACAGAACTACTTTTTTAATGGAATCACTGTAAGCTCATTGTTTGGTGTTTTGTCTCTGCAATACATCAAAATGAAAGGCAGACTATTGATTTAATCTAATTCAATCCATTTCTAGTGACACAAAGTTGAGTTAATACAGCAATGGGAATCACGCAAAATTTTCAGATTTAATTATTAGTTATGAAAGTACAGGCACATCTAAATGTCATCTGATTGACTTCTGTGTTATAATAGTTTGTCTTTAGACTTTTATGCCAGGATGGAATGGCAAATGTAAATAAAAAAATATTCTTGGAAGAGATACTTCCATTTTAATTTCAAAGGCAAATAGATGACATGTAGAATAGACATTTGCTGGCATCAAATAATTGTTGAACTTTTAAGGTCATATAGTTTCAAATTTTTCAATCTGACAACTTTGTAAAATTCTGGAAAATGTAAAGGGGTTACAAAAACTGTCATGTACTACAAAGCAAATGAATTCTAATTAGTGCTAATAGAAACCTGTGAAATTTGTGTCAATTGTTGACAAGCAGGACTGAAGGAACAAGTAAAACTCTTCCATTCTGAGGTCAGGGCAAAACAAAGACCCATTCACTAGGTTGTGTAGCTATCATTGCCAAGTCTCTTTTGTGATCAAAACATTCTGTTTTAGGAGTTACACATAAAAGATTTTGAATGACAGAATTACCCTTTTTCTTTTGTTAAGAACTTACCAAACTAGAAGGTGAAGCCAGTTCTTTGGTAGCTGTAATGCACAAAATTCGTAAAAAAATGATACAATAGAGCAATGTTTTCAGGTCAAAGTTTTAAGGCCTTTTTAGTCCTAAAATCCATTATGAGGAAGACTGGCATTCCACTGGTTAAATAAAACCAGAGTACAGACTGAAGTAAGGTATTTTTCTCATCTGCAACACTCATTAAAGAGGACTGAATATTATCATTGGTTTGACAAACCTTGTTGATTTCCTCCCCTGAAACTGGAATTAACATTGCTGATTTTGTTGCAGAATCACAACTTTAGCTGAAATGGCACTTTATCCTGCCAAAGCATATTTGCTCATGTAGTGCACCTGCTTCATCACTGATGTCAGCTGAGCCCCTGAAAGGGTGGTTTCTAGATAAAAACCACTGTAGAACCAGCCATAATACTATAAAACTTATAGGCAGTTGTGCTGTTTCTATAAGGAAAAAAGAAAGAAAACAGTGGGCATGAGCTAGTGAGACTGTTAGCGCAGCGTTTACCAGAATTATGGGGAAGATGTTAACCCAAAACACCAGTATTAACATTTTTTAACTGCTGAAGCAGCCCACAGGAAGTCAAAGATCTTCTCTGCCCTCTCATGCACCTCACATATGTGTATCTGACAGCTTCCTGTGAAAGCACCTGGGGCCTGACCTAGTTTGCAGGGTTCAGTTAGAAAAATGTGTGGTATGAAAGGCCTTGCAGCTCTCTGTTCATACACATGCTAGGTAGTCCCCAATGTGAGCTAGCTAGCAGGAACGTGATGACCATTCTGAGAGGTTCTAGCAGAACCCTGCATACAGTGAAAGGCAGGCACCTTATTCCAAAGACCATTTATTTCTACTATCTTTGGCAAATTCTCAACAACAAAAAATACAGTCATTTAAACTCAAAGAAATGTCTTTCAAATCTTATCTAGTGAAGTAATGACCATATTTACAGAAGTTCCACGGATTATCAAATTAACAGGTTTATGTTTGAAGATATTAAAAATTATTATAAAGCATTGAATTTTTCTTTAAAGTATCAAATACTTTCGTCTTTTATCTGTCCTTTGCCTTTCCCATTCACACTGCTTCTCGTTTACCTTTCTTGTCTAATTCCTTGCCCATGTAGAAGTGTCACCAAGTACTGACAAGAATTTTAAATGTAAAGGTAGTGGCTCTAGCCTACTTAGTCTCTGTAGTGACCCACATTCAGGTATAAGCTTAAGGAGACTTTCCTAAGCATCTTAACATTAGGCTCCCTTAGACTTGCACCTAATTACTAACATTTATCAAGTGTATATTATTATGCTCCATCCCACCTCATCACGCCCTGCTGTTGTCCAAAAAGTGGAATTGGGTGCCCAGTGTGTAAGAGCCAATGGACACACAGAGTCAAGGTATTTTTTCATTACACTACATTACAATACAAAGCTGGGGGCTAGGTGGTATTCCACAAAGCAAACTCAAAACTCAGAACAAGAATAATATTTATACAGTCTAGTTACACATATGTATTTCCCAAACTCTTCCTAAAATATACTATTGGTAATTAATTATGCATAGTAGTTTTCTATTGGTCTGTATATCTCTTACTTCTTAAAGTTAGTGTATTTTTAATTTACTATGCATGTCTGAGGGAGGCGGGGTGTGTGTGTGTGTGTGTGAGTCTCTTAATCCTGAATTCAATTGGTGGTTGCGATCTCCCACTGCTGCCTTCATCTTTCCCCTAGTTACAGTCTCATTCTGCTGACTTCTTGTTTTTGTCGCAATTAACCGGCTGTTGGCACCTCCTGAGGTAGGATGTTCACATTCTCAGGCTTGTAGTTCTCCCTCAAGGACACAGTCATTAATATAAAGTTACAGATATACGACTAACCTAACTTCACCAGAAGAAGAGAATCAATTCATGTTGACAACAATAAGATAACGGGGATGGAATGCATAGCTAGCCATCACCGCCACAAGCTTTGCCTGCACTAGTGTCTAAGGATCATGCTAACACTGTAGCTCAACTTTTTCTTCCTTATGGCTGAGCAGCACCACAGATTCTCAGCACTCAGTAATGTTACAGAATCATAATTTGGGTAGAAAAGGACCCCCAGAGGCCATCTTAATCCACCCCCCTGCTCAGACAGGGCTAGACCGATCGGGTTGCTCCAAGCCCTGTCCAGCTCAGTCCTGAGCTGCTGCACACACTGCCAGAACTGACCACAGGCAGCGGCCTGGCACCCTGCCCTGCCAATGGCCACCCCGTTCAAACTGTGCCCCCCGTGGCCACCCCTGCTCACAGGCTCCAGGCTGTGGCACTCAGCAGTGACCCAAGCCTGGCCTGTCCCACAGTGGTCCCCCCGCACCCTGCCATCCCACAGTATGAAAGCAGTCCTGATTAAATCTAGTCCAGACTAAGTGAGCATGAGGTGGAAATGCAGCACAGTGTCATTTGACAAACCAGCTCAGGCCCAGCCTTCCTCTGTGGTCTGCAGCTGCTGCTAATTACACTCTTGAGAACCACAAACTACGGCTCACCAACAGAGAAATAACTGCCTTTTTCTTTGTTCTCAAAGAAGGGTTTGAACAAGTTATTCTCAAATCATGTAGCAAACTGTTCTTTTAACTTGCCCAGTTTTATACTATTTGTTACCGCTGTGTTATCACATAGGTGGCATTGTGTGTCCCCTAAGCAGAAAGATGTCACTGATAATTCTGGATTTGATGAATAGAACATATTTGACAGTTGGGGGTTTTTTTCTTTTTTTTTCTTTTTCCTGGAGATGAACAACATATACAAAAATTTATTAAGAATCTAGGATTACCAAATATTGCCATAAATAAGGAAATCTGCAGAATATTCTTGAGTTTTGGTCATCAGAAAGGGATCCATAGTCCAATCACTAGTGTTATTTACAATTATATTTGGTATCATTCACTCAAAAATATCAGAGGTAGCCAAACTTGGTGTTTTATTTATTTATTTTTTAACATCTGTTGTTAGCAACTAATAACTGAGGGATAGATTTATTCTTTTTAATTGTTGACCAGACCAGGATTCAGGTTTCCTCACTTATTACTTGTTCTAAGTGGTCTTCTATGCAAGCATTCTCCTGAGATACTATTCATACAAATTCTGTCCAGCTCCATGGACTGTTAATGTGCTGCTGGTTGGCATCAGTTCAGTTGTGTGGAGTGGTCTGCTAAACATACAAGCAAGGTCCAACGCATTCTTCACATCTTTGCATTTGCCCTGGAGAAGAAAAGAGAGAAATTGAGCAGAAAGAATATGGAGTGATTCCTATCTACCTACCTTTGGATCAAAAGCTACCCTGTGCAAGTTGGGGGGGGGCGGAGTGTGTGTGTGTTATATCTTCCTTTGTCAAAGCAAGAAGCACAGGCCCAGGCCAAATATGTACTAAACTAAAAAGGAAAGTTATTCCAACAAAGAAATGCAAGCTGCCAAAATCTTTCTGTTGGAGTAAAATATTTTTTTTTTACTAATTACTTAATGCTAGCTTTCGAATATGATAGTGCCTATAGATTTGTCTTTTAAATAGCTATTAACAGTAAAAGGATAAAATGGAAAAGTGACAGAAATAATGAACAGAGATTTTACATCTCAAGGGCCACCGTTCACATTTTAAATAAACTGAAATACTGCATAATTTATGTTGTAGGGTTAAAATAATCGATTTCAAAAATTAAACAGAGTTGAAGGGTTAGTAGAAATTTATTAGACTGGAACAGAATATGGCATCTTTGAAGAAATTTATAGTAGGCTAAGCAAGGAATGTTATTGAATTAAAATTAATGAGCAGGGAAAATGTACTCATCTGTACTGTTCCCAGTGATTGCAAGTAACCTGAGATGAAAGAAAAATAAATGGGTTTCTAGAAGTTCTAGTCATCTTTACCTGGATTCATATTATTTTATTTTAGCCATCAAAAAAATAC
Organism: Falco rusticolus; assembly: GCF_015220075.1. Lineage (NCBI taxonomy): Eukaryota > Metazoa > Chordata > Aves > Falconiformes > Falconidae > Falco > Falco rusticolus. The sequence continues at coordinate 74,364,545 of NC_051187.1, read as the reverse complement.
ATCTCTAAACTGAGCAAGTCATCCAGACACACCCCCTAGTCAGTGGAGAGAAATAGCTGTCTCTAGAGAGCTAGTCTTTTCATCTCAAGATGGATGAGATGAATTACCTTTGCAAGTGTCCATCTCTCTTCATTTACTACAGAGGAGCGTAGATAGCTAATTTAGGCTAAGAATGGGATATATTTCCCCAGTCCTTTGTTCTCTGAAATCTAGATGTCTAGTGTAAGGATTGGGCTACAACAGTTCAAGGTTTTTCACTTTTTGTGAGTCTAGAAGGCAACCCAGTGAGGATTTCATAGTTAGCATCAGTCAGCATCCACCAACAGGACTTATCTGGTAATTATAGAGCTTCCTTTCTGGCTGTTATTCTAATCTGTGCTGAAAGCACAGTCAAATCCTTTCCATTATAGAGGCTGACAGCATTCTTGTTTTTTGGAACCTACATATTCTGGCCTCTCATGTAGCCCATACTTGCCACGCCTTCTGATCTGGGCTATAGAACTGGTGACAGAAAGCACTTATTTGAAAGCAAAGAAGGTGAATAGGCAATGTGGCTACTCCATCTGCTACCTTGTGTTTCTTCCCTCTCCCTCAGTACAGCTGCAATTATTTTCGTATAGGCTTTCTGTGCAAACCTCCTTCCATATTTTTTGTACCAAGATTATAAATGCTAATTGCCAGCATTTATTTACATTTACCAATAATTTTCTTTTCCTTCCTATAGCAGGTTTCACTTCTGGTGATAAATCAACACTTCATCTGTTAGTGCTAATTAGCTTGTGTCATGCTCTCGACAGTAATACCACTTAGGAAGCATATTCTTTAGGGAGTCAAGTAAAATGCCAGATGTCAAAAGTTCAGATGAAGACCAATAATCCAAAATGTGACATTCAGCCAGTCTTTGATATCTTAATGTTTCTGCTTAAGCATCTGATTTCTAAAGATAGATACTTAAAAAGCCCCAAACCTTCACCTTTAACTAAATTGGAATTTCTAAATATCAGTGCTCCAATAATGTTTAAAGAAAAATGACAGTGAAGCATGAATGGACTTTCTTAAATCTGGCATATTGTGCAGACAGGGCAAACAGGACAACACAAGAGCAAAATGAGATTGAAGTAAATCAAGAGAATCTCTGTGCAGAATGATAAAATTCTCACCCTTACTCGCCCTTTTCCCTTGTGTGTCTAAGGCTCAAATTCAGTATCACGCATTAAGATATTAGCAATTTTTTTAAAGGAAGGGACATATTGACAGGAAGGAGTACCCATCAGTGTAAAAAAGTATTACAGCCCTTATTTTGAAAAGATATCCAACATTATACTTCAGGGCTTAAGCTGTTTTGTTAGTGTTAGAAACTGGGAGACAGGCAGAGACAACACATGCTGTGGATGGACGTTTTATCTGACCCAGCACAGAAATTCTTACTTTGGTTGTTTGGATTGTTGGATCGTGCAAGTTGAAAATTGAAGCAGAGAGATCAGAGGTAGTGGGGAGGAAGAGGAGAAAGAAGGAAAAGAAATAAAGTACGAATTGAGTATAGAGTGTGACACTTCAACAAAAGAAAAAGGGAACATAACAAGGTTGGCAGGAAGCTGTTAAGTGATTCTCCACTTAGCCACATATGTCTACAAGAGGCAAACTGTTCTTTCCACTATAATTTCCATTCTCTTGTCCCATGAATCCCACTTACAGTTTGTTTTCAGAAAGTATGACAGCTCTAGAACTTTGATATGCCTGTGAGCAGCATTGCCTCAGTAAGTGATGTCAGGCCCAGCCCTTATACTTCCCGCATCTCATTTGAATTTAGTGATTTCAAAATTGTATAGCTGCTGACTAGGAAAGCACTCTGCACAGATTGCTCATTTGTGCTGCTGTCCTCTGGGGCTTCAACAAGTATTCTCTTTGCACAGCAGTCTTCCAGAAAATCATCTCCACATCATCCTCTGTTAGTTCCTATGCTGAACCATACAGTCCATGTGACACTCAAGCAGAGAACTAACATATCTGAGACTCTTAAGCAAAATTTCTGTTGCCAAAGCTAAATTCCTGTTTTTAAGATGGAAGTTATTCTTGCCTAAGTGAGTTTAACTGTTAACTAATGCTGAGTTCATGCTAAGATATGGTGGTTGACAAAGTATCTTTGGAAGATATCTGAGTAGAAAACATGTGTCAGTGAAGCTGTCTTTATTCATCTAGACAGGGGTAGGAAGTTCTTTCATTTTGGAGCTTTTATTAGCATATGAGCTTACTACCCCATGTAGACAAAGCAGCTTTGAGAATGCTCTTTACCCTAGTTGTCAATGTAAAGAGCTTTTCATTCTCCACAGCATTTTTAAATGCCTTCACAAAGGGACCTTATTTCCAGACTCTTGACCTTATTTCTGACATCTGTCATCAAGCCTTAATTCATTTGATAGTCCCAAATAATCTTAAAAAAAGCTTAAATAAATATAGGTAAAAGCTTAGCACAGCATAATACAGCCCCAGTTTGGCTTTAGTTATGTGAATAGGAAATAAGATGAGTAGAAACTGTTGTCAGGAAGAAAAATCAGAAAAAACAAATGATTCAGGGCTTTTCATGAGCTAAAATTGAAAGGCAGCTAGACTCAAATAGACCAATAGTTTTGTTTTTACACATAAAATTTAATAATGGATCTATTTATTTGTCTTATGTAGTTGAGAATAATATGGTAATATTCACTTACCTCCTGCCGAGTAAGAACATAATTCTGTATTACAGACAGGATTATAAGGAAGTTCTGTGCTTTAAAATGGTATTTACCTTGCACTAAACTTACATACAGGAACAGGCTCCGGTTTCCATTGGATTCAGTCTCCTGGATCTTTGAAACTGTGTCTCTAAACTGAAATTAGCTGCCTTTCCAGTGAAACAAATATTCATTAGTGATATGCAAGTTAATATTTGAAGTTTTGAGTACAAACATTTTTTTTTCATTTATTATCCACATGGTCAGATTTTACACTGCTTTTGTATGTAAATTACTTGTGTTTTATCTGCAATGCACTATATCATTGTATTGTGACTTTATGATGTTAAGTGAAGTTGTTAGTCTGAGAGCCAGGTTTCTCTGGCAGCTGTTGTTTCCCAGCATATATCAGGCATCAACGTTTCTGACTGCAAAAGCCCCTTTTGCAATATAATTTCCATCAAGTTCATAACTTTACTAATAATTTGTATGACCCCAAGAAGTTTTGTATCTTTGCTTTGAGAGGTTTTGGTCTAGCACCTTGGAGTTTTAAGAGCTAGTTTTAAAGCTGATTTTATTCCTTCTAATTTTTTTTTCATTCTATTAATACATTTTATTTTATATTAATCTATGTGATTTTATTAACTCCATTTACTCATTTTATTTGTTGTTTATTTTTTCTCTCTCATCAAAGATTTTATGTGCAATATGCCTGCTAAAAATAATAATAAAAAAAATCAGAATGTGATTGTCTTAGATAGTACTCTGAAAAATCTGCTTTATGCTGATTCCAGACTAATTGTACCTCTGCTTTGGAGATAATATTTGAGGAAGGGAATAATTTCATCACATGTATTTAGAGGGGCAATGCACCCTTGTCACAAACCGCTGAAGCAGAGCCAGAAAAAACTTCAATGCGTGCAACACTTATTTGCTAATGTTTACATTTCATGACCTCCAAGTAAAATTAAGATGAAAAATACACCTAGTAATTGCAAGTGTGTTGCAGTGCCACTTGGTTAGGATGTCCCTTTCTTGGTGGGCATGCTTTCTTGATTTGCCTGTATATTGTCTGATCTATATATCCAATCCATATTTTATATGTAAACTGTATGTATTTAAATTACAAACTAAGAACTGTGTTGAGGAAAATATCATTGGGAAAAAAACTCCCACATAAGCAAAAGCTATATTTAAAAGACTATTTTCTCTTGCATAGATGGGAAAAGGGCATGATAGTGACATGTTGGCATTATGCAATAGAAAGAGTAGAGACAGGAGAACTAGGTATAATCGGTACCTCCTTAAGAGGAGACAGTGAATGTCAGTGGCAAATTCAAAATGAAGAAAGAAGGCCCTAGATTGTGGACAAGAGTAGGACTTTCATGTGAAACAGGTGCTGATTTGCTCAGCCTTGTCCAGACTAAGAATGCATGACACACAAGTTTTGGTATGTTTTAACTTAAAAGTATGGAAGAAAGTATGGATTTCTGGATTTTTGAAGTCCTTCTGTTATCTGTCTGGGACAGTCACTCATGAGCTAAATTACAGAATGTAGCTTATAGCCCTGATAGTTTTCAGAATTTATATAGGCTGACATATAGCTGATGTAGTTTTATTGAGTGTGTAGAGCTCACAGCTATATTACCCTCATTAGTAACTCTGATACAGTCAATGCAACTACTATGCCAATAGTTATATAATTTGTTTCATAATCCTGATTTTGGTGCAGGTACTGAACTATTAGAACCTGCCATGGTCCTGCATATACTAAACATAACTGATACAGTTCACTGAGAGTAAATGCTGTCATGAAAAGTATGCTTAGGAGATGGAGAGAAATGGATGTAGAAGCAAAAGGAAGAATGATGTAAAAGTCAAAGTAAATTGTTATTTTTTAAGCAGTGATACAGCTAGCAGTGATTTTGTCAAGTCTGGTGACTGAGTCCTTTTGCAGTATAGATAGCAGTACTTTGGAGAACTGGAATTATTAAAGGGTCTGAAATACTCAGTGTGGCAGAGTGAAGAAATACATACATGTTAGATAAAACACAAGGCTGATGTATATATTTCCAGAGTGTCATACCAGTTATGAAAACAGGCCCTACTTTGTAAACAAATGAAGTATATCTTCTTTCTCTGCCTTTCCCCTTCTCTTGTAGGATTATGACAAGATAAATGCAGACAGGTGAGGAGGAAAAGCAGTAGGAGACATTACCTCTGTAATGGTGAGCACATTTCTGCATGCAGCAGGTTTGGTTAGACAGTGAAAGAAGTTACAGCAGTAATCTTTAATCTGTTATGTCATAAAACACACTATGTGCCCTCTGATTTTTTTTAGCTGTCTATCAGAAGTGGTGTGAAAAAGTGTTGTACCTCTCAGTGCTTCTGCTTTGCCAGAAGACAAAGCAGACTTGTTAGTAAGTCATTGTCACTAGCAGTATTCAGTAGTAAAAGCTGACTTTGTGTCCATTGTTTGTCTGATGGAAAATCTTGCCTCTAGCTGAGGCAAGATTATTTAAAGATATACTTTAAGAAGTTGAAACAATCTCCTGAATTTTCATGGTGCTCCAACTGAAAATGGACAACAAAAAAGGTCTACTTTATGTAAAAGGCTTTGTCTTTTTCTATATTGAGACATTGGTTTAGAACAAGAGATCTGAGGATTTTTTACTGCACATAAAATTCAAATTTGTACCCAAGTACATGCAACTATACCTTAATGACACTATTGAAACTAACCTGAGTAAGAGATCCAAAAATCAAAGTAAATTTAAAATCAACTACAAACAGCAGAAAAATATCTATATTGTACTTATATTCTTCCTAATGCCTGACCTAAAATTTATACTTCTTTTTTTTAATTATGACGTTAAAAAAAATCCAGATGCTGTCACCAATTTATTAGCTGCAAGGTGTAAACAGCTACTGGAAACAAAGAGAAAAATATGTCATAATTTTTTAACAGTAAAGAAAGTTATATACCACATAACTCTGTTGTCCTTAAGCTGAGTTAGGAAAATATAACAAATCATCTAAATGACTGCATTCAGTTGTAATGGTCAAGCCTAAGGGCTATCTAAATCATCTGAGGTCTTGTCTATACACGGAAGTTGTAATATATTAACTGCAGTCATAGCACTGAAAAACCTCCTTAGGGATATGTTTAATCTAATGTAACACTGCCCGGAGTTCACACAATTTATACCTCTTTCCATATGGAGATTAAAATGTTTAGAATGGCATAATTGCATCTGTTTGGTGTTCTATGGGTAAAATCTCTCCTTCTAAATGACCTCATGAAACTACAGAATAGTCCCAAATAAATTTTCTAGGATATTCCCTGTGTTAGCAAAGGCTAATATATTCAAATGGATATATTAAAATCACAGCAATTATACATTGATAGCATTAAGAAAAAGTAAGAAAATCCTAATAGTACTGTCTTTAATGAGGCTCCTCTTCATATTGTGCCTGATGTTCCTTTTACTTTAGCTCTTAAGTAGAATGGGAAGCCTCAAAGGTGTTGAGAAGCGTCAATCTGGCAGCAGTGAATGGAGTTCCTATTTAATGGCTGGAAAGTAGAGTGGAGACCAGGTGGGAGAAAGGCAGAGAGGTATTACCAAAGGAACAGAAAGGGTGTGGGTGTAAGCCACAGGTGAAAAATGTAAGCAAAATACCAAAAAAAGAGTACCTTAAAAAGGTGAGAATTGGGGCAGGATAAAGATGCAGGTAAGATGAGTGTTTGATGGAGCAGAAATTATGGTCTGGGAGTGTTGAGTAGCAAAAATAGCAAGGCAAAGGAAAGGAGAAAAAGAAGAAAAAACAATAAAGAGAAGGTTAAACCCCAAAACTAAGCAAACCCTCAAACCCCTCGAAATCTGTAAAGCAGAAGCTGCTGCAGTACAGAAAAAAATTTCCAGACATGGACTGGTACTTATTGTAAAGAGGAAAATCAACAAATAAACTAAAAAGGAGTGCAAAGCAGAGCTGAAGAGGGAAGGTGACAGAGTCAGAAAGGATAGATACTGTATCAAAGTGGGGCTTTTAAAGAATTTAGTATGCTTGGATATTCCTGTGCAGACCTAATTTATTCTGTTATGTGAGGTCTGCAACCAGCCACATGCAAATCATCGGTACAGTACTTATTCAAAACAAACACTAATTTTCAAAGGTGCGTTTCCTTCCTTTCTTTGCCATGACTTTCCCTCCAAATGATATTGGTTTTGTGCTACTCAAAAGTCTTTGGCTACTAGGAGCTGAATGGCTCTTCAGCTCCAGTACTGCACATTAGTATTTGGATTAGAGGAATCTGAACGCTGTCACTAGTGTTACCTATTCTTGACAGCCTGGGATTTTCAACCAAGTTTTCATTGTCACACATGAAAGGTAAAGTCCAGGAAGAGATCTGCTGTTTACTGAAATCAGTAACTGTGCTGTTAGATTAAAGTAATGGCATATCCTGTTACATCCATCTCCATGTAAATCTTACAGTTTTAGGGAAGTGGTAGTGCCATGGATCCTCAAATTCAGTCTGTCATTTTTTAAAGGTCACTATTTCTGTTACTGAGCACTGAACATTTCATAGTTTATATCATGTCTTGTAATTTCAGTTGTCACTTTACATGGAAGTATTTCACATCTAAATATGTGTTCTATAGCTGTTTAAACCTTGCGTGTTGCAGGACTGTACTCAGACCACATCTTTATTGTCTTCTCAAAAAGACTTATAAACCTGTTTAAAACAACTTATTAAAATGCTGGGCTGGGTATATGTGCAGCTTTTCAATTACCATATTAGTCTATAAGAATATGATGTAGTCCTATGCAATGATGTGAATGGATTTGGTTTAATTTGAGGTCTCTAATTTAAGAATCCTGTGGTCTGTAAATTGCTTTCCTGAAATCTCTGGAGCTTTCAGGGTTTGTGGCTTCTTTGGGCTGTATCCATACTACTAAGTAAAGGAGGGGCAAGAACTGACCATTAGTCCTCAGTATAAATGCCAATGACTGGTTTGTGTCTGAGTCTTAGGACTTGTTCTCTCTATAGAAGACCTGTCTTGGAAAGAGCCAGTTGGAGTGAACCAAAGCAAAGTCATTGTTGTCTAAAAGTGATACGGTGTGGATGATTTGGGATCCAATCCATTTGTATACATTTTTTTTTTTTTTTTTTTTTTTACATTGCTGGCTCAACTTTCTGATGGAATAAGTTGTTCTTTCTTATGTATAATTTATTACTGGGCTTTTACTATTACATCTATTACAAATAGAACAAAAATATGGTCAAATCAAAGCTGTAATTAAGGTTCACTTACTAGATCAATGATTCCCATTAGTCACATCAGCAAATGGATTTAGTGGATAACCAATTTTGTTTTGATTATATGGTTGGAGCTGAAAGATACTCCATCATTTTAATCCTCTCTTGATGAAATTTAAGGAAGGACTCCCAGATACAATGTTTTAAATCATGAGGGTGCTGACCTGGTGAAAGTATCTGTAAGATCATAAATTTCTACTAGATTTTATTTTATTCTTAGAACTTGAACTAAGGGATTAAAACTTGCTGAATCCTCCAGAATGGAAAGGTTGTAAAGGAACTGTGGATCTTCCTAGGTCTCCCAAAGAAATTGCCTTGTAGACTGCTTCTACTGGCCAGTTCAAATGTGTTTCCCCATAAGAAAGTATGATAAAACTCTGGCATGTCTTCATTCCTGACAACAGGGGCCACTTGTTAAGAGGTGTATAAGACTGAATACCTGTCTCCTTAGAAGATTAACCATTGGAAAGACAGAGGCTTTTGAAGGACAGATGTGGGGATTTGAGGAGACTGCACTTTGGAAGGAAAATGAGAACCATTAGAATTGAAGATTTGAGGGACTGGGAACCATTTAAAAAGTTGGCTTTAGGTGAATTTATGATAAAATTCTATAGTCATAGAGAGCTATGCAAATGGTATAATTTTAGTTCTGTCACTCGTTTTATTTTATCCATGCATTATTTTATCCATGGATTTTCTGAACTATCTGTCAAACACATGCACTCCTAGAACATATGATGTGAGAAAGCAGGTTATGGAACTTGGGTAGATGCCTCTTAAATTTTTGGACACTAGTTTTAGTATCCAGGTTGATGGAGCACAAAGAATCTGTATCCGCCTACTGCATACTTTTGGTGTATTTTGCTGAAAACAGAATCCTGTCATATTGAAAGGTCACAGACTGGGAGTGAAGTGGGGAATATAGTGACAGAATATAGAGTAGTTATCATTCATGAAGTTAATCATTTGTATCATTCATGAATGACAACAAGTGATAAAGAAGCCAATGAGGTAAAATAACCAAACCTTTCCTTTCGTCAATAAGTTCATACATATTTGCCAAAAAAAAAAAGGATAATCTGGAGGCTATTTTCAGTTTCATGTATTGTTTTGATTATTGTCAGTTATAAACTGTACAGTTTTATGAAGGTACCTCATGCTGTGTCCCTAATCCTAAATAACCAATGCCACGATTGCTATAGTTAAATAAGATTATGTTATCCAATTGGTACCACATGCTAATTCCTTTGCTTTGTAATTTCATTTAATACATTTTCATTGGAGGCAGATTTTTTAGAAAGAACTGGACTGATAAATTGTTTCTCTATTTATAGTAAGTGTGGGTATGTGATATGTTGATTTGCACTTTTATAGGTTTCAGTGGATACAGTGAATATTAGGAAAGAACAACAGCACTGTTTCAGTAGGTTGTTTTAGTAGTTTAGCAGATTTATTATAAAATTTTCAAGAAGGTCAAATAATTGCAGGAATTGCTTTGGTCAGTTAAAAGTAGCAAAATGTAAACTTGTTCGCAAATATTTATCTGTTTAGGAAGGGATGTGAGAGAGAATATCCAATCAAATTTAAGGATAACAAGGATCATGAGGCAAGTAGAATACAATAACCTGTTCAGAATCAGGCCAGGACAACAGTGATAACAATGAAAAGAAATCACATGGTATCTTCAGGGACTGCTAATGACCAGTGATTCAGTTTTATTTCTAAACTGAAGATGGAATGGCGGCAGGAAGCTGTGACACATGGGATGCACTTGTTTCAGCCTGACCTGCATTTTGTGGTTAGTGCTCGGTATGTGTCTAAGCTTGCCCAGGCAAATCTGCTATGATGCATTCCACAGCAGGTTTGTGACAAATTCTGAAGGGCTTTGTGATAGGGAAAGCATGATACAGCAGTTAAGGACCAACTTTGTCTGCTTCAGAACTGCTGGTTCAGCTCCTCATAACAGTGGACTGTCTCCTCAGCAGCAGCTTGAGCTGCTGTAAATATTCAGCTTGTCTGCATGGCAGAAAGCAAGGACTGCTTTTCTCAACAGAGGAACAGATTATCATCTCAATTCTGCAATGCTTTTAAAGGGCAAGGACGTTTTCCTTGGTTAAGCCTGGCTTAGCATGGATGAGTTTGTGTTCTCTTGTTTTCTACTCTATTCCTCTAAAAGAAGGCTTAATAAGAAATCCAGAGAAGCTAAAGAATAACTAGGGAAAGACTATATGATACTTTGATGAAGAGGAGTGTGGGCTTAGGCTGTCTAGGCATTGATTACAGGACCTAAATCAAGTGCACTGCAGAGTTTTACAAGCTGAACAAAAAGCCCAGTCCATGGTCAGAGTCTGAGACCATGCCTTTGACCAGTCAGACTAGGCATGCTGACTGAATTGTGACTATCCTCAGTTGACTGGGAAGCACTTGGTGCGCTGAGTGTAGGTTTTTCTATACCTGATGCAATAAAGATCAGAGATACATCATGACATCAAACATAGAATATGTCTTTCTTGTGTGTTTTTTCTTTTTTTCTGTTAAAGGAAATACTTGGGTTTAATAACATGTGATACACAGAACTGTTTGATCTTGAGACAGAAGTTTCTAATGTGCTTTATTTCCAATTCATACCCTTGCAACTGAATTGAACAGGGATGTGGATCATTGTTTGGATCTGAAATCAACTGAGAAAGTTAGCAGTGTCACAGAGATTCACCCATCTTAATTTACAAGCAGATCAGAGACAAAAGTAAAATCCTTTCTTTCATATTGGGAAGGGAACTTTTTATAAATGATACTCCTTGCTTTACAGTAAAGTCCAGATGCAGTTGGCACCCCACCCTCAAAGGAGTTTTTACTCCATTAAATGGGAGGTAACAGAAGTTTCCAGGCACAGACATACAGTTTGTTCTGTGGCCTCAGTGCGTTAATGCATTTGATTCAAATACAGTAGGAAAAAGGTTCCAGTTCAGAGATGAAAAGGATTTACCTAAACCCATTTAGCTTTTTTGAGGTGTGAATGTGCTTCTTGGCACAAAACAATGGCCAAGTGCATCCCAAGAGTAATACCATAAATTTACAGTAGATTTGCACCTAGATTTAATTTGGCTTACTGCTTTTTTCTGTAAATTTGTTATTTGTAGCAGATTTGCAAAAATATACTAACATTTTACAGAAAACATGTTAAGAAAGAAAACATTATACGGGTAACTATTTTGCTTACAATTTTTAAATATGGTATTGCAGATTTTATTTTCCCAAAATTGATGTGGACTTGAAGAACAAAGAAAAGAAGTGTTATACTAAACCACTAATCATTCTAACAATTGCTCCCAAGGTGTGTGTGTCCTTCCTAAAGGTTCAAATGTTAAGTATGTGGGTGATTTTCAGCATAATCTTAAGAATCAAGCTAAAAATAGTTTAGTGTTCCAGAAATTCCTCTCTGCAGAGCTTAGTCAACCTGCCCATCAGAACCCACAGATGAATTCACCTACCACTTCCTTTGAGTTGTGATCACCAGTAATGAGCACCACCACCCACCTGGGACATCTATAGGCCACTCATTGCATTGTCTCTGCCCTGAGCATGCTAAACTTCCCTATTGCTAAAATGGTTTTGTGGGCCAGTGAACTGAGTTTAGGTTTCTTGGAGCCACTGCTTAATTTTATAGGTTGTGATACTGGAATTTTTGGCATTGAACTTTGTAAGTAGCGATGCATTTATTTGTGTTAGTATACCTGACAACAGTAGCTCTGCTTGTGAATGTAGAGAAATGCATCCTAACTGCCCCTAAATAATTGAAGGGTCAATGTCTGTGTGAACAACTGATAATTTGATTATTAATGCAGAGAATTTCTGCAAGAAGTTAGGTTTAGCTGTCTCAGAGAAGTGACAGACCAGTGCAAAAAGAATCCCCATTCTTGCTGGATGGAACTTCATCTCTGAGTCAAGGAAGCTAGAAGTTCACTACTTGATATAAATTTTCTAAACAAATTTTTAAGATATGGTTGCTTAAAATATGGGATTCCTGGACTGTATAGCAGTATCTGTAGTATGCTTTCAAAAGCCTTGTATACTAGATTATAGTAGAATGTGCCCCCAAATGTATTTCTATCTTCCTTCTGAAATACAGATTCCCTAAAGGAAAACATCTGAATGTCTCCCATATGGCCCGACTTTCAAAGCTACAGAATAATTAGTAGTTTTCACTATAAAAGTAGTTTATCTGCATTCCATGTAAGCATAGTACTTTTTGTAGATACAGAAAGCTTACAAAACATACTGTAATATAGCGATATTACATACAAGAGATGCTTTGACATTGAAAATATTATTTATTCTTATTTTACTAGGTTGCTAAATCTTAATGGCAATATATTCAGATCAAACCAAAGTACACAGCTCATTACCAATACTACCCAATTACAGTATTAATAATTTAAAAAGCTGGTGAATGTCAAATAGAAGAGAACAAAATAAATATTTTCAAAATTAATTAGCAATCCCCTATTACCTCATTCCATCTTTGTTCTGTTATGGATGTTTGTTTTACTTTGTATATTTCAGTCTGCTCTTATATATTCAATCTGCAGAAGATTTTTCCCATTTCTAATCTAATGACTATATCTATAATTTGTGCTTTAGCTTCCTATATTATTCTGTAATTCTAATACTTGAGTTGAATGTTATGTAAAGGAGAAAAAGTTATTAGAGCTGAATATTAGCAAAGTTTTTCAACTGTTACATAACAATTTGTCTCACCTGGTGAGTCTGTAACACCTGACAAAGGAAATTTGACAATTACCTCAGCCAGATTCCTGAAATTTGACCTAGTACTCAAACCTTTATTGCTTTTGTCTTTCTTCAGGCCGATGCATTTATTTTATTTTTCCTGTCAAATGATGGCTGAATGCCCCCTGGTATCCATGCCTTTGTTCTTGTGAGGGCCCTTGGAGAAAAGCAGTCACATAATTTCACTTGGTACATGTCTTTTTTTTATTTTCCCAGACTCCTACCGGGATAGAAGACATTGGTTAGAACATTAGAAAAAAACATTCTATTTGTTTCTTAGACTGTTGTATCAGTCTGTTGTGTGCTGTAACACTGTCAAGATAAACATACAGCTATATCTCATGTAGTTGTTATAGTCATAACCACTTCATCATATTTCAGCATCGAGCTAGTAAGGCAGTTAACAACAAAAAACTACACACAAAATGTTTCTCTTAGTCAGAAAATGCATGCATTCCAATAGCACAGCTTTTGCACTTTATTCCTAAAACTGTACTCACCAAAGGTGCTAAACTGAATAGGTGAACGTGAGGGGCCTCTGTTTATTTTTATTTTGGGGAAAACAAATGTGAAAACATTCCCTGATATCATGGTATGAAAGTCCGACTGTAACTATCATGACATTATGAAGAACTGCAGAATCTGATGCTGACTCCTGCTATTTAGCACACATAATTTTTAATCTTGCTATCTCAAATAATGCAAGCTGTTTAAAGGGATGGTGCTAAAACCAGAAGGATTTTCGGAGGATTATGTTTAGTAAGATTCTAATAGCAAGACTCTAGAAAAATCTTACAAGACTTGGAACCTTCAGATGATAAAGATGAAGCAAGCCATTTCTCCATTTGCCCCCATAAGGGAATGCATCTCAGAGGGACATTGTTGCAGCTCTCTCTAACTTTTACTGAAATTTGTGTTAGATTTTGCATGGAGCTTATCCAGTCACTTGATAGCTTAACAGAACTAGTTAATAGCTATTCCATTGGGTAGGAAAGGAAAATCTAAGTATGCTAAAAATACCCAAATATATTAAAACAAATGCTCAGTTTTCACGGAAGAAATAATTTAATTATCTATCTTAAGTTATTGTTTATCAGTGAACCTGCTGATAATTACTATACCTCTAGGGGCCAAGTAATGGTTTCTTCTTGATAAATGAATGTTGGGAACCATCATATACTGTTTAGTAAATGCCCAGCAGAGCAGTGTTCAAAAGTTGAATTTTCATTCTGTTTTAAGGCTATTGCACTACCTTTTGATTTTAGCTTTTCTGATGTGGGAACAATTAATTGATTATCATCTTATCATGATAATTCCTGTCTTCTCTATTTTGTTTCTATCATTAAATCTGAAAGCAATTTACAGCGGAGGTCAATGTTATTATTATTACTCCTTTGCAGGAAAAGCAGAAGTGAAATGACTTGTCCAGCACATCCAGAGGCTGAATCAGGAAGGGACATGTAAGTGCATGAAATAAAATTAGGTTCTGTTGTCAAGCGGGCAGTGCCGTCTTCCTTGCACAATAGAGTGCAGGGGGAAAAATCCTATTTGTTTCATCTTATTTATGTCATAGGGTAGGTGGTTGCTTAAAAAAGGTGATGGTCTGATTTGACAGCACATACTGGATATAAATCAACTCTAAGTTTGGCATGATTAAACACTTACCTAGACTACATGGTGGGTTTATATACTGATGTTGTAAATCTGACATCATCTGCCAGTATTTTAACCTAGATAATTCAAGAAACAAAACAAAACAAAAAATCCCATTCTAATTTATTTAGATCAGGTTCTGATTAAACGTTTATACTTTAGTAAAAAAATCAGCCCAAATAATTATGAAGTTAATTTATTTACTATAGCAGACTTGAGTAAATGGGACCCTCTTTGAAAAGGTACTTTTTTGAGTTAATTAAGTGAAAGAAAATTCACTTGCTTTTGCTCACCATTGATTTTCCTCTTGGTAAAAAATTCAACAGCTCTCTACTAGAGCCACTGAAAGAACATTGTGCCCCTTTGGCACAGACTAGTAAACAAGTCCCACAGAGCCTGGAAGATTATCAGCTGCTGAGGAAGCAGACGTTTGACTGTGAGCCTGTAGACATACACAGCAGGGTGCATAAAATAAGGTAAAAATAATTGTGCCAATGTGTCTGGTTGAGAAATTCAAAATTCCTGCAAGTGAGAAAATAAACAAACATATGAGATGGAAAATTGTAGTAACATCAGAGTGAGGTTGTTGGTGGATTTGCTGCTTGAGAGCAGTTTTGCTCTTTGTATTTTGCAGAGAGGAGCAAAAGTATTGGGTTGTGGAGGTCTGACAAAAAAAGGAAAAGGACGGGAAGACAAAGTTGTAACTGAAAGCATAATTTAAAATAATTGAAGATGGGAGAAACACAGCAGACTTCTGATATTGATCTTTAATAGGTATAAATTACTACAAATATCAGTGGACTGATTTATACAATTTATACCAATTTTTGTAGTTATCCTTCCTGAACTCTATCCCCAGGAAGAAAACAATGGTATTAAATCTATCATAAATTGTGAGAGGAAAAGAAATTAATGAATTAAAAATAAAAAAGTCATTTAAGGTTTTTGCTTTTTCTGTGTCTTGGGTAGAGAAGATGTGCTCCATAGCTTTTGCCTCATATGCTGCAAAAGGTGCAAGATTCTCCATGACAGCATCTTTGAGCCTCTGAGTTTGGTGTGAATGTGAGGAGTGGTACTGAGAAGAGGTTGTGGCTGAGATGTCAGCCATTCTGTTGTATACTTCCTTACAGAGGGATGCAGTCAGAAGAGACAGAGTTTGAGACCTTTAGGCTATACGAATACTACTCACAAAATCACAATCTCAGGAATGGCAGGGCTCATGGTATGTTGTCTCCAATGAATGCTGGCCTAAGGACAACATTTGCATAAAACCGCTGGGTAGTATTGTCAGCATGCTGTGATTGGGTTTGAAGGCCAAAATAAGGCAGAGGTACGCTGAGGAACAGTGGGATCCAGAAGGCAGCTTCTGGGCACATCTGGGGTTTGCTGACAAATTAAAGCAAGTGGATCTGGGCCTGCAGGCATCTTCAGTGCCTGTATCAGCAGAAGAGTATCTAGCACATCACAGAAAAGAGCCAGAGCACACATGGTTAGACTCAATATGTATGCATGATCATTTCAATCACAGAAGGCCAGAACAGAACAATGAGAAAATTAGCATTATGTGAGAAAACCGTAAAATGAGTAGTCAGGTAAGGTTTGAACAGCTTTCTAGCTTATTTTTCCTTGTGCATACTCACTCCAGAATATCCATTCAGCATACTTTGATTAATATTCCCACAAATTGTTGCTGTAAGTGGCTTTCCTGATTTCCTCTTTTTTACAAGGGTGCCTTGGACTGTGCTTTTTGTTAACTGTCAACTACTGCTACTGTAGCACTGCCTCACTGCTTGCTTTTGTGTCATACATCTGTAGGAAACAAATCAGACATGAACTGTGGAATTTACTTGGTTTTTCTTTTTCTTCACTGATGGATTTCACTCCTTTTTTTGCATGTTGCAGCAAGTGTCCCTCTGTTTTAAGTGTCTACTAAGTCATTGATCTGAAAGAGAATCAAATACAAGTACAAAAAATGAGCTGGTGTGACATGCAAAATCCTCATGTAGATTTTCTTCTACTTTGCAATAGGTTTTGTGGGTTTTTTATTTTTTCTACAACATTGTAGGAAGCAGTACACAAACTTATTCGAGCTTATTTGGACTTACTGGTATTACCAGCACATGGTGATATGGGCTTACTAAAGTGGTCCAGCCAAGGGCCACAAAGATAATTGTAAGGGATCGAAGCATCTTTTGTATGTGGAGAGGCTGAGAGAGATGTGAATGTTCAGCCTGGAGAAGAGAAGGCTCGGGAGGAGACCTTATCAGTGGTTATTCCCTCCTGATGGGAAGGAATGAAGAGAGCCAGGCTTTCCTCAGTGGTGGCCACTGAGAGAGCAAGAAGCAGTGGGAACAAATGAAAAAATATGAAATTCCATCTTAACACAAGAAAGCACTTTTTTATTCTGAGGGTGACTAGGCACTGGTGCAGGTTGCTCAGAGGGCAACTGAACACGTTTCTGAGCAACTGTCTGTAGGTGCCCTGGCTTGAGTAGAGGGGTTGGCCTTAGATGATCTCAATAGGTCCCTTCCAACCTCAACTATTCCATGAATCTCTGATTCATTGCAGTTCTTTTCACTGTGTTTTATAATTAATGCTTGCCTGAAAGACTGAGATTACATCATTATTCTGTATTTATTTGTTTGTAAGCAATCTTTTTACCTAGTAGTCCTGAAATATTCTTTTTTCTCCTCTCCATTACATATTTACAGTTCCATGATAATCTTTTTTCAGAATAATTTCATATAGTCTTTGTAAGATTGTCTTTTTTCAGGGAACTGATGCTAATAACACCCATAATACTGTAAATGTAGAAGTCAAATGTTACAAAGTCAAGTGCTTGATTAATTTCTACTCAGCAAAAGCATTTAAAAGTCCAGCATTAAGCTGGCTGTTCTATTCCTTTCTGAAATAAACAATTGTTGGTAGATGTTTGTCATTTCCATGTTGAGATGATCAAACAGTCTAATATATGCGTGGCCCTTTCCCCTCTCAGTTCTTGGTCTAGTCTTGTAGTCTTATCTCTTACCTCTTTCCTTGCTTTTCAGGATCAGTGCTATGTCGGCTGGGAATTTTCCCACTGTGTTTCAGTCCACCTGTTTTACTAAAGGGAGTTTGTATATGTTACTATAACAGCAAAATGGGTATCTTTTGAGACAGTGGCTGCCATTTCTGGTTTTCTGAAAGGTGCAGAAAGTTTGCTACTAGACTCTGATGCATTTATTCAGTTATACATTTTAAAGGAATTTGCTATCAATATTTATTACCAATATTATTTTTTAATCACAGAAATATAACTTTCTAAAAAAATCTCTTGAATGCCTAAATAATATTCTAATTTTCAATTTTTGTATCACAGATAATTGTATATAGGTGCCAATCAAGGGATGGTGTAGATTAATGATTGACAGTACCCTGATTATTTAAGGGTTTCACACATTTTCTAGTATATCCATTCTGTGCCCTTCTCAGCATTTCTGGGTAGGTGGATAAAGACTGTTGTTGCACATTTCTTTGATCAAGAACTGAGGATAACTCAGCTTTGTATGGAATTTGAAATTATATGTCCTGACTTGTTTCAAAACTGGATGGTTCTGGCAGTGGTTTTGGGTGTATGATTTTATGGTTACTTATTTTTTTACACAGATTAAACATTTTCAGTAAAAATCAAGCACACGCTAGAAGAAAAAGGGAATACTTATACATATTTGTTATGTTGTATCTAATAAGAAATTAGCAGTTAACGAGATGGAGTAGTTGAATATTTGAATTGAAACTGAAGTTTTTAAAACTGTTCAGGTTTTTGAAACATTAATACCTATAGTTTCCTCTTGTCTCTCCAAACCAGAACATCAGTAGTTACACTGCTTCATCTCCAAGGCCTATTTACATATGTATTTGAAGGACGTTTAAGGTGATTCTAGTTATCTCATGGCTGAAATGTGAGAGATAGCACAAGGGATCCTAGCCCACCTACATATGTGATCACATAAACCAAAAGTTAGTTATATGTATCACCTGAATTTTGCTCTTTGCCATAATGATAGTTCAAAATAAGAAATACATGAAAGATAAATGTTAAATAACTTGACATGTCAAGTAGAACACCAATAAAGAGTTATTTTCATTAGCTTTAAAAACTGTCTGCTGTAAGACATGTTTATATGTACCACATAAACTTGGGATAAATCTTGTCAGTGTTTTTCCCCTTATCAAAAAAAAAAAAAAAAAGGAAAAAAGTTATCTGTGATATTGTGTCAGTTAATTAGGTGTATTTGAATCCTTCACTGCTGTTCTTGTTACCATGACATGGAAACAAGAATCATAGTACGGCTAACTATCCAGAATGAGCAGGCGTGAAGGAATTTCTTCCTTTATCTGATTATACAAGTTGGGAAAAGCTAAGCAGAGCGTCACCAAGATGAAGGGCAGTGATAACCATTGATGGGATAAGGAGGACATGAGAGGTTTAAATAGTATATTAAACAATAAAAAGGAAAAGTAACATATGGTTTTAGAAAAAGTGAGCGAGAAGTTGAGTTGTGGCTTAATTTGGAAAACAGCTTAAAGGTTTTGGAGTCTTTGTGTGTGTTGATTTATATGAAATAGGTTTCCCACTTGCTTTGAGCCATTTAGAAGAAGTCAGTTTTTCACAGTCATCTAAATGTGCAATGTGGTGCAGTAGAACAGATGCTCTATTTTGGTGTCCTAAGGCTCAGCATATGGGACTCATGGCTTTCTGAATTAAAATAACCAATCGTCAGCTTGTGGAGAGTTTTTCAGGGCTTTCTGATGTGATCTTGGAAGATATGTTCTAATTGAGATACAGATCTACTTTTATACATGGGTGTCTAGGTCTAAATAAAAGTAGATATAATCTAAATAAAAGCATCCTATATTTCAGAAATATCTAAAGGATCTGAATTTGGGAAAGACTTTGATCTCCTCTAAAAGAAAGACTTGTATTAATAGTATGTCATAAAATATGGATTCTATAAAAATATGCAAATGTATTGGCATACCTTGGAAATAGAAGCTGTTAAGTTTGTTTTGTTGTTGGTGGTTTTTTTAATTACTGTCAGTAGTTTTTGTTGTTGGTGTTTTTTTTAATTACTGTCAGTAGTTAATCACCAAACATAGAATAACTGCAAATTCATGATACAGTTCCATGCTAAGTTCAGTTACACAGGACTTGATGTCAAGAAACTCTTGTACAACTTGTACCTGTTCATTGAACCAGGTACAGAAATTACCAGCTGTTTTCCTTCTGTAGTGAGGTTGTCCTCCTGTCCTTCACAATAACTTTCTGCTAATATTCATGTTTATCTTGCTCGTGTTCCTGACTTCCCTTTTATTACTGTCCTGAATGCTAATGCTGTGAGACTGAAATGTCTGAAACTTTAATTACTGAAGTTTTGTCAGAATTGAGCAGCACTACAGTATGTGCTCATAGAAATATACAGCATTTGTTACTGCCAATGACTGCTCAGTTATAAATTTAATGAAGAGCATAAACATTGTCATTGTGCTTTCGGTGTTCTCACAAATTTTTTTAATCTGCTGTCTGAATGTCTTTCTTTTTAATTTTTTTTTTCCTACTACAATAAAAGAGAGATTAAATCTTAATCACATTTTAAGAAATAAATTGATTCAGCAGCAGTCTAGCTGTTTGTATCTTTTAATCACATTATTTTACACTCTTTATTTGACCAGATTTGTGTATTTATTGAACTCTGAGCATTTTGTTTCCTACACCAGAGACCTTGTGTTCCTCTAAATGTATCATTTCTGTTTGTAAATACTTTTTCTTTTCTGCCTTGCTTTGTTCTGCATTTGATTTTTTTTTTGTTTGTTTGTTTGTTAAAGGAAGCCAGGGAAAGTGAGAATGCAAATAGAGCACTGTGGTTTGCAGATGAACACTGTGTCAGGACATGACATCAGATACTGGGTCCTGGACTGTTGTCCTTCTGCTTTATTTCATGCTATTCATTAACTGACTGATTTACTTCGTACTACTCATGGAGCAGCGAGAGAACTGGATGGAAATATGATATGGACGTTGTGATGGTGCAGCATTGCAAGCTTCCTGTTTCCTGATGGTGGTACTATAGTTTTACTCTGTCTTTCTTAATGTGAGTTTAGAACAAATTTGTTTTATTAAATTATTTTTATTTCCAAACGAACACAATGTCTATAGAGTCATGCATCAGCACTGCAGCATCCTCTCTCTCTGCTACTTTGACAATTTGTAATAACTGAAGTAGATTAAAAACAAAATCAGAAAGAAAAAGTGATCAAACATTTGGCTGTTTAAACCAAAAAACCCTGTAGAAAAGTTATTATTCTGATGACCAAACTTGGAAATATTTTCTAGACTTGGGACACAGAAATGAGAGGCCCCTTCACGTTCTCCCATGGGTTGCATAGGACAAGTCTGTAGCTTCTGTTCTCCTTGGTGGGAAGAGAGATTTGAAACTGACTCTGCCACCTTCCCTTTGAGAGAAATTAAAAATGTCTTGGATTTTATTGATGAAAGTTGAGAACAACTGTTAAAATCTTTCTGTTTTTTATGAAACAAATTTCTTTTTTTCCCTTGAAGTCCTACAAATAATAGTGTAAGAGTGATTTTCAAAACAAGAATGACCTTCAGTGGTTCAATCTCCCAGTTGCGCTCTTGTCTTCCGTTTAATGTTTGTCTTCTTGGACATATGAAAAAAACAGTGGATTTGGGGATGGAGTGTGGGGACTGTCAGCAATTCTGCATTGACACCACAGCTACTGAAAGAGAATGGGAGAGTAAGAGATTTTCTGGGGGTTGGAAGAATTCTGTAGGGGGAGGAATCCTTTCCAGCAGCTGGCAGGGAGGCATAGATGTCTGATGAAGGAGATATAGTCCATACATTTATTTAGATTAAGCTGCAGGATCACCAGATCACAAAGGTGTCTTACATGAGACCTCCCTCTCTCTTACTGAGTCTCTTCTGTGAGGAGATAAAGGCTAGAGCCAAAGTTCCCAAGAATTAGATTCTACAGGGTTCTGGAAATATTTATTAATTTCAGTATTATTATTTTGATTTGAATTACATGGCGGTTTCAAGAGAAACTTTATCTCCTAATTTAGATGTGTCTGGTTGCAGTTTGCTTAACATCAGTTATATATTGGTGTAAACCACTGCTTCCAATTTCCTTTCAGCCTAAGTCTGATGCAAAAAAAAACCAACAAGCCATGAAACAACAAACGTACTAGTGTAAGAACTTGCACTGACTTGTATTATTAATGAGTACTTGACTTATTTGTCATTATCCATATCAATAGCTCAAAGCAGTTGGGTCAAAATTGTCTGTTGTTGCCTTTTTGAGCTCTCTGTGAAAGTATCTACATCAATTGTCTGTGGGTTTGCAGTAGTGACTTATTGTATCTTACCTCCCACTTTAAGTAGTAAGTGCTCTTGACTAGAGAGCTGGTTCCACATGAGGAGTTAATTTTCCTAGTCACCCTTTATAATCAATATAATCAACGTAGTGGTTTTTTTTCAGATGAAAGTAAATCTAAATAAAGTAACGTGAGCTGTTTGTCCAGCAATGCCTGTTTCTACTTATTAAGGTAAAGCAAGGCTAGCAAAATAGCTCAGATGAAGTCAGAATTAAGTGAGGTGAATCCTATCAGATCTGCCAGCTGGTTATTTTTTGTGTTGTACATGTGGTCCTGCACATTGAACCGCTGGTTCTGACACAGGCTAGTATGTGATCAAGCAGAGATCACCCTTTTGTGCAGAGAAAATGACATGAAAGGGGCAGGAGGTATGAAAATGACCATGACTTGTATCCTGAGACAAGGTCAGTAAATAACACTTAGCTGCCATTTAGGGAACTAAATGAAGTTGTTTCCTGTTCAGAGAAATAACTCTTTAATTAGATTTTTTATGTTTAATTTAATCCAAGACTTGTAGGAAACATCAATCTAAGATCTAAGCACATGGAATTTGCAAGAGGTTGACAAAACTCTGAGGTTTTGTTCACAGTGGGATTTCCTTTGTTGCCCTTTCATGAGAGCTAAGACATTCTGAAGTGTGATAAAACTTCTGCTTCAGGCACAAAGGAACATCTGCATACTGCTCCCTGTAACAGGCATTGCAGTTCTTGCATGGACTGCAGTTACAATAGACTCACTTTGCCGTGTTTCACGTCTGAGTTGGATACAGATGCTAGTGGGTAGCTGGAGATCCAGACACTCATTTGCTACTGAGCAGGAAGTATATTCATCTGTGTTGTCCTACATGAGGCATGAGGTACTTTGCTTCTAACCAAACAGAGCTTTAAGCAGCAAAACCTAAGATAATATGTCTGTTTGGTATGTCTGGATCAGAGCTATTTTATAACCCCTAATCCTAAAAGAACTTAGGCACATGCTTCCTTCTTAATCACATGAACCATGCCAGAGGTCAAAGTATGGCATACTGTGTACTTGGAAGATCTCAACTGCTGTGGCAGGATTTTGAAATATGGAGAAAACTTACTGTTAAAATAAAAAGCTTTTATGGAGAAGTAACCTTCTTACCAGTTACATCAATGGTTACAAAATTCCTTCTGAACTGAAGGCTGCCCAATTACAATCAAGCATCATATCTGATGGATATGTCTCAAGGCATATGGATATAGATAAAGACCAAATGCACCAATACCTTGAATTAGAACTGAAGACAGGTGCTGCATATGTTTGTATTTGACACTGTTAACTCTCCTGAAGCAATATTTCTAAAAGCTTTTAAAAAGTGTTTGCATCAGGTGGGAAAATGTGATGCCATCTGTTTACCTCACACAAGCACATGTTGGTTTGTGCAAACTAGTTATTATGGATATTATAACTGACTTGACAAGCAAACATCTGTTTGTTTCTACAAATACCAGTACTGAAGTTTGCACACACTCCCACAGACACAGAGGAGCTATCTGAGAAGTGAACTCATGCTGAACAACAGCAAATGAAGACAGCATTAAGTACTGTTCACAGTGTAATCTTCATTGTTCCTTATGGATATGAGTGGGTCTGTACTCCATCTTCTCAATTTATAATCATTTAAGTATGATTACCCTAACTTTCAACCTTTTATTTCTCTTGAATGTTATGCTTATTTCTCATCATCACAGATGTTGGTAAGATGCAGATGGGCAGAAGTGTGGAAATCAGGTGAACAAGGTAGGAAGCATGACATTCTGGCTTTATGTCTGGATAGTGCTTTAAAGCCTCTGACAGCAGGATGTCTTGATATGGAGCCCTAGCAGCAAATTCAAACTTCATGTTTGTGACAGAAGACTCACAAAGGAGGTGGCTACCTGCCTGTCTGGAGTTTCTGAGCTATATATGTTTTATATATGTTTTTATATATGTTTTCCTTAAAATTGCAGCAGGAAGCTAGGGTGTGGAGGTGTAAGAAAGTTTGTGAGCAAAGGCTATGGGCTGAAGAAGAAAGGCAGCAATTAGCTTTGAAGAGAATGCTGGCTTCTTTAGCTTATATATCTTGGTGTTATGGGATTCTTCCTGAAACACTTGTCTCTTTCTTATTGTCATACAACAGGGCTGACTCCCCCAGTGGAGCCATGCTAGCCGGAAAAGGTCAAATCTACATGTCTTTGCCAAAGCTTGCTTATCCCAAAGTGTTAAATGAAAAAAATGCTTACACCTTTGGGGACAAGTTTGTAAGTATGCAAAACAAGAAC
This sequence comes from Falco rusticolus, assembly GCF_015220075.1. Classification (NCBI taxonomy): domain Eukaryota; kingdom Metazoa; phylum Chordata; class Aves; order Falconiformes; family Falconidae; genus Falco; species Falco rusticolus. The sequence continues at coordinate 74,340,356 of NC_051187.1, read as the reverse complement.
TGTTGCTCATTGCCCCTGATTCTTCTGTGAGCCATTCAGTCACTGTCAAGAGTAGCTTCTGAAGTAGGTTAGTGCAGTTGGATCATCAGAAGTAGCTTGTGGCAAGGAAATAAGAAAAGAGTAGTTTTATAAACCCATCAGATTTCATCATTTGCTTTCTCACTGAGTGCTGTGAATACAAGTAGTCCCAGCACTCTCAAAATACAGCAGGAAACCTCCACTCTTCCTATCCCAGAGAAACTGTAACCTTGAAACCAGTTTTCAGATATGTTTAGATATATTCACAGGTAGAAGAAAATTAACTTTCCTTCCTTTGATGCTGTCTCGAACATCTGCTAATGCTGAAATAAAATTATCCAATAGGGGCCAAATTCACCTGTGTGCACCTGTCTTCAGAGGCATTAATAATGTCTGCTAGGTTCAAATGGTTATTTTGTTTGGGGGATTTTTCACTCTTCTTGGCCACTGACCACCGCTTTAACCAAATCTGATTTCCCTTGCCTGAAACAACTTTTTAAGTGTACAAATAGTGCAGACACTGACTTCTTCTGAGCTGTAGCTTCTTCCAGATTTGGTGGGTTATACGTTAGGATTTGATTCAAGGACTCACCATTGAAACAGTTAACGGTACAGTAACTTCATTTTTAACCAGAATTTGTAAACTGTACCTGTGTATGTTCTTCCAGTTGTTAAGAAACAGGATTTTTTCCTGATTGGGAAATGGAATAGATTATGCCAGAATACCAATGTAATCATGTCTTATAAATCTATTAAGATAGGTAATAATAATAAAAAAATATATTATGGAAACATCAAGCTTCATAAAAATGTAGTAACGCTATTGCCAAGTTTGTTCAGTGTACTGGATATTAGGCTATAATAAGAAAGGTGTTTCAAGCCACCAGTAATTTTAAGGATGAGACCAAGGAAGAGAGGGTATCCTTTCCCAATATCATATAAGTGTGCTATCATATCTTGGCAATTGTTTTAATTCCTGCTTTAATGGAATCTTTATGCTTTCTTTATTTTCCTTTTCTGTAACTCCTTATAGCCTACTTTCTTCCTCCATGTGGATGACAAGAGTGAAAAATGGGCTCGTGCACAGGGTTTAAGAAAGTTTGATCCTGTAATGTACATATGCATTTCCCATTAGATTCTTATATCTAAAATGCAAATCTTCATGACATTATTTAAGAAAGTTTTTTGCATTGCCACTGAAAAAGTGGAATACTAGAAAAGGAGTGGTAATTTATGAATGAAACTATACTAAAACAATCTATTTTTGTAAATAGATATATACTTTATGTCTCTAGTTGTGGGTTTTACAGGATAAAACAGTTTTAGAGACTAGTAGCCAGTTATTGTCCCTGCCCATGGCAGGGTGGTTGGAACTAGATCTTTAAAGGTCCCTCCATTCCAACCCAAACCATTCTATGGTTCTATGATTCTGTGCTTTGTGTAATCTTTGCCGATTTTTTGTGTTATGGAACAGAAAGTATTAGTTGTGTTTTATATAACAAATAAAAGTTCCTTGCATAGGCTTTGCTGTCTAACTGCAAATCTCCTCATTTTCTAAAGCATAGTATGAAGCAGATACCTCCTTTCATCTTTATCCACAGAGACACTGTTAGGAGGAAATATTTATAAATAAATGTTATAATTAATAATGTATTAAATAATATAATTTTTGACCTGAGGGCACAGTGAAAGTGAATTAAATGGCCAAGATGAAAGTGGGAATTGGAGCAGAATGTTGTGCTGCTGGTTTTTCCATGACAGTATGCCTGTGTGCTAGTCTCTGGACCAAGCTGCCTTGCTGGATGGAAAGAGATTTCCCTTGCAAAGGGATATGTAACTCAATGGATATATACAGGTGCTTGTATGAATTCTATTGTAGGTGAGAAAAACAAGTATTTGATGGCCATATAAGCATAGAAACCTCTTTGTAGAAAAGGAAAAGTTTAAGAGGATTCTACCTTGTTTTAGATATTTTATCCTGGAAATCAGAAGTTCTCAATCATTTCTGAAAGCAAACTTAATATGGGATAATGAACCTGTGGTTCACTGTAGTGACCTCTTTGCCACTTTCCAGCAGTTACTCTTCCTGCCTCTTCTTCAGCTTTGCTGGCATCTACTGTCCAATGTAGCAACTTTGGTACAGAAACTGGAGCTTAGATGCACTTCTTGTCTTTCAGCCACTAATTTGACCTCCTTCCCAACATCCTTAGCTTGTTTCTGAGCCACTAAAACCACCATAGTCAAAGGGGATCACAGCCCAAGAGGTTAAGGGTGCTATGTTTTAAGAATATTGTGGACAAATGCCTGACTGGGACAGGATTTCTTATTGCAATGTAAGCAGATGGTAAAACAAAACAAAACAAAACAAAACAAAACAAAAAAAAAACAAAAAAAAAAAAAAAGAAAAAAAGGCTATGAGATTGTGGTAAGATGTGTTTGTTGTGGGATAAGCAAAGAATCACCGAGAAAGCTGATTCCATAGCAAAGAATCAAGGAAATGAGGAAAAGATAACTGCAATGCAGTCCCTTTATTCACATCTTCCAAATGTACAGGAGGATCAGAAGATGTGATGAACTCACAGTAGATAAAAAAATCATAGACCTGAGCTGGACCAAGCTGGTATAGGTCTGGCAGATCTTGTTTGTACTCTTTGCTATGTTCCACCAGCTGGGCACTATGGTACAGACCAGAAATAGTAGAATTCAGCTGTACATAGGAGGGAGAAACATTTTAAGTTATGAACATTTCTATCTCTTCCCCATCTCCCTTGCTATTTGGCCATGGCTGACAAATATAGTGATAAGGTGTGAAGCCTTCTAAAGCAAGTAGTAATTAGAGGGAAGTAGAGGAAACTGAAATGAACAGGCAGTGAATCTTTCACCTTCCAGTCTTCTGGATCATTTTATAAAAGTACAGACACCAATGTTGAAATTAGAGATTAGGTTTCATTATGTTGAGAAGTTTCTCCCATGAGGACTGCTTTTGTCAACCTGTGTAATGAAAACCTGATTCTGATAGTTGCATCTGCAAGTAACATCCCACTGTGTAAATACTAGGCTGTGACTCATTGTGCCACAGAACACAGGCCTGCATTTTTAGAGTGACTTTCCACTTCATCTTACATACTCATGGTTGGGTTTTTTTTTATTATTTCTTTTATTAATGAAGCTTCTATCCACCATTGTTCAGCAAATAGGATCTCATCAAGTGCATCATCTTCACCTTGATAAAATTGATTCAGGAGCTGAATTATATACCATGTAATTGGAATGACCTAGCAGAGAATGTGCCTGAATTTATAAACAGGATCTGAACTCAAATAACATATAAGTAGGTAATAAACCAATCTCCAGATTTCCTGGTAAAGTCTCATTATCAGCATCCAAAATCTCCTTGATTAGGTTGCACTCCTGTTATAAAATCCAGTTTATTACCTTGCCTTTTAAATAATGAATTATTTTATTTGACTTAGGGATTTGTAACTGAAAGATTTTGGTAGCTGTTCTAAAGAGACTGGAACTGTTTTATTCTTTTCCTTTTTATGTTGTAGCATGGCATCATAACATGGGAAAAGTGGTCATTTTTTTTTTTTTTTTTTAAGATTAGCTTTCCAGGTTTCTGTTATCAGGCTATCTTTATACAGCAGATTTTTTTTCCTGAAATTTCCCATGGCAATGGTGTATTCTTGGCTCTTCACAACACATTTTAAGTATTATCAGTTTGAAAGATTTTTAAAAATATGTTCTCAAGACTATTTTCAAAGTTCAAAAATTCTCCTTCATGATTTCTTTATTACTGTAATATAATAGATGAGATTTGAGAATACTTTTTCAAAAGTATGGAAAGTGGTTGTAGGCTGTAAGGGCTAAGAAGCGACCACACATATATTCTGCTTGTATTTGCTACTCTGCTTTAGTTGTCTTAGGCAGAGCTATTGCTGTAAAACAGACCTAGATGCATCATTTCAATGTGTGCAAAATAAATAACTAGGGAATCTGTTGCATGCTTTGGTGTGGACAACTGTAGAAGCTACAAATTGTCAAGATGTATTATGCATTTTCAGTTTGTTTGGGGTTTTTTTGTCATTTTTTTTCGGGTTTGTTATAGTCATAAATGAGATGTGGGAACAATGGACCAGAGCCCTGAGGGTTGTAGAGAGGGGCTTGCACTTGTTTGGTTTGCATAATTTGCTCACCTTTTTAGGTTTGAATGTTACTTGAGCTACAGTCAGGAAAAAAATGTCTTCATCTCTAAGTAGCAGACTCATCTGGCCATGTCACTCCAATCTGTTCTATGCTAGCCATGGTTATGAGTGTTAATTGTTTTTTTCTAATCTCCGTCTGTTTGAAATTAAATGGGGTAAATTTTGAACAGAAGGAGGTGCTTTGACAGGCCTGAATCTCTAGAGCTCTAGCCTACCAGCAGAACTGCAGTCTGAAACTACAAATAGTTGCCAAAAAAGGTTCTATGTATGGTCCAGATACTCCCAAATTTAGTTCTGAATTTTATTAGTATCTCATCTAAAATGTATCTGGATTGGGGTAAGATATTTAGTTGCAGGCTAGAAATGAGTGCACATGTTCTAAAGGTTTCTTCTCTCCTTGCAGTGTAGGAAATGGTATATTGATACTGCAGTATTTCTACCATGAATAGCAGTTTCAAAAATATGCATGGTCAGTTTTTACATTGCGTCAGTCACATAATGATAATTTAAATTGTCATATATATCAACAAATAAAAAAATATATGCATGATTTATGTCAGTAATTCCTGTTTATACATTCAAAAGAGCTTTCCCTAAAACTTGAACTTCTAGGTGACTATGTCGTCGTAAGTCACGTTTGCAACATTGCAATTTGCTATTACATTGCCATAACCTAAAATCAGCCTGCACTTCTCTAAAAGCTTGTATATGTGGTGAAACACAAATGTAGTAACTGGAAGCATGAATCCACTGGATACATGTAGAGGGATTTATTCTCTGTGTCTTATTTATCCCTCTAACACACTGGCAGTTTTCCCATGCAGACAGCCTTAGGATTCCACAAGCTGATTCTTGTTGAAATTTGACCTTTCTGGCTCTTCTGATATATTTCCCCAAAGAAAATAGTTGCCCCATCTTTACTCTCAAAAATGAAAAGTGTCTTTCAGTACTTCATCTGGCAAAACCACCTTGAAGAGTAAACTGCTAATGCTAATACACGTTAGAAGCTGTTGAACACTGTGGTCCTATATAAGACCTGTCAAAACCCTTAAATCAGTGATTCTTCCTAACACCACTCCTGCAGAGGGGCACCTGGAGTCAATTAATTTGGATTAAGAGGAATGAATATATACTGTCTTTGACCTTGGATGATAGATGAAGGGGATAGTGGTAGTTCATTTAGCTCTTTTTTTCTGTATAGCTGAAAAGTATAGTGTTTTCTCACATGTATGACTAAGAATGGTTAAACCATGGAAAGTATGTTATTTATTTATTTGGCTGTTTCTAACTATTAAGTTTAAAGGTCCTTGGGGAGTGGCTGTAGAAAGCAGTAGAGAGGGGGACTCTGAGCTAACGTTTTGCTGCACTGTTTTGATTTTTACCAAATGAAAGAATGCATGCAGTTTAAGGCAGATGGCAGTTCTTGACATATGATGAATAAAAATAACATTGAGAGGCTTTGGGGGGCTCTGTGTGTGGTCTGTTATAGTTAGTGATGTGCAGTGCATTAAGCTTGTTGCTGTTTTAAGGCTGTATCTCTAGGTATCTTATAAACTGTTAGAAATCTGAGGCTGTGTTCATTTTGTTTGCTCAGTAACCTCTGAATCTTTCTAACTGAAGAAACTGTTCTGGCATTTGATTTTTGACAGGGTTTGAGTTTTCTCTTTTTTTCTCTCTAGATTAGTTCAGTTCCTCTGGCAGTTGTGCAAACAAAGTGGGAAGAGCCAATTTTAAATAATACTCCTACTTGCAGTATAAATAATCTTTATGTAAAAATTCTAGTTGAGAAACACCATTAAAATATTAAAAAGCTGAAAATCATACTGACATTAAAGTTTAGCTTTTCCCTAATTAATGCTGTGAATACTCCTAGGATGAGCAGAATTGTCCTCACACTCTGTAGAGTTGCTAACATCAAACAGAAATCTATTTCTTTTTCAACCTTATATTATCCAGCTGTTGCAATGTTTTATTTACTGGGTTTTTTTAAAAAATATTTCTAAAAGAAAATGAGATGGGCCATTCCAAACAGGGTGGAAAGAAATATCTGGATAAGGACTATAAAAGGTAAGATGGACATAAAATTTACTCTTACCAATATCTGTAAAAAAAAAATGTTTTTTCTTGTGCAATGCTTGCTTGATAAATATTAACTTTACTGTTCCTTCATGTTCACATGTGGAAGTCTGAGACTGTACTTTTTTTTTTTACTTTTAAAAAACTAATTTCTACTTATTTCTATTGGAACAGTAAAGAAACTTAGGAAACTGATTTCTAGTTTATAATCTTAATCCCAAGACAAAGTCAAATTGCACTATCTATTTTGAGTCAAAAAATACTGCTGTTTAGCTCAACCTACTTTGACATTAATTTAAGATGAAAGATAGTGGTTGAACGTCGGTTATCCCTGAAACGAACATAGAAACTTGGGAAATTTGTAGTTAAAGTGATGTGAGGAATAGACTGAAGAAAATCTTAGTGTAGATGTACATCATTAGGGTATGTTAAATCCTATAATTTCTGTACATTTTACATAGCTTTTGCTTAAGATTTTTCTGGAGTTCATGGACTACTTTGAAATTTAAACATAAGTCTAGATTCCCAGGGCTAACATAACCTGATTATGGGAAAATTATTCTTTTCATGTTCTCTATATGTTACCAGATTTAATTATATGTGAATATAATATTTTGTGGGACATTATTTCCTACAAAACAGTGGATTTTGTAAATAACCACTAATCTTAAATTAAATCCCAAGGAAATGTTAACTTGAGCTATTGCTAATGGAATAACATCCTTAAATCCTTCTCAAAAACAAACAACCTTTTTTATTACAAGATTAAATATGTCTTCCAGAGCCCTTCTTCTTGTGTTCCTGCTGCTGTTGTGTCTTTGAAATGCATCAGCTATAAAAGTATGATTACAAGTTCTGAACAACAGCATTCATAGTAACATGCAGCCCAAAACCCAGAGTGGCAAATGGGAGAAGTGAGCTACTGATAATGACTCTTGGCATGTCTCCGGACTCTGCCATGTTACTGAATTATCACAACAAACTTGCTGATGCAAATTATGAGTAGAAAAAAGCCTGTGAGTAGCTGGGTCTCCTTTCAGTCTCCTTTTTAATATAATTGTTGAGCCTTTTATAGCATTATGAGCAATAAATTGTTAACAGCTTCACTTAATTACAGTCTAAAGTAATCAATTAAACCTGAATGTAAGATTTCCAATAAAAGTTAAACTTGTGGTTGTTAATGACATCACTAGAGGGAAAAATGAAACTTGCAGAAAGGGTCTTTTCAGAAAACTAGTCAAAAGATACACTTAACTTCACCAACTCCATTCCGGTCCTGAAAATGAAAGCTATTTTGGGGACACAGCCTAACAAAAGGGCTGAATCACTGCTTTGTGTAGAGAATATAATTCAGTCATACCAAATGTCACAGTTACTCACTTTATTGTCTTTTTCATGTGGGTACATGGACATACACAGAATATTGCTGGGGTAGGAAAAAGAGAAACAGGAAAAATAATACTAAAATTGATGAGAAATACCCCAAGATCAGAGAATGACACAAGTTGTTTGGGCCTATCTTAATATATTGAAGTGTGACTTCCTGGTTTTTATGGTTGTATATGCATCGTTACAGGGTCGTATATTATTGTCTGTTATCTATTTTGGCCCCAGTCAGTGCCATTAATTATGTGTACCACGTCCTCTCCCTCATTAGTAGTTCTCATAGCTTCAGTCCCAATCTCTCACCCAGGATCCTTGTCCTCTGTTTTGTCACATCTGTTATGTTATGTTTCTTTACAGCTGATGAAGATCACTATCTCTTTTTTGTTCTCATTTAGACAGAGACACTGCAAACTCTGGACAGATCTTGTTTCTGTGCTCCTTTTGGGTCTAGAGCCTGTACACAGTATGGTCTAAAGCAGTAAGGAAATGGGAATTCATAGAAAAGCCTTGACAGCTACAGCCACACTTTGCAGATAATTAAGCTACCCAAATCCAGTAGGACTCTAATGATTATATGCATACAACAAGTAGATGGAGCTTCTGACTCTTTCTGCGGTAGTCTATAGCACACTGTGAAGAGGTAAAATGTAGTTAAAAGAGAATCAATTAAATCTGTTCCAATGATCCCTGTGTGTGTGAAAAGAATATGCAAAATAAGTCTTGCGACTCTCTGCAACAAAGCATATAGTCTGTCAGCCTTAAATGGGTAATTCTTTGATTTTGGTCAGCTTGTCAAGACCAGCTTTTACTTTGATCTTGTTTGGGCTGAAGCATTCCTCATACGTGCACATACAAATCTCTTGACATAGGTGTCTGGAGCACAGAGAATTCCAGTCTAAATGAATTCAAAGTTCATGATGACAAAAGCAAGTAAGAAACAGGTCTTTGATTGGGAAATTTGGACAACCTTGTTGGTAAACATTGTCACAAGCTCTGTCCCTAAGAATACGGACAGATGTCTTTCCCTTTCCATTACTAAGATTGTTTTCTTATGCTAATACCATAATCTGAAATGAAATATTCTTTGTTTTTACTGTATAACATGTCCATGAAATCAAAAGCTCAATGTTATACAGCAATACACTTCAAATTATCCTTTTATCTAAGTCTATAGAAATAAGATATGAAACTTCCTCCAATCCAATAACCTATTCTTTTACAACTAAGCTCTGCTATTGGATATATGTGATGCTTTCATTGTTTCACAGGAAACTGTACTAGGCTCAGAATTAGATCTTCATTGTTAAAAACATATGAAATCAACATAATGGAAGTAGCAAGAAATGCAGATAGTTGGGGGAAAAACTTTGTTTTTGAATAAACGGCATTTGTAGGCTTTTTGATCTTTCAGTTACATTGAGTATCTATGTAAATTTTAAGAGCATTTAGAGACGCCGTCCAGCTGGTTGAAGTGCAAATTTTACTACTAGCCAAAAAAAGTGGAAATGGCCCAAGAAATGGGTCTTCTGCCTACTGTTCTGTTTCAAGGGATTGTGAATGTTGGCTGGCAGCCAGGGCTGTCGGGGATTTCCAGTGATAAAGGCTGTAGCAGGATGCACGCTGCCCACACAAGAATTTCAAGACTATTTAGCTTGCCAGTCTTAGTTTCTCTCTGCAGCTGAAATGATCTCCTGTAACACACTCACAGAACATACCACTCCTCAACAAACATTCTTATGCCAAGAGTGTTCTGTTTCTCACTGCACTTGCAACGTTATTTAAAACTATGTTAATGTGTTATCCCTACCTGATACCTGTTTCTAGCACTAGAGAACTGGATTTTAGACCACATCAAAAAAGATGCAGTCAGCCTCCTTATGTTCATGCTTTTCGTTGTGCACCTTGATGAACTGGGGCTTCTGTTGCTGCAGACTGTCTAATTGCTTCCATTAAGGAGATTTTCCAGTGTTTTTCATGTAGTTCAAGAGCTCTTTTTCCATGAATGTCTGAAACCTTTCTGGCACGCTGAAGCCTACTGAAAATATCACCTTTTTTTTCAGAGATAAATTCACTACTCTCTTAAAAGTAATTTATGAACTGCCAGCGGTCTGTAAACTGCTGATTGAAACCAAGTAGCCTGATGAGTCTTTCTGTGGTCCTCCGGATCTTGGTAATCTTTTTCTTAAAACTTTTCTTAAGTGTTATCTTTTCTGAATTTGGGTAAGCAACATTGGTATTGTCCCATCTCCCACTAAGAAGCTACAGTTACAAAATGGTCTTTTATCATATGCAAAATAGGTACCTGGTCTTAAATGATGACTTTTCTTTAAACATGTAGTGCTGATAATTTGTAAAGACTTGTGAATTGGTGGTAGGTCCTTTGTAGTAATCTTTCTGAAGTGCGTTGTTAATACACTGTAGATAAGATGTTTTGGACTGCTGGTTGTATTTTTTCATCTCATTCTTTATTTTAGGAGATTTCAGTGTGACTCTAGTACTTGTTACAAGTCTGTGATGCATGTACCAATAAGAGAAAGTCATCGCTTTAAAGTGATAGCAGTGGCATCTCCTGTACAGAAATTCTCATTTGGTCTGTAAGATAAACTTCTACATACAACCAGCTATATTTGCTCGTAAACTGCTGCTCTATGTACGTATCTTGTTTCCCAGCTTGCTTCACTTGCAGAAGATGTGTACTTTCCATTCTGGATATGGAGGTATTGTTAAGCTAATGTTGACATAGGAAGGACAAAGATGATGAAGTGGGAGAACCCAGGCAGAGTACTTGGGGAATGAAGGTAGGCAGTGACAAGACTGGGTTCTGCTTCTCAGAAGGAGAGATAAAGAGGATCATGCATGTATTGAGGGTACGGAGTGGTGACACTGCTGTGCAAATGTGGGACAAGAGCATAGATATGCACTGTCACAGAGCTGGCAGTCCATGCTGTTGCTGTTGTTGCCTAGATGTGCTTCTGTACTTGTGGAGTGGGTTTGTTCTTTGTTTTGTATTGCTTCTTTTTTACATGGTTTGTCATAATTAATTTCATTTGAGATAGTTTCCTGATTTAAAAAAACATAAAATTTGCAAAATAATACACTGGAATTCAGCTTTCATATTAAGATTTTCCATGAAATGCAGCATAAAGTAACTTATTCTATAATAAATTGTTCATTAAGCCTTATAAATCTAAGTAAGAACTACAGAGGAAGTGTAGCAGAGGACAGCAATTTTACTTCTATGGAAAAAAAGCAGAAATGTGAGAAGAAAGTACATTTTATCTACAGCCTAATTACCAAATAGAAGAATACAATCTTGATTGAATACATACAGAGTTAAGTCTTTGGTGCAGAAAACTAAAGCTACCTTTGTTTCTGTGTTTTTGTGCAGCTGTGAGTACATTCAGTTCATTTTCCCCATCTTTCTATCACTAAGTGGAAACCCATGTGATAGTTATGTCCTCGTAAAGGCATCCACCCAATTTGGTTTTTGAAACCAGGAAACCATACTTATCCCCGGGGCAACTATTTTCTAAGTTTTTGTCTAAAATTTTATACAACTTTTCTCCAGGGTGAAGGTTACCCTTCTCCAACCACTCTGTGTGTGTATGTGTACACGTGTTGTTCTTTAGTGCATTGAAGGGAAGGAAGAGAATTAGAATTTGGCCTAGTATTTTGGGCCACTAAATTTGTCTTCTCTGAAAGACATTGAGTTGTGAATACCTAAGTACACACCACTGTGTACATTATTAGGCTGTTTCCTTCCTTTTTAGTCAAGACCGGCACTCAGCAAGAAGGAGATACTAGAAGAAAAGAACTTCATTATCTTTTAGACCTATGAAGAAGCAGATAGGAATGGCTTTGAGGTTTCTATGTGGCTTTAAGTAGGACTGAGACAAGGATGTGGTTAAGCTGTATAAAGTTAACAAAAAACCCCAACCCCAAACAACAACCAACTAATCCCAAAACCAACCCCCTGAAAAAACAGCCTGAGCCATGCAGTTACTGGGAGTTGTATAGATAAAGACTCTAGCTGGCTTTCAAAGGCTTAAGCAGATGTTTTTTTTCTTTGAGTCTCTCTAGTTCAATAGCAAAGATTCTTGTTCCAACAATATTAAATATCCTGTTTAGTATTGTTTGTGGAAATGGAATTTTGACCTCCATTGTAAAATTTTCCCCTAGAGCTTAGATTTCCTAGTGCTCCATGGTGTTTGCTTTTTTCCTTACCATTTCCTTCTAGAGTTATATCCCAAGATGTTTTGTCCTTTTCTGAGTCTGGTCACTCCTTACCATTGTTAACGATCCTGGATGATCATATTGCTTTCTTTTAGCTTCACTCCTGGATTTTTACAGGAGGATGAAGTGATTCTGTTATGGTTCTACTTCAAAGTATTAAAATAGTGATTTGAAAGCTAGATAGCTAAGCCGTTTTCTGTAGCTGCAACATAAAATTCTTTACTGTAACATTAGAAGTATCCAAATTAAATAGTGAGGTAACGGCACCTTAAAATTTAAGACATTTACTTAATGAAGTACTAGGCTTACAAAATCATACAACTTTGCTAGGGAAAGCAACCAGGAAGTCTTCACCAGGTATTTGTTGCCATTTGCTATACATTTGTTTGGACTTCTTAAATCACTCATCTAGCAGGAAATGCTCTACAATCTTAACATCTGTTTAAAATACAAATAGATATAAAATATCCTAGAATAACAGAAAATGGAAGAGAAAGTGAAAAAGGCAAATGAAAGTCAAGTTTATTTAATAAATAATACATTCTATAGCTAAACACATTTTAGCAAAAACCTGACTGTTGCATATATTTTAATGACAGAGAGCTGCTTTCTGCCATAGAGTATCAACCATTAGGCACTTCATCATTCTAATTCAGAATCCTTTTCAATACTTTCAGAAAGTCTCTTTGCTGCCTTTGGATAAATCAATAATTCTTTTACATTGTCAGAAACATAAAACCAGTATTATGATTTTTAGAAAAACACATACTTTGGGTGCTCTTCATAGCTTTAATCCTATTCTGTTTGACAGAAAATAAGTATCCAAGGTGATTTAGAGGACAGTTAGATTTACAGTACTTTAGAAAGAGCATATATACTCAGAATGGATGTGGAGAACTCAGCCAAATAAGCTGCCTTAAAATTTTGTAATTTGCTTATACAGACCTGTATAAATTTGGCTACCTAACAAAATATATGTATCCAATTGGCAGATAGTTCTCTCAACCCCTCAAATTGCAAGGTTAAGACATACAAGAAGGTGTAAACTCTAATGAGCTGGGTACCATTGTTGATGGTAGGGGATGTTGATGCAAGGGAACCTTGGCTCATTACACCACTAGGACTGCAGAGGGCACAGGAAGGAGCAAACTATAAGCCATCAAGTGTCTCTAAGTAGTGAGTTGCTCCAATAATAAATGGTAACACACCCAGTACTGTTGGTAAACTCTTCAAATCTGCAAAATGTCTAACCCACTAAAGAAGAGGTAAAGTAGTATAACCCCCCACCCCCCCAAAAAAAATAACAACAAAGAAGCAAAAAACCCCAACCACCCCAGCTCTGTGAAAGCTCATGCCTTTACAATGCTCGTACCAGTTAGAAAATCAGCAAGGTAATCTTAATTTCTATGCTAAATTTTATTACGGGATTATATTTGTAGTTTGTCTTCTGGTGGCTTGCTACATAAAAGTAATTGTTCATTATTAAAGTTTTTGAGTTCACTGCGAAGACTGTGCTCAGTTACTCTAAACCTCTGTATTCTTTCTACTTTCTCCACCTACTGTTTCCTGCTAAATTTTGTAGAAATACATTCCAGAAAACATAACTTTAATTGCCCCTTAGACAAGTTTCTTGTGAACCTGAAACAGTGAACAAGACATAGGCAATGGTCAGCTGATATTAATTTTTTTAGTCTTATTAAAAGGGAAAAATTATTTACATTGAAAGTAGGTAAGTCCCTGCTGCAATGGCTGTTTTACCACTGACCAATTTGAGTACTTCAGTCAGCTAATTGGCCTTCATAGTTATATTAGTAAGCATGAGTGTTATAAATCAGAGAAGTCTTTTTCATCAAAGTGGAGACTATCGGTGCTTAATATCTACAGAAAGATGAAGGGTTAGGAGAGTATCACTTCATCATGGAAAACATGCATCATGCTGTCACACACAAAATATTGTCCATGGATTTCTCCAGAACTGAAGTTTTAATTCATGAGCAAAGGAGTTCATAAATTATCTGAGACAGTCTCACTGACTGCCAAAACATAAAATTCTTATTAAAAGATCAGGACTCTGTATCAGATAATACCTCATATATGCAGTACAGCATATGAAAGACACTGAAGTTGTGCTGCACAAGAGGGAAAGTATAGTCAATAGTCCTTACTTAAGAAACTTCAGGCATACTTATTTTTTAAGTTACATGTTACTATAGGGAGTTTCTTCAAATAGAAAGCAACAGATCTGGCTCATGTTGCTTTTTGCTGAAAAAAAGGTGGTGTAAGTGTGAAAGCTCCATAATCTTTAAAGTGAAAAATTGTCAGTATATTTGTGGGAAGTACAGCCTTTCATTACTAATTAATAGATCCCCGAATTATACCATTATTAATTGGACACAATTAGTTGAGAGTCTGTACTGCAAAAAGCTTGCTTTCTAAATTCTTAAATAAATCACAGAAATAAAATTTCATTATAAATAGGAAAGTCAGATCCAATGGGACTGTGACCTAGTAGAGGATTTGATTTCCTACTGAAACAATATAACAGTCTGTTCTGTGAGCTTATTTTTTATCTGTATAGCTCATTACATATGGGAAAGAAAATAAAATATACATATTATTTTAGCTAGAACACTATTTGTACTTGGGTTTCCATGGACATAGTTATATTGGTACATTATGGCAATATGATTTATGTAGGTTGACAGGAATAAGCACAAGGATTTTGGAAATACTAACATATAACAAAAATAAAATACTAGTCCAGGCTGCTAGGCAATTGATATGTTGATCGCATACACAATAGAAGTTAATATTTAAGGAAACACCTGATTTTTGGCCAAAGGTATAAGGCAAAAATAAACTATTCTGCAGATAACTGATGCCTGTTCACTTCTGTCTTATAAAATGAGAGTTTTAGTTCCTTTTATCCAGAATTTCCAGACCTGGGTGGGCATATGTTGTTTGCGTGGATCCTGGAGACAAGAAAGAAGACACTAGGAAATGAGCACTGATGGACACCAAACACACCTATTTGAACTGTAGTTACATGAGAGACTTAGACACCTCCTTTTTATTGTGTTGGTTCAAATACAAAGTGTTCCTTTCCAGCCCAGGTTTTTTACATTGTCTTAGTGATTTGCACAATAAAGGCTTTATTCTTAACTAAAGAACAGGCAGTTGTCTGTTGGATAAACATCACTTGCTTACATAAAATACATGTTCAGTGCTTTGGTTCACTTTCCAAGAATTCAGAGACTGGACTTGAGACTGGACCTAGCTGTACAGATAGAAAAAACATGTTCGGGGTCTCAAAGTAGCTAGGCCCCAAATTCTGACCAGAAGTCTGAACAGAATGTCAGTTGTGGAAATTGCTCTTACCTAAAGCTCTATGATTTTGATTAACAGACAGTGACTTAAACTGTTATGGATAGATTTCCCTCAATATTTCTCAATTAATCTTTCTTTCCTCCTGAATCCTTGCACAGGCATAGAAAGAGATTTGAGAATCCCTGCAAAAGCAGAATGCACAACAGTTAAATCCTTACATTAATACTGCAGGCCCTGTTTTTATAGACTTATTATTTTAGATGACTTCCTACAGACCTGAGGTATTTCCTGACTCTGACTGCCTTTAGTTTTCATGACAATCAAAAATTGAAGGAAAAGGGGTAGTAGACTGTTAATCCCGGACCATCAGCTACTATAGTTACAAGAACAAACCACGTTATTATTGAAGATTGTTTGATGCTAGAGCTTTGTATTTTAATGGCATGAGTGGAAACAATAATTAAGTGTTATATAAAAGTCTGGTCTGGAAGCAAGGTCCCAACCAGTCTGAATGGCACAGCCAAAATTTGTGGTTAAACTTTGTAGTTAACTGTAGACGAACTTCATAGTGAATTCCATAAGGAATTAATAATTGTCTTTAATCATATGCAACAAATAAGGCACTGGAAGTAGAAAGCAACAGTGTTGAATAGCTCCTTCCTAAATGAGGGCTAATAATGCAGGGCTCATTTAAAAGAGTAGGTGATCATATGATTAGTCTATATCAGAATGTGTAAGTAGAAAAGGCAGTGAATTAGGTGACATCACTCACCCAATTACAGCATCTGCAAATGTTGAATAATGACTTTGCAATCTTAATGGTGTTCTTTAGCACAGTGGTTTGGGAAATGGCACTATGTATGTGCTGTTCCTGAAGGCAGGCAATGTGGCCTAGTAGATAACGCATTGAGCTCAGCAGGGATGGCCAGAGTATAATCTAGGCTCACCACTAACATTGAGTAAATGTGTTCAGCTGTGAATGCTGCTGTTCTTGTAACCCACAGGCTAAGCATTCAGCTGAATGTGATCCAGGCCTAGTGTCCTGGTTTCAGCTGGGATAGCATTAACTTTATTCTTAGTAGCTGGTGCAGTGCTGTGTTTTGGGTATGAAGTGAAAACAGTGACGATAGCGTGCTGATGTTTTTTGTTGTTGCTGCGTAATATTTATACTAAATCAAGATTTTTTTGGTTTCGTGGGCCCTGCCAGCAAGAGAGCTGGAGGGGCATGGGAAATTGGGAGGGGACACAGCCAGGAGAGGCGACCCAAACTAGCCAAAGAGTTATTCTGTGCCATATGAAGTCATGCTGAATTTATAAACTGGGTGAAGAAGGAGGAAAGGGGGGAACATTCGGCATTATGGCATTTGTCTTCCTGAGTAACTGTTATGCATGATGGAGCCCTGCTCTTCTGGGGGTGGATGAACCTGCCTGCCCATGGGAAGTGGTGAATGAATTCCTTGATTTGCTTTGCTTTGCTTGCATGTGCAGCTTTTGCTTTGCCTATTGAATTGTTCTTATCTCAACCTTTTGAGTTTTACACTCCTTTCCAATTCTTCTCCCCATCCCTCTGGGTGAAGGGGAGTGAGCAAGCGGCGGTGTAGTACTTAGTTGCTGGCTGGGGTTAAACCACAACACCTAGTTAGGTGCATGACAGTTTTGTGACTAAGGCTTAGTTTTCCTGAGAAAATTGTTATTAAGAAATAAGAAAGTATGTAAATTGAAGGTATGCAAGATAACAAAACTAAAAACACCAACAGAAGTGCAGTACCCGAGATAATAGTAGCAGCTCAAGGATACAAGAGGAAAAATGCTGGTATGAAAGAGTGTAAAACAAACAAGACAAAGCAGAACATTAGAAGACAACAACTCAGTAACATCAAGAATCAGTCAGTTCCAAGAAGTAACAAATCCAACCCTTCCCCGCTAGCTGACAGTTATCTGGCTGGGAAAGGCTCATCAGCTGTATGTGTCCCCCTTGGGGCACTGGAAAGCATATTAATGCTTATGCTGCTCTTATGTTAGTCCTTGCTATCGACTACGTTACCCAATAAGTGATATCTGAGTAATCTTAAATTGTGTACATATGTGTGCAAGTTAAAAGATGCCCAAATAAAAGTGACTGTGCAGCACAGTTATGCATAGTCCCACCATTGTGCAGTGATATCACCAATCCTGATAAGAAAGGGTCTCTGCTTCATTGTGGTTCAACTAAGAAAATGGAACAAAAATGTTAATGTTATTAATTGTTCAAGTATTTTATCAAAAACTAGAAAAAAATGACTTCTTGTCCTGAACAGACTAATGCCTTCCTGAGGGGTGACAGCTGATGTGGTCAGAGATCAACAATGAGAATCACATATAATGAATGTGAATTTTAATAAGGAACCTGGAGAAGGAATCAGAGGCTGTTTTACAAATAACATGCAGGTGGTACAGACACTTAATTTTAGTACATATTTAATATATTTGATAGCCCATGTCCTCTTTCATTGTATTGTAGGGTATGTAGTGCAAAACTGTGTTCTAGTTAACCATTTTATGCTGTTGAACAACATAAAGCAATATCTATGCTGAGGAAATAAAAAGGACTTGCGAGTCAGACAACTTTGTGTATAATAAATTCAGCACATTAAATCTGGCAGCAGCAGATCACAAGAAGCAGAATTCCCACAGAGATGCAGAAAGATGCTCCATGTGAGTTTTTGCTGATCTTCTCACTTGCTGATGAAAAGAAATCGCTCAGCTCTATTTTAACCCTGAATATTCTCATTTCCATAACAAAATATTGTCAATTCCTTTATATAATCTTTATCCTGTGATATTAAGATTACTTATCCACAATGAATGCCTGCCAGGCTGATATGATGCTCATAAGATTATGGGCTTCCATATGATTCATCATTTTTCATCTTTTATTCTACTTTCTGTAAAAATATTGAATTTTTTCTGTATGCTGATACATTCTAGGTATTTACTGAAAATCCAACTACTGGCATATTAGTCTTCCTTTTCTATCTCTACAGTGGTTTAAGAGGTCTATAACAGTCTTTAGCACATCCAATTTGATTAGTGCAATTTTATCATTTTAAAATAGAATTTCATGGTGAAAACAGAAGAGGTTCAGAAGTTATTGAGACTATGCATTGAAAAATGAGATTTTGACTTACAAAAGTGGATCAAAGAGCCTGATTCATACAAAGTTTTGAGTCTGAGGTGTACAAACTCCAAAAAGCTGAGTTGGGAAATGTTACCGTCTCAAGTAGTGAAAAATATGCAGCCTCTTGTACTGAAGCAAGAAGAATGAAGACATTCTTTTTCCATACCACTATCAACAAGGAATCTATTTGAAGAAAGAATAAACGAGTTCTTGGGATTATCAGACCTCATCAGGGTAAATCAGGTTTGTTAATGTCTGCTAGTCAGATCTTGGTCCCAGGAGGCAGGATGAAGATCCAGAGTAATTTATTTGACCTTGCAAAAGACCAGCATTCTTCATCTTCCTTATTGAATCTGAAACTTATGAGAATTTTATGTTTGGAAACTATTTCAAGGGACTAATAAAAAGTGTATTCTGGATAATAATGCTGGTTTTATACTCTTTTCCTAAGCATTTGTTTGTTTGCCATTGCTGGAGATGAGATAAATACCTACATATTTTAATTTGAATGCCTGTTTTCATTTGAACATCTGTTCTTTTGTTTTTATGCAATGCAGGACAAAATTCTATGATTCCTTGAAGTTATGAAAATTTTACAAAAAACCTAGTACAGGTACCAGTTTCATTTTTGCTACCAGTTACCATATGTAAGAAAGAACGTAGCTGATTCTAATGTCATGAATTTAATTAACAACTGGTGTTTGACAACTGCCAATAACAAAATCAGTTTTATGTGTTAAAGTAATAAAGAAAAAGAAAAATAGCCACTTCTTTTAATGCCAAGTTTTTGTTTTGAATACTCTTTGCTCTTCCAGTAAGGAAGGTTGTTCCTAAGAAATATGCTAAGATTAATGTCCATGATATAGGAAAATGCTTGCATGACATAATACCTACTCATACATAGGTCTATGTTTAATAGAAAGGAGGATTTAAGATATTAAAATATCAGAATCATAATGTGCTCTTGATTATTATACAGTTAAATACTATCTTGATAAAGGTGAGGAAACCTGGGATAAATAGAAGTGTATAGATATTTTGCCTGGAAGAGTTTTTGCAGATAGATGCTATATGTAACCTAATGCATTCCTTATTTTTTTTTCTCCAGCTGTTCTCAGGTTGTTCGTATGGGAGTAATCTCTGCCTCAACAAGACATGAATTAGCATCAGAGGAAAGGTTGAGCTTTCTCTGGGTTCAATTTGATAGATTTTTTTTTTAATTGGAGCTCCTGTAATAAAACTGGAAAACCATGTGAACTTCTGTATTTGGTGGATTACTACACAAGTATGATGACATGTAATTTGTCAGGAAGTTGGTGTAGGGGAACTAAATAATATAGGCCAAAAAATGTGCAGTAGTTTTATCTGTACATTCTTGTTTCTTCAAATGGACTACTAAGGAACATAATAGAGGCAGTGAAACACAACATTCCATTGACTTTCCTTCAGAACATTCTGGTACACCTGAATCGAACTGTCATCTCTTCTGCTAAAATAGCTTAATATGCTGTTCAAATGCACAATCTTACGTGTACATATTAGTTTTACTAGAATTTTGAGAACCAAATTTGAATTTATTCATTGACTGTTTTCATAATAGATACATTTCTCTACTGATACTCAAAATTTTATATTTGTTTTTTATGAGAAATTATGTACATTTGAACAACTCAACTTGTGATGTTTGAACTATACAAATTACCAGAGAATTAGAAACTATTCAAGTTTATCTACAGCTAGATAACTATGCAGGAAGCAATTTTTTCCCAAATTATTTATAGCCCAAGGTTTATTTGTTGATAACGTTCATAAGCAACTGTCATCGTGTACCAAATCAGCAAAATTTAAGTGGCTAAAAAATCCACAAAATTCCTGTCTTATTTATATATGTAAAACTGTACATTAGACTCAATTTTACCAAACCAAATTCCTAGGGGCCTTCATTTCCTCTTTGCAAGCAAAGAACTGCTACCCTCACAGCAGTGTTGTGTGCTCGTTACTTGTCTCTCTC
Source organism: Falco rusticolus (assembly GCF_015220075.1). Lineage (NCBI taxonomy): Eukaryota > Metazoa > Chordata > Aves > Falconiformes > Falconidae > Falco > Falco rusticolus. Next base: position 74,319,943 of record NC_051187.1, on the reverse strand, counting down.
CTACGCCTGTCTGAAATTTACAGCTCAGCCAGGCCTGAGCCTAAATTCTTTGAAAGGCCTAAAACTGACAGCTTTTCTTGGAATACACATAATACTGACAGTGCAGATTCTATCAAAAAAATTCCTGCTGAGACTGATGCTCCCAGCCTTAATAGGATAAAACTGAGACCTTGGATTTACCAGCTCCCTTAGGAAGTTCAGACCCTTATGTTCTGCAAGGCTGCCCTTGAACCAGCCATTAGCCAAGGACCACCCCACCTCTGGTTTTGCAGTCAGGTTGTTTACATAATAACGAGTTTAATGTTCATACTCCTTCTTTGTAAGACTGTTTCTACAGTTAGCCAATGGTTGTTAACACAGAAAGCAAAAGTAAGGCTGAGAATAGAAGTGTGACTGTCCCCATGTCAGAGTCTTAATCAGTGGAACTTCATGTCATGTTCATTAGCTTTCCTTTTTTAGGTCCATTTGAATTAGGTTAGGAAATAAGGTACTTGACAAAGCATTTGTTTAAGATAAGGACTCAGATATTTCACTTCTATCCAGCCACCTGAGACATCTTTCCTATACCTATAATTCTTACTGTTTTGAAGCAAGAAATTCTTTTGTTTTACAAGACTTCCTAATCTTTGTACATAAAGGTATGTCCTGAATTCTGTGAACGCTAGAGAAAAATAAGACTTGTAAGACAATACTTGCAAAATATTACAGAGCTGTCTCCACTGGAGGTTGTAGGAATAACCATACAAATAATGTAACTGCAGATTCAGTCTTGAAGCTGGTTAAATAAACATTCACAGATGTCCTGCTTAGCTGAGAATACCTCTGTCTGCCTGAAAGAATACAAGAATATAAAAAGATCAACAATTTGAGAGAGAACAGCAAGGAAAGTATGAGAGAAGCAAAGAAAACAGTTTTGTTTTAAGCCAAGAGCCCCTGGTTGCATGAAATTTAAACACAATTTGTTCAATTGGCTCTGATTAATGATTTTCATAATTATTTTAGGCTTACTTGCAACAGCTGTAAATACTTATTTCTTCATAAGAACGTGCACTCCACACCTGTTTAGTCTTATTCAAACTTTACTAGCCTTCTAATAAACTGTTAACTTTATCAATCATTTGAAATATATAGGCACCATAATAATTACAGCATCAAATAATCAAATATGATTATATCCTTACATTGAAGCATTAACAAAGATATACAGAGTTTTGTAAGAGGCTTTATGCTTCAAGGCTTGGTTTCATGGCACCAGGAAGCTCAATTTTTTTAATCCACAGATGGCCAAGGCCAAGTTTCTTTTCCCAACTAACGTAGCTGAAATCTTTCTCTGGAAAGATCCTAATTTGTTCCTATGAGAAATACCCATAAAATGATTTGGATTTTTCATTTTCCTAAAGTCAAAAAACAGCAACAAAGAAGTCATATCTCACAGCTATGTGCAATAAGTAATTTTGATGATCTGATGATTTAGGTTGTATGGGTAAAGATACCTGACCACTCTTAATCTGTAAGAGCCCATGGCATATGGCCACACAAATACTGTTGTCAGATTCATCAAAGAAAGGTGAAATCCAGAACACACTGAACATTTTCAGCATTTTACAATATTTTAGAATATTTGATGATTTAAATAATTTGGAATCCAGACTCAAAACCAGCCAATACTGTTTAAGGCTCCAGCCTTTCCTGCAAATTGCTCAATTAAATGCATCAAATAAATAAAATGAAAAGGATTCTCTATTTTACTAATACTGAGCACTTGATTAAGTGCATTCTAGGTTGGTTTTTTTTTGTAAAAAGGCCTAGAGCAGAGGTTATACTATACAATTTACATTCACATTGCATGCAAACATATATCACAGAGTTTGGATCTGATTCTTTTTTTAGAAGTTATAGTGCTGGATAGAACTAGTTTTGCTGAGGAAGTGTTACTGCAGTCAACAATCCTTTACCTTTCTTCCCCACTTTCTGATTTTTTTTTTACTTTTTCAAATGTGTTTATAGTATGTCTTTATGTCCATAAATATTTTGGCTAGCAAGTACAACTAAAACAGCAAATTTCATTTACTCATTTCTTTGTCAAGTTTAATCATTAGTGCAGTTCAGTAAATAAATTCTTATACTGTGCTGAATTCTGTTATTCTCCTGAACTATACTAATGAAATGGGTATTTGGTTCATGCACTATAAATGCAAATTTCAATATGCTGCATGCTCTGGATATGAATGCTCCTTTAAAGCCTACAATGAAAAAAGATCTGAAAAGAAAGTTGCTCTTATGTGATGCATTTATCTCTTCATTGTTTCATGTCACTACCTAGCTTTAAATGGGCATACATCTACTTCCATTTGTCTTCATTGGTTTTTTTTTTTCATATGTGAATGATAACGTAACACTAAGATGATGAAAACAATCCAGCTTTCCTTGAAAGGATTTTAGCTTATTGAACCCATGTATTACCCCTCTAACTTATGGGCACCCCTTGTCTTTCAAAAGCTAGGGCTTTTTCTCATGGCTTCCATTGTCCTCAGTGAAAGCCTGAGGCTGCAATCTGAACTCTGGTCTTCACACTGCACAAGAACTCCAAATCAGCCAACTGGGTGCAAAAATTACCTGCAAACATGTTTACCTGGAGGTAGAAATGACCCACTGAGACTTAGAAAAGGGATGATGCCGATGTCTGGTGAGGTGATTTGTAGTGATACAAGCTCAACTGCGCAACACTTGTATACACCAGTGTAGCATTTATTTGGCTTTCACTTTGATGAATCATAGCTCCAGAGAATATCTTGGTAAATTAGCAATGCCAGCATAAGATAAAGAGATAGTATTCCCCTTCATAGTAAAAGAAAAGGTAACGTGGCAAACATTTTAGGAAGTCACTGTAGAATCTCTGAGGCAGCAGTAGAAATTGTCTATCATGTCAGGTGTTATTTGCATGTGGCCCGATACATTCCCAGCCTTTAATTGCATGCTGAAACGTCAGCCTTCACTTGGCTAATGATCTGGAAATATTTAAAACTGATAACTAACCCAGACTTTATAGCAATGTAACTACATTGACCTTAATAGTTCTAATTTTTAGTTTATGAAGACGAAATTCTGAGTTAATCAGCAGTAAAGGAAATACCAAAATGACGATAAGTGCACTGATTTGGGGTACTAACTGAATTAATAAAAGAAAGATGATATTGTACCTCACCTTTCTTTCAAATATTTCCTGAGTACTCAGCCTACAGAAAAAGCATCATAAATTTGCAGACTTAACACCTTTGGTTTTACATCACATGAGTTTCCCAGTTAGCATATATTTAATTACATGTTCATGTTTAGAAAACTCAAATGGATTCACTGATAACCAGCTCACAAAAACTGTATTTAATTGATTGTCTAGAGCAAAATTGAAAGCAATTATAGTTAACTTCTTTTAAAGACTGTCTTGAGATCAGTGGTTGAAAACACTATAAAAATGGGTGTTAAAAAAAGAGCAATATTAATATTTTGTTACAACAGTTTTTTTTTTGAAGATGACATAAGTAAATTAAGTATCTAGAGCAGGAATATGTTTGCAGTAAATTAATGACAGCTTTATTTTACCACTCAGAGTCCAATTGCAGATGAGTGCCAGTGTGAGTGAATTAGTTAATGTAATAGAGGTTAAAAAACCCAGCAGACTAAATCTGTGCGAGGGTGGCATGACTGCATGTGACAGAAGAGGTTACTAATATATACAGGTGATTAAATACATTGTAAAGAGCCTACTGTTAGTGTTATGTTGTCTTCTGCTATCACAGAAAACAGTTGCTTTCCCACACCCCACCCCCGATGGTTTATGACCTCTAATTTAACTCATTCTTGTTCACCTGAGTTCCCTGAGTCACAGAATCACACAATGGTGAGGGTTGGAAGGGACCTCTGGAGATCATCCAGTTCAACCCCCTGCTAAAGCAGGTTTACCTAGAGTAGGTTGCACAGAATTGCTTTCAGGTGGGTTTTGACTGTTTCCAGAGAAGGAGACTCCAGGACCTCTCTGGGCAGCCTGTTCCAGTGCTCTGTCACCATCAAAGTAAAGCTTTTCCTCATATTCAAGTGGAACGTCTTGTGTGGCAGTTTGTGCCTGTTGCCCCTTGTTCTGAATCCTTGGATGGAGGAAGGAATTATGAAGAAAGGTACTACTTCCTATTTTCTGAATATTGCAGAATTGGTCTAACATTAGTAGTTTGCACAAGGAAAGGAAGTGGTGACAGTTTTTGGCAGGAGAAACAGATGTATGTGACACCAATTTTTTAAACAGGAATTTTTGTTCATTGCTAAAAAACAGGTGAGTTTTGATGTTTCTAAGGGAGAAAGGGATAAAGCTTCTGTAAGGAAGGCTGAGTTGACATAGGTTACAATGATCTTTCAGAGTTCATAATCTGCTTTTCCCTTTATATTTTAAAAAATGCCTTTGATGGATTAAGAAGCAATGTACATCTGTGAACACAGATAATGTGAATGGCAACTGCAAAGCCTGCTAGTCTGTTAATTAGAGAACACCTGGAACTGATCTTTGTAAACTGGGATGGGAAATAGTGTTTTAGCACAAATTCTAGTCTGAAATGCAGATTTATTTCTGTGGTATACTTGCATACCCTAAAAAGCTTGTCTAATGTGGGGAGTTTTATCATTCCAAATAGTAAAGACAAGACAGAATAAAGAAATTACTTTTCATGAAGTTTCTGCTATAGTTAGGAGAACTCTGCCATCTTTTTGTTGTAGAGTTCAAAATGAAGTTTAGATATCTTAACTCATTTACATTTTCACTACTGCTTTCTCCAATTAATAAATTAGATCTTAATTCTGGAAAGACTTGTATATAGTTTTATTCACTGAAATTAACAAAATTGACAAATATAAAAGTAAGCAACTGTGAGTCTTGGCAAAAATGGGGCATTACTCTGTAGGTTTAGTCTCATTTGATGTGGTTTGCTGCAGTGTTCTGTTGGGGTTTTTAATTGTTTTTTGCAAGATTTTCCAATTTTAAAAAACAATTTATATTAACTTGCTGTGTCCCTTTTTGAAAGCTGGTGATCAGATGGAATTTGTCTTTTTCTTTGACAACATTAAGACTCAAACTCCTAGGGGAAAAAAAACCAAACCCAACAAAATTTGGTAAGTATTTGCACTGTTTTTTTGAAAGGCAACCATGTCCTTCCAGTAGCTCTGGGAGGTGGCTTACACACAGCATTTGGAGTATTTTCTTGCTTTATGCACAGTCTAAATAATCTCAGTCTAGAAAGGCAGTTGGATGTCTCCAGAAGATCTGTAAGAAGCACTGTTTTTTTCCCTCAAACATTTCCCAAGAGCAATTGCACCATTGAAAGGGGTTTACTCAGATAACTTTTTTCAAGTGTTTTGTATTTCAAAACAGTTGGAAAAAAAATCTGCTTTTTTCCCCCCACTCCATTAGTCCAGTTCTCTTATGCTAGAAAGAAAGTGGGAAAATACTTTTGCTTCCCTCAGAAATGTGTTAAGATCTAACTTAAAATATATTTTACTAAATATGTGAAGGCAGTACAGCGTGTTTCAATGTAAAAGGTAAACGTTTGAGAATACTAAACATTTTCCAAAATAAAGACTATCTCAATATGTACAGAAGTTCAATATTTTAAAAAAAAAAGGTATCTGAATAAGTTTAGATTTTCTGGTTTTTAAATAAATTGTGAGTTGATAAAACAGGATGTGATCTAAACCAGAGAGACAATAGTGTAGTGGGTTGGTGCTGGTTGGATGACAGGGGAGATAAAATATAACGAAATGCTCGTGCGGTGAGATATGGACAGGGAGAGATCACTCACCAGTTACCGTAACAGGCAAAACAGACTCGACATGGTGTTTGCCTGCTGCTCCTTGTTTTCGTTGTCAGCACTAGGACAGTCTAGCTTTGGGACTGCAAGATTTCATTAAATAACTTTATTTTTAGTATGTAGGAGAAGTTCCTATCTTTCAGCTTTTCATTTGTCACATTTCTTAATTGTGCCTGTGACAATGGCAGTATTTCTGCCCATGTTTTCCTTTTCTTGCCAAAATTAAGCTGTCTGGGATTAGACAGAAAAGTAGTAACTTTTGAGGGAGAAAGACATGGAGTGTTGGGGAACCTGAACCTTTGTGACCTGGAATTTCCTTATAATTACCTTTTGAAGATAAGTCTCTGAGGAAAACTTTGGCAGTGAAATACTGTACTAAATGGCTTAGACAAAAGTTGCATGAGACTTATGCTTCTTATTAATGTCATGATAAGTCTAATGAGAACTGGATATTTGAGCTCGGTTGTGTGGAAGGATGACTTGTATTGAGATACATTTTTATTCTGTTGCACGTGATTTTTATTTGTTTTCTGTTAGAATGTAAGCCAAAATACCCCCTTGCTGTAATATGCAGCTCAGGACATACGTCACAAATCTGAAGAGGTCTTAAGGGAGTAAGGATTTTCCAATAACCTAATGTTTTTGGATTGATGGAGGGGAGAAGAAAGCTATTTGGTGACATGGGGAGGGATTCTAGGGAAGATCTGGAAAGGTGCCTTTCTTCCATAAATGTATTTTTCTTAGGTGTTGCTAGGCTCTGAACTTTTCTAATAGCAGTATTGATGGGGTGCTTTGCAATTCACCACCTAAGCCAAATGTATATATCTTGTGTAGTTCATAGAAAAATCCTTATGTTCCTTCTTGCAGCAAAATAAACCTGAACTCTGATACTGTCTTGTACCTCCCTCTGGTATAGTCACATCTGGAGCAGCTTTGCAATTAGATTACCATCTTCCATTAAGATACAAGTTTGGATTCCATCGTTATCTCAAAGTAATTAACTTAAGAGACTTTTAATCATCATATTCATCAATCTTTATGATTATTATGCTCTTCTTGATCCTTAAAATTGCCTTTGTCTTAATTGTAAGGCTGGAATTTCAAAGCAGGGCTGTACGGTTCTTTGTAAAACTTGAACTTTTACTTATGAAATAATTTTATGAAGTGCTGGTTCTCCTCATTTTGGTTTAGGTGACATTTATTGTAGAAGTGGCTTCTAAGGACATTTGCTTTCTTAAAATTATGAGATCACTTTAATTCCTTTCCCCACTCCCTTTATATTTTTTTCTTCTTGTGTAATGCGTGAAAGGTGCAATTTCACTTTCTTAGTATGTAATTATTTTTCATTTGCATGTGCATTTCTAAGATAATTTTGCATTCTGCCTGAGCCATAATATATTGATTGGAGCATCCAATAACAGAGCAGAAGTAATGATGTGTGCTGGATTTGGGTAAGTAGAAAATTAGAAGAGGTTGAAATGGCTCAAAAGATGCTCCAATTTTAGGCATAGTAATGAAAAAGAAAATAGGATCATATGAAGGGAGGTGCAGAACAAAAGAAAAACTGGCACATGAAGATGGCAGACCGTGGGATGTGTGTGAAGGAACATGAATGAAGACATGATATAGCAAATTAGGCCTGTGTCTTGATATGCATTGTAAAAAGTGCAGCTTTTTTAAGAGAAGAGCTGAAGAGGATCCTGAAGAGCTAGAAGGACTAGTAGACTGGAGGGCATTTTCAGACTTCTTTTCCATAGCGTATTAATGAACTTTTATTAGGTTTTACTCTAGGGTCTGTTTTCCAACCTTATTTTTGGCCAGATTTTCTGACCCCTGAGTTGGAGACACTGCAGATGGAAATGAACAACTTTCCTTGTCTGCTGTTACAGTAGGATCACCAAAAAAAAGTACAGAAATGTGACTAGAAAACTCACCACATTTTTGACACCAATAGGAGAGGATGCAGGAGGTTTTTCCTCAATTTATCTTGCTACTAGTAGCAGCTACTCTATTTCCCTGTATTAGTGTGTTTCCCCATGTTACTTGTGCTACTTGTCCTTGATGTTCAAAAATAATCTGCACTCATGTTGAGAGCTAAATAAAACTATTTGATAAGAGTTTTTAATATTGGTATTTGCATCTGCCACTGCCTTGTGTTCTGCTTGCTTATTCTTGTCTATCTGACACTTGCCTCAACCTTGTCTTTTTATACAGTGTAATACATTTATGTGATTCTTAATGTATGGGTACCAGGTACAATTGCTTACTGATCTTCGTATTTGATTACCTAAGGTCTAGTAAGATCTTGACTAAAGAAGGGGAGCAGTCATTGCACGTTTATGACTCTGTACGGATAGTATGTGCAGCAGAGGTCATGGAACATTCAGCAGCTGGTGGAAGATATGCTATAGTTGTGTCATGGTAATCTCGGGCTTATGTGTGGATGCAGCTTGTGCACCTTTGCGTAGCCATTATTTCTGCTTAGTCTAGGAATCACACAAATCCATAGTAATGCATTTGCCTTTTAGATTCACATTAAATATCTATGTCCTGTTGATATTTTTCCTTTCTCCCTGTCCTGTACCATTCAATGTAATCTGACTCTCATGAGCATATTAACTTCACTGCTGTGCGTTTCCCCTTACTAGACAAAAGCATCTCTGCAGAAAAGAGGAAGATTGAACGGTAAGTAGTTCTTTGAAGTGCATCAGCCTGTGTTCATCAGCTAACTTTACTGCTGAAACTTGAATAGCAACAGGTGAATTACTGAGAAAGTTGGTGTACCCTGTAGGGTAAATACAGCTATCAGTGAATTTTATCAAGGAGCACTGTGAGTTAGGTCTCTCTGAAACTGAACCAGCAAGGTCAAAGAGAAGTTCTGTAGAACTTAGGTACTGCACTCAAGGAGACTGGTTAACAGTATCAAATTACCAGGAAAGGCGATGTAATGCAGACGTAGCCAGTACTTTAGAGCCTTGATTGGGAAGGCATTGCAATCTGCTGAGCATCTTGATAAAAATGGCTTCAGTGTAATGAAATGAGAAGTACAATGCCAACCACCATAAAAATAATTGAGAACTCCAGAAAATTATTTCAAATGTTGATTATTATGTTTGTGACTAATGTCAACCACATCTGTATTGTATAAATGCTGTAGGCAAGGAGGAACGTATTCTATTTGTCAGCAGTATCTATAAGCAAGGACCAAACAAGAGGACAGAAGACAGTTAATGTGCATGCTTACTGAGTCGGTCAAGTTCTGCATCTTCCAGAGTGTAGTTCTGTCCAAGTCAAATCAAGGTAAAATCTATGGATCTATTTAAACGCTTCCCTTGAGAGCAAACTGTTATATCAAGAAAAGAGTTGATCAGGACTGCATTATACAATGTTGGCTTTCTTCTAGCAAAACACAGGTTCTTATTTTACTATGGCAACTATTCTGTGTTTTGGTCTTCAGTGGTTTGTGGTTTTTTCCATTTTATTTTGTTGTCTGTTTGGGCTTTTTAACCCCCAAAAGACTGTACTGAATAACTTTTGCACAATGTGTTGCACTCAGCCTGCTGCTTTTCTGAAATAAAATAGCTTTTGAGGACAGGAACCGCTGTGCAGCATGAACTTTTAAACAAGGAGTGACCTATTTTCTTGCTTCTATGCTCTTTGCTACTCCCTTTTTACTGCCTAGAGACACAAGAAAAGACTGAAGGACAGAGGTATTAGGAAACCTTTCCTGAGGTGGAGTAGCCACCCTGTCATTTTATTTGTTGCTTTTCCTGTTAAAAGAAAGTGTTCACTCTGTGTCTTACAGAAGCCTTGCTTTTATTCCAAGAATCCTCTTTCCATTTTTGGCCACTTAGGTTAAACAGACATTACATTATTAAAGGAATGAAGATGCAAAAGAAATGTGTTAGCTTCATTATATGTCAACGTTTGGTGGTGGGGGTGAGAATCAAATATACCTTCTGAGCCATGTTATTTCTGGTCTGTTGTTTGGATAAAGTAGTGGGGAAAGGGAAATGAAACTAACGTGTCAGAAATGAGATCATGGATGTGAAAGGAGTGGTTCACAAGAACAACAAGCAAGACAGGGTAAAGGCGTACTCAAAGGCATACAACTAATACATTTATGAGATTGAAAGGATAAAGCACATGTCACAAGATATGACCTGGGGATATGAATAGAGATACTGCAGAGAAATAAGTGTATGCATTTAGACAGAAAAAACCTATATCAAAGGAAACGTGTTCTGGATCAGATTCTCACAGCCAGTCTGTGTCTTTGCACTGCTCCGTAGAATCTCATGCTCACTCAGCTTCCCTTTACAGCTGGATTGCATTAGCTTTGCAGCACAGAGGAGCCAGTATTTGTGTAGCTCTAGCTCCTTGGCCCTGGCGGGGCAATAATAAGTAAAATTTTGGCACCGGAAAGAAATATTGTGGGATTATTTTGGAGGCTAAAGAACTCACAATTTCAATATTGTTATACAATCTGGAACAGTTTAGTTGATCTAAATATTAGCTTATATTTGGTGAAATTAAAAAAAAAAGGAATACAATGGAACAATCATTTAATAAGCAATAGAAATGTAGGAAACCATTAACTGTTGTTGACCTGCTACCATAATTCTATGCCACAGCAGGACACAAAGAAATCAAAATTAACAGTTATACACTATAAATACCCACAAAATCAGAACACTTCTTATACAAAAGAAAATATTTTTCTGTAGCTACCTTTTTAGTTGACCTTTATTGGGCTTTGGAGTCCAAGTAAAAAATATCAAACAGCTCACCCACTCACTTACATTCCTCCCTTTATCAACATAGGTCCCTTACTATTACACTAAATAAATAAATATATTTTCAACCAGTATTTTGAAATTCCGCATGCCTTTTACTTTACAAAATCCTAAATCAGTACATTTGAAAGAAATGTGTTGTTAATATTTTGCTGTTTCTGCAACTCTGTGCTGGCAAAAAACTATCTTGAGTGAAAATGTCCTTACCCGTTTAAGTGATGTCTCAAAAGAACAAAAGCATTCATCTCTACAGATTTGAATGGAAGTGATATATAGAGTTGGAAGTAAACTGAAGGTGATAGTAAATTAGTATAAATTGCAAAGAATTATACTTCAGTAAATCAAATTAAACCAATTCACTGTGGTGCAAGAGACCAATGACTAAGATCTTAGGTTACAGATTGCAAAATTAGAGCAAAAGTTAACAGAAACCATTTTAACTTTGCATAGCATGCATTACCATCCAGTGAGTCACATGCTGCGAGTCTTGATTTAAATCTAATACTTAATGGCAGGTATCTAAAGTCACATCAGCATAAGCTGTTAAAGCATTTTAAAGCATTTATCATAGTTCAGAAAATGCAGGTGTATGCTTCCCCAGAGTCTCAGGGTGTCTTCAGGAGTAAGCACGATGATTGCCACACTTTCAGAACTACATGGAAATATAGTATTGTATTAGGTGTAGGTGGCAAGGTTTTGGTAGTGGGAGAGCTGCAGGGCTGGCCTGTGTGGGAAGATGTTAGGGACTGCCCCATGCTGGACACAGCTGGCTCCACAACAGATCCTCTGCAGGACATGGCTGAGCCCATTGGTGACATTTGTGATGTCTCTGGATAAACATATTTAACTAAAGGCAGAAAACATCAGACAGAACGAAGAAGAGGAGGGATGGGAAAGAAGAATGAGAAACAGCAAAGGGAACACCAAGGTCAGAGAAGGAAAACTCTAGGTCAGGCTCCTCAAAGCATGAGAATGAGCTGTTCCAACATGCAGGAATCAGGCAAGTGTGGCAGAAGGCTAGCTGTATAAATAAGGTACTTCTCACAGCTCTTTCCTGGTTCCTGTGCAACTGGCAGAGTCTGAGGAAGTGAAGTACTATCCAGCTGAGTAAAATCAAGTTATGGGTACATAAGCAAATATAGAAGAGACTTAAATGCTCTCTTAACTTCCTTTAATGAGTAGTTATAGAGAAGACAGAGCCACTTTTCTGAGAAGTGCACAACGGCAGTGTAAGATGCAAGACAAAAGTTTCAAGAGAAATTCCAATAGAATCTAAGGGAAAAAAATTCACAGTGATGGTGGTGAAACATCAGACTGGCTTGCACAAAGAAGCTGTGGAATTTCTGACCTTGGAAGTACCTGAACCTCAAATGGATTTGACTCTGAATGACCTGATCTAACTTCAAAGCCAGCCCTGTTTTGAGCAGGATGTTGGGTGAGAGAACTTCCAGAGATCCCTTCTGATCTAAATTACTGAATGATACTATGATGTCTGTCAGATGCTCTGGCTCTAGGTGATCACTGAACATCCTGCTTTCATGTAACTAATTCACAGAAGTGTAGGCAAGAATGAAGCAAGCTTTTACTCCTGAAGAGGCAGGTACTGCCTGGTTCCTTATCAGCAATGCCTGTCAGAGGTGGAAGAATGACCAGGAGGAGAAAAGGTATGCCCATCAGGAAGAGAAACTTGTCTGAGGTAGAGAAACTAGATAGATACTTTTCCTTTGGTTTGTGAGTAGGGGAATTAATTTGGGAGTGTTGTCAATCAATACTTCATAAGTATTTACCTCACTAAAAGTTTTTGCATTACACTTTTTTTTTTTTAATGGAATCAAAAAGTAGACTAATATGCAATTTGAAAGTGAACTTATTTCTGGATCCTTTTTTTAATATAAAGTTATTTTTAGTGATACAGATTTACTTATCTGTGGTTTTAATTTTTTATTTATGTAGTTATGTACATAATTATGTTTCTTTAAAGTATTTTACTAATTTAGCTTTAAATTATTGTTTTAGATGCTTAAAGCATAAATATTACAAGTTTAGGAAATTATATTATCTAAGTCAAATTACATAATTTTAAAGTCATTTTTTCCCATGCAAATGCTATATTGAGAAGACTGTCATACTGTATTCCAGAGGAAAACCACTATATATTGTGTAAGCACAGCTCTGTGCATATTTCACTTGATCAAGAATTTAGAATTTTTTTTAAGGTGAATTTAAAAGCAGTTCCTTTATATTATTTTAATACTATTTTAATGAATGAATTAATACTGAAAGTACACACAGTCGAAAACATTTTTAGTACCAATGAAAACGCAAGAACTCACTTCTGAAAATAAGAATATTTTTATTCCTCTCTAAGTAAAAACCCAGCACTCATTTTCTAACTTTTTTTTTTTTTCCATAGAATGATAAGATCTCAAGATCATAGGATTAAAGAGTGGATCACTTAGGCAAATGTCTAGAATGGATAATGCAAATGTTTCTACATGAAATTATTAAAAGTATACTCTTTTTTTTTTTTATCGTATGCTTCCAAACACTAATAACTGAAAAATAAATAGAAAATTAATTGCTAAAAATGGCTTTCATACCAGTCTTGAGCAGGGAATCACAGAGTAGTATAAGCATTAAGGGACCAATGATAATAATGTAGTCAAACCCCTCCTCAGAGTGGGCCCAGCTTGGGGCATAGGCTTGCAACATGTGTTATACCTTTAATGAAAAATGGGTAGGTATATTCTGATCAATAAACCAGTGTCAAATGGCACTGTATCTAAACCCAGCATTCTAAACGTATCTTCAGAATTAAAAGCATCTGTTTGACTAACCTAAACAACAATGTGCATATATCTTGCTGATTTTTTCATGAAGGGATACCCGTTCAGTAAAATACAGAAAAGAAAATGTAAAAGAAATTTGCTACGGATTTAGCTCAGGAATTCTCACAATTTCACTTAAGAACAACTTTATGCACCTTTTATTTGAAATTATGGAGCAAAAGACTATTGTGTAAAAAAAATCATGTGGTGCTCAGGTAACTTTGCTGAATACAGTGACCAGTGTTACTCCCTTTTTACTTCTTAGAAAACTGACTGTGAAGAGAATTCTGGGGAGAAAAGTATAAAATATTCCCCCAGTCCTCCATATGTAAAGTTAAGGAATTATGTGCAGTTAACTTCAGCTGATGTAAGTTATGACCCAAAGTATAATTGGAAGAAAAGGAAGGTAAATAAGGGAGGAAGAGAGTATTTACTTCCTCTTCTATGTTAACTATGCTTCAAACACTATATCAAAAATATATTCAAAAATATGGGAAGAGAATACAAACCTCCCACCGTGCTAACTATGTCTATAGGTCTAAATTTAAATGTGTAGTATTTTTTGCCATACCATTGCAATTTTCAGCTGCCATAACAATCTGTTCTTCTCCTGTGTAAAGATTTATTTCTAGTCTACAAACAAAACTCAGGTTTTCGTTCACAAATAACTAGACATGCTAAAATATAATTTGCTGCTGCTTACGTAATGACTATTGTCTGAAGTGTGTTCCCTGCAGCTTTGTGCATTCTTATTGTCTCAGGTGTTTCAAGCTTCTTCCATCTGTCAGTATAGAAAACATAAAGCATGTTATAAGAGTGCATTAAAAAAACCAACATTGTAGCACATCAGCATATGCTGCTTTTAGCATATGACTAACATTTTTACACCATTATGTAGTGTGAAAATGTCTATCACTGAAAACTGAAGGGAAAAGAAATCTAGTTCCTTAATTTTTCACTTGTAAAAGACCACTTCAGATCTTGCTGAAACCAAAGAATTTTTGGACAGCCATGGATGTGAAGGGGAAATAGATTGATGTTTTCTGTAGGCTTCCTAAATGATTCTATGATTCTATAAGGTTTTGTTGCAAGGCAGAACTCTCCCACAGTTAAAGTCCATGGCTGAGACTTAGAATAGGACAGACGAATATCTAAGAGGAGTGGGATTTTGTTGTTTTCAGTTCTGCCACAGTTTGCTATCTCACCTTGGGCAGATCATCTAGTTCCACCGCCTCATTGAATATATTTAAGTTGGAATAGTTTCCATACTATTTGTATGCGCAGTAACTAATCCAATCAGGTGCCAAACTTGAACTTGTTTGTGGAATTCTATCCTGTGTAAACTCTCACTGTTCCATCAACCAGCGTTCTTTGACTGCAAAAGATACCCTAAAATAGTGCTCCTAATGGCTTCTGTTTCCTGTAGCTTGTCTTTGTCAGAGATAGTCCTTTCCATTGAGCCAGCTCCTGTTGCTCCCTAGAACTATCTCTACTCTGGTCCTCAGCCTGGAAACCTAAGTTCAAAAAGAGACTAGGAAGATGAGTATTAACAAATACATTAACAGGCTTGGCTTTTCCCATAGTTTGTACACGCTCTTTAGACTTGAGCTCTAGGACATAAGTTGTTGGAAATTCTTTGTCTTTTAACACCCACCAAGGCATCACCTATAGAAAGGTCTGGGTAGCCTTCAATAGTTTGTAAACCTTTTGGTGGTGCTCAACGTATTTCACATTTTTGAAGCTGCCATTAGCCAATCAAATCAGGAGAGTGTGTACAAATACGTGCACTAACCCTGCTTGTTCTTATTTAAGAGGCATAGTCACAGCAACCAAGATATACTAGAGGTGTCTTTGTATTACTTTTATTGTAGTAAGAGTAAAAGGGACAAAAAGGAGTGTAGGCCTGTGACTCCCTGGGTCTTGTGAAGATCAGTGCAGAGAGGCTAATTTCTCCTTCTCAGCTTTCTGTACACCCACACACAGGGAAGCCACAACCTGCTAAATTCCTTGGGGCAAGGATCTGTCATTTTCATTTGTTTGAAATACAATAAATGCTTCTCCAGAAAAATTTCATTGTCTTTCACTGTATGTAATAAATCATATTACTCTATGTGAGCTTTTCAAAGCAACTTTTTAAAATTCAAATTTGCTATCAGTTTCCATGGAAAATGATAGAAGTAGTTATTAGTCTGTGAGCATCTGTTAATGCTGCCATACACAAATATAAAATCTACATTAGCAAGTTGCACTTTTTTTCCCTAACATTTCTAGCTTCTGAAACATCTGCTTGAGCTATTTTTCTCCTTCCATGTCAACTGATCCATTGAAGTAGAGAGAGGTGAGCAAGCAGCTTGAGACTTCAGTTTGAAATATATTAAATAGGAAAAGCTCAAAGGGGAAACATCTGCTGAAGTGAAAATGTCTGTGCAGGGTTGGAAGGCAGGATTTAAAGTCTGAGGAATAGGAGAAAGAAGCTTTCAAATAGTATTTAAAATATTATCTATCTGATTTTTGTAGTTCAAAAGAACTTGTTGTTCAAGTTCAGTATGTGGGTCAGACCGGCACACAGTGTTGTCTAGATTCCTTTTCCTGTATTTGTGTCTGTATTACTTCTGACTTGAAAGCAAACATCATCTAAGTTGAATAGCATCCAGTTAACTTCAGAGCTATCATTCATTTATTGCTGTGGCACATGAGGGAGAAACCATGAGATAATCTCGTACAAGAAATCAAGCTGCCTAGTGTTCTAATCAAATCTGTTACACTTCAGAGCATCTGTACATCAAGGAGTCCCACAGTATCTTGCCAAGTTATCCACCTGAATTTAAAAAGGGGCTGTGTAAAAGATGGGCACGCTAGTTTGTGTGAATTCCCAGTCTGTATGCAGTAGGGAATGTTCACTGAACATATACAGAGGAAAAAACACCACTGTTTATTCAGTCCTTGACATATGATACAAGAGATTACTCTTCTGTATTCAGTGCATGATTGCAAGATTATGGATCCTTGTAATATGGGTGGTCTGGAAGAAATTGTGTAACAGATTCCAAGCCAAAGTGGTTTTATTTTACTGGGGGGTGGGAGGAATCAACCCTAAAACCCTCAAGGCTAGCCCCAACCACATGTTTTTTTCCTAGGATTGATCTGTGAAAGATACCATTTTTTTTGGTCATTGCCAGTGAGGTGACAGTACAGTGACAGCATTCCTGGTCAGAGGACACACAGAGTCACAGAATCTGCTGAGAAACAACATGACAAGAGAAATCTGTGGCTGGAGAGCTAATTCCATTCACTTTTCACAGGAGGAAACCAGGAGGATTTACATCTAGATGTATGCATGGGTAGTGTCATAAATAAAACAATAAAGTAGATTGACTATCTTCAAGACAATAAAATCATCTACTGCATGTTTTAGGGAGTCTAAGCCTAGGGTCCCTAAATATAGCAAAAAGCAGCCATCTTTAGCAAAAGAGGGGTGGAAAATATTTAGGGTCATCTGTAAGATCCTAGATGGCCTTTAACTTTTCCCACATTTGCTTGGAGAACTGAAAAACTTCAGTGATTCTTTCTGGCTCATTTAGAGATAAGACAAGCCAGCTGGGGAGAAGAAACCATGACTCACATAGGAAATGTCAAATTCCATAAGCAGTAGTACCTGCAGTCTGTGGACTGTGAGGACTTTGCTAGGTATTATCAGAAGCCATTAGATTAGCTTGATTGGCAAAAAGAAAACGTATGTTGCCCACCTGTATTTCTTTTGAAGTGTTGTCTATAGAGGATTGCACATCATTAATTTTTACAAATTCATACTCTTGATAAAAAAAATAAGAAAATCAGAATTCTGTTTATAAAAAAGCAAAATATATATGGAGACCACTGTGACACAATACACATTCAGAAAAAAAATTATCATTGATTCAATGAGCATCTGAGAACAGAATGACTTCCAGTGTTCCAAATTAGTGGAAATTCCAGTGATTTATAATATTTATAATACCAGCAGCCAACTGGTGCTTGTCTCCCACAGCATAAGTGACTACAGACAAAGGGTGCATAATGCACGTGAGGAGCTAGGGATTTGGGGAACATTTTGGGAGGACTTTTAGAAGCAGAGCAAGAAACTCAGGGAGGACATTGCTGGGGCAGGGTGAAGGAGAGGTAGGAAACTGCAGAGAAAGCCTGGCTTAGGAGCATTGGCCCAGAAAGGCCTGCAGGAAGAAGTTGAGGCAGGGCTGGAAATGATGCAGAGCTGGACCGGTGGACCTCTACTTGCAGTCTTCCCACTCTACCCAGTCTTACTACATCGTCTCACAGTTTGAGATGTCCTGCAGTCCCGAGTGTCAGGGACTTTCAGACTACAGGGGAATGGAGGAGGCAACAAGATCATGAAATGTAGCCTGGAGAGAAAGTAGGGTGTCAGTATAGAGAACTACAGGTGAACGCTGCAGTAGTTTATAGATTCATTGCAGAGATTTGAGAAGTTTACCTATGGCCAAGGGAAGGTACTCATTTTGAGCCCACTTTTGATTTAGGTTTGGATCGGTTACATTAAGAGGGGAGCTTGAACTGAGAAGTATTGCCACCTTGCCAGGATGACCCCTGCAAGGCAGCCCCCTTTAGAAACTTGTTTCTCTGACAGTAATTACTCTTGTGTTTGACAGTGGCAGGAGGAAGTCTGTTACAAACATTCATGTGCCTTTGCAGCATAAGGAGAGGGTCATATCATGCCTCTGCCCTTTATTACATCAGCTTCCTTCCTTCTTTGAGCCTTTTCCAGGGATACAGTGCAGGCAGTTCCAGGGACGTGATGTGAGAAAACCCTTTCCTGGGAGTGGCCTTACCAGATAAGTGGTGACACTGGCTAAAAATGTGTTCAGAGGCTAAGACAAGCACTTTGCTTAAAGAAACTGGAAATGGTCTCCTTGCTGTGATCAATTCAGTAATGACTAAATCAGAACACTTATATTAAAGGAACAGAATGCATAACCCCCTTAGTAACTCTGCCTTCTGCTGCCAATGTGGGTATGAAACAAAAAATGAATAGGGCAGCTATGTAGCAGACCTAGATTACTTCTAAACTACTCACTTGAAAATCATCTTGTTATCATCTTATCAATCATATTTATATGTCTTGTCACTTTTAAAGTGTCCTTCCTTTTAGAAGTATTAAGCCGTTATTATTGCAATACGTACAGTTTACCACCTTAAAATAAGCAGTCTTCCTTCCTTGGTGTATGTGTATGCCTCCCGTGTCACCAAAGGATGTGCTAATTTTGAAAAGAGCTTGTTGTTTTGATGATTTAAATTCAGTAATATTTTCATTGCATGTACAAGTGTTTAGAGTTTCTAGCACTTGTTTCAGTTAGATAATGCTACAGTGCCAGCAGCCATCTGCTTGGTTTTACAAAATGTTTGGATTAAAATTTAAGCTAAGCTTTTTAAGCTCTTCTCAAAAATACAGTTACCACTAGTCTTCTAGACTGAGGAAGAGGCTTTATTTATCCCAATCTCCTAAACATATCATGTGTTAAAAATATATCTATAGAAAGCAAAACAGAGGAGCTACATAAAAATGTGATATCTATAGAACACATTACGCTAGAGAAAGATTGATTAACCATAGAAGTAGCCAAATTAAGCTGGTTTTCAAAGTCGGGTTATTTCTGTGGGTTAGTACAAGCAGTTTGATTTTGATTTTAAAAACAATTGGTGTCATCTGATTGAGAAAAATAGTAAAACAATTGCTCTACATGAAAGGTTTTTTTCACCTTACCTTTTAAGCTCCTGTAAGGTTCAAGGGATTTGTGAGAGAAAAAGATTTGGATTCCCCTCCCTTTCTTCTAGTTGCTATCATTTTGAACTTGATTCAGGCATGAAGGAAATACTAATCAGTGTTTTAGAGTGGAGAGAAACTCCCTGGGGTATAGTATACATGTAAACTCTCCTATAAATATGAATATCATAACATCTGAGAAAAAAGCTACATGAGCTAGGGAAGTTTTATTTATTTTTCTTCCAATGTAAAGACTAACAGGAGAGTTTGTCTGAAATATGGAGATTGCATAAACCTTGGAAAAGTAGTCTTGTAATCTGATTTTAAGTCGCTATTAGTGGGATACCTCTAGCTATTTTTGTGGCTGAAAGATGATTGTCCTAAAACTTCACTGTCCCCTCACAAGGGTCTTTCTTTCCAAGGTAATGGAAGGTTTTTTCTCCGCTCTCACATGAGAGAAGTTTAGTCACATGGACCAGAGAGGGAAAGACAATAAGAGACAAAGCAGAATGCTCCCCAGGATATTTTAATATGGCATATGGATAACTTTACTCTTTCCTTCAGATAAGCAGAATGGCTTATTTTTCCGACCCCCCCCCCCGACAACTATATTAATCACAGTAACAGCATATCTTGTGTCTGTCTCCTGTTCATTGTAACCAATAACTGTTTAATACAAAATTCAAATAGGAACAGTAGCTGCACAGAGGCAAGGAACACAGGTCTCTGCTTCACAGCTGCAGTACCCTGCTCTGCTCACCACCTACATGTCCTCTGGTAAATGTTGGTGCAACTTCAGCAGAAAGGCATATGCTCTGCTCAGACAGACATGTTTACTTGTTGATTAAGGCAGTCTCCCAGCAGGTTAAACCATAGAATTTTAAACATCTGAATCTGAAAGGAAAGTTGAAAGTCTGGCTTTTCCTGTCCTAGATAAGGCCTGCCTGCCATGCCACTTAAGTGGACAGCACTGCAACTGTCCCCAGCTAGGCTCCAGATGTGATCTTGGCTCACGCCTCTGAAATGGAAGAATTAAGTGGGGAAATGGAGGGGAGGGCTTTAGTCTATGAGTCACGCTATGAATAGAGGTAGTCTCTGAATCTTTGCTCTGATAAGGGATGATTTTGGTTATCCTTCTGTCAAAGAATCCTTATTGGCTGACAGCAGATCTGTCTTTACTCTGTGCGCTAGCTATTTTGGATCCCATTCTGACATACCCAAGTCCATGCCTTGGGAAGCTCTACTGCTTTTTCAAAAACATAATTTTGCTGCTGTATTAAACACATAAATCCCTTATCATGTGCAGACTTAGGTATCTGATAATAAAAAAGGAAGTACTAAGACAAAGAGAACATGAAATATGTATTATGAAATTTTCTAACACTTGAGGAGAGAAACATTCTTGAATTCTAAGTCAAATTATATTTCATCTAATTTGCATCCAGAAAACAGAAGCACTAATAATACACATGTCAAATTAGTGATGAAAATAGTTATGCAATGAAATGATATAATGATGGTATATAAGTGAAGGTGACCTAGTAATGAGTAATGTGGGAAGAAAAGAGTGACAACATGTTAATTGATATGTCAAACCAGTGATGCCAGTCAGTTACATGGAGGAAGAGAAATTAGTCAGTGTAAATCACGTAGTGACCATTAAAAAATGCCAAAAACAATTTCACGTTCCTCAAAGAAGTCGACAGACAAGATATAAGAACAAATTAAAAAAAAAAAAAAAAAAAGTCAATATACCATATCTGATTTCTGCTTGCTCCAGGTAGTGGTGCTAATGGTTCATCCAACGATGCCTTCTAATGTCTGTTATAAGAAAAAAATATTTGCAGCATATAGGGGCCATGATAATCCTCAATTCAACCTGTGAAGTTTTAACTGCTTCTCTTTAGAGAAAACCCATAAAATCTACAATGTCTGATCCATATCTGCTGACATTGAATGGCTAGTATGTAGCTGAAGTGAGATAAAAAATGTGTGTGTATGAATCTGAGCTCAGCAGAAGCTGGGGACTCTTGCTTCTTTGTAAAAAAAATATTAAATAAATAGAATTATTAAATAGTAACCTCACTTTGTACTTTCTTATAAAGTATATTTCAAAAAATAGATTATAGTTTCCTAGGCTGAGTTTTTGCTTAGCTTGCATTTTAAAGGGACTTCTGTGCCTTTATTCACAGAACTCTGAAAAAAACACAACCATTACCTCGGGACTAAGCAATCAGGTCAGCATCATGAAACCGGAGTGGGTCATTCCAGCTAGTGAGAGAGAAAATAAACCTATTATGTGGCTTTGGTCGCATGGCTTACTCTAGAAACAAAATGAAATGTTAAATATCTTTTTTTTCTTTAATTACATCTTTTTTGGATCATAGATGCCTGAGAAAATTTCATATTCTTTCTAAACTTGAAACCATTCTATTTCACTGGCTTGAAATACACGCACGAATTATTATTTTTGGCTATAAGCAGTAATACGTTATTTTGTCCACTAGAGGGTACCCAACATATTTCCAATCTTGCAGTAGGAAGCACCAGAGGCTAAGAAAATAATTAAAATCAGGTCAAATTAATGTTACCATATTTTCAAAAAATACCAGCACCTATTTTTTATGTAATGCTTTGTGAAAATTAAATTAATTTTAATTTTCTGGAACAAATAATTCCTCCAGCTACACAAATTCCTAGATATATTCTTCATGATGGACTATCTCTATACATTTGACTCCTCTTAATGTTATGAGAGAGTGGCCATGTCGGACTGAAATAGTTAATGATGTTACTTGTGATGTGGGATTTCTACTTCTCCTGAATTGGAGCCAAAAGGAAGATCCAGTTTTAGAGTTAATTTCCAAAAAATCGTGGTGTAGGATTTAATCTGATTTAAATATCCTGGGTCTGAATTTGCAGAGGTTTGTGTTTCAATATCTAATTTATGATGATCCCTAAAAGGAATCAAGAAAAATAAAGTCTCAAAGTGTTACCAAAAATATACTTTGGATTTTGTATTAGTTCTATATGTAACAGTTTTGCTGTTAGTAATAGCACAGTTTTAAGTTGCTTGATTTCGTCAAAAGAGGGAATTGCAAAGGCTCTTCCCCTCAATGCATGTAACCATCCTTCTCTCAATCCAGTGTAATTACCAGTGCACTGAAGCAAAATCTGCCCTTCCAGTGACACTTAAAAGTAGACAAGTTATGAAACGATAATGCTTTCAAAATTCATTGTTCTTGTAAATTTGAAGCATTTTGTGTTGAAATAAGATTAAACAAATTCAAGCAGGAACTGAAATACACCTTTATTTAGTTACTACTACAGTCAGCCAAGGAAAGGTGTGAATTTATCAACTGAAATCTTTAACAAGGTGGGCCTTAAAGAGATGGATGTATTTTCTTGTTCAGCCGGAAGGTACCCAGCATGATGGAGAAGTTAGTGAATGGGAGTGGAATTCTCTGGCTTATGTTATTGTGAGATCTGTGATCGGAGTGGTTCCTTGTGGCTGTAGTATACACTACATGTGATACATGATAATGAGTATGTGTTTTGCTTTGACCTGGAAAAACTGGCTTGTGGGATCCCAGGGAACGCATCACATATTCCACACATTCTGTTTTGTAAAAAACTCCACCCAAAGAAACCTGAACAGGCTTACTTAGAAATAGTTAATTCTGTTTTCTTACATGCAGAAATCCACAGCTGACTCTCCTGCAAAGCTTGTTCATAGTGTCTACTATAATAAACCAATTTTAGATGTTTATTTCTAATTTGCATATATTAAAAGTGGTTGAATTGGACAACCTCCATCAACTGGCCCTCTAGATTCTGTCAGTTCTCCAGAACAGATACACTTTTTAAAAATAGGTCCTGTCAAATTCTTTTTATTTATATTTGTCTCTGTGTTTTGCTGTCCTTAACAGCATCATAGAAAACCTGGCACTTTGGAGTAGAAGCAATAATGAATTTATAGCAGATTTACTTTTGCTTCTTCCTTCATTAGCTAAAGTTGCTGCATACTGCTTATAAGACAGATACTGAGCTAAATTGCCCTGCAAAAATAAAGAAATTTTTAAAAATCTCAACAGTTAAACTTCATGAGAAACTCCTTCAAAAACAACTGCCGTTGTTTTCCAAAACAGTAAACTGCAAGTTCAGCTCAGATGAGGCTTGCAGCAAATTCCTATTGAGTTAAAGATATGCAAGAGTTCAAATTACTTTCTTGCCTAAGAAGTTAATGAAGGAGTCACTACTACTACTTTCAGAGTCCAATAGGACCAAAGAAACAACTCAACAACATCCTGGACATACCACCCTCTTTTTTAGTCTCACAGTGTGCTGAATAATATATAGGCACAGAAAGAAAATGTACTTCACTCTTCATCTAAAAAGAAGACGACTTTCTTTGTTCCTAGTGAATGTCATTATATACTGTCATTGCTAAATAGCTTGTCTGAATTGACCTTCAGTAATTCAGTATACCTCAATGCAACACATTAGCATGCTGCATTCAGCTTATCATCTGAAACACGCATATTGGAAAATAAGCTTGTCGTTTGCGTTATCATATAATAGCAATTAGTCTTACAATGAGAGTTTATTTTGAATGTATCATTTGCATCAATGAACAGAGCCTTGTGTTCCTTACAAGACGATCAATGACAAAAGATCTATTCCATGGTGACTAGAAGGCAACAAGCAGGTTGTCTTTGGCTTCTATGAGAATTAGATTAAGTTTTACAGGATTTATTGAATGGAGGAAATCCCTAGAACTATTAATTCTTGAAATCCACTATCTCCTTGGAAAACACTGCTGAGTTTTATGATTGTGATTTTAAAATACTTATTCAGGTGTTATTTTCATGAAATCAAGGGCTGAGTGAAGCCCCAGATGATACATTTCAGCCCACTTACTGTATTCTCTATGCAGAAGCACTTGTGAGACACGATTCTAAAATGGGTTCAGTGTTGGCTTAATCACAATTTTCTAAAACCTTTGTAGTTAAAGATACAAAATGTTACTTTTATTGCCTTTTAGCCGTCTGTTAGGTCTCTAAAATAAGAAAGATGTTTCTAAAGTGCATAACAATGAGAATAGCTATCAGGTATCCCTGCAGTGAGAGAGAGAATTGCACACAGATTTTTTTGCACATAGACATTTATATCTGTTTTATGCCGACCTGTGTATGCACACATTTTGATGTTCTACTTCCTGAGCATAATGAAGACATCTGAGACTCAGATTATTCCCTGCAAATATTTTGCACTCTGTCCCTTCTGGCTACTTGTTAGTGTTCTTACTCAAAGAAGATCACATTCCACGGCAACCAAAAATATTAAGCACTTGGTCCCGAGTAGCACTCATCTGGGCACATTGTTAGGATTTGAGAAATGTAATCTTCTAGTATCTATGTTAGTTGTTATTTTTTTGAGATCTGTTCATCATACTTTAGTAGATAAATGTATTTCCACTACGTAAATGTGTATATACATATATATACACAGGAATAAGTACAAAAATTCCTCTTAAATTAGTTCCTAACAAAAAATAGTTTCTTTCCTCCCTTCTAGGAGGAAAATTACAACTACTTGGTAACACTCTGTCCTCCTGTCTGTTTATTGATTTGTTAGCCAAGTCTCAGTGTTACTGACCTAATACTCACCTCCTGGAAGGAGCAAATTTGCTTTTAATCTAAGCATTTCACCCCTTCACGGATACGCCTAGGGTTTCTGGTTTAAGCTTTGCCAAACTCCACCCAAACTTTCTTTCCTTTTAGGAAGAGCCCTGAAGGGGTGTATCCTGTGAGTGTTCCTGACACCTGGCATGGAGCCAGCGTAATATTGTTCTTTACAAATCCATCTAATTTCACCTTCAGCATTTCTTTATTTTAACATTAACGTCTTACTGTTGACGGAAGTGTGAAGTACTATGGCAGCGGAGGGTGACAGTTCACTTGAACAGATTTTTCGTGTAGGAAATTCACTTCCTGCAGTGTAGTACTTTAATGTGCGTACGCTACGATGGCAAACTTTGTTCTACCTTAAACCTTGAATCTCATATATGAGTATAAATCTTAATATGAATTTTTTTTTTGCTACCAAATTCAAGTTCTCTTCCTTATGCTCAGTTGTGGTAGGTTAACCTTGGCTGGGTGCCTGATGCCTATCACTCTGGTATCTCACTCCTCCTCAGAAGGACTGGGGGATAAAAGAAGATGAAAAAAATTCATGGGTTAAGATAAGGATAGGGAGATGGCTTACCAATTACTGTCATGGGCAAAACAGACTTGACTTTGGGAAGATTAATGTAATTTATTGTCACTTAAAAACAGAGTAGGATAGTGAGAAACAAAAAACAAACTGAAAATGCCTTCCCTGCACCTATTTCCCCCCTATTCTTCTCAGGATCCTTCTCTTCTTCACTCCTGTTTCCTTTACCTCCCCTGTTCCGAGAGGTGCAGGGGCACTGGGAAATGGGAGGTGCAGCCAGCTCATAACACTTTGTCTATGCCACTTCTGCCTCCTCACACTCTTCCCCTCCTTCAGCATAGCTCCCTTCTGTGGGGCACAGACCTTCAGGAATGGACTTTTCCAGTGTGCAACCCCCATGGACCACAGGTCCTGTCAGAAAACCTGCTCCTGTGTGGACTCCTCTCCACAGGCTGCATCTCCCTTCAGGGCATCTCCACCTGCTGTGGCACGTGGTCCTCCATGGGCTGCAGTGTGGATATCTTCTCCACTGTGGTCCTCCATGGACTGCATGGGGGCACCCTGTGTCACCATGGTCTTTACCATGGACTGCAGGGGACTATCTGCTCCAGTGCACCTGCTCCCCCTCCTTCTTCACTGACCTTGGTGTCTGCCGGGCTGTTTCTCTCACATTGTTCTTACTCTTCCCTCCCACAGCTACTGCACAGAATTTTTTGCCCTTTCTTAAATATATTTTCACAGAAGCTCCACCAGCGTCACTGATGGGCTCAGCTTTGGCCAGTGATAGATCTGTTTTGGAGCTGGCTGGAATGGGATCGATCCAACATGAGGGCAAGCTCTGGTCTCTTCTCATAGCAGCATCCCCTGCATCTCTCTCCCCCTCTCCCTGCAAACCTTGCCACATAAACACAATACATCAATTCATAGCTTTTTTTTTACTAACTCGTACCATATTCACCTCAAAATATGTATATGCCACTCACATGTGTATGCAATTCAAAATTCAGAATTATGTTCAATACGATAATTCTCCAAAATGTTGGGTTTCTTCAGACAGCTCATGACCCAGGGGGTATTTTAAGCTTTCTTGGCTTTCATAATTGCTATCATTTTGGACATAAATTATCTGAATATCACCTAATTTTGCTCTATTGTACTTTAAGTATTCTTTTCTCATTATTCTTTTCTATCCTTTCCCATCTCATCCCAACCCATTTCATCCCACCTTGTCCCATCCCATGCTGGCCTTAAAATTTTCTGCTGTGCAGACTTGATTTTATCACACTTTAATTCCTCTTGATTTTTCTGCATTTCGCTCCTGAGTTTGCTTTCTGAGTCTCACAAGATCTTCCCATCATTCATCTCCTTTGTTGTAACCTTGAGTTCCACCTGACCTTCCAGTATATTTTTATAAATAAAACAGTGCTTAGCCAAATAGATATAAGGTAACAAAATAAGCGTTCTCTATTTTTCAAAATACTCTGTATGTCTGAAGACGTGAACTTCACAAAAGGTGCTAAGTGCTTGAAGTGCATTACAATATTTTAATAGACAATGAGTTATGAAAGAAAAGTTTTCTCTGCAACAAATTAAAAATAAGTATATTCAATTTCACTGATATTTGTAATTCATTGGAAAACGTCATTAAGAATATCTTTCACTTAAAACTGCATCAGCTTTAACTGGATACTATTTTTAACCCTCTCCCACTCTGCATTTTTCTAGGTATTGATTTCTATCTGTAGCAACTCAGTAATATATGATATTAGTATGTACTACTACATTTTTAGAAATGTGTGGGTGTTTCATCATTCATAGCTTGCAAAGCAAAATCTGTACGTGCACAAGAGGGTTTTGGTAAAATGGGTTAGTACAGATGATATCTCAGAAGTCTGAGTGCTTAATCCCTTACTAGAGTTTGTATGAAGGCTGAATCAGAACCCAGAGCTCTTTAACAGGATCCCCACTTACTCTGACTGCTAATGGAAATGAGAAAGTAATTATTTTCTCTTTTTGCTACCTGGTGTGGCAGGAGATGCAACATGACCTCTCCTCATTTCTTTTACAGTGACTGGGACAATGGCTTTTTCCTGGTAGCTAGTTCATAGGTCTGCTATAAGGAGATCAATAAGAGAGGATTCATGAAGAACGGAGTCATCTCTGTCAAGGCAGGAGACCAAAGCAGTCAGTCCTTGAGGGACACAAAGTAAAATAGTCCATAAAGTGAGTTGGAGGGACTATGTGACAGGTTCTGTGTGTAACTTCTTACCTCTCCAGAACGTAAATATACCTACCTTTATCTATGCTTTTCTAAGGTTGCATTACTAGTAGCTTCTTCTCTGAATTTTGATTTCTTCATCCTTTTTTTCCTGTCTTGTTCTACCTTCAAGAAAATCTGCAGTGTTTATGAGTGAATGGATTGTCCAGGCTTTTATTTCATAGCCATGTCTATGCCCTGCAGGTTTCATTCAGCTACATTTCACAAGGGCTCTCTGCTTCTTAATATTTCACAGTGCAAGTTCTAACTCAACAGCTGTATTTTGCTCCTGGCTACATTTTCCTCCCTTCAGTTCTACTTGCCCATCTCTTTTCTTCTTGAAACTATGCTCTCTCATCATCGGTTCTACTGTTAGTAAGGTAGCTGAAATGATGGCCTTAGATTTTTATTTTTTTGTCTGTCTTTTTTCCATTTGTTCCTCTGCAAAAGATAGCTTTCCTGATATGCCACCAAAACTACTGTTATATTTCAGGAGGAGGGCAACATCATCTGATACAGCTGCTGCCTTCAAGTCTCTTCAGTTTAAATCACATTAATTTGCTGCAGGATC
Source organism: Falco rusticolus (assembly GCF_015220075.1). Taxonomy (NCBI): domain Eukaryota; kingdom Metazoa; phylum Chordata; class Aves; order Falconiformes; family Falconidae; genus Falco; species Falco rusticolus. The sequence goes on along the minus strand of NC_051187.1, from coordinate 74,291,653 downwards.
ATTATAAAGCCATTCATGGATGCTTGTGTACTCAGAAATCACATTTACCAGCTAACTGAATGGATGAATGAAGAGGAAATTACAACTTTCTTCTCTGAAATCATAGGCCTCTTCCACTTGAACAACAAGAGAATTTCTACTAGCTGAGGGCTATGACAAGGCGTACATTGGAGCTTCACATCATTTCTATAACGACCTCAGACCATGTAAAATACACTGATTTAAAATTTTATTTAAAATCTAATCCTTGGAAGAGATTCCTATGGAAAATTACAAACACCATCACATTACCACAAAGAAGAGAGAGTACAGTGAGCACCAGCAACAAACAACAGAGGTTAGAGAGGAAGGATTGAAGGAGGATTAAAAGAGCCAAATATATGCTAATTCAGTAAAAGGGGATTGTAGGATTGCATGATTGTTCTTTACAGTTATCTGAAGGGCTTCAGAAGTAGAAAATTATTTCTGTGTAGGGCAGAGGGAGTACGTGTAGGAGCCATTAGATAAAGAAAAAGCACCACCACCAAAATATAGTTTAAATGTTGTGAACCTTTTTCTGGCAGCAAAAGATCCATTACAGTGTCTCAAATGAGTTATATGCTCTGCAAAAAAGCTCAGAAAGTATCCATTTTCTACTCATAACTATATTTTATTTGGTAATATTGAAGAAACATTGAAATGTTTTCACAATGGTTATGCAGGACTTTGAAAACAAGATTGGATAAGGCACCAAAAACTGTAGGGATAGATAACCATACTGTCAGTGTGCTAGGTTATATGATTTAATAATTCTATTCCACTATTGATTTCCATTGGGCTATAATTTCTTCAGGAATTTGAGTTGTTTTATAGTTTTGAAGTATTTTATTAGTTCAGTGGGAAGGCAACTGAAACTTGCAATTAAGACTTTCACTGGGGTTTTGTCTGTGTTTGGACTCAGAATAATGAACTGATGGTGAGAAAAGCATGGGGATGCCTGGATAAAATCTCTGAAATGCAATTTACATATTTTGTCCTATTTTCCTTTCTAGTCAGTCAGAAGAACCTGAAGCAATTAGAAGTCCCATTGTTTGAGTGTGGTAACTGTCTAGGCCAGGGAATGCTTAACTCTTGAAGGAACACTTTCCAGAAAGTGTGAGTTGTCTGCAGGTAGACATCTGTTAGAGCACTGATTGAATATTATAAATAAATTTATAAGATGGTTACTATAGTTTAAGACTTTTTTTCATTATCTATCTCTGACAATGTACAAACTATGTGTATTTTAAGTAGTGTTACTGCCTAATATCATAGAATCACAGAATGGTTTGGGTTGGAAGGGACCTTTAAAGGTCATCTAGTCCAATCCACCTGCTCAGGGACATCTTCAACTAGATCAGGTTGCTCAGAGTCCCATCCAATGTGACCTTGAATATTTCCAGGATGGGCATTCTGTTCCAATGTTTCACTACCCTCACTGTAAAAAATTTCTTCCTTACATCTAGTCTAAAGGTACCCTCCTTTAGTTTAAAACCATTACCTCTTTCTCATTGCAACAGGTCCTACTAAAATATTGGCCCCATCTTTCTCATAAGCCCCCTTATAACACTGAAAGTCTGTGATAAGGTCTCCCTAGAGCCTTCTCTTCTCCAGGATGAACAACCCCAACTCTCTCAATCTTTCTTCACAGGAATGGTGTTCCACCCCACTGATCATTTTCATGTCCCTTCTCTGAACCCACCCCAACAGGTCCATGTATTTACTGTACTGAAGATTCCAGAGCTGAACACAGTACTCCAGATGGGGTCTCACCAGAGCAGAGTGGAGGGGTAGAACCATTTCCCTTGAGCTGCTGGCCATGCTTCTTTTGATGCAGTCCAGGATATGGTTGGCTTTCTGGGCTGTGAGCACACATTGCCAGCTCATGTTCAGCTTTTCATCCACCAGTACCCCTGAGTCCTTCTTGGCAGGGATGGTCTCAACTGCTTCATCTCCCAGCCCATATTGATACCGGGGGTTGCCCTGTCCCAGTTGCAGGACCATGCACTTGGCCTTGTTGAACCTCATGAGGTTCACACAGGCCCACTCCTTGAGGTTGTCCAGGTCCCTCTGGATGGCATTCTGTTCCTCAGGCATGTCAACCGCACCACTCAGCTTGGTGTCATCTGCAAACTGGCTGAGGGTGCACTTGATCCCAGTGTCTATGTCATTGATGAAGATATTAAACAGTACTGGTCCCAAAACAGACACCTGAGGGACATCACTCATCACTGATTTCCATCTGGACATTGAGATATTGACCACTACTTTGGATGCAACCATCCAACCAATTTCTTATCCACCAAAGAGTCCATCCATCAAATCCATTATCTCTCCAATTTAAAAAGAAGGATGTTGTGGGGCACTATATCAAAGGCCTTACGAAAGTCCAGATATCCAGACATCTATAGCTCTTCCCTTGTCCACTGGTGTAGTCGTTCCATCATAACCTGCGTTGCTGAGACTGACTGAAGGAATAGAACTCAAGGGTTCATTATACAGACATATTACAAAAAAACCCTTCTCTTTCTGAGGTATAGAATATAATTGGTTTCCAGGATGTAACAGGTAGAACAAAATAGACAGTGTTCTGGGATGAGGAGATGATGTTAAAAGAAGCAGAGATTAGCAGAAATGCAGAAGTCACAGGTCAGCATTTGTCTAATTAATACAAGAGGAGTGAACTGTTGACTCACCGCAGCGATAGGGAGAAAGAACCCAATGGTAGCTTGAGAAATTGGTGGTGACCTTTTTCCATGCCAAGAGGGTAGAATGGGAAAGTCATGAAAAGGCTAATAGGGAAAGTAAAAAGCTGACTGAATTTGAAGTTTCTGACAGAGCAAAACTGGGGATAAGAGAAAACATATGTGCAAACCCCAATCCGGAAGGGAAGAATAATAATTAAAGCTTAGAATATAGCATTGCAGCACCAATTGTGGAACAGCAAGGAGATGTCTTTTAAGTTAAACATAAACCCCAGCAGACATAAGTAATTGATTGCATAGAAATATTGTTAAGGAAGCTACTGAAGGAGTAAATTTCTTTTTATATGTATGAATAGCTTTATTATAAATCCTGTAGAATTCTTGATATTCATTAGGAGAGAAGATCTGTAGATCTTTTTAAAGACCATCTGTTTTGGTTCTGGGATCATCACCTTGTCAGGTTGCGAGGAAGGCTGTGTTCAGTAGAAAATAACAAATACAGTATTAAAATTCGTAGGATGTGTTTTTCTGATTAATAATGCAGATGCCTTACTTTCCTCATTTTAAAATCTGTTTCAGGAAACAATTGAAGTCTTTCCTTCCATTTTGAAGATTTTTGTTTCTTTGAAGAATACTGTCTTGAAACCAGGAATAGGTTTTTTTTGCAGATCTAAGCTGTGGTTAATTTTGTCCTTTAAATCAAGGATCCCCCTCCCCTGCCCCACCCTGTTTGATTCATTAGTTGTCTCTTTAGAAGTCTGACTTGAACACCTTACAAAACAATATTTACAGAACTGTCATCACTTTGTGATTTATACAACGTAGGTTATGTGATATGTGCAAAATACATTGATATTATTTGTGCATTTTTTCAAACTGCCGAAACATAAAAGACCTTAATGTTTTTGTAAAACACTGCTGAAGCAATTATATTTTGTTGCTATTCATTTTTATTAAGGCAGAATAAGCATAAAACTTTGAAACTTTTCAAGTCAAAATATGCTTTAAATATAACAGTTAAATATTTGAATCATACACGAAATCTTTGAGGAGCAGTAGGGGATCTCAGCTCATGGTTTGCATATGGGCACAACACTTTTTTCATTAATGTTAATTGGATTTATAAGCCTGCATCAAAGGAAGCATGTAAGCTTAAAAGTAACAGTCAGTAATGCCCAGACCTCACTTCTCCTTTGGCATTTTGTGCATTTTCCTAGAGTTTTTCTCAAACTGTTTTGAACTAAATGTAAGTTTACTGTGGAGCATAATGATGCGTGGTTTAATCACTTTATCAAGGTCAGCGTAACTAGACCACTTACACAGAGACACCTGTTCTTTCCTAACCATATTCTGCATGCTCTGTTATGATTCACCTGCAGGCATTTTTCTGCATTACATTAAGAAATAAAAAGATTTCTGTGCATTTGCCCCAAAACCACTGTCACTTTAGCTTGATCAGAAGCAAAGGAAAACAGGTAGGTGGCTTCCTCAGCTTCTTGGAGTCCACCATTCCATCCTCTTCACCCCTCTTTTTTTGGTAGTGGAGAATGGGGAAAAGAATTTGTAATTAGTTCTAACACAGTAACGCTGTTCTTCTGATGCATGTGTCTTCAAACAAATGATATAAAGCAGCAATGCATCTGATTGGGAGCATAGTCAAGGTGCCATATGATACACCTCTACCTATAATTATATGAGCACATAATGAGTCTGCAGTAGCCAGGGCTGTATAAATATTTATATTGATGTTTACTTATATTATTTAGGCAAAGAGATACCCATTGTTACCCTGCTCCCAGGAGAACAAAGCAAAGGCACTCGCTGGTCCTTCCTTTAAGTGACCATCAGCATCACTGACACTTGGTTGTACTGTGAGATAGAAGACAAGAATTCATGGACAACTGCTGACCCACAGCTGCAATTAGGGTGCTGCAGCATTGGACACAGTCATGAAGGGAGGGCTATAGCCCTTATGTGAAATCCATCCAATAAGCAAGACTGTTTGCAAGGCAGACTCCTTACCTATGGAGATGGTTGTAGAAGTAACTGCACTTCTGCACATACAAACAGCAGTTCTAGACGTAATGTGTAGGTAACACAATTTCCACAACAGGTTAAGATTTAATTAAGAATGAAAAATAAGACAAAAAATTCAGAGCTACATGCATTATCTATGGTTTTTGGATTTCAAATCAATTTTAATTGTAAACCCTCTTGTCAACACCCAACAGCTTACTAAAACTTGTCTGGTTACAAATACATTTCATATTATTGTTGAACTTCTATAAAATGAACCTGGACTCTTCTGCAGAACTCCTTACACCTTCATAAATTTAAAATCACTGTGAAGACTTTTCCTTTCAAGTGGTGCTGGCTATTTAGATCCTCTGTGTGCAAACTCGTACTCTTCTGTTGAAATCAGGAAAAACTTTTCCCACTGCAGGGAGTGAATAGCATCCCCAGCAAGCAGTTACACCAGTGGTCTGTCTGGGTGTCTAAGGTTCTTTGAGTCTGTTAAGCAACATGACACCTTTCTGATCTAGTTTTTTAAAATACAAACTCATCTTCCAATGCAAGATTGTCTTGAACTACAGACTTTTGTCCAAACAGATTAACAAGAGAGTATAGCTAGTGCTTGCATTTGTTGTAGAACACAGTACAATTGCGTAAGTAGACATGTTCAAAATTGTAGCTGCATTATACAGTGCTCTGTTCCTAGGCTAGTGATTAGCAAAGGAATCAGACCTTTTTCCTTTCAGCTGTAGACCATTTTGATTAATTTATGCTTTCAGCGTGTCTGGAGTGTAGTCAATCAAGGACTAAATACAAAGACACCATTTATTTGATTCAGCCCACATACTTTATCATACCATAATCAAATGAATACGTCATACTTCTTTCCAACAATCCTGTAAATTGCTAAGCACCTCAGCTTCTCTTATTCTGATAACAATTGATCCTTGAATCTTTGATGGGTCTGAGCCTTCATTATAGTGTGTGCTTTAAGAGCTTAGTTGGTAGGACCACAGACAAACTTCCCAGCTAATGTTTGGACTATCTTTGTGGCAAAATTCAGTGTCACTGGAATTAATAGTTCTGAAATTTTGCTATATTAAATGTTCAATTGCTAGCAGAATTTCCATGGAATTTCGGGGGGGTTCTGCGTTGGGAGACTTTCAATTTTTTTTTTTCTTTATGTATCATCCTAGTCCCAAGATTTTTTTAAAAAATCGAATAAATAAGTTCCATGCTAATATGGTTAGCTTATTCAAAGATACACCTTTTTACCTTTCTCTTCCATCCCACCCTTAAAATTTTATATACATTTCGATATTTTTTTTAGGTACGTTTTAAAAAGAAGCACAATTTACAATCTGTGCAAAACAGTTTTCACAGTTATAGCCAGAAGGTGGAGACGAGGTAGGATGGGGACCTTTATATAAAGGTGAAGCACAATATTAAAGTGAAGATGGCACAGATGTGCACCTCAAGATCAAAAAGAAAAAAATATGATGAGAAGGGGAGAGTTGTTAGGTTTGTGTCCATGAAGAATTCTTCCCAAGGTGCACTGGTGCATCTGTTGTAGATTTGTCTGTATTTATAGTGACAGCTTTAGAGATATTTATGCAGGTGAGCATCTGCAGATAAGATCCTAGCAGGCAGCTAGGTGAAACAAGGTGTTGAGATGCTCCTATCATAGTTACATATTTAACATAATAAGAAATAACATAGAAAATGAAAGGATAATGAAAAATGAAAAATATTTATATATTAGGCAGTAGGCTCTCCCCTCACAGGACTCTGACAACTTTTAGTTCCAAAATGCCTCAATTTTTGCAGTGGTCTGGAAAAAAAAAAAAAACATTGGCAAGAATCTGTCCATCTGTGCTGAAGATATCTATGGGAAAATGTGTTTTATTTTTTAAGCTTATTATTAATTTTATTGGTGAAATGATAGAAAAATCTAATTTATGAAATATCCTCCCAACATTAGATTCAGCCAGGCATGATGTTTTTATTTTTAGCCGATGTAAGATGAATAATAACGTAACACTCTCCCTGGTATTATCATCCAGCTTGTCTTGTGGGGTGGGAGAGGGAATCTTTTAAACCACACAGCAATGGAAGTTCATTCAGCTTCTTTTCTGCTTTTTAAGGATGACACAGACTTATATATAATTTCATCCCATACTTCTACAGTCAACAGAACCTTCACTGCTGAAACCCGACCTTCATTTCTCTCACAGAACACCATCATAAATCCATTTCACTGTTTCATACAGTTGATTGAATTACAAATTATTGCCCTAGCTACAGTCTGATTTCAGGCAACGCTGTGGTCAGTCTAGGTGCCATCACTGGGCATCTCTGTCTCACAGGTGGTTGTCACAATAAATCCAGAATGATTAAATGGGTTGTTTAAAGTTTACAGTCCGTTTTATGTGTACTGACCTACCATATAATAATAAGGTAATAAAATGTAGTACAAGCTGAGCTTTAGACCTGTGTCCATGTCATGACATTATTTAATAATATCAAATGCGAACACATGAAAACACATGAAAAAGAATGTGGCCTAAGGTCTTTCAACAAATCTCCTCATGAGTTGGTGCTTTTTTCCTGTCATTGCTGTACTTTCTGGAGTGCACATACTAATTGGGGTGGGGGGAAGAGGTCTGATGGCATAACAACATGCCATTTGTCACAAGCCTGTTGCTGATGTCATTAACATTAGGTACGCTTTGGCATATTTTCATCAGGGTGACTAAATCTGTTCCCATTTTACACCAGTGCTAATCAGGTCACAGTTGGTTTCCACACTACTGCACTACCAACATTCACCACATGAAAAATATGGTTGCAGGGTATAATAATTGCCATAACAGTTACCCTTAATTTTATGAGATCTACCTTAGTCGCTCTCTAGGGACCACAGAATTATCCTTTTTGTGAAAGAGAAAGACAAGACTTGCTGAGCTACAGTATGCTTAATTTTTCCCAACCTGGTAACCATTTGCAAGTTGAAGGAATCAGTCAGTGGCATCTTTGAGATTTAGATGGAGGCTGAACCAGCTTTTGGACACACCAGAGACCTCTGAAGCACTCAGTAGCAATTCATGAGAAGTGAAAATTATCTCCCCCCAAATAAGGATGGAACAGAGACACACCAGATGTTCAAGAGAGAGCAAGATGTCTATTACTCCTTACAGTGTTATAAGCATTGAGTAGGTAGCACAAGAATTTCAGACTGGAATTGCTGCTTAGATGCTTGGAGGATATAGGGTATTCACAGAGTAAATCCTAATAACTTTGTGATTTAGAATGCCTAGTGACTGTGGACATCCTGTACCTTATCATTGGTAATTGTGCTGCTTTATACAACTCTGTAAATAAAAAAGCTTTGGCTGAAGAAAATTTTAAAAGAAATTAATTTTAAATCATTTTTGACCAAAACGGCATAGGTCCTAAACTAGTAAGTCATCAGAGGGCTGCATCACATGCTTTGCATGTTGTCTATATATTTGAGAACACTGGTGAATCATGATCCTGAACGGACTCTTCAGGCAATCCTCTAAATCTTGAAAATAACTAGGCTGAGGATCTAATGCATTAAAATAAATTCCTTAATAATGACTGGCCAGTGTCCAGATTTTGATGAATTTGAATCAATGTTTATCTTTCAGTCTATTTTCCACCCATTTCTGTGGTTTCCTGGATCAAAGGTAAACTGATATATTAGTCCAGCTTTCTCAGTCTGTACACTTTAGATACACTTGTAGAAAACTTTCATTGGATATAATCAAGGATGACAAACACTCTTCAGACATTTTTTAATTAATTTAATCAATTAAATTTTAAGAGCCTTTTAATATCTTGAGTAGAATTTTATGGCACATTTTCAAAAATAATGGCATAGTTATTACCTTCTGTTAAATTCTGTAGATTTTTAGAATGATTTTTGAGAAGTCTTATAGATTCATGAGCTTCCCTCTGTTTTTTCTTCATTTTGTGTGTTCCTGGTTTCAGTAATAAGAGATATCTTTCTAATAGGAGAATCATTAGGCTGTGAATTTGAAGCTGTAAATTCTTTTCCCTGCATCACAATTTTATGTCATTATGACTGGGGTAAGTCTGGGGTTTTGAGCCCTTTCCCAGAAAAAATTCATTATGTCAGTATTATTCCATTTCATAGCCTATTGCCAATATATACTCATTTTGCACATTCATTCCAACACCTTGGTGTAGAGACGGTGTGATTATTTAAGACTGAAAATGCTTTTCTGAGTCCAAAGTACAATAACTAACATGAAAGCATTTCTTATAGAAGGACTGTAGGTGCTTACCCAGGTATTGCAGGATGACTTTGGTATTCCAAGAGACACCCTTGTTCTTCTCCTTTTCTCATTAATTCTTCTCAGAGGCATCCAAAATGAAGGACCTCTGTCTGCAGTATTTACATCGCTTTGGCAGGTAGGACCTGCAGAATCAGACTAAAATCCTACTGAAGGAGGCACGGAACACACAGCTATTGGAAAAAAATATCCTGAGATTGTTTGGACCTTATCTGGAAATTATCTAGTACATTTTATAGAGCCTTTAAAAATATTTAGCTAGAGCCTCTACAATCCTATGGTATGGTTACAATGAAAAGTTGAATGAGGATGTTTTGAACTTTTTCATCAGAATTTTCAGCTGCGTGAACTTTGCATTTCACTGAGTCTTTGGTCAGAAGGTCTAAAGACCCTAGTAGCTAGTGGTATTAGCATAAAAATAAGATTTCGTGTGCTGGCAACCTGCCCCTGTGTGAATGATTCTTCCTTTTTAAAGCCCTCTTAATTGTACTGAAGATGTCACACCTGACAAACTGCTGCCAGGAAATGCAGAAAGTCTTTTGTACTTGTTTGTCATTGGTTTTGCCTTAAATTATTTTTTATAATGGCTAATACATATAATTCTTAGCTTTCTCTCAAGAGATGTTGATGCAATTTTAAGAATGTAACTGAAATATCACAATCTTCTTTTTAAAATGCTATGTGGGTACTTTCAAAGCTAGCCGTTATACTTACAATACAATTTATATTTATCTTGTAGAAAAAAACCCCGCAAACTTCAAACTTATGAACTAAACTTTTCTTCTATTCTATTCAACTCTTGTTCAGTAGTTAAAAAGATGTTCTAATTATGAAATATTTTAAATATGTATATTTTCCCCAGTTCTATACTACATCAAAGCCAAGAATGTCTGAGCCTCTTTAGTGGATATATGTTACCCACATACCACTACCATAACCTGTAGCTTAGTCTTATCCAATCAGAGCAAGGTCATGAGCATCAACCTCTCTCTTTCTAGGTAAGAGTTCTGCTTGTCAGGCTACTGGTCTTATTTCTTCTGATCAGAAATTCATGCTAAATCCAAGAAAGCTTTCCAAAAGGTTTGCAGAGTCCTGTAAAATGACCTATTAAGTCAGCTTTTTGCAGCACTTGGTTTCTTTCAGCTCTAGGACTGAGTATGACTAATCTCAATATCTTTAGTGAAGATGAATGTCCACTGCATCTGTTAGTTCCTAAAATGCTTTTATCTGTGAAAGGTAGAAATTGCAGGGGATATTTCTAAGGGTTGTGCCATGGCCCTCCTTTTTGGGAGGGTGGAAGATATTTCTGTTGTAATGGAAGTTCTGATACTGTTTGACAGAGAGGAGATGAACTGGAGAGCTACAATCACAATACCAGAATTACTTAGACTTGTGGTGCCACTATTGGTACTAGTTTGTACCCATCCATCCCTAGCAAAAGGACTAGAAGGACACAGAGGTATATGGGGAAAGGTTTCTTCAACTTCCATTTCCTTTATTCTCTTTAGGACCCAAGTACAATTTGGCCCTTGTGGGGTGATGTAGTGTGTCAAAACCCCTTGAATTCAGAAACACATGCTGAAAATACCATTCTGTACAAGTAAGATGCATTTTTTACTGTCATTCATATGTAGTATCTGACAAATTATCAAAGAATTTAGTATCTGATGATTAAAGAAAAAAAATTGTCACATCTCCACTCTGTACAGCATATTTAAATGGAAGCTGTGCAAAACCTCTACCTTCTCACTTTCCTGCCTCCCCAGTAAAAATTCCTGTTTCTCAGGAGTTTTGGAAGTTCTCCCTCTTTGATTTTTGTATTTTAAATAAACCAGCTAATCTTTTATTAAATAAGTAATGATTTAATGCAAGCAGAATGAAGAAGTGTTTAAAAACAATGAATCGACCCCTAGAATACAAGCATGTTTTATGGATTAATATCTGGGATATGTTAATTGATGTACTCTCTTGTGGATTTCAAGAACATGCAGATTATTCTAACATGCAGACTATTCTATCTAAAATGGAAGCATGTGTCATTATCTGCAGGAGTTCCCAGAAGCCCAGTAACGGTGCTCAATGACAGCATAGTGTGAATGTGAAGCAGCTGTGAATAGCTTTTTAACGCTACCACACTCTCGGCGAACAATGTAACAAGAACGAGCTCTACTTAGAAAATGTCCATTACATTTTCTGTTTATTTTTCTGAGTCATTAAAAATAATAATAACAGTAATAAAAAAAACCCAAACCCCTCACCTCTCTTCTTGCATCCTGGCATTGCATGGCCTTTGTTGTGCAGTTTTCATGTAGCAGAAATAATTCGTCTTGCTCTTTTAAGTCTTGCTGACACAAGCATGTATGTGTGCTACATTATTAAACTAGTTGTCTCACCTGACTGGATTTTAAGACAGAATTCACTTGCAGCCAAGTGAAAAATACTTCACCTCGAAGGGGAAGACCTGTCCACTTGACTCTGTGTAAAGTATGTGCTGGAATATGTGCAGCTTCTGAGACTGAGCAGCTGATTTTTCTCTGTGCTGCTGTTATGCTTGCACCATCTGCCAAAGCAGTGGAAACCTACTTAAAGTCAAACAAGTGTCATGGAAAGCAGGAAAGAGTAAGCTTACCTTTGACAGATGCTTCCTTCTGAAGTGGTTCTCAAAGACATTGTTTCTCTACCTAAAAGCTGTCTTCTGGTGACTGCTTTATGGCACTTACATACTGTTGGTGGTAGTTCTCAATGTGACATGGTAACAGGAGCAGGATGGAGCTCACCAGCGAACTGAGGAAGGGCCAAGGATGTTGCATAGAGATAAGAACTGTCCCTCAGATGACTTGAACTGCAGGGGGAGTGGGTGGCTGAGTGAGAGTGGTATTACATTGCTTCAGATATAAAGGGTACTTACCCTCCATTTCCAGAGAGTTATATATTGCTTTAAATACCATGGAGAAAACACTAAAAATGTTCCAGAGATAGGTAAATACATGTTTCTGGAGACATAAATGATGAGTACAAACCCAGCGTTATTCCTTTGACCACCAGATTTCACATCTACTTGTTTGGATAGGGTCACCCTTTGCTTACCTGCTGAGTTCCTGGTCTTGAGTTTACTTACAGGTTTGCATGAATCTTTACAAGCAGACTTCTGTGTCCTCTTCATTTCACATAGCATAGCAAAGTGAAACAAAAAACAATTTTTTTTCTTTCATAATAAGTGCACTAAAAGGAAATGAGGAGAGAAACTGTGCATATTGATTACTAAATGTTCCTCCAAGACATCTCATGGCAAGATAACGTGGAGGGATAAATGAAGATCCAAGCATGTCTTCTCCCTTGTTTTAATAGAAAGCTGGAGATATATTAATCTATTAGCATTGACAGACAGGTGAGCATTTTCCCACATGTAAGGACTTCTTGGTTGCTTCTGGTTTTAGATGGCACTGAAAGATTTGTGTGTATTTCTGTGCTGTTTCATGGGTGTTGATTTGCTGCTCTGGGTGTGGTGTTTGGGAGCTGGTCTGGTTCTTCTGTTACCAGAATGCAGAGCAAAGAAAGCCTAAACCACAAGAGGTGGTTTCCTGCTTGGCTTTATTTCATCCTGCAATGCATATGGAGAATAGATAAGACTCATACTCTCTCACTGCCATAGTGATAGGATAAGGTTACATATTTTCTAGTGAAAAACCTGTTAAATGGAAAGCAAATACTCTGCACCAAGGTCTGTGTGTGTCATACTGTTATTTGAACTTAGAATTCTTATTGGAAAGCAAATTCTTAGGCATACGCAGAAACAAGGAAGCCTGTCACCATCCTGCTTGGAATAAAGATGAAGTTCTGGCTAGTATCAGAGAAGATGCACGTTTGGGTCAGTGTTGAACTAGTTTGATTTTAGTTGCGATGAAAAATGTGTTAGTAAAAAACATGGGGTTTATACGTCTCTCTCCAGCTTTCAGGCTGTCATTCATCACAGTGAATTATGAATAACTGTGTGAAATCACTCTATATGTCTGCCTTTATTAGCAAAGCCTAAGGCTTCCCCCGATAGCCAGTTTGAGGCCCTTCAGTCAGTGACCTAGAAGAAAGGCTTGGCCCTGGCCAGAAGACCCCTTCTGAATGATTCCCAGCTATTCTCGGAGAAGTAAATTACTAAACACCACTGTACCATGCAAGCAGGGTATGATACCACTACACCACTGCTAGCAAGTTAGAACAAAATTTGCTTGCAAGCCCCTCTGGAAACTGTTCTTTTAGATAGGCACTGGCATTGCCTTTCACATAAGTGAAGTCCTGAGTGGCCCATGGAATCTCTTTATTTCTTGGATTTGGGATAGGATTTCCTGGACTTGCTGATGTACTATTTAAAATTAATTTTTTTCTTCCCATTATTAGATTGTTAGATGTGAGATGGAATGCTGTATACTCTCCAAAAGTGGAGATATTTTAAAGGACTTCTATTCCTCAGTTTCCCCTCTCTTGATTATTCTGCCTGTGTTGATAGAACGTAAAAGCAAATGTTAGTTCAGTGGATCTGTCAGGCATTCAGCACATTGGCCTAGAAAAAGAGCCTAAACAGCACTACTAATCTGGGCAGAAGAGAATGTCTCTACTGCTATCCTGACAGCTTGATTCCATAAACTTTGCTGTGCAGGAGTGCTGGGCATAAAGCTGATGGAAAATTGGTCTTCTTAGAGCTACCCTCCAAGACAATGCAGAGTGAAATACTTGAAGTCACAATGCATGTTTTGGCCCTGGAAAGTAGTCTTTGTCAAGCATATGCTGGGTCCAACCCATCAGCTGGAGCCGTGTTGATTCTCAAGAAAAATCCAAAATTACATGGTGGCAGCAAGAGCCAAAATATAGGAGTTTCCACAGCGAGAGAGAAACTGGAGGCAGGGAGGGTGGGGGTGGGGTGTGCAGAGGAAGAAAGATATTGCAGTGATTAACTTACAGATAGGAGAAAAAGTCTGGGAAAGTGGCTGAAGTTCATGACACTTCACCTTTCCTGAATCGCATCGGTGTTGGTCTTGTTTCCCTCCTTTCTCTAGATCCTAATTCCTCTTTTTTTTTCTTTCCACTCCCCTTCTTGCACCTCATAGCTTATCTTCTAGCTTGCCTTCATCCATCTGAATTCTCTTGCATTCCCAAACGTATCTGTGGAAATTCTGTATGCTCTACTCCACAGGTATTAGCAGCAAAGAAGAATTTACGCTATTTTTTCTCATTGAAGCACCAGCTCCACACAGCTGTCAGAAGACAAATAAGTTTCTACTGTTAACTCTCTCTTACTCTTACGTACAGTAGTCACACTGTGTAGACCACCAGAACATTGGCTTTACTCTTTGTCACAGAGCAAGGAGAGTGGGGCTGCTTCAGAAGGGAAGATCAGCCAGGGGTCACAGCAGGGCAACCTGGCCAGGGACTATAGCATCACTAAATAAGGAACAGTTCCACATCTCCAAGCAGGGAGCAGGACTAATGACAGCAGCAGGTTTTGAACAGTTCAAGGATCACCTAACAAAAGCAAGATGGTAAGTCAGTTCAGTCACTAAGGAAGCTCAGCAGCAGTAGAAGGCATATTTACCTACAGCATATCTTCAGGTAAGGAGTAGGTGTCCAATCCTCAGCATATATGAGGATTCTGAGCTAACAGGCAAGGAGTGTGTGGGTGGGAGTCTCAGGTGAGGCTGGTCAGGGCAATTAACACTAATTAATTCATACAATTCTGCTATTGCAGGAGAGGTTAAGCTGTCCAAAACTGGTATGCAACCTTCAGCATGTATGCAAAGTCCAGCTCACTTGTTTCACTCCTTTCAATGTTTTTTCTTCAGCCTTATTGACTCAGTTTCAAGGTACTCTTTGTCTATTTGGACAGGGAACCCCAAAGTTTTTACATACTCTGCATGTATGATCTATTGGATTCAGATCTTTGCATGCTGCATTTGGTTAAATGATAGGAAAAATAATTTGAAGTAATAAGCTGATGAAAAATCAGAAACCTTCACTTTCCTAAACATTTATTTGATGAATTTAGGTCTTCTTAGGGTCATTTTCATACTTATTCAGTCCTCGGAGCAGCCAGGCAGCAGTTGAGTCTGCATTGTAAATTAGCATGTAGTCATTTGGAGGAAATAAACTCCCCATTGACAGCCACAGAGATTTTTCTTTTGAGTTAAATAATATTAAAACTGACCTTGGTTAGCATTCTGCAAAATAAAAGGCTACAAAGAATGAATGGGTTAAAAACTGGGCTCAAAAGCTAGTAGTCAATAGTTTCTATGTTACCGGAAGGCTGGCTATAATTTCCACAGGGTCTATTCTGGGACCTAACTTAACATCTTCATAAGTGACCTGGAAATAGTATGGAGCCCCATCAAGTTTGCAAGTGACACCGAAACAGAGGATGCAGTTCATATGCTTGAGGGTGTGTGTTACTGAGAAGACAGAGCCAGGATCTTTAAGGAGGTGCACAGCAGGGGAACAAGAGACAATGGTCACACATTGAATCAGGGGAGGTTCAAACCAGATCTAAAGAAAAAAAATCCCCATAAAAATAATGAAGAATTGGAACACATGGCCTGGAAATGCTGTACATTGGATACAACATTTCAGAACCAGACTAGAAAAAGCCTTAAGCCTGGTCTGAATTCAGTGTTTTATCTTCCTTTGAACAGCTCATCCCAGGGCCCTTTCCAGCCTGGATGGTTCTGGGGTTCCAATGGCATTTTCCCCAAAGGATGTTGATTA
Organism: Falco rusticolus; assembly: GCF_015220075.1. NCBI lineage: Eukaryota > Metazoa > Chordata > Aves > Falconiformes > Falconidae > Falco > Falco rusticolus. Next base: position 74,275,830 of record NC_051187.1, on the reverse strand, counting down.
TAGCTCTATAAAGGGAAACCATCAGTGTTGTGAGCTGTTTGGCTCACACAGTTCTTCACCATTACTGCTTAGAATGATGCAGAATAAGACCTTCAGTCTGAGAGGCTGAAACTTACTGATTGTGATTTCCTAACAAATTTCCTAAGCAGAATTTTGTGGTGTTAGAAAGGACCTGTAAGGAGCTGAGGATGCAGTCAGGTGTAGTCCCACGCTGAACTTACAGCTTTGGTAAGTTGCTTTAATTTATTTTTTCTTTTTTTAAAATTGTATTACAGTTGGGATTGATTGTGATGAATAGGGATTTTATATGAAATAGTTTATGAATGCTGACAACTATTTGTCTTTAAATTATTGGGTTTTTTTAATAAATGTTGGCAGTTTTTTTGGCCTTTGACAAAGAAATTTAGCATCTATGAGAACCTTGCCAGTTAGCGTCCCTTTTTGAATATTTGCAGAACTGGCATAATAATGGGAACATAAATAATTCATGTGCAAATTATGAGACTGTACCATCATTTGGGTAAGCAGTTACTGACAAAAAATGGCAGAGCAGCTATGTGTTCCCTGCTGTCTACCTGTAATTACAGTGGAGTGAGAAGCAGAGCCATGTTGTTTCAAAGAATATTGATTTCATAATATACATTTCTATTTTGGGTTCCCTGGATAAGAACAATGCAAAGCTATTCTGTCCTTACTAGCCTGAAACATTTAAAAATAATATTGGTTTTCTATAATAATGAGCAGATTTATGTGTGTCTCAGATCCTGTTAGAGGCTACTTAGCATATGGGAGACTAGCTTACAATAATTAAGAGGAACACTGATGCGCATCTAAAAGGAAAATAATAGTGAGAGACTGAAGTGTTTAATTTAGATTATCTACCTACTTAGGGTAGAATTTGACTGTGATGATTGTGTCTAGGGGGTGAACTTTTAATAGTTAGGGTACTTAACTAGTGGAACAATTTACAAGATTATGAAGCAGATAGTCTGTTATTCCAAGACATAGAAAATAGAAAGATACTCTAAAATGTGTTCTGTGGCACAATCAGATCCAAAGAGAGAATATCTGAAGTTCTGTGGGGTGTGTCATGCTGTCTGATCAGGTAGACAATATATTGCCTTCTATCCTACGTACTATGCATCAAAAATACTAGTGAAAAATAAATGTACTACCGCAATGTTAAATAGAAATTAATTGTATGATGAGGTATCTCCCATGGCTACCTCTAAAGGGAGAACAAGCACACATGCAGTTAACATGAATAAGAAAATATTACCGGAACATCATAACCCCCTCCAAGTTCTTTCCAGCTAACAGATGCTACTTTAGCCAGAGAAATACCATGTGCTTTTCAAAGGAAGACAGTCTGAACCTTCACAAGATTTTTAGAAGCTTAGGCCAAGAATAATTTACAATGTGTTTCTTGGCTGACTAATGTATACTATATGAAGTTATGTTCTGAGTACTCTTTTGTTGTATCAATATTCTGATTGTAAAAAATGATTGTTTTGCATTTGATGAGTGTTCCATATAAATTTACATCAGAGGTCTTTAGCACTTGGGCCTGTGTTGTACAAGATGCTGCTGAAAAGTGTTTGTTCAAATTAGGATGTGACTTACCTGTCTTTAACACTGGTTTTCAGTATGACAGCCGATGAAAATGGTGTTAAGATGCTGGTGTCAGAAAAAGCTGATAACGGTGAGCTCTATGGCAAAATGTACTTAGCATAGAGTTGTTCTGAGCCATTACTTCCTTGTTCACAAGTCCATCCTGCACCACTACTTGAACATGGGAAACATGAAGAGGTTTAGGAGTCAAGAAGGTCAGGGTAAATGTGATTATATACACTGTGGAGCTGAGTTTTATTGCATTTGTGATGTCTCCTGGGGTCTATTGATGTTAGGGAAGATCTCAGTTTGCTGAGAAACAGCCCAAGCATATGTCTAGTGTGATAGCTTTGACTTTTCTCAGGTGTTTTTTACAGGTTTGACTTAGATTTTGGATTAAAAATCTACTTTCTGATTTTTCATACTACTGAGAAAAAGACCTTTATGAAATACAAAGTCTCTTTTGAGCTGTGTGTCTAGTTTGAATTATTTTGTTACTGTGGATTTGTTTTGGTTTGGTTTAGTTTTTGGGTTTTTTTCACCAGTGGAACTGGAAGAGGGAAGATCTTGTGGTTTGGATGGAACTTCAGTCCAGTGTTTCATATCTGTTTGACTCAGTTGAAGAAACAGTTTAGAACTTGCTAATACAGATACTTAAGACACTTCAGTGGAAAAAGACCTTAACATAACTAAAATAAAGATTGTAAGAACTTATATGACAAAGAACGAGGCTGTCTGTTCCTATATAGCTATACAAAAAACACTTAGAGGAAGCTAATAAATTGTATATAGACATGTATATAGACATAGTAGGGGATGTACGATAGGACAACGGGTAATGGTTTTAAACTGAAAGAGGGTAGATTAGATATTAGGAAGAAATTCTTTACTGTGAGGGTGGTGAGGCACTGGAACAGGTTGCCCAGAGAAGTTATGGATGCCCCATCCCTGGAAATGTTCAAGGCCAGGCTGGATGGGGCTTTGAGCAACCTTATCTAGTGGAAGGTGTCCCTGCCCATGGCAGGGAGGTTGGAACTAGATGACGTTTAGGGTTCCTTCCAACCCAAACCACTCTATGATTCCATCATTCTATGTATCAAGACAGAAGTTGACATTATGATACAGGAACTACATGCACCGTGTATGTTTATTTTCTTTTTTTTTAGTTATACTTCTCCATCCCCCGTGTTGCATGCATACAAGGTCTAATATTGGCTTCTGGTACAGAACTATGGATCTGGTGACATTTCACTAAATTTCAGTAGTACTTAAGAAAATATTTAAAAAAACAGTACCATTCTTCACCTTCTAAAATCTTCTGCCTGTTTATTATATGTCTAAGTGACTTAAGCTGGTAGTATTGTATTAGCTCGATGTGAACTAGGAAAAGTGAGTTTAGCATGTAGATGACTGTACATACATACAATTGCTGAGGCTACAAAAATGATAGTAAAGAAAAATTTAGGATTTTTTTTCAGCATTCTTTATCTTCTTAGTAAAGAGACCCAAAATTCAAAGCACAGTTTACAAAAAAACTTGGATGGTCCCTACAAGATGAGACAGTTCATACCAGAGAAGGTACAAATCCCATCATACATTTATGTGAATAATAAATAAAAGGTAATGGCCCATTATCACAAATACACTTTGAGAACAAAGAATGTTTTATTACGTTTACCTTGTTCTGTCATTATAGCTTTCTTTTTTGAGGGCCATTCAAGCATGTAACCATTGGCAGCTTTATAAAAGATAATAAAATTTATTAGTATAATAATGGGCAATGAATAATACTTTAGAAATAGCAAATAGGCTGTAAAAATCAGATAAGGTCAAAACTGTGTTATCAAAAGCTATTGTGGCTCCTTTAAAAGAGAAGGAGACTCTGTGGTCCAGTCTTTTTACCTAGCACAGTGCTTAATGGGTGAAAAAAAAAAAGCTAGATAAATTAAACCAAATAAAAAATAAAAAAAATGACATTTGGATCATTGTACTTGAGGGGTTTGCTGGTGACTTTATTTTCTGTTTGATGGCTTTCTTCTCATATCCCTGAAAGCAGTCTAGAACTTTCTATGTTTTATGGGGGCCAGAGAAAGAACATTTTTGACACATTGAATATTTGTGAGCAGCTTTGTTATACTTGTATGCTTTCCTTTTGAGTATTTCATATTCTTTCACTTAATTCCTTGCTCATTATGAAGCAAGTCCTCAATGCTGTATGCAATGAACAGTATACTGTAATACTGGATTCTTTAATTTCACTTTTTTTCTGTGGTGAGGTGGCTTTGAAGTTAGTCTTACCTCCATCCAGGGGAGAATTCCATGCTTTTGGAAGAACTGTCAGGTCTCTCAAAGACTGGATTATCTCTCAATCTTTTTTTCTCCCGGCATGTGGGAATACCTCCACAGAATGAGAAAGAGATCTATACTGGCCAGAGTTAGCAAATTAGTATAACGGGTGCACATCACATGTATCCATCAGTTGCTGCTTGAGCAGACTAATATGTGCTTTATTTTTATCAGTTACGAAAGAGTTTTATGTTTGGCTCAGGTAATGCTTTGGGAAATATCTGTGAAACATGCTGAAAAAGTCATGTACTTTCATGAAAATAGTATTGGCTACCATAGTAACATCCAAGCCAGATGAGTTACCAAGTAGGGGCCAATGGACACAGATATGATCATAGCAGTAACTGAAAAGAAACAGAAGGCAAAGAAAGCATTTTCTAATGCTAATAGCAAGTTCAAATTTCATTCATTTGAACAGGCTTTCCAAAATAACACCAATTTCCAAGATTGTAAAGAAATTCTCTCTTGGTTGAAGGAAAGGTATGTAGGAAACAGGAAATCTCACTATTGGGGGTGGGGAGTGGGGGCCAGGTGGCAGAAAACATCGCTTCTTTCTGTGACTCACCTTGCTGTCCTCTTTTCAATAGCTTATCTTGTCCTGTATTATGGTATCACGCAACTTGCCAGATTTCACATATGGACCAACTGTACTTAGTACACTTCCCCTCCTCCCCATCATTTCTTCTGAAATGTCATACCTTGGGCACCTATTGCAAAAAGCTAATTAATGGGTTTTGTCTACCACTAGGTTTTGCCATGGTAGCATGGGCTCTCATTTTTCCTGTTGCATATATGGTTCTGTTTTGGAGCTCTCAGTTTATAAAAACAATATCCCTTACATAAATAGGAACAGTGCTAACTGAAACAGTAGCAATAGCTGAATACCAGAATCATTATATGATTAAAACCATAAAATAGATACTACACATTTCAGAAAACAGAGGGAAGAGCATGATAATAGCTCCCAAAGCTCCCAACTTGTCTCCGAGTTCCACTGTGAAATAGGAAGATGGAGTAGCTGGGGTCCCTTGGCTAGCCACCAATAGCAAGTTCAGCAACCTCTCTTGGCTCAGTTCTTCCCACACAGCAAGTTCACCAACCTCTCTTGGCTCAGTCCTTCACACAGTATTTAGGTATTTATGCATATAAGTTTTATGCCACTTTATGCCACTCCCCACAGGGGGAAAAAATCAACAAAACCAAAAAGTTTGTTGATATATTAAAGCCAAATAAACTTAATCCTACATTTAAATCTCATTTTGATGAGGACTTCTACTATAAAGGCTGAGCTAGGTTTTCTACTGGTGATGCACAAGCTTTCATAAAAAATGTATGGAAATGTATAATGAAAACAAAACTAGATTTCAACCTGTTTCATTAGCAGCCCAGCTCTTGGGAACATTTGACCTAGATCTGCTACTAATAGACAAACTTCATAATGATTCAAGACAAATATTCATAATAGATGATGCTAGCTTTTGCACTGAGGCCTGAACACCACCTGTATTCATCTTAAACTGTGTCTTTCCAGACTTAATCAGCATTTGATTCAACTGGCCTCAAGTCGATTCTGTTATATGGAACTGAATTTGCCTGATGCAAAGAAAGTTGGTAGGGTTTTTTGTTTTTTTCGTGGTTTTGTTTGTTGGTTTTTGGGTTTTTTTCCCCTCTCCTATTTGATAAAGATACAATAAATTTTCCATAGAGTGCCCATAGAATTTCTAATAGATGGGGACCAAGAATGAGAAAAAACTTGAACAGATGTTTAGAGATTAAGATGAACAAAGCTTTTTCAGTCAAACCATGTTCCAAACTGGAGACAAAAAAATCTGTTGCGTGGATCTGAATGAATAAAGAATGCATGTAAATGAATGGCAAGGCTGTTTATCACCACTGGAGAGATACTTGTGCTTGGTTGAAATTCAGTCCCAGGTAGAAAATCAGGTAGGTAGATGCACTCCAACTACGCACAATACCACTTTGGGAAGCAGGTTTAGATGGTAAACACTTTTAAAACACCTTATTTAAAATTCTTCATCTGACTTTCTTGTCTGTGGGAGCAGCACATTGTCTACATGCAGGCTGACTGGCAGTCAGGGCTAGGTTTGCTAGTAAAAATAAATGATAATGAAAAATGTACTGGTAAATGGCACAAAACATAGACCTGAGGGAGGGCCTCTGTTGTGTATACTGGCACCAGAGTGCTGCATAATTACTGCAATATCTGCAAGTGGGGAGTATATTTCAGTAGTGGCATCTTAAAAATATTTTTAATGAATGCCCATGAAAAAAAGTGAGTGAAGACTTAGTGTTTATCTGACTTCATGGCTTAAAATCTAAATTCTGATTTGATGCCAGTTTCATGGCAGTGGAAGTTAAGAATGTCCTGAAAGGAATAAGCTCCAAATCAGGACTTTTTGAGGGAGGGCTTTGAAGAGGGCTGGGTGCTGGGATACATACAATAGGATTCATTCTGTAGATTCTTGCTTTTGCAAAAAAGGGCCCACTGGGACTATTATTGAGGCAATTTCATGAACCACAGAATCAGTGCTTTATTTTAGAGGCTACCACAGGGAATAAACAAGCAAACAAAAACCTGTATCCCAAATATCAGTGAGTGCAGGCAGGGAAAAGAATGAAGATTTAAAGAAGGAAAGATGCCTCATTCTAAATGAGATTTGGAAATAACTGGAGAGTTGGTGAGATGGAAATATATGAAGGCTAGCTTGGAAATATGATGTACATGGTAGAGCTCTAATCCCAAAAGGAATATTAGAGAGTTCTAACAGTCCAAACAACAGAGAAGACTAAGCTTATGTACACAGAAGTGAAATCTTATAGAAGAAGAAAACTAAAACCACAAGTTAAAAGATAAAGAAAAAAAATCCCTTTCAGTAAAACAACATAGAACTTTTTCATGCATCGGCTGTATCACAGTTAGCGCGTAGGTTTGCACTGGTTGCAGTTTAGTTTTATGTTGTCTTCATTGTGCTTTCATGGGAGAAAAAAATGCCTCTAAACCCAAAACACTGGCCTACCAGCCAAGCCATTTAAAGTATGGGACTATGCTTTCTTGCTCGCTCTCAAAACAGAACACCATATTATAAAACTTCAAGCACATGCTAACAGCTACTTTCTCCCAGGCTTCAGGTCTTCCTTATGAAAGGACCTGGAAAGATTTGTTTCTCTTCTTTAATTGTAGAATAAGTGAATTATTCAGGCTGAAAGGGACTCTGACAGTCATCTAGCTGTTCGAAGCAGATTGATCAAAGTCAAACTTCTCAAAGCTTGTCCATCCATTTTCTGAGCATTTCCAAGGATGGAGATTATGCATCCTCTGTGGGTAACCTGGTCCAGTATTTGGCCACACTTCTGGTGGAGAAGTTCTTCCTTACATGTAAATAGAATTTCTTGTTTTCCAACCTGTCTCCTTTGCATCTTTCCCCATCGCTGTGTACTTAGAGAAGAATATGGCTCTATCCTTTCTGCATCCTCCTGTTCAATATTTGTTGGCAGTTAAAAGCTCTCTTTAGCCTTCTCAAAGCTGAACAAACCCAGTCCTCTCAGCCTCTCCTCATACTTATTGTAGGTCTTATTTCAGGTTCATGGTGTCTGGATAGGTAAGGTGTGACAAGGCCTGAGTGCACTACAGCCGAAGCTACCAGGTCTGTACTGAGTTCAACTTTTCCTAAGTGTAGCAGCCAATTTTCAGCCAAAACTCAAAAGCAGTAAACAGGAACATGAACAGAAGTATACTCCTCAGCCCTTTTATTTGCTGTTTTGACATTTCCTTGGCACTGTTTAATAACATAGACACGCCCAAGTTCTGTTCCCAGAAAGACAGTTTAAATGTATGTACTGTTATATTGCCAAAACATCCCCTGGCAAGCTTTTGGCCCAGCTCAACCTTTATGCACTCAAATATTTACCATGAACCAACTACTCAGAAATTAGTCTAGGTCAGGGACCATTACCAATAGCTAGTTCAGATATCATTATGCACCTTAGAATAGTGTTTAGTAACAGGAACATGGGCTGTTCCATGCCAGTTGGCCTCAATGGTAGTGATTGATCCCACATGCAATTAATTTGTTGGCAGGGATGTAACTCTAGACTTGACTCCGCTAGAGCAACTCAAGGTAGCTTTCAATCCAGTGTCAGAAATCTCTGCTGAAACTGCATTGAAAGAAGGTAGGGAACTGAAGCATGTGGGAGTTAAGAGTGAAATTGAATAGGTAAGACCAGAAAAGGATACTTTGAAGAGAGAAATATAAATGTTTCTTTAGGCTTCTTTTAATGTTCTTTTTTTTATTCCCCACCGGAAAATTATTTTTAAACTGGACAGGAGGAAAGCAAAAGAGAGACTAAAAGAATTGAAAGTGTGAAAGATTTCATGTTCCAAGGGATTTTCTTTCCTTGCTATTGACTTGTTAGCCATTAGGTTACATTGGGTTTATATTCCAACACAACTTCATGGAAAATCATGCACATGTCAGGCAGATTAATCCTGATTTTCAAAATGCTCAAGAGAAAAACAGTCTATGTGTGATTTGCATGATTTTCTCAATACATTCAGGTTATAATTAGATATTGAGACTATGTAATGGAGTTATACAGCCCAGGCATTGCTTATGGAGCCACCCTACATTCCACTGGTAAAGAGTCCTGGAAAACACTATGAGAAACAAGAAAATGTCAACCACAGCTGAATTGGTATTCAGTATTATGACCTGATCAGATCTGATCTAATCTAATGGCTGACCCTGCTTTGAGCAGGAGGTTAGAGTGGATACCTTCTGAGATCCCTTCCACCTGAATGATTCTGTGATTGTAACAATTATTAGTTGCATCAAAGCTCACACAAATAGTGTAACAAAGGGAAATGCCCTATCAGTCGGGCTGATTGTATGAGCTACCTTCAAGTGCTAAGTGCTCTTAACTCCTACTGATTTTGACAGGAGCTGAGTTAACTCTGCAAGTTCATAGATTCATAGAATGGTTTGGGTTGGAAGGGATCTCTAAATCCCATCTAGACCACCCCCCTCTTCTCAGGGACACGTTCCACTAGATCAGGTTGCTCAGAGTCCCATCCAATCTGACTTTGAACATTTCCAGGGATGGGGCATCCACCACCTCTCTGGGCAATCTGCTCCAGTGTTTCACCACCCTCACTGTAAAAAATTTCTTCCTTATACCTAATGTAAATCTACCCTCTTTTAGTTTGAAATGATTACCCCTTGTCCTATTGCAACAGGTTCTACAAAAAAGTTTGTCCCCATCTTTCTTACAAGCCCACTCTAGGTACTGAAAGGCCGCAACAAGGTTTCCCCAGAGCCCCCTTTTCTCCAGGCTGAGCAACCCCAGCTCTCTCGGCCTTTTGTCATAGGAGAGGTGTTTCATTCCTCCGATAATTTTTTTGGAACTCAACTGGATCCACTCAATCCAGTAGACATTTAAATCACAAAGTACACTTCCTCTAATTTCAGAGTGGGTCTAAAACTGCATGAAGTGTAATGAAGAAGAACCAGACTCTCCAGCTAAGGACTTGCTTAAAAAGACTGCCAGCTATGGCACTGGTGAGGCTGCGCCCCAAATACTGTGTTCAGTTGCAGGCCCCTCAAAACAAGAGGGTTGTTGAGGTGCTGGAGCATGTCCACAGAAGGGCAACAAAGCTGGTGAAGAGTCTGAGGCACAAGTCTTATGAGAAGCAGTGGAAGGAACTGGGGTTGTTTAGCCTGGAGAAAAGGAGGCTCAGGGGGGACATTCTCACTCTTCACAACTATGTGACAGGAGGTTGTAGTGAGGTGGGGGTCTGTCTGTTCTCCTAAGTAACAAGAGACAGGATGAGAGGAAAAGGCCTCAAGTTACACCAGGGGAGGTTTAGATTGGATTAACTCTAATCTTAGTTTAGAAAATTAACTCTATCCCAGCTGAAACCAGGACAACAGAACAGATAACCTACCCAGAAGGAATTTACCTTCAAATATTCAATGACATTTTGACTCAGAGCCATTCACAACCTGAACCACAGGAAACCTATGCAAAATAGCCTCGTTAGTATACATGTCAGAAATAGTAATTTTAATTAGTAATATATATTGATTGAAGGAATAAAGTTCAGAGTTCCATGGCTGCAGAAACATCATAGGAAGTTGTTCTCACAGAGGCTGTAAGTTTACAGCACTTCATTCAGTGGTAGTGGTCTGGTCTCCTTCAGGCTGATTATTCTTCTCATTCTTCCCTCTTATCCCAGTTTTGGTCCTACCACTCTTTGTGCAACTGCAGAGTAAGCCAGATCAGGGAACTGATCAGATGAAAACCATTTTCTTTTTGCCGAGTTATTTTTAACCTGGCCAGTTCTCTGATTCACTGCTCAGCTGCACAAACAGGTACCGGTACAACTGAGTGGCCAGTGCTGAGATAAGGTACAAGCAAGTCATCAGAGGAGGAAAAAGGTGAAACCATTAAAGCCAAGGCACTGTTACAGAAAAAAGCTGGTTGAGAGACAGTCTGAAAATGTGGTTCCAGAGCAGTTTAAATTAAACTGAAGCTGAGCTTGCATGGTCCTAGCTTTTCATTAACAGCAAAGCACTGTGACATAGCTTGTGGCTTACTCTGGTGGCTCATGGTGTAGTCATGCAAGTGAGAAGGAATGATCTAGACCAGATATTACCAGGAGAAATTCCTATGGAACCACACCTTTTGTTATCAAAGTGACTTTTATTTGTCATCAGGAGAAGGAGTTGTTACCAGCTGTTGAAGTACTGGATATATCACCTTTCCTATCCATAGAGTTGATGCATTCCTTATTTACCAGGGGGAAATTCAAAATTATTTCCTGTTTAAGTCTGAGGTAAGTGTAACCTTTGATTAGATAGATTCATATCAGTAAGAGGTATTCAGCTTCTGAACAAACTGCTCACCTCCTCAGCCCGTTGGTCTTGGGTGAAATGGGAATGCATAAAAGTTGTATGAGCAGTTTTAAAAGCTGGTATCACAGATATTAGAAAAGAATGAAGCATCTTTCAGTAATCACCAACAACTAGTACAGCAGTGATGGCAAACCTGATTATACATCAGGTTTAAACCAAGGTACATATCCCAGGAAAACTTCTGGCACTTACTTTGGTCCAGGTGGGGACCAGTTAGATTAGAAAAATTAAAAATCCTATTTCCTTCCAGGAAGTGAGACAGAGTTGTCTCACTTATTATCACCAAGCAGGAACTTCTTGCTGAATTTGAGGGTACAATTCAATTTGCCATTAAGAAATTGCAGAGGTTTGAGGTGGTGGTATCGGAACCCCATAGGTTCTGATTCTGCAGCAGCTAGCCAAACAGCCTAGCTGAGGGAAAAGCAGACAGTTTCTGAAAGATTTGACACACCAGATGCATTACTACAGTTGTTCGATTTCAGCAAATTGGCATTCTTCAAAGGAAAATTATTGATTCAGGACATTGCCAGCTACACTGATTAATGGAACTCTGTCTTCAGAGTTAATATTTGCACCTTTAAAGTGAGGCTGAAAAACCTGAAAGGGTTCAGAAAAGAGCTATACGAATTAGTCAAGGTCTGAAATATTCTGCTTATAATAAAAGAATAAAACTCACCCTGTTTGACGTGGGAACAAGGAATTCAAGAGATGTCTTCCTATGAAATTACCTACATAAGGAATAAAAAGTCTTTGAGCAGATGCTTTTTTAAATTTAGCAGACAAAGCAAATTGTTGGACGCTAAAGTGAGATAAATTCAGACTACAAACATGATGTGATTTTTTTTTTTTTTTTAACAGAGTGAATAATAAATCACAGGTTTATTTTGAGTAGAGAGGTTTTTCCATCACTTGAATGCTATAAAGACTGGATCTGTTCCTGACAGATATTCCTGCACATCCACTAATGCATTAGAAATGCCTCCAAGTGAAGGAAGAGCACCCCCTTCCCCCACTCCCTGCCCCCAAAACACAGCACCCTTGCTAGAATGGGTTGTTTGCTCTGACATTACTTTTTTGATGGGCCTGCTTACGTCACAGGTGACAGCTCTAGGTTGGGAACTGAACAGAACTGCTGCTGCTTCACTGGCATGAGAAACTGGGCTTGCCCCTCTGCAGTGCTGGGCTGACTGTTGTAGCATGTTGTGTAGCATATGCTGTACCAAACAGGAATTCCTTCCAAGTTCATTCACTTTCCAGGATAAAAGTCAAAGGAAGAGTGTTTATTTATGCTACTTCTTATCCCAAATGGTATCATGTATACTACAGGTGAGCCTTAAAAGCTGGTAGGAATGGAGAATATGAAGACATGAGAGAAACTGCAAATAGAATCAGTCTTGACTTCTTGCCTCACAAATGATGTTTTGGTGTGTACAAAATTTCTAGCTGTTGGAAATGGCCTTATATGTCAACTTCAGTAAGTTTTGCTGACTTACTGTAGATAAGAAACTCTCCCTTTTCTTTGTGTGTGTGTTTGCTTCTATGGTATGCAATCTCACCAGAAAAAAAAAAAATTCTGGAAAAGCAGCATGAACGAAAAGTATATTTCAGCTATATCTAGTTAGGTGAAAAGGTTGAATGACTGAGTCATGCGAGATCAATGGAAGGACACTAGTCTTATTTAAACCTCTATGAACATTTTGGGAACTTGAAGCCTCTAAATGAAACATCCAGGGATAAATTAAAAGGGATAGGAGAAAGAGCACATATTAATCCTCTTTCTAGAAAGAGATTCATCCAGGACACTGCTGGCTGAAACTTTCAGGGATGTATGGGAATATATTTAGCCAGTGAAAACTGAAAAAAAATAAGAAACATTGTTCCTCAACTAACTTGAAAAGGAAATGGCTTGCAAATGAGATCCTACTTTTCAGATAGAGGAGGATGAAAAGCAAACAATTAAACCACATTAATTTACTAGCTAGGTAGAAGTCTACCAGCTAAACAGAATCATAGAATCATTTAGATTGGAAAAGAACCTTAGGATTATCAAGTCCACCCATTAACGTAACACTGCAAATTCCACCACTAAGCCATGCCCCTAAGTGCTACCTCTACACATCTTTCAAATACCTCCAGGAATGGTGACTCCAGCACTTTCCTGGGCAGCCTGTTCCAATGCTTGGTAACACTTCCAATGAAGACACTTTTCCTAATATCCAATTTAAACCTCCCCTGGTGCAACTTGAGGCTGTTCCCTCTTGTCTTATCACTTGTTACTTGGGAGAACAGACCAACACCAACCTCACTACAACCTCCTGTCAGGTAGTTGTGGAGAGTGAGAAGGTCCCCCCTGAGCCTCCTTTTCTCCAGGCTAAACAACCCCAGTCCCTTCAGCCGCTTCTCGTAAGAATTGTGCTCCGGACCCATCAGCAGCTCCGTTGCCCTCCCCTGGACACGCTCCAGCACCTCTGTGTCTTCCTCGTCCTGAGGGGCCCACAGGTGAACACCGTAGTCGAGGCGCAGCCTCACCAGTGCCAAGTACAGGGAGATGGTCGCTGCCCTGGTCCTGCTGGGCACACGGTTTTGGATACAAGCCAGGATGCCCTTGGCCTTCCTGGCCACCTGGGCACGCTGCCGGCTCGTATGCAGATGGCCGTTTTCTGCCCCAGGCCCTTTTCTGCTGGGCAGCTTGGCAGCCGCTCTGCCCCCAGCCTGCAGCGCTGCGTGGGGTTGGTGTGACCCCAGCGCAGGCCCCGGCACTGAGCCTTGTTGAAGCGCACACACTTGGCCTCGGGCCATCGCTCCATTCTGCCCAGGTCCCTCTGCAGAGCCTCCTGCCCTCAAGCAGATGAGCACTCCCACCCAACTTGCTGTCGTCTTCACTTGTTACTGAGAGTACACTCAATCCTGGGGAACACCACTTGTGACCGGCCACCAAGTGGATTAAACTCCATTTAATCCAGCTCTTTGGGCCCTTGCCAGCTTTTTACTCATTAGAGTCCACCCATTCAAGCCATGAGCAGCTAGTTTCTCCAGGACAATGCTGTGGGACACAATGCTGAATCAAAGATTTTACTAAAGCCCAGGTAGACAACATCCACAGCCTTTCCCTTGCCCAGGTAGACAACATCCGTAGCCTTTCCCTCATCCACTAAGTGGGTCTTCTTGTCATGGAAGGAGATCAGGTTTGTCAAGCAGGACCTGAGTTTCACAAGCCCATGCTGGCTGGGGCTGATCACCTGGTTGGACTGCACTTGCTGCATGACAGTACATAAGGCTCCATAACCTTCCCCAGCACCATGGTCAGACTGACAGGCCTGTAATTCCCCAGGCACTCCTTCTGTCCCTTGTTGTAGACGGGCATCGCATTGGCTAGCCTCCAGTCAACTGGGAGCCCCGTGTTAGCCAGGACTGCTGGTATATGATTGAAAGTGGCTTGGTGAGCACTTCAGCCAGCCCCCTCAGTCAGTCCCATCTGGCCCCGTAGACTTGTGTGTGCCTAAGTGGTGTAGCAGGTTGCTGACCATTTCCCCTTGGATTATGGGGGCTTCATTGTTCTCCTTGTCCTTGTCTTCCAGCTCAGGGGTCTGGGTACCCCAAGAACAACTGGTCTTGCTATTAAGGACTGAGGAAAAGAAGGCATGAAGTAGCTCAGCCTTTTGCACATCCTTTGTCGCTGTATTTTCCCCCACATCCTATAAAGGATGGAGATTCTCCTTAGCCCTCCTTTTGTTGCCAGTGTATTTATAGAGACACTTTTTGTTGTCTTTTACTGGAGTAGCCAGATTAAGCTCTAGCTGGGCTTCAGCCCTTCTAATTTTCTCCCTGTATAACCTCATGACACCTTTGTAGTCTTCCTGAGTTGCCTTCCCCTCCTCCCAAAGGTTATGAACTCTTTTTTCCTGAGTTCCAGCCAAAGCTCTCTGTTTGGTCAGGCTGGTCTTCTTCCTTGCCAGCTTGCCTTTCGGCACACAGGGATGGCCGGCTACTGTGCCTTTATGATTTCCTTCGTGAAGAATGTCCAGCCTTGCTGGACCCCTCTGCCCTTCAGGACTGCCTCCCAAGGGTCTCTGTCAGCCAGGCCCCTAAACAGGCCAAAGTCTGCCCTCCAGAAGTCCAAGGTGGCAGTTCTGCTGACCCTCCTCCTTACTTCTCTGAGAATGGAAAACTCCACCATTTTGTGATTGTAATAGTGATTTAAGCTTTCAGATTGTCAGATTGAGTTATTTGATGCATAATTTTATTATTTTCTTATTTTACCCCTCCACTCTTCATTTTAATTTACATTCTAATTCTGCAAAGGTAGGACATTTCTGAGGCCTGCATTTCAGGCAGATTTTCTGCTGGTTATTACCTGTTTCGCTTTGTTCCTTTCAAGAAGGTGTATCTAAATTTATAATGTTGCATGTGGTATTCTGTTTGCTGAAAGCAATCATTCTCATGATGAATTTGTATGTGTGGGATGGAAATATGCACATCAGCTTCATTAAGTATTCCATTAAAATTGGGCCATAGAGCTCAGTGACACACAGTGAGGTGCAGTTCTGAATTTATGTTGGATTGCACAAATATTTGGATTAGATGCATGTTGTCAAGCAAACAATTAATTTTATAAACTGAAATCCTCTCTGTACTAAAGGGATAGGAGACGGTCCCTCTTCTCACCATACTGGGCAGGGAAATTATACAGTGAACCTGCTAATGTGGAAATAGTTTTGAAGCTAGCCCAAAGAATGTGAAAGGTGACTAGGGGACAACAATGCTGTTTTGTAGCAGCTCATTAGAGTTCAAAATCTGGTTTAATTTCATGTTAGAATCAATTCAAAACTTTTCAATTTTTTTAGAAGGAAATAGATTTTAATAACTTTTTCTTTTCTGTGGGTTTTTTTTTGTGTTTGGTTTGTTTTGGTTTGGGTTTGGTTTTATTGGTTTTTTGGGGTTGGTTTTTTTTTTTTTAGAATGAGGCAGGTCAAGTTTTGTCTTGTTCTCTCCTCACAGACCTTGGATCACAGGAACTTGCAGCTGACAACTTTGTTGAAACAGATTTGTCAGTTTTCCATCTTCTTAAAATGTTCTAGCAGCTTTACTATGTAGGTAGTTAGTTATTGAGTGTACCTTTCCTCCACAGAGACTTCAAGAATTCACTTAAAAGGAAGAGTCTCTCTTCTGGCTGTGTCTTCTTCAGAGACTGTCAACAGGAGGAAAAGCAACTACTACATTTACAAAAAGAATTAGAAAGGAAATGAGATAAAGTGATGACCCAAGATAAATTAAAAATTTGGATTATTCACTTTTAAAAATAATTATCCCTTCCCTTTGTGTTTACAAACCAGATGCTCGGCTATAGTTTATAGAAATATAACCATATTGTATGCAGAATTGTCCTTACTTGCACTGGCTGAAGTTCACTACACTTCCCCTTTCCTGTGTCCTGGCTGCTTCTGCCTTTCTCTCCTTTCTTTCTTTGGGCTCCAGTTTTCTTCTTTCCTCTTCCCGCTCCAATTCTTCCTTCTCATAACTCAGCTTTTAGGTTGCCTTTGGCCATCTGTATTTTCTTTCATTCCCACGTGTGACATTCTCCCTGGAAACCCTGTATGTTCTGCTTCGAGTGCTGGCAGCAAAGAATTTACTCAAATTCTGCTCACTGAAGCACCAGCTACACACAGCCATCAGGATTTGAGTAAATTTCACTTTGCTGCCAGCACTCAGAAAAAAAGAGCTGCATCAAGAGAAAACAACAAAGAGCTGTAAGTTCTAAAAGGATTTTCTGAACAGGAATTAATTCATTTATATGATGTACCTCACATAATATCAAAAGAAACAACATAGCTGCTGGGCTATTAAGTTCATGATTCTTCTTATTCTTCATCAGTACTGTAGAAGCTACTGCCCTGACTCTACCTCATGCCATTTTATTAGTATGAAACAATTCAGTTTATAAGACTGGAGCTTTAAAACCTTTTTCTACTATGTTCTATCTGTGATACTAGATAATTAATGGCATTGCTTCATTTTTCCTCATGTAGATGTACATACATAATTCTATCACATCGATAATATTCAAAATATATTTAAAGGTTTTTCTGTACAGGAGAACATGGTTGCAGCTCTGTCAGAAGTGGAATAACTAGCTCTGGTTGCAGCAAAAGTCTACGGTGGTGATATAGGTATTATGATGCTTTTTGGAGCCCTGGGAAATATTTGGTGGTGGAAATCTACCTTACATAAATACAGTGCTATCAATACAGGACTGAATTAATGCAAGGCTGACCTATGTGAGTTACAAACAAAAAGTGGAGTTTACACATCCCTTGGACTCCAATGACAAGCGTAATCTCTAATTCTGCCTTATAAATCAGGAATCTTTACTGGGATTAGTCATGTCACTCAGAGAATTACTTCAAAGCAACAGAAGAAATAACCTCTTCTCTTGTGTACTTTCAGTGATATAATTCTGCCATGGTGATGGAAGAGAAGAAAAATCAGACTAGTCTAACCTAGGAAATGCAGTTCCTGAATTACTTAGTAACTGAATGTGTGGGGTTTACAATGAATATGAATGATATTTCTTCTCTTTTTTAACTGTGTGATTCCCAAAAACAAATATCTAGAGTTTTTAACCAAGTCTTTTCAGATTCAGTAGCACACAAATGCAATTCTGTGTGTGAAGATAATGTGCCTTAAGAACTACTTAATGGTATAAATTATTGTTACTATTGGTAGTGCAATAGCTTTTAGGACACCCTTGTTCCATCCTCCAATGGGATACCACTCAATAAATAGCTTAATTGAAGGAAAAAGCCTTCTAGCAAAATCTAAAATGCCAAGATAAATAAGATTTGAAAGAAAAGTCCCCATTTACTGGAAGGCATAAGAGGCACAAGTCCTGATGTACATTTTAAGCAGAATTTACATGGTGGGTTCAGAATACTGTCTCAAACCCCTTCCTTTGTTCCCTGTACTGAATTGACTGCAGGCAGTTAAGCTTCTGATGGTGTCCACAGGCTCACAAGGTCTTGGCTGAGCTAAGCATCAAAGTGCTTATGCAACTTGTAAACAGGTTTGAATCCATAAGGAGGTACTCCTAACCTGTAGTCATCAGTTACTAAGAACATTAGGAGTTCAAAAAGAACAGAGAATCTTTTGTATAATCACCTTGTGGAGACTTGTGAGCCTGCCTAAAACTCAGGGTACATGAACTGACACTCCAAGCAGTCCTCCAAGCAGCAAGCTTCAGGGGTTAGAGAAGAAAGTTAGGAGGAGTCCACTCCAAGCTGTTGAGGAGGTGGGGAACACTACCTTATTGTGTGACCGACATCACACAGTACCATTCTGGGCATATTCAGACTCATAAATCACTACTTGGCCCTGTCCAAGTAAAGAATCTGTTGCACAGAAGATGCTGAGATAGATTCTCTTGCACAGAGATTTGTTAGTAGGGTTTATAGCTGATGGTATACACTGACTAAAATGGTGAAAATAACTTCAGGGAGAAAAAGAAAACAAATCTGAAAAAGTAAAAGAGGACATGGAGAGAGTAAAGCTTCCCTTTCAGTCCTAGGCCATCTAGCATAAGCCAAAGAGGGAGAGGGAGCTGTTCCCAGATATGCACCCTCTTCTGGGTGTCCTTTACACGCAACAGGGTTCCCATGTAAGACTTCCCCCATAGTAACTATGTAGTTGTCATTATAACACACTGACTCCCTTTTGCCTGCTTGTGATGCTGTTAGTATTGATTGGAGCATGCTTTGATAAGGGCAACTGCCTGATGCTGGTTAATAGTTAAGGGTTGTGCAAGCAAAGCAGTGGGTGCCCCAGTGTGAACACAAAGCTATAATGAAAAGGTAGGAAGAGGGAGGAAGAAGAGGTGATTCTCAGCCAGTGGCAACTGGACAGGTTTTCTTCCTGGCTGAGCGACCTAAACACTAGACTGCAGTTAGGCTCCAGCTTGCTGGCTGCGTTGACTCCAGACACCTGCACAGTTCCTGTAGTAGGCAATTTGTCTTGAAGAGTCACTAGAACTTAGCCAAAACTGCCATTTAGTGGTCTCTAAAAGAATCATGGTCTTTTGGTCTCATTACGTACACACATAATTTATTCCATGCATGCCAGGTAAGGCCTCTTTTACAGAAACAGCACTGAATCTTTTTCAGACGAGTCCAGATAAGCAGCAGGTGGACAAAGTACAGGCAACAACTAAACTTTATCGGTTTTGGCATATAAAATTAAACAATGCTGAATGATGGTATCATGAACAGCATACAAGTATTTAAATCCATGTGAATACAAAGGCAGGCACCCATAATTATTACCATAAATGCACCTGAAATATGATAAATCAGGCAGGAAGCATTTCTTTCCTTTACAAATTAATTGTGGAAACAATACTTCCAATAATCCTGATGGCATTAAATTTCTACTTAAATTTCCCTTGAGACTGATCCCTTCTTTCTCTGCTCAGAACTGAATTTGTTTAGAACTTCTAGTCCCTGATATTTTAAGCTTTTTGATCTTTAGATTTGTTCAATCAGTGACAACTGTCCTTACTACCATAAAAGCCTAAAAAATTGTAAATAGGGAATCACAGAAAATTTAAAATTCTGAACTTTTGAGCAGAGAAAGTAGTCTTCAGCATCTATTAAAGGCAGTGGAAAACATACAAAGAATTTTATTCCCTATAAAAAGGTATCTGTTTTTAGATAAATATCGAAAGATATTATTTTCAAAATGTTACATGGAGTGTGAAAACATTGCATTTTCTTAAAGAGACATAATTAATGGAAAGACTTATTAAGCCATGTCAAATATTCCCTGTAAAATGCTTAATTTTTAGCATCCCATCTTTTACTCAATATCATAAGGAGCACTTCCACATGTGTAGCTGATTAGTGGATCTTAATGTGAGAAATTTTTTTTCATGACTCAGCCTAAACTTTCTTTTCACTGTTTCTTTTCCCTCTTCATATCCCCCAAGCCCATCACTTTACATATTTCCAGTGTTATTATGCTAAATAATTCCTGTTCATCCTCATTATATACTTTTCATGTTGAAATTTCTTCCTAAACTAGACTAGAAATTGTTATTGGGATTGTGTGAATAAAAATTATAGTACTGCTCTTCTTTTCTCCCCAAAGTCTACTCAACACAACACTAAGCGGGATCAAAAACACAGAATCAGTGAGTACAAGAGCAGAGCCTTTCTTAAAGGTCATCCCAATGTCTGATATGAACAAGTTGTGAGGAGAGAAGTCTTTTGGAGCCTGCACCTTCATCTCAGAGCCCCTTTCCAGCCCATTGCCAACTGCATGCATGGGATCTGCAAGCAGATCTTTGCTTTGACTCTTTCCTAACCCTAATCCTAACCCTAGAGCCACACTGAGCCCGAGACCAAGGTTCCCAGCCCCACACAGGAATAATTCTCAGGGAAGAGTTGCTTTTGCAGTCCATTGCTTCTTCCACTCCTTCCTTGCTCCTACTGCAGTTTTATTCTTTTTCTCTTCCCCAATCTTAGCACTACACATTAACACTATACCCAGGACACTACCTTGGCTTATTTTGAGCCCATATCACCAATCTCTGTCTCATTCCAGCTGCCACTCCAGGTTCTGTCTCTCGCAGCTCCTGAGCTGAAGTTAGGGTATATTTTGTATTTATTGTTGAGAGAATGAAAAAATCTGGAGCTGTAACTTGAATGGGGCTGAAAAGGGGCTGCCAGAGCAAGCTGCTGGGCTTTGGACTTCTCTCCTGAGAATCTTTTCATCTTGCCACGGATAGGGTCCTGGGCTGAGGCCAAGCCCCATCCCCAGCTCTAGGGTTAGGTTTAAGATTCATGTTAAGGTTAGGGTTTGAATTAGGTTTGGCATTTTGAGAGAAGGCAAGCTCAGAGCAGCACCCAGAGTGACAGTATGAAGGAGCTTTCAGAGGATAGGCACATGGAGGGATTCAGGAAATGTATGAAAAACATGGAGATGAAAATTTTACTGAAATCTTTATAGTTATTTGTACCCCAGGCACTGGGGCCTGCATTTGAGTATAGCATGGATTTTTGTGTGGCTGAATATGCATAGTATTTTGACTTAAAGATATATCTTAAATGTAAGAGGCATCCCTACTTATGTTGTCTTTGACTGCAAGACATTCTTATCTCACTAGCAGTCTCTTACTGAAACAGGTTGTATATCAATACATATGTTCCTGACAGAAAAATAATCAATGTAATGGAAGCTGTTTATATCCCAGAAGAGGTCTTTCTGTCTGAGAGATTCCAGACCATGGTAATGGACATTTATTATCTTTGCAGAAGCCTTAAAATATTTCTTGTTGCAGTCTTCTTTTCCTTTCCTTTCCTTTCCTTTTCTTTTTTCTTTTCCTTTTCTTTCTTGTTTCTTTTCCTTTCCTGTACTTTTCCCTTTCCTTTTTCCTTTCCTTTTTCCTTTCCTACCCTCTCTCTAGTCATGTATCCTATTGAATGTGCATCTAATCAGAAAGAGATTTTGCAATATAATGAGCTGTAGTGCCACCAATAATTAATGCCATTCAACTTTGCAACCATGATTTTCTATTTCCTTTCATCTTTGGTAGTTATTTACCCCTGTGAAAAGTGAGTATAACACTAACAAATAAGATTGCTTCTCAATTTACATATATAGAATGTCATTGCTTAGGAAAACAGTACTTATATGAGTAACTGAACAGTTAAACATCTGACTTACCATTTGCATCTGCAATCATAATAATGGCTTGCATAATCTAACTGCAATTGTGCATGTGTTTTTTGTGCATGCACCTGCCTTATGGCTCTCTTTACCTTTGTCACACAAATATTTATGAAAATTTAACATCTGTTATGTTTTTGTCCCCATTTCTGATTTATATTTAAAAGATGGCACCTCTATCAACACCAAGTTCCCAATTATCTTGGGTCATTTATTCAATCAGTGTATAGTCTGGAATAAAGATACCATCTAACAGTTTATCACATATTCTCAACCCAACCCCCCCACCCCCCAAACCAAAAGAAGAGATTTGTTTGGATTTCTCTTAGCAAGCTACTGAAAAAGATCAATGTACAACTATATAGTAAAGTATAACTAGCTGGCAAAATTGTACAGAAACTGACACAGAACTGTGTTATTTTAAATTAACTCTAAGGACTAATTTTCACGTAACTGTAAACAGTTTCATTATCTGACAGTTACATTGTTAAACAGTAGTATTCCATGCACTCGCTTTGTGAATTGTATGCATTAGAGGAAAAACTACTCTTCAGGGTGTTCTGACCAGTAGCTTAAGCTACAGTTAGTTGTTTAAGTGTGTTACCGACACCTGCCTAAGAAAGAGACCTTGCTTTTGTCACCAGCTGTGGGCCTTCATCAGGACTGATAAAATCAAAGGAAGGACTCCCAGCAAGTTCAGTATATTCAGGATTTGCTTCTAGCTGACATCACTAGCAGAGTATAGAAACAGACCTCTGATCATGGTACAATAAAAACTATCCTATTTCAATACAACGTTTAATGTTGTTACTCATGAAGTTTTTGGAAGGTGAATACATCAACAAATTATTTAAGCATTTAATAAATATACACATTTTTGGCATTAAAATTTCTCAACAGTTCTAGAGAAGGCAGATAATTCAGGCATAATGTACCTAGAGTTATTGCCTATAATTATTCTCATCCAAGTATTTGCTCTTGAAAGCCAGTGAAAAGAGAATTCAGGCAACAGGCACATGGCTTTCAGCAGATATACACCTGCTAGTAGTTATCCTTTCAGGTGTTACTTTTCCCCCCCTGTTTTAATTGACCTGTAAGAATAGTCATGTAATACTTCAGTTTTTGCCACGGAGAGGAGATTCATTGTTCCTGGAACAGCAGATTACAACAACAACAACAACAACAATAAAATCCAACCCATGATTTTGTAATTTTTTTTTTTTGGCTTCAGCCAAAAACCTCCAGAACCCAATATTTTTGAGGGGGGGGGGGGGGGAGAGAAAAAAAAGTCACTTGGTTCCTAGAGAAAGTTGGCCATCAAAGGAGACATAAGAAATGGGTTGAATCTGAGAAAAGAAGAGAGAGAGAAGGAATAAATGTGAGCAGATGAACAGACAAAAGTTCTGCCTAGGACAGACAGACCACCCACCCTAAACAGGAGACTAGGATTTGGGAAATCATACTGTCCCCGTTACCTCAGAGAGGCAATGGTTAAGAATTTGTGGTTATAATGCTGGTGCTTGAGGAGGACTGCAGCTGAGCTGTAGCATAGGATGAGACCAAATTTGAGCTCAGCAAGAAGACTTAAACTGGTAGATATTATCCAAAGCTTGTGACATTTTTTTCCAAGTAATGGAGAAGGGACTACTTGTCTTCTAACATTGTCAGAACTGTCTTTGCTAATGGAATATAAGAAGAGGGTGGGTTTTGAACATTGTATTTACTGTATTTCCTGTGCCTTTGAAGGATGGACAGGGAAGCAGGGAGCTGTTGTTTAGGTAAACAGGGTTCTTTGGGGTAAAGGGAGGACAGCAACAGACAGCAGGTACATTGCTAAACCAATCACAATAATTTGGTCACAAATAACATTCTAGAAAACTGGGAATAGCTACAAAATCTTCTGTGAGTTTACTCACGGAGACTAAAGAAGTTCCTTTACCAGGAAAAAGTATTAATGAAGGTTTCTCAGCAGAGAGTAGGTGGTTCATTAATCATAAATGGTGGGTGCAGTAATTTTCTGGATTCCTTAGGAAAGGTCTGTCCTTTCAGAAACTGTAAAGAGCCAGTGAGAAGCAACTAGAGTGAATATTTTTTGAGCCTTGGAGTGCTATGCTCTCTCTCTAGCCAACTGACCATTTTGACCTGGCATGGAAATGATTGTAACTCATCCCACATTATTTCTAAACAGTCTTGCTATCAGAATTCAGAGCGTGTGTCTTTGTTGTCCTGCCTTGTCCTACTGCCTAACTGTGGGAAGGCTTTTCCTAACACCTCTTCCCTATATACCACACAAAACCAATGGGTCATCTAGTTTGGGTACTGGTTTAGCAGCTGGATCACAGTGGCACTTGTTGGATTTTCGTTAAGTTAGGATTTCAGGGTCAACCCCAGTATTGATGGCAAAAGCTTACTCACAAGTAGTTTTAAGCAAACCACCATGATCTTAAGCATGGACATTGTCAACTGTGCAAAGCACACACGTAGCTGACTATATGCTATCTGTTTATTTGGGCTTAAGAAATACGGTAAGTGGAAGAAATTAACCTTTTAAGGGGTCTTCTATGTCTCGTCTGGGTCTATTATGCATTGCAAAAAAATTGTCAGGATGAATGCTGTGTGCTTTCCCTGAATCTAAGCATGCATGTTAAATCAAAGATATAAATTATTTGCTCCAAAAGTGGTATCCTTGCTCTTGCCCTCCTGACTGAAAAGCAACTGAAATAACACAGCTTTTTGGACTTATGTGGGGATTATACGGTACATTAACTTTGTTCTTATCCTCTTCAGCAAGGTGAATTTAATCCTTTCAGGGTGTAGACAAGGATGCTTTTTGATCTACTGTATGTTGCTTCATTATTGTTGCTTATAATAATGCTAGCTATGGTAGGTAGATGGTCATTTTCTTCTTCTGCATCTCATGTCTTTCCCTGTAGAAAAGAAATTTAAAGATCTCTCTCAGATATTTTAATTCCCACAAGAATCCATAAAACTCAGCATATTCTAATATTGTGATTCTAGCCATGCAAGGCACTTTGCTAATTAAGTTTACATTTGGATAGATCTGGACTTAAAGCACAATTCTTCAAAGAGGAGTCAAATGTAACACCTGGCAGTCTCCTCTGTTTTACACATTACGGTTCTGATACCTTCAGTCAGTGCTGATATCATTCACAATGGCAAAACATGGAGTACACTCACTGCAAATACCTTCCCACTGAGAAATGAGACACACTGCATTTACAGTTTTGCTGAATGTTCTAATTTCAAATTAATTATAAAGGGGGACAACAAAGTCCATCTACAGCAATGTACTGGCAGCTCCATTTAAAAGAGTAATCACCAGTTCCTTTGGGGATATAGTAACTCTTGCCAAGATACAAAGCAGGCCTTGAGGAAGCTGACAGGACAAACTGTGAAATGAAGTGACTGTTTATATAAGTAGAAAAGTCTTGAGACTCAACGATTATATATATATAAATGTTAAAGGACTTAATAACATCAGCCAGTTTGCATACATCTTAGAACACAAGCTGACCATAGCAGCGTGGGGTTTTTTTTCCCCCAAGTTAAAAAAAAAAATACCACAAAGTTTATTATTTTACGTACAAAATATATACAGTTATAGTGGCATGCTCAGAACATACTGCCAGGCAGTTGGAAACAGTGTTCATTAGTGGCTTTGGCAATGGACTGATATTCAGAGAAGCCAGGTCTAAGTCCAAGATATGTTGGTGTCTCGTCAAGTCATTTACCATTGGTGTCTTCAGTTTCTTATGTTTCAAAGAGAGAAATAATACTGTTTATCTTGTAAAGTTCTTTGAATCCATGAGATGAAGCAAGCTATCCATGAGCTTAGGATTGTTATTGAGTTGTTGCATGCAGGTTTTCATACTTTCTTTTTATTATCAAGCACAGCTTGATAAAATGCTCACTCAGTAAGATGGTTCTTTTAATAAAAGCAAAGGGATTTCATCCTCCCTGAGTCCCCAACAATACAAACTGGTTATTAGCATTAAACTGAAGACTGTGCTTATTTGACTTCTGATTCTCAAGACCTCAATTTGTGCAGCTTTTGGCAAAGAAATTGTTTTCCCATAGGGTAGTTTTATTGCTTCCAAGTGAGGTGTTTTCAGCTTCCACACTGTTGGATCTTATGTCCTTGTTTCTCTTGTTGATACACTTGAAAATTGATGCTCTTCAACAATCTTTAAACACTTGTAACTTCTCAAAATCCTTCATCTCCACATAGAGTATGGGATAAAATCTGGGGTATGCATCTCTCAGTGTGAGAATGAGCATTCTAGAAGAATGCAAAATAGTAAAAATAGTAAGCTAATTCATTATTTATTTTTTTAATATAAAAAAACATTTCAGAATTTTAGAGGTCTTCATTTTTTGGCTATTATGTCAGTGTGTGAGAATACAAGATTCTCACTGAGGTAAGAATGTGTCCATTGCCTCTTGTCCTTTCACTTCGTGAAGGAACTGTACCTCCACCTTCTTTATACCCTTGCATTAGGTATTTGCGCATAGCAGTCAGATCTCCCCTAAGCCTTCTTTTCCTAATGATGAACAAGCACAGCTCTTTCAGCTTCTTCCCATAAACCATGTGCTTAAACTTCCTGTCTATCTTAGTGGCTTATTTCCTCAACCTGCTGCAGCATGTCAACATCTTTCTTACCATAGGGAACCTAAAACTGGATTGCAGAGTACTGCAGATGCAGTCTCACAAGTGTCAAGTAAGTCAGAACTGTCAGTTCCCATAATCTGTTGTCTACACTCTTGATAACACAATCTGGTATGCAGCTGGACTTCTCTGCAAGGGAAAATTTTTGTTCCATTTTCATGTTCATGTTGTGTGTTGCAGAACAGAAACATAAAAAGCCAAACTTCCATGAACTGCACATTTATTTCAGCATAGACCCAAAGCAAAATAAAACAAGACAAAACCCAAAACAAAACAACGCCCCCCCCCCCCCCATCTTTTATAAACCCTAGACTGCAAGGTGGCTACTCTGTAGGTATAAGATATCTTGCTATTTGCAGACCATTTGAGATGAGTTGAAGTAGATGGTGTGTTTTAAAAACGTCAGATGAAATTTGATGTAACTGAGAGGCTGTGTTTCATGTTTCATGTGTTGGTAGTCTCAAGACAAAATGTCATCTCTTTGTTCATGTCAATTACTTAAGAATAGCTGAACCAAAATCTCTGGGTTAGTCAGTCCAACATGTTATTCTATTCCTGACCACAGCACTAACAAGTTCACTTTTGAGATGCAATCTGAAATAGAAAACCTGAGATACTACAACACCACACAAACATTTTTAGCCCTGTATTTTATGGTACTGCTCAAGGAGTTACGACTTGAAAATGTCAAGTATTAAGTCAAGCCTGAAGCTGAGAGTTGGTCTTGACATAACTCAAGGAATTTGGCTACCAGCAATAAATTCAGTTACAGAATGCCTATCTAATATATTTAAATTCAGTATGTCAACAACCTTAGAATTTACTGCTCAACTTTGAGTACAAATAACATTTAGAATAGCTCACCAGCCTTTTATCATGCCTGTTCACATGGCTGCTCTAGTCTACTCTTTAAATAACTGCCCTATGACTACATTCTTGGCCTCTTTGTGTTTATTATTTAAAATTCATCCAAGAGACAAATCCAAGAGACAGTACAACACTAATTCCTTCTATGTCTGTTTGGCAACTTCCCATTCATTTTCCCTAATAACAAAAAAAGTTATTAAAATTGAGTAACAACCGGTATATTTTCTCTGAACATTTCTTTATTTCTTATATTTGCAATGTTTACACTGTCATCAAGTATCTTTTCTCTAAGTGACTAATATTACACTCTAGAGCTGTAAAGATCAATTATATAGAATATTGCTCTGGGCAAACAAACTTATCCTGAATCTGAGCAAGAAATTAAAAGAGAGTTTTCATAGTATCACGGATTATATATTATACTATCAAATTTTGTGATTATGTGACCCTGAATCTATAGTGTCTTTTTGGCTACCTTTGTTAAAGCCATGTAAATTTTCTTCAGTTTTAACTTGTCTCAATCCAATTATATGCAGATTCTTGTCTTCTGCAAGCTTTGTTATTTACTTGTTTCTTAGATTATTTGTAAATAAACTACATCATTGAATCTTTCCAACACTGTTAACATCTGCTGTGCTAATCACTAACCCTTTCTGCACATAATCTGTCATTACATTACAATGGGAAAGCTGTATCCATTACTCAAAGCAGTTTAATTTCCCAAATATCTTCTCCTAGACTTTTCAAAAATCCAAGTAGAATTTTTTTCCATTCCTTTTTGTACTTTCAGGTGATAATTCTTCAAAAGTCCTAAATAATTAAGAGGGACATTAGTTTCCACTAAGAAAGCCATCTGACTTCAGGAGTAGTTATCTTATTCTACATACTTAAGACTTAGAAACATGATGTCAAATATTTATGCAATACTGAAATAACAGACACAGTTCTGTAATTCTAGAAATCAGCCACATGTCAGATGTGAAAGAAATGTGACTAATGCTTTGGCACTCTGATGTGCTAAAAGATTTTCAAAACAGCTCTGATAGCAGGTTTGCGTGCATCACTTTTAATTCCATTACATTTAGGGTTCATATATTCATAGTAACAGTTGGTAGGCTAGCGTCTTGTTGTAGCAAGATATATTAATGATATATGCAGCCCAGTAAAAAATAATTTTTGCCCTTACTAGTCTGTGGCCTGTGGCTTTTTATTGACCTAGGGGTGCAGGGTCTTAGTACTTATCTGGGCTTGTCTTAGCCCGAGCTGATTTGACCTTGTTTTAGAAGTGTGTAGATGTAGTTGGTAATAAACATCAGCCTTTTCTATTAACTGGGTCAAAGAAATAAGGTTGCTTTCAAGTTCTTTCGAGTAAGGCTCCCCTGTCCCCTTCTTACAGAAGACCAGAGCTGTTGGCTTTAGGACCTAGAGGAGCATTAAAAGAGTGCTAGTAGCATTAGAGAAAAGGGGTAGGTACTAGGAAGGTAGTCTATAAGTTCCTGCAGTATAAAGAGGGTTCTTCTGTAATACTTAGATAATTCAAGACGTATGCATTTGTATAATTTACCTGGGCAAAATATAACTAGATGTTGTCTTTTGATTACATGCTAAAATATCAATTGGACCGACAATAAATTCTTAACTAAGTATCTAAGGTGTGATCCCTTTTTTTTTCTGATAACAGGATTTTAATATAAAACATGAACAAGCTTGTCAAAAGCTCAACATTATGTACATGCCAAGGTTTGAAACCCTAAGTAGTTTCATTCACATTAAAAGGGATAGTTCATGTTCAGTTACACAGGTGCTCGAGTTTGGGCTTTTTAAGTGAGTCTTAAGAGGATGTATCCTCACTCTTGGTGCTAACTCTTAACGGAAAATACACCTCTACTTTTAGCAAGTGCAAAATGTTATTGTACAGGAAGCTGGAGTCTCCCTAATGAGTAGTATCTGAGCTTAATCACTTGATAAAGTGCAAGTGCTGTTTTTCTTCTAATGCCCCAGGAACTCTGTCAGTGAGGTTGCCTCTTTTTATCTTTATTTCTTTATTCTTCTGTCTTTGTTTCAGTTTTTACAGTCTCATTTGCATTCCCTCCCCTGACATCCTTTGATATACAATCATTATAAATCATGGGCAGTTTTGTAAAGTTCAGGTGTTTTTTTCTAAATTATACTACAGTTAATACCTCACTACAAATATTATTTCAGATCCCTTCTGTTTGCCAAGGATGACCTTATTCAATGCTATTGAAATGGTAGGAGCAGAAGGGTATTTTCATCATCAAACAGTCAGAAACAGCCCAAATTACATCACGGTATTGTATCAGTAAGCAAAGCTGCTTTACTGTTATTATGACTGTGATTTTTATTTTGCTGTGGTGACTGAACCCTGCTTGAGGATAAGGGCACAGTTACGTAAAGTACAATGCCAATATACAGTGGATGTTTACACATCTCATGTGACGCACTGTGACCCAACAGCAAAATATGTGCATTGCTTCCTCTGAAGTCATAGGGAAGGAGGGGTTGCAAACCATTTCAGCTATTTTATTTTGTTAGAGGGGCACTTTTTGCTATGAAAAGCAATTTCAGAAGCAAGTATTTTTCATCCTGAGGATGTCAGATGTTTTACATATGCCCAGTTTCTCCCTTGCTTACAAACAACGTTCCAGTGAGGCTATTTGCCAGGCAGATATAAATACTCAAAAAAGACAAGCAGGACTCATGATGGTGAAATTGAGGTTAAATTACAAAGACACTGAGTATCTGCACATGGGATTTAGAATTGGTACACAGTGAGTATGTTGTGGTTGTTGTGGGGGCCGCCTTCTAAGTAAATTGTTGCTATTGTAAGGGAATCCAGTGACGCTGCCGGACATAACATCTCCTTTTTATCAATACTATGTTCGTGTTGTGTTTACACTGTGCACAGAGATCACACTGAACTTAAACAAAGGAAATATGGCAGCATACAGAGCACTGGCTTTAGCAGACTTCTTGTAAATGCTGTTACCCAATCAACCAGGAACAGTTGCTTGTATTGTTGAACTTTTTAGTCTTCAGCTGTTTTAGAAAACTCCACAGTACTGAAGATTAACTTTCTTCTGTGTCCAAGGGCATCTCATATGACTTCACAGTTCCTAAATATTATTTTTTTTGTGTGAATTCTTCATAATTTGAATGAAACTGCTCTTGTTTTAGCACTAGAGATTATTAAAATGTATTGAAAAATGGGTGTCTGTCTTCAAAATTCTGACCAAAGCCAAAACCTTCATGCAACATCATCATCATAGGCAATCCCGTGTCTGCTTTTTCACACGGGTGTTAAATCTCTGCACTGTGGTGCAGATTTCATGTTCAGTGCTGTTGGGTTCACTCAGCTTGCCTAGTTGTTGGTAGATTTGCTGTGCGCAACACCTGTTAACGTCATGCAGTTTATTTGCTAATTTCTTCTTAGACGGAGTTTCTGGCTCCCAAAAGCCTATGCATTTCAGCAGACTCTTCTCTGTTTTTTGACAAATTGTTGTTAGAAGAAGCAAATGAGGTAAAATATCTTCTAAAACATCACTGATACATTTATCATGCACACTTTAGGAACAGTAATTTTAGATTATAAAGATGTTTCCTAATATTAGGTCCCCAGAGGAATCCAATGACAAAAAGTAAGCTGTGAGAGCTTAATTATCTTCTTCCATACCTTCTAATATGAAGGGTTTTGTTTATAATGGAAGACATCAGTGGATCATTTTTTTGACCTGTTTAAGTAATGGCAGAGCTTGAGTATCTGTTTGTAGGGAAAGGGTTTCAGAAAGTTTAAAAGTAAATCAGTGCAGAGGATTATATGTCTACCGCCCCAGGACCTTTCTCTGGTTTTTAATGTTCTTCCTAACTTGAGCAGAAAATAAGAGGTCTGAGATTTCCTGTACAGTGGGAGTATTTGAAATATTGTATTTTAGGAAACTCCAACATAGAGCTCTTAATGTATTTCTGACCACTCTCTGTCAGTGTTATTATGGGTCTCTCTGTAAGGTGGCTGGCATGTGCAGGCAACTCCTACTCAAGACATGAGTAGCCTAGCAGGGAAGCCTGGCAGCCGAGGCAAGTTTGCAGATAAATCAAGAGTTAAGAGAGATCTGGGCTTTTGGTGAGCTGCCAAAGGAATAGGGAAGTGACAACCTCGCGGTGCAAGTCCCTGAGTTGTCTGCTAGCTGGACTGATGTGAGATGGAGATCTTAATAGTGGAATGACTTCAATATCTGCAACAAACCTTCTCACTGGGAAACTGACAATTTGCTCCAATGACAGTTCTTGAAGGAAGTGTATAATTCTGAGCAACTTCCCTTCTCCCACTCCCCACCTCCCAAAATATTTTTATGCTCCAGGATAAGCTTTTTTCTTAAAAAGTCAAATACTTGGCCTTCTGTATTTTCAAGTGTGTGATCTATATGCTGAACTATTTAGTCTGATGTACAATAAATATTTAATTGTTTATATAAAGTAGAAGATTTTCATGTGGAGGTTGTAAGAAATAACCACTGATGAAATGCCAGTTCCCAGGGAGTTGGAATGAGACAATTGTTCCATGCATTAAAGAAAGAATAAACAGGTCATGTATTTAGAATGTAATATTTTCTATCCTGAGTAGGCCCCCTAACTTTAATGGTCTAAACAGTTCTAAACAACTCTTGCTCAATTTCATAAGTTTATTTTATTCAGAGGTTTGGCATTTTGATTCTTTTTTTCAAGGAATTTTTTTGAAGTGGTTGCTCTTCCTACACCATCCATGGACCACAGCAGACATAGGTGGTAATGGGAGAGGTTTATGCTCTGCATCATGTGCAGTCCCAACACCTTGATCCAGTCCAAGAACTTTGCCTTTGTTGTACAAAAGTTCCTGTTGAAACAGCAAAGTTGAATATATGTATTGACTTCTACAGGTTAATAATTTGCCTGTTTGCACTTTCTGTGTTTTCTGTAGAACTTTGTCCAATAAAAGATTAATTTTTTGAAGGTATTTTTGGGTCAAAACCAGCAAAGACATTGAAGCTTCACAGATTCTCAGGATGCTTAATAATATGGTTGGGTGCTCATGTACTGAGGCTTTTTGCAATGTGTAATTCCATTCAGTAGGAGATTCAGAAGGTTTAAAAAATGTTTCCGCTTTTGAACAAAATAATGACTTTTTTTTTTAGAAAGGAATGTATTGAACTTCTGCCTTTATGAAGAAATGAAAATACAAAGGATCATTTATACAGTTTTCTCAAAAGGAAACTGTTGATGAACTTCCGTAAGCTCCCTGAAAAACACCACAATCCTGGTGGCTTACATATCCCTGGCCACATCCAGCCAGCATTGTTATTCCAATTCTGGGTTCTTCATCCGGTGTGCAAGGGCTAATCCACACATAAAGCTGAGATATTTGTTCATTGCATGTCTCTGCAGAGATGGTGCCAGGTGGTAAATCCACAAAGCTAGCACACCTCTTAATACATAGTAAAACATTTTCTACACTTTGAACAATGCTTTACTATTACATTTGGTCACAATTCTTACTGGTTCTTACAAGCCCCATCTCCATTTAAAGGTACAGTATTCTTTCTTTTCACCCTGCATGTTCTGTGGGGAGGGGGCTTTGTTAGTAGGGGGCTTTTTTTGCTCAAGAGCAGGCCTTGTAGTATGCTAATTGGGACAGTTCATACATGGTTCAAGTAATTGTCTGTTTGGTCTCATTAACCCTTCGGTTCTCCTTGAGCTTATCTTGTTATTTCTTAGTTTGACTTATTTATAGTGTCTATTCCTTTTCCCAAGGCCATACCTTGTCAACTATTTGTAAGGGTTGATTAACATCCTCTGTTTTTCAGATTCTTACTTTTTTCTCATTACGGATATTTACGTATTTTGTTTAAAAGGAAATTATTATTCTATTAGCATGGCAGTCTTGGCTTCACTCAAGTCCCATGAGCAAAAGATTTCCAACTCCATGGCAGGCAGCAATAAAGCCCTACTGTTCATGGCTTTAGTTTTTATTCTGCAATTGTCAGATTTGTGGCTGTGTTTAGCTTGTCTGGCACACTGTTGGGAAGCTCGGTGACCTGCCAGTAAAGTGTGCTGTCCTCTGTAGGAAACCTACCTGCTTCTGTCAAATGGCTCATCACATCCTGTTCTTGTAGAACACTTATACATTGGTATAACAGTCCAATGGAAAAATGTCTAGCTAACTACCAGGAATGGGAAGATCACTGAAAAACATGTTTTGTAGGTGGGATGGGCAGAGCTTCAACTCAGCTCACTTTCCAGTAATTTGCAGGGATAGACACTCACTCAGGGTTACTGTTTTGGTCAGACCAAAACGAAAGAAGCAGAAGTTTTGGACAGAACCCCTAGTGTATGGCCACCTTCAGGCTTAAACAGACTAACAGAGTTTAAATCTCTCACATCTGGAGTTTCAAGGTACCAGGACTCACTGCATTTGTCACCATGAGTGTTCAGCCAGTGGAAGTTAGCTGAGATTTGAGGAATATATTTAACATGTGTTAACTAACATCTTAAAGAAAACTTTGTCCTTCCTGAATATGTTTGTGGTTTTTAGCTATCTGGACAGGACTGGTCCTTCCTCAGTGTGTATATACTCATTGTATGCATGTAAAAACATGGTTAAGTTTATTAGCAGTGGTATTGCTTTTGCAAGGCGCATGAAGAAGCACATTTCTCATAAAATGAGCTTCCTCCAGCTGCTCTGCAGTTCTTGCTTCATCTTCCACTTTCTGAGCTGCAACAGTCAGAGTTATTGTAAATTTGTCACAAATTAACAGGAAATTGTGCTTCCCCTTGCTAATACAAACACTAATGGATCAGGCCAGGTTCTGTGCTGGTGTTAATTGCTCCATCTCTATTTGAAGTCAATGGCACCGAATTATTTCCTGATAACAGAGGACTCAACATTTAATATTTAATTTGACACACAGGCATTGGTTATGTTGAGTTGGAAATCTCATTTGTGAAACTTTGTAGACTTGGGCTGAGATGCTTTGTATGCTAACACTAGAGCTCTTATTTTGTATCCTTTTCTGTGGCTTTCACCACAAAGTGTAACCTCCCATTTCTATTCTAGCCTGACACAGTTTTTGAAAAAAATCAGCAAGTCTTTTGGAAAGGAGGGGGTGTGTCTTTCCCTCAATTCTCCAATCTTCAGATGTAGTTTTCCCCATCACACCTCTATTTTTAGTTTGCAGTCTTTTGCACTCCTATTCAAATTTTCCATTTTCTTTATTTTCCTCTTTCTTTGATTCTGTTTCAGGATTCTTAACAGCAACAACATTCTCTACTTTGCTGCTGGATGATTAGAGTTTTATTTCTAGTTATTATCTTGCTATGTGAATCATTCTGATAATATGTATCATATAGAATTGCATCTAATAATTTACAATATTTCCATTTCTGCCCCCTCCCTTCTGCCGTCTCTCCATCCATTTTTGTCACAAAGATTCAGAATAGCTTGCTGACAGTACCTTTCTTCTACTTACACATATCCAGTTAGAAGTGTTTGCTTTAAATAGGGCAGGCATTTCACTGATAAATGATTATTGAAGGTATATTTGTTATTTATTACGTGGTGATAAATTAATGAAGAATATATTATTCTGTTTGCTGCCTACATGTGGACCCTTTCTGCCTTTAAAACTGAGATTTAATTATGAAATTCCATTTTATCTGTCAAATTCCTGTAGTTCTTTGAGCCTTCTTTAAAGATTAATAGTTGGCTAATTATAATCATGGTGTTAATATTTTTTTTCTGAAGGTAGTCAAGAACAGTATCTCCATAAGGGTTTGGCTAGGACAGTCTTATCTAGAGCATGGAACTGTCACCTGCTCCATGAAAATGTGCTTGGTTTAAAGAAAAAATGATTAAAAAAAGAAATATTTCCAAGGGGAGATAAAAATTTCCGTTCATTTTAGTGATCTAATCCATAGAAAAGGCCTGCAACCAGTTTTAGTGGCACATGTTATATGAGGATAATGGAGGAGGTCCATGAAGAGAGAATAAACTGCAGTGCAGAGGTGAGGACAGGAGGTTTAAATGACAGTGGGACATAGGCATAGCAATTTTTTAAGTTTGCATTATTTTCAACACAGCATGTTGAACCCATACCTGTAAACATACCCCTAGCATGGCTGAACCCTCCAGTACATGTGGTGATTGGCTTGCTCATGCATCCTGGGTACCTTAGGACACCACCCTGCATATTCAGACTGCTTGGCAGCAGTGAAGTCCAAGAGGTGGATCATGCCAAGTTCATGGTTTTTGCAGGCTGTGCTCAGGAGAAGGCAAGGATCACTATTCCAGAAGCAGTGAGATGCAGAGAGTAGGTTGCATAGTAATGATCCTGGAGAGTTTGCTGCAGCAGGATTCCTGTCTTGTCCTGGAAGGAAAAGGGGCAGAACTTCCAATCTACAGAAATAGAGAAATTATTTTAGTGCACATGACAGGATAGAACTTACTGCATAAGTGGCATATCTGGATTTGTATCTCATATTAAAATGAAACTAATTAATACCTTCATCTGTATCGGAAAGGAAGAGGTGGCCTTTTCTAGAGTATTCTTTTGTCTCAGAATGCTCATGGTTGGTATCAACACAGAGTCTTCTGACATTCACACAAAGCTTTTCAGTTCTGTTGGTGCTTAAGCCTGAGCTGTTGTGTAAATTTTACCTTTGATGATGTGTTCACTACTGAAAGAGGATAAGGACAAAGACAATCAAGTATTTATGGTCTTCCAATATCATCCCATAATGGACACTGAGAGAGTTCATTCATTGCAAGAGTTATAGAGCAGCTCAGACTATTGAACTGCAAAAAGCCTTAAATTATGGACTCGTATATGTTCATACATGATTATGCTCACATAAACATGAACAACTTCAGTAAAATAAATTTCATTTATTGTGACTTCTTCATTTTAACAGTTTATATAATAGCCAAATGAAATGAATCAATGTCTTCTGCCTCAAAATCAAACCACAAAAATTATCTGTTCACTAATGACTAGGATTTCTTCAAAAAAAATACTAGGCCAGATAACCTTTTTACTGTCATGTCTCTTCTTAAGAATTTGGCAAGAGTGTAGGTGAATGCAGACATGAGGTTTGAAGGCACATGTGAGGGAATCATCTTTGTTACTTGACAACTATGGTTATGTGAAGAGGTTAAAACCTGACACATACTAGTGAAGAAGGAGCACAATGCATAAAAGAGAGGTAGCCCTGTCCCAATAATGACAGATTCATCCTTAGATAACCATGTCTTCCTGAGGGAAGCTTATGTATTTTTCCTTATATTTTAAAATTTATGAATTTATGGCCTGCTTGTTTATTTGCAAGTATATTTTTCATCCAGATTCCTGCTTCAAGCCTCGCCTTGTCATTTATGGTCTAATTTTTGAGAAAAATCTATCTTATAACAGTGAATGAAGATTGCTTTATTTTAAAGTTCTTTTTTTCATAGGTGTTATTAAATAAAGTTGCATGTCAATCCTATTGGTCATGAGTTCCTTGAAAGAGGAAACATGAGTACCTCAAACCTTCCATTTTGTAACCCTAGAAAGAAGATGGAGTTGCAAGTAGAGCAGTGAGTTTCTAGGTGAGTTCTATATATTACACAGCGCTGGGAATAGAACAGTCTTCAGTAGAATATTGCTCTTGGGGGAAAAAAGTATCTTTGAAAAATTTATACTTCTTCCCCATTTAAGTCCCTTTTTTTCCTTAATTTTTATTTCTGTTTCTGAATGGCTAGACTTCTCTCCTTTATTATTTTATTATTCACTCCTTGGTTTGGCTGTTCTTTCCATCTCTGAAATGCAGTAAATTTAGAGCACTAGGAAGGGAAATAGGACCTAGTGAAGTGAATTTGGTCAATGACTGTGGTATATCATCCATTGCTTAATCAACCTTAATACAAATGCAAACCTTCAGAAGAATCAGAAAGTATCCTGAGAAACCAAGGGTCAGTGAATCTGGCTTCTGTACTAGACAAATGTGTAGATTTGTACCACATTTTAGGCTACTCAGCTGAATAACCACCCAGACTCTGATATCTTTTTTTATATTAAATAAAGGTTTAGGGTTCTCCCAGAGGTAATGTAAAAATATGAATTTTATAACTTAACCAGTTAAATACACTTTATATTGAGTGAGGAGTACCCTGTGTACTAGAGTTAGTAGAGAAATGGTTACATATTATCTGAAGGAAGAGTCACTGGGTAGGGGGAAGTCCTATTTCACATATCTACTAAGTTAACAGCATATCAGTAAGGATGATCAGGTTAATACTGTTGAAATGAAGCTGTCATAGGAAAAAAAGAAAAGTTGCCTCATAGATCAGCAACTGTTTGAAAGTTATGGAACGAAGGGCAGGAGTGTATGCTTGGCTGTGACAATAGAACTGTATATTCTAAGAGATCCTATGTAGCATATTCAGAAAATCCACAAAAGGGATGAATAGGGAAATAATAAAGTTTTTATATGATTTTGAATTATTTAAATTATTTAAATTTAAAACAGACAAATCTGAAGCTGACTGTCAAGAATTGCAGAAAATCCTCATTCTAACTAATTGATAAGAGTGACAAAAATGAAGTGGAATACAGTGCCATAAATGCAAAGCAATGTAAATGAATATAAATAGTCCATGACTGTAAACAGGTAATTAGAGCTAAAACCATTATGAACACCCAAGTTCTTAATTTTTTAGAAAAAGCCTAGCAGAAGAAAGAAGTGAAGCATAAAGAACTTCTCATTAAATGTTTCAGTGCTTAAGAGAGTCTGAAGTGAAACTCGAGTTTCAACTGCATTTCTTTGACTAATCTTAAAGAGGAGTATGCAACATCTTATAGAGATATTGGCAGTTACTCTTCACTGATACAGCCATGAGGCTGGAGAGGAATTTTGCCTCTAATAACAGTTCAGCTTCAAGGACAGAGAAGAAGCTTTTCAAAGCTGCATAAGCAGCAGCTTGGCTCCAAACCTGACTGACCTCCAGTAGCGATGAAGTGCCATATAAACATATGTGTCTGTCTTTACCTCCTTCCCACCAACCACCCACGCACAAACTAGCCTAGTTTCTTATCCACACTGTGTGGGCAGAGAATGGGAAAGCAGCTCCTGGGAACTGCTCCCACTCTCTCCTTGCAAGAAAGGGAGAGTGTTCCTAAGGTGTTCTGACTGCAGCTGCTGAGTACCAAAACAAGACTCTGTCCTGGCAAGAGACTTACCCACCTGCTTCTATCACAAGTGAAAGCCTCGGTCAGATGCCTGGGTGCCAGCACAGCCACAAATATCACCATCTCCTGACAAGACCTGTTATCTTCACTTGTTCACTTCGCTTAATCTTCACATCCACATTTCCATGAGCATGGCTGAGGTTTAGCACTTTCCCTCTTCCCACCTTATCCCCACCAAACTTCAAATAGATGAATTACCTTCCCCTAATAAAACAACTTAGAATTTTGAGTTAAGCATTATCAAAACCTTCTTCAAAGCCATTCACTAGCTTTCTATAATATGAAAACATGGTTTTACCTATCAAAATGTATATATACTGATCTAAAGCTGAGTGAATAATAGTTTTTAAGGTATCTGGAATTTCTGCAAAAAAAAAAACAACATTTCATTTGATCTAAACCAATTGTATTCAACACCAAATACTTCAACTTTACTTCAAGTACTTTTTAAAAGGATGAAATGTTACCAGTAAGATCAAAGGACACTTCAAAACAAAAAACATTTAACAAAAATCAGTGTTTCCATTTTGAAAATATTTTGCGATTTTTCCCAGATATTTTTAGAATGTAAAGATTATCCAATGTTATTAAATATTTTGCTCAGGAAAAGAAAGCAGTGCTTGTAAAATCTCACTATATTTCAAACAGACTCTCTCATCCTCAGAATCTACCATTAATAATAATTTTTAGAAGCTGAGACTTTATTCCAAGTTTCCACCTTGGGGGAGTTTTCTTTTTATCTTGGCATTGCAAACCTTTGAAAAGAAGCATTTCGAAGGGAAGGCATGACAGATCTTTTAAATGGAATATGCAGCTACTGAGCTCCACACTATAATTACTGTCATACTGAAGAAGGTTAAATATTTATGAAGAATGTGCTTTTTATCATCCCGTCTAATTTTTAAACCTGAATTCTGTAATTGCATTGAAATGCCAATAATCAAGAGGGGGTTCTTTCTTGGCAGGCATAAGATTTTTACCAGTCTCATTTATTTGTGAAGCGTGGCCAATGGAGGTACGTAAACAAAGTGGGTTTTTTTCTTTTTGGACCAAAGATAAACTGAAAAGTTCTGCCAAATAACTTCTTAGGCAACGCCTAACTGATTTTTCCTTACAGATTAGAAAATGGGCTTCCCTCCTTTATGTATATTGAGTTTTATGTTTGGTCACTTTGCGAATTTTTTTGCTCCCCAAATCTGGTTAGGCTAAATATCAAAGTAAAAATTAATCTTACATTCTCACTAGTGTAGATTGCCATGTTGAAATCATACAGTACAATTCTGAAGTTTCATGCCAAAATTTACTATAACAGCAAAATTTACCTGATTCTTGCACTTTAATAAGTTTGCTAAAAATCTGTTCCAAATTCTGCTTTTAACAACGCTATTACAGATAACTTTCACCTTCTTTTACAGTTCTATAATCAAAATACTAGTAAAACAAATAGGTGAAAATATTTCTGTTTAATAACTTGATTGATGCACATCAAGCCTCACCATTTTCATGTGACAGTTTTATGTAAATCAAGCTAGAAGAATTGTCTGAAGAGATTTACTAGGAAACTTATCCTAAATGATGTATAGACTGTGATTTAGTTAATCAGTCTTTTAAAAACTTTCCAACTGTATTATGGTATATTGGTTTGTCATTGGGAAACATTAGGGGAAAAAATCACAGTTATGGGCTCTAGACAGGAATCTGACACCTAAATCTAAGTCGTGATTCAAATTCTGCTCACACAGTAACTGCTTAAACCAAAAGGCATCTAGCTGTTTTCTCATCACTAGATAGTCCCCCAGGTGTGATTCATAAAGTCTTGTCACTTGCACAGGCCAGAATGGACAACCTGGTTCTCACCTATGCTAGGAAGTCAGAAGTGACACACAATAATGCCAAAGTGTTTGGCTTGGCAGAGGAGGAGGAGGAACTTCTTGCTGAATGTCATTCCACCACAGAGCTACTGAACTGGGACCCTGTCAGCATCGCTTCCTAGCTATTTTCCTTAAATAACTAGCTTCTGGAGGAGAAGTGATGGCAGTCTGACTATCTTTTACTTTACAGACTTGGGACTAATACACTTACCCAGTAGGTGATGCTTAAGAAAAAAGGAGTCCTGGGTTTGATTCTTCATTATAGAGCTATGTGTTTATATTTAGTAGGGGCAGGTGGGTGGGGTGGAGGGTAGGAACAAGAGAAACAAAATAAAAGCCAATGCTAAGATCAGAGTATAGGACAAAACTGCTTTCCCTGGAGCCTTTCAGATGACTGGCCTTTGCATTTTGTGCTTTTCTACACAACAGCACAGATTCTGTTGGAGGCATGGGGGGCATGCAGCCACCTGGAGAAGCACTGCATGGCTTTGAACCCATTCAGACTAGAGAGGATCTTCTACTTCACAAAGTATTCTAGTCACGAGGACGGAGGTGGGAGGTTGCTTTAATTGAACTCTAGGTGCCTACTTTTTAGGTGACAACTAGCTCGACTACCTCAGCAGTAAATGGATAGCACATTCAGGATGTGATTCATCTTATGGAAGAATAACTGTCTAAAGAATGTCAGGTCAGCCAACTCCTCCAAATATTTCCTTCTGTCACTTGGCTGGAAAGGGATCCTGACTTAACTGGCTCAGCCACAGCCATTTAAAGCTACCCATCGGTATGCATAGGAACACCACCGTGCTGCAGCTCTGTTCTGAAAGAAAACAAGTTCTCCTCAGCTGTGTGAAAGGTATGTCCTTGTCCTCACAAGGAGACCTTGCTTCCAGAACTGGAAGGACCATCCCTAGAGTCACAGAGATAAGCACTCCATGGTGAGGTATTTTCTGGTGGGTACTCCAAGCAACATTCTATTAATAGTGCAGGGTCACCCTTCTGAGAGACCTAAGTCTTCTTGTGCATTATACAGGGAACGTAGAGGCCCAAATTCTGGTGTGATTTCCATTCAGTTAAGCGAGGTAAGCTTATATCCTAAGTAGGCCTGGCTTTTCATAGCTTCCAGAAAATATTTTAAGGGCTATAAGCATCTTATTGGTGTCAATAAATTTGAGTCACAAAGCATCGTGTATTTAAAATTAATCTTGCTCTGCTTCATTTGATTAAAATTTAAATAACTACTTAGAACTGAAAAAAATGTATTAATTGGCATTTGCAGGATGCATTTTCTTCTATCCAAGCTATAAAGCTGGAAATATATACTTTGAGAATTTGTTATGAATCTAGTGTTGACTATCTATGACTCCTCAATTCAGTTTTGCTGTTGCTAACCTGAATGCGTAGAGTTAAATCATGGGAAGCGGCAACAACGTTGTTAAAGGAGTGAGAAGGTAGAACAACGGCACAGATAAGGCAGCCTAAAGTATATAACTTCAAAGAATTTCAGATATGAGTGGCTGCTGGGCTATTGGGAGACAAACTGGCTCTGTGCAGGATGGAATGGGGTACTCTTCCTAGGGCTATGCCTGGGTTCAGCAGAGATCTGAAACTTCAAAGACTTTCGAAAAGGGGAGGTGGCATGAATAGATTAGGAAAGGCTATGAGGGATGAATCAATGGAAAGCTGACAGTCAGACTGCAAGAGACATGGGGAAACATCATGTACAGTGAGCCGAGTGGGGTGTTGGGTTTTGTTTTGTTTTGCTTTGTTTTCTTTTGCTTTACCTCCAGGAATGAGGTTAGCTCAGTTCAGGGGAAAATCAAAGCTTTCACACAGTTCTGTAGATGTTCCTACCTTTCAGGAATTCATGTTTTGCTTCTTGTTTTGCAAGGATGATCATTGTGACATCATATAGCTTTAAATCTGTAGATATGTTTGAGAAAATAGTCATGACCAACATCTTACTGTGACTCAGATCAATGCTGGGAGAAGTTAAGCTGTGGAATACCACCCAAGAGAGGTGGAATTAATGTCTAGAACTTTGATGTATATTCAGCAAGATCCAAAAACCCCAGACTTTCAGATATCAGCTGTGACAGTGACATTCATAATTGCTTCTCTAGCATTATGTTAAAAAAATAAATCATAAAATACTGAATTCTTCTAGGGTTCAGATTCAAAAAAGGAAGACTGAGGACTGGCAAGATGATGATAGACAGTTTAGATTGTGTCTGATTTATCCAGAGTGACCTTGTACAGGAGTTAGATCTGTGTTGGATAACACAGAAAACTAAAACATTAAATCGATTAACTTTTATTATCTATTATCTATGAATTTTATTTTTTTATCTATTCTTTATCCAGTAAAAGAGGGTTTCTTGCAAACTTATTTTTCTGCATCCTTTGCTGCTTTGTATCTACAGGTGCATAAAGATTAACTTTGAACTCTGCAGTGTGTTAACAGTATTGTATTGTGTTTATTGCTGATCACCTTCTAGGAGGTGAAAATGGCTTTAACGTGAACACGTGCATTTTTTTGGCTCCTGTAATTCTGAGCAGTTGAAGGGGCAATAAATGTTGAATGAGGTTGCTACATTCAGAAAAGTATAGTCAGAATAAAATTGTTACTGCAACTCTAGTAAGCCAATATTCATTTTGCTTAAAATGTGCTACCCTAGTCTCATTGTTCTTCAGAACAGTTCCAGTGTCCTTGAAACTGTACGCATTATAGGCAAACTGTAGAACATTCAAGGAATTCAGAATAGATAAACCATTACATATGAGTTTCAGCATGTGAATGGAGAGTGGTGTCCCTTTTCTGTCTCTAGCAAGCACCTCATCTGGGCTCTTTAACTCTATTTACATTACTTCAAAAATTACTGATTTGAAAGGCATTGGGAGTTGGTGGCAATTTGGAGTAGTGATAAATGTTAGGATATGATTTAAGGGATCTAATTTACAAGCTCTGGAGAAAAGCCATTTGCTTCCCAAAACATCTTCACAGGGATCCGTAGAGGAAATCCTATTATGTCTCCTTTCCAGAATCCTGATCTAGTTTTATACTTAAGTACTCATGCAATTTTAAAGAGCCTCTGGGTTTTTTTATTCTGTTTTGGAATCCTGACAACATTAATGCAAGCATGTTCTCAATTACACTTAGCAGAAAGTATAGCACAGAAATATTCAGCATTGCATGAGGGGTTTTGCAAGTAAAGCTGTAAAGATTTTTGTTATACATCATCTGGACATCTGAAGTAATGTTGTCAAGGTCTTTCCAATGTTGTGTAAATCCTGTACATGTTTTTTATAGTCAATCAGAAGAGCAGCAATGGAATGTAATTTTTGCAAACAGTACTGTAAAAGCACGACACATTGAACTACTTAGTTTTTGTAAGCAGACATGAGGTACATCTTGCTAGCAAGTGTATAAACTTTTAAATTATTTGATTCCAGTTTATTTAGGAAAAAAAATAATCGTATTCTGATACTCACCCACAGAAGTCAAGCAGAATAGGACTTTATTTATTTATGGGACCATTAACTATAGAATGGTGACTTACATTTCCTATATTTAATCCTCAGAACAGCAAACAACTTACAGCCACATCAGTTCAATTACTCTCAATGATTTAAAGGAATGTTGTTACCTCCTGCAAATGAAATATCAATATAAGCACTTCAAAAATATTGAAAACTTTGATCCTTTCAGCAGTTTATTACTTTATTTAAAAACATTTTATATTGCTGTATTTTATGCATCTGTTTGCTTTCTTTGTTGTCTTTATTGGAAAATAATGTAGTGCTATCTTTAGCTTAACTTAGCTAAACCTGTAAATATCATAAATATAATCATTGACCTCATTGTTGCAGCACCTTTTTCTTCCTGCCTGCTATTTTCTTCTCTTTTTCATGATTTCTACAGAAGCAAGCAGAAGCAGGGCAGTACGGGCCCTTTTGTCCTTATATCAAGGTTCACCTAAAGCTACATTTGCTTTCCTGCATCTTTTTCTTTCCCAATTGAATAACAAGACAAGTGGCATTAGCATATACTCAGTAAGAACAGCACCACCACATCTCACGGAGACCATATCCCCATGATTTTGAGAGAAAACCACTATTGAGGTATGCAGTAAATAAAGCCATCTCATGAAAGGAATGAATTAAAATGTCAGTTTGTTGTGGGATTAACTACTAATGATCTGATGTTCTGATTTGTGTTAACTTTTACCTTTTCCTCTTGAGCTAACCTACATTTGATCATGTGTCAGGAGAGAGCCCTTTTGAGGACACCTCTTAGCTAGACCAAATTGAGGG
This sequence comes from Falco rusticolus, assembly GCF_015220075.1. Classification (NCBI taxonomy): domain Eukaryota; kingdom Metazoa; phylum Chordata; class Aves; order Falconiformes; family Falconidae; genus Falco; species Falco rusticolus. Next base: position 74,231,213 of record NC_051187.1, on the reverse strand, counting down.
AAAATGATTAGATATTCCACAATATTCTGAGGATTTTATAGACAGAGCTGGTTCTCTTTCTTCCATGAACATCTATATGAATTTTATAATAATAAAAAAAGATTGAAAATGCTTAGCGGCTTCACATTTCTTTGTCTTCATATCTAAACTACATTTGGCATCTGAGCATAGTCATGGCCTTGCTCTGGAGTTTATGAAAGTCTTTCCCTGTTCACCACGTCCATCATGTGAGACATCTGTTAGCAGATTAGCATGATCCTTCAGACACGTTTCATTCAATAAAAGGCAGCGGTTGTGGTTGCTGCTGCTTTTCAAACTAGCATTTTAACCTGGACAGTCAGACTGGAAGTCGTTGCTTTTTCTCAGAGGTTGTCCATGGAGGCTAAAAAGTTGTTAGGAGATGGTTAATAGGTGCCATTCAAAGAAATGATGACTGTTCTTGCATTCCACACCTCATAAACCAATCTGCAGCTGTCTGCTTTGTCTGATTGCTGAACTGCTTGCCTGCATGAGCAAACTGGCATTTGCCTCAGTAAAAACTCCTGCATATTCTTTTTTTGTTTCCAAGTATAAAATGGAGAGCAGGAAACTGGCATTTTCTTTGCATGAGGCATTCACTTAATACAATAGAAAAGGCGAAAAACCCTGGTAACTTATTTACTGATAGGCAAGCTCCAAGAAAGCCGTAAGAAAAATCTGGTTTCATTCATTAGCTGTCTCTCTCTTATGCTTGAGTTACAGGTGTCAAAATATGTGTAATTTAGTAGACTTTTCTCAGGATATGAAAGAAAAATAACTTGATCTACTACAAATCTTTAGTTTGGGCTGTAGAACACACTATCAATGAACCGTAACTGCTGGGACTGTCTGCACGCTTCTGCTGCATTTAACTTCATTGTCTTTTTTTGTGATAAATTGTAAAGCAACATATCAGGTTAGTAGATTATTGACTGTACTGCTGGAAAATTTGTAGAGTGGGCATGGTTTTAAATTAGCTCTGTAAAAGAGTGAACAAGTCAAATCTGTGCAAGGCAAGTTTACGTAGCATGCATTGGACTGACAGGCAGTAAAAAACTGAAATGTACTTATTTGGGTGGAGGGGATTTTGTGAGACATGAGTTGTTTCCATGAACACTTGGAGTCTAGCTAATTTTTACATGATTTTCTGTTCTTTGAAAGATATTTGGCTCTACTCACCTCTGCTATGAAATTTTAAAGGTTTTTTTTTTTTTTTCCTGTGATACAGTTTGGTTACTTTAAGAAGGACAGCTAAATAGCCTTGTTATTCTTTTCCAGGATCAGGGAGAGAAGACTTTGGTCTCATTTTAATAAAGTCCTTTACAGCATTTCAGAAGTGCCAAGGGCTTATGAAACAAGCACAGGTAATTTTTGTTTTCTTCAAGAACCCTCTCCAGTCATGAAAAGTATATGATAACAAAGTGTGTTGGCTTTAATGAATCTGTGCTGATTTAAATGGGTTGAGAGTTCGGTTTACCATCTGGAAAAGTCTAGTGTATATCTAATGTCTGTGTATTTTATTTGATGATTTGGGTTTCTTCCATTATTTCACTTCCTATAATAGTAAAACCTTGTGATATGATTGCAATTGTTCCATATAAAACAGAGCTGGGGTAGGTCATCCCTGCCCTCTGGTTGGTTTTCTTTTTCACTTTTGCCTAAGGAGAAAGCAAGACTTCAGAAAAGGTTCAGCTAAACTACAGACAGCTTATCACCAGAGATGGCACAGACAAAGAAATAATACTCTCTGTATTGAAATGATCTTCCTCTAAGTGTTAGGTGTCTTTAAAGATTAGAAGATTTTATTTTATCACTTCAGTTTGTAGAGATTTAAAATGTAGCTTTTTTTTCTCCATTTGTGAACCCCGTGGTTTTTTTGTTTGGTTATTTTTTTTCTTCAGAATGTAGAGCCCATTTCTCTGTGACGATATTCACACAGCCTTCAGGAGGCTGTCAGAGCCACAGTATTCAATCCCCTACAAAGAATCTGGTACTTATGAAGGTACTTTCGAAAAGCCCAATGGATACCTTTCTGCATTTCCAGGTACATAAATACCTTTAAAAATATGGCTTTTACCTGCCAACGTCTCACCAGGCAGATTAACAATATATCTATTTCTGGCTGAATATACTGTTGAAAGGCATTGATTTAAAACACTTAATCTTTTTCTTTCTCTTTGGGACCATTGATTAATTCCTCAGCATTTCCATTTTCAGAGAAAGGTAAATAAATACTGCATGGTTTACCAAGTAGGACTCTGGTGGATGTGCTGAAAAATAAGTTCCTGTTTTACCCACACTTCAAAGTCTTCACTGTCCTTATTAAGGGTAGAGGTTTGCATTTGGTTTTCTCAAAAATTAACTTGTCTGCTTTCTTTGTGTGACTTTCAAACATAACTTGAATGTCATTCTCCACTGTAACACTGGTTGCATTTCAGGGGTCTTATAAAATAATTTGAAAGAATTGTATTATATAAGTATGAATTATTATCACTGAACTGTAGATATTTCATGGCAGTGATTGTGACAGTTTGAAAGACGTTTAGTCAAGTAATGGCATATCTGCCACAGGATTAGGAATTAGTATACTGTATTAAAAAATCAAATGTGCTGATTGTAGCCTTTAACTGAACAATGCATAAAAGCAAATGCGATTCCTTGAAATACTTTAGCGATGCATACCACTGATGGGACATAGAGGAATTGACTTCAGCACCTAGGTATTAATTCTACTATGGTGACTTCAGTGGTATCGGGCATTCCTGACTGAAACTCTGAATCCACTGACTACTAGTTCTGTAGAACTGTTAATACCACTCTGTAGCAGAAATCAGAGTTGTACAGATACATGTCTGTAGAGTTTTTTAGAACCATTTCCCACTTGCCAAGTTAAGAGCAAGTTTTCAGAAACTGATTTTGCAGATAGGAAAGGTATTAAATGGTATTTAAAATATTCTAAGTAGAATTCTCCTTCAGAGGTATAAAGTAAGCCTGACATTAAACACAGTAAAAACTACATGTTCACCAGCAAGAGGAAAAAGTAGCCTTCCTGCTCTCAGTACTTCAGAAGATAGGATTGCATGCTGTAGTTTATGTCTGTGGACCTAGAGTATTGTCTCCCTTTCCTCAGATGATTGTACGGAGGACACTAGGTTTAATTAGTGTATTTGAGAGCAGAAGGAGGTATAGTACTGCTTATTAGAAAAATATTTTCCCAAGTATTAGAATTTTGGTTAAACATGATCAAGAATTGTATATTCTTTTAGATTAAGAATTAATGACATTTTTTGTCATTCTTTTTCTGGTTAACTGCACCCGTCACATATTTAACTATAAATACAAAGCTGTGGCACAGATCCCTTGTGAAATTAATGAAAAGGTGGTGCTAAAGGTGTCTCCTTCAAAAACAGGAATTATCTTAGACCCTCTACCCTTTGCTGGCAGACACAAAGAAGTTAAGGATTGTATAGAAAAGTAAACATAACCCATTGAGAGATGAACATTTTGAGAGCTTTGGGGAATTTGCACTTTCACTGTTGTGGTGTCCTCACAGAGAGGTTTGGGAGTCGTTTACCACCCATTTACCTCCTCACTTAGAGTGTTTGAATACTACTACTATGTCAAGAGGTGAAAATGAGCTCTGGGCATTCACTTCATTTAAACGTTTTTATCAAGAGTATTTTTCAGTTCACAGGTTGGTCTGAACTAGAAGATTCAGTGGGTGAAGATAGGTTATGCTGCAATGTACACACCAGGGCTGTGTGTCACAGCACAAAGCCTTCAGTGCCAAAATTCGTATCAACTCCCACAATAGCCACAGCATGCAACTTATCTAGTTATCTCTGCATGACCAGTGCTTTAAAGCAAATGTATACAAAAATAGATCCGTTCCCTGATCCAATTCACAGGATAATTGCCCACAAAGTTGTACCAGTCCTAAGGCAGTACAAATAGAGGGCAGGAATATCTCAGGGTGCTGTAATTCCTGAATACTTCTGTAGTTTAACAGGCTAATTTTTGGTTGCGTTGTTGGAATGAAAGGCTGTCTCACACTCAGGTGTGCTCAGGGTTGCTTGTATTTGCAGAACTGTGTGATGACCTGAACCAGGGACCTGATGCAGCTGAAAAAACAGTTCTTTTTCAGCTGAATCCACTCTTGTTCTGGCACACCTCTGGCCTGCTTTGGCAAGATTAAGCAGTATCTCTGAGCGTTCAACCATGGCTTGTATCTGCTGAAATCAGATTCTGGATCACTGGTTTGGGGAAAAAGAAATTTAGCGGCATCATTCCCCAGCAAATAGTTATTACTAGACAATCAAACACAAGAGATGATGGCCTGTCTGTCAAAGAAATGGCCACAATTTTAAAGAGCTGAGGTCCTTCAGTTAGTAGGAACAATGCCAAAGCTGTCTCCTGAATAAGGTAATGAAGAGTTTAGCAGCAATAGTGCTGTAATGTATTCCTGCTGTCTGCACGGGGCTCATCGTCCTCCCAGCTGGTTCAGCATAACTGTATATAAGGCAAGCAGTTATGTAGGTGGAGAAGAGAGCTGATTCTACTAAGCCACTTTCTCCTTTATGTTTACATTGCTACTTCCAGTATACTAGCAGTTAAACAGGCCAGTTCAAGGCTGGTAACCTGGGGCAGAGGAGAAGAAAAAGCATCCTTTGGTGACAGGTGAGACGCTGCAAAACTCTCATGCTTGTGATAAGGTGGAGGGAACATACCAGAACTCTGCAGGCCCCCACAGAGGCTGTGACACCCATTTTATCCTTGCTCTGAGAACAGGAAAGGTTTTCCTTTTTACTTTCCTGAGCTGTCAATCCCTGTCCAACTTCATGAGCAGTTAATTTACTTGCTAAAATCCATTTTTCATGCATTGCCCCATTTGTAAGGGATAGTAAATCCTTTCCTTTATTTACTGTGCTTGAAATTTAGCTTTCTTCCATAAGGCTACAGAAGAGAAGTTCTTGTATGAGTCACTAAAAGGAGCACTGAGGCAGTTAAACTTTTACATTATTTTCTTTTCAGTTTATGAATGTCTGAGCTTTAGCTGACTCAAGTTCATTAAGTATGAAAAAACGGCACTAGGATTTTAACATCATTTGATGTTAAATAATTAACTCGGAAAACTAATGCCAACGTCATAAAACATCATATGCATGATATTGAATATATAGCTATATTCAGTAATAAATATCTTATGGAATTCATATAACTGAAGCCCACACAAGAATAAGGAAGCTGCCAAAAGTAGTATCATATCCAGCTGGCTTAGTCAGCAAGAAACCAACTGGTCCACAGATGCTCTTTTTTTTCTATGAGAAAATATCCTCTTTTGCAAGTCTCCTCTCTGCAAAATGTTTAATATGAACTCTTCTCCTCCTGCAGGCTGTAAGTCATTTATTCATCAAACCCTTTTATTTGTAGCAGATGGAAAACTTGGTACGAATTTAAAAACAAAAAAGGGGAAGATTAGACACTTAGGTGAATAATAACTCTAATTGCATTATACTGCGCTGACTTTTAAAAAAGGTGTTGAGGCATGGGAGTCAACTGATACTCAGATGGATTTGGATGCCTTTTCTCTGTTCAAGTAGCACAGACAAGAACTGGGAAAGAAGCTGCTTTTCCTGCTTGTTCATCATATGTAAGGATGTGAACATAGGGAATGCAGCTATGGTAAGATGCTCCCCTGTATCCAGTGTTCCCTTACTATCTGCTTCCAATGTCCTTGTCTGTTTAATTGGCTCTTTAGCCCTGGTCCCAGCCAGTGTCACCGTCAAAATGGATTAGATGCTTTGTTTCTGGAGGGTGTGTCCTTTTGTTCCCTCTATTATTCCCCTTGCACAGGAACCCACATGCTCAGGCAAGAAAACAAGTCAGTAAAATAAAAAAGACATGGTATGGTTCCAATGCCTTTTCTTCCAGCACATGCACACTTATGTTACCTTTGTTAACTGACTGTAGAACACAACTTGCATTCCTGCTCTTTGTACTTTACACAAAGTCACAAGGGGAAAAAAGATGCCATTCCTATGTGGATCAAGGGAATGGTTCTCAGACTGTTTCCATTACTTCACAAGAAATACTGCTACCGCTCATAGTATAGGTAAAAGTCTCTTAATTTTGCCAATAACATAACTGCTACTCTAGCAATGGGAAAAATATGTTCCTTTGATTATACATTTATTTTTACCAAAAGCATTAGGTAACTAGTTGCATGTGACGGTGTGACAATAGCTCCTCCTGTAATACAATTACACAGACCAAACAAGCTGAATTTTATTTAATTAAAGTTTAAAATATATCAGAACAAACATAAACAAAGTATGCTTGAGACCCTATAGAATTTTATTTAATTAAAGTTTAAAATATATCAGAACAAACATAAACAAAGTATGCTTGAGACCCTATAACGCTGTGATTTCCCATTCATTTGAACAGTATTCTATAAAAATACCATCAGATCATGGAGCTATTTTCTTACAGAGTGATAATATAATAGTTAATCATAGGACAGATGCGATACAGCAGCATACTGGAGAGGAAAAAGGAATGTCACAATTTTCAGTAACAGGAGATACCATGAGAAGTCTGTCTGGTGTAAGAAATACTTCAAGAACTCCTCCTTTTCTAACTGTGTGTTATCTGGACTGAACTGTGTTCAGTGCTGTAAAATGCCCTGATCATTATTGTTGAAATAGTGGTGACTGATTGAAAACCAAGGAGCAGAGGGCATGTTAGTTGTTCTGCTGTTTTACTGTGAATGCATACATGTTCCTGTTTTTGTAACCCTCATCCAAATTAAGAAGAATTTTTCCATTCACTTTAGAACAGTCCTTTGTTCAAGTGAACGTGCCTTCATAAGTGAAACTATGTGTCTATGTTGTATTACAATTTTTTTAATATACTAAAGGATTCCTCATGCACCTGCTGCTTGGGGTTTGGCTCTTAAACTGTTTTGGCAGAACATAATGTCAATAGCAAGTAAAAAGATTATATCATTATGATAGGATTATTGACTTAGAAGTTAATTGAAGACACTGCTTTCATAGATAACACAAAGTTATATTCAAGCCAAAAATTTCATGTCCCTTATCATTAACAACAACAAAAAAAGTGTTCTCAGACCAATGAGACCAGCTGTTCCTATGCATCCAGCTGCTCCCCACCCTGACTTGCATATTTTATATATCCCAGAAGGCATTTAAAATCTGCAGCATCACTGTTGAGTTTATTGCACTATTAACTTAAAAGCTGCATCAACTGATGTGTGGTAGTTAAGTAGAAAATTTACTGTGAATCAGTTAGTATTGCAAGGAAAGAGTACTGCTTTCCTTTGCTAATATTCTAGGAGACATAAATGCAATTTCATTTATTTTTGGTAAGCAAAATACTAATAAATGTTTTTCATAAGATATTTGCATGGTTGCCATCTGTAACTGGCCTTTTGAATGCAACTGCAAAATGAAGGAAGTAACATTGAACATACAATCTTTCCAGCATAACTGGGCACTTAGGCAGAGTCATATAAATAAAATTTCCAGGGTTAAGAATGGGAAAAGAATAATATTACAGCTGTAGGGGCACATATTTGCAACTATTTCAGCTGGTATGCACCTAGTAGCAAGTTCAACACACTTTGTTGACAATGTTAATTTAATATTTTTGCCTTACTGTACTTTTTATTACTGTATTACTGTAATAGAGAACATTTACTAATTTACTCCTGCAAAATTTCATCCACAATGTGAGCTTAATAAGGACTTTAAAGTCAGAGACTTTGAAAAAGAGAAAGAAGAAGGGATATTCCTCTGCAAAGTAGTTTTGATGTACAGCCTCTTACTTGTGGGGTGCATGTGTGAACTTTCTTAAATACATGATCAGTCATGCTAGCTACAGCAGAAGAAACATACATGGAAATATGTCTTAAACCAACATTTATTTTTAGATATTGGAAATCTGTGTGTATGACAAGAGGGAATGAGAATCCTGGCTTTCTGCAGAAAATAGGTATGAAAATGCATGAAACAAGGAAACATGAATCAGCCTTGAGCCCCAAAGTAATGAAGTTTTTGTCTAAACTACTCTGTGGTGGTAAGTCTCACACGCTCACCATGGAGCGTAGCATTACCATATTCCCAATACAAACAGGCTCAAGCAAGATTAAAAAAAAGGATGGATTTTTTTTCTGAGATGTTCCAAAACAAAGTTGATTTATTCAAGCACAGTAGATGTTATTTCTCCTACAACATCAGGAAAAAGGCACAAGGAAAAACAAAGCACGTGTAAAAGGATCATACAGCACCAACAGTACGTAGCAATAGTCTTGATGAAGTAAGAACTTCTGTGATTTTTTTCCTAGGAGACTTTTTTCCCTTTCCATACTTTTTCAGCAGTGCTCATGGAATAATGATTATAGCTCAGACTTTGTCCTCTGCAGGTAAAATATCTGGCTTTCAAAGACTCACAGTAATCCATGTTGTGAAGCAAAGGGCAAGACTTAGTCCTACAGTGCCACCCTGATTAATGACTTGATTGGTATTTCTTTTTGTAGGAAATGGGGAGTGGTAGGCTTTGAATTGCACATTGAGTGTTGTATTTATTTTATATTTGCAAGAGTAATCACAGACTTGGCTAGCTGCCCCGAGGAAGCAGGCCTCTAGAGCAACACCTAAGTGGTTGTACTTTAAACCTGAGATGGTAGAGTTTTACAGAAATACCTATATTGCATAACACTGGAAAGGGATTTTCAGAGATTTTTAAAAATTAATAGATATGGCATGACTTCAGTGCTCCCTATTGGTGTTTCTACAGTCCCAATAAGAATGTGCTTCAGCCTCTTTCTTCCATTCTCTCTTCACTTTTGTCTTTTATTGTTGTTTAGCATTTCTTTTGAAACAGTCTAGGAAATATACGTAAATACAGTAATGCATGTGTGGAAAGTGAGTGCTGCTCTGTTACACTGAACATTCATACTCTAAACCTAGTTTTAAGTATTGTAACTCTTGAATTTAGGACATCTATGACAGGTAAATTTTACCATTATTATTAGTGTGGGTGTGATTTATTTTCCATCATCATCATAGCCACCACATAGCTAGCTGTGCAACCTCCAGGATAAGGTATTGTACAATCATGTCATCCCTGCACAAGGCATAAACATTCAGTTTGACATAGTGTCTGTGGGCCCCTTTGAATGTAGGGTCTAAGGCATGAGTCATGTGAACCTTTGCTTCAGGATGTGCCCCTGAAGTGGTCACTTCACCTCCTGATACTACAGAGAACACACTATGGGGTCTTAGCATTAACACAGAAACAGTGACCCAATGGTTCATGCTCTACTTCTCTTTCTACAGAGACAAGCCGTATTGGGCAGTGGGAAACGTGCATGTGTCCTGCTTAGTGACAGCAAGATACTGGTATAAAGTAGCATTATACATCTAAAAGTATTCTCAGTACCAACATCAGGTGTCAATATTGCTCTGGCATTCACAATTCAACACTTACACCTTATGCTGCCCTGTATGACCTGCTGCAGGTGAACTTGATGCAACCCTGTCTCCTCTGGCTCCTGGTCACATACCCTGGTAGTAGTTTTCCTTTCCCAGCAAAAATCTGGTGAATGTGGTGGGTGTAGTCTGGGACTGTAGGGAGGTCCCAGTGAAGATGGGACTGTACTAAGGTGAAAAGCCTTTTGTCTGGACCAAAACCTCTTAGGTGCAGATGGCTCCTGCAGAGGTCACATTAGCAAAGAAATAAATAATAAGCGTAAAGAAAAATACTGCCCCAAATTACACAACCCCCCCTGAACTCACCTTTTCGAAAATTTATGATGGCACTACAATCCTGTAATCCAATTTTTGGCATCTGCGTCATGTAAGATCTGACATTACTGTCACCAGAAACTTTCCCTCCTTGTCGTATATTCTGGGTCAGCAATGGACCATACAGGCACAACTGAGTAGCAAACAACTGCTTTCCAACCAATTCACTAGGCTACAGGTAAATTCTTAAGTAACATTTAACTGGAATCCAAACTGGAGTTGAATCCTAAATTCTGGCCTTCCAAACTAGAAACTGATGAACAAAAGAGAAAGGAAAGATGCAATTCAGAAAATATTTTATTGAGTACAATACCATTTCATTGTAGGCTTTCATCAAAGGTCTACTTTATAAAACACCACCAACCTCCCTGAGGTTGAATACAGCTTGGGCAGGTGCACAAGGAGCAGGAGAGAGAAGGGCATCATCTGCAAATTTTCATGCAAGCAGCATAATATGGGATATTTGCATCCAGACAGTACCTTGTCATAGTGCCCAAGTTTGCACCATCTCACCAGAAAAAAATTAATGACTCTACATTTAAATTTTATAAAGGATTGCAACAATCAGTTACAAGTTCAGATTTACAGGGTGTTGCCACTGCACATTCAACAGCTAAACATAACAGGAAAATTAGGAGCTCAGAATGAAAGTACCATAGTAAGCCTTGTGTGGAAACAGGATTAACTTTAACTCCAGAAATCAATGGCTAAGACAACATCATAACTACTGTAGACAAGGAGAGATGTAATTTTTACTAATGTACTAACATCTAACTTCCATTTTTAGCAGACGAAAGACCATAAAAGTTCCTGGAATTGGGGTTAATCCCACAACACACAAGTCTAATCAAGACTTGGCATCATGGCTCATGGAAGGAGATTAAAAGAACAGCAGCCCATGGGCAATTTTCAGTTGCATGAAGCACCTGCACAGCTCATAGGAAACAGCCTTAAATGGAGTACAAGTGGTAATATTTATATGAATGAAGTTGCTGCTTATTGCAATGTAGACCAACTAATTTTTCTGGTGTAAGTGTTCATTTTCAGTGATGGCAAAGCATAAATGTGCTATAAAACGTAGGAACAGTCATAAGCAACCTTGAAAATGTCCCTATATTGCTTAAAGTCTTCTCTCAACCCTCCTTTATGAAGTATATATATATATATTCAGAGACTGTAGGAAGTTTTCAGGTTGATCATATTTCTGCAGCTAACTCCAGATTTTATGAGCAGGTCCCCACAGAAACCTTAAAAATCTACTATGAAACCTGCACTGTACTGCCAAAGAATTGGAGGAGCACTTGTTATAACAGGTTATACAAAGGTAAGTACAGCAGTTAATATGTCATATTACAGAGACTTCCACTTTCCTTTGGGTGTGCATGTCCCAACACGTAGAAGTACAACCACTTTTGAGGAAATAATTTTATAAAGCAGAATGGAACAATTTGCTAAGTACAACAATATTTTTTCAAGTGATAGAGAAATTCTTAAACCACATTTTAAAGCAAGAAAAAAGGAAATGTAAAGTCTAGCATATTCATTAGCAATTAAAGGAGAAAGTCCAGAATAGTCCAGAAAGGCCAAAGTATTCAAATAATTCTGAAGGGTTCTGTTGTAATGAATTTCCTATTTATTAAAAAGACAATGCATTCTCAAGAGACCATCTTGCAGTGAAATAATTTAGTTTCTTCATATAGACACATCATACACAATGTTAACAGCCATGAAAAACAATACAAAATGCTTTCAAATTTAACAAGTAGAAAAATATAACTAGTATATATGGCAATTGTGAATCTAATACTGTACAGAAATATTTATGGATTTTACAAATAAATTATAGCTTAAATGCCCCTTTTAAAATTTCTAAATGTACAGTGGAACATAGGTTCTGAAGCCTACCACTAACTTGCCACAAATGAGTGCCAGTCAAATGTTCTGCCCACAAGCTCGAAAAATTTCTTGTTGGGTTCATGGAAATATTCATGCAGTTTCTCAAGTAACCGGGTATCTACTTGTGGGTGGGCTCGTCCTTTTGACTCATGTAAACAACGCTCTCTACCACTGTCCCTTAAGCAGTAGAAGCCTTTAGTTTTATTGAAATAAAAGTTTGAAGCGTTTATCTGTGGCGATAACTTCAAAAATCTTTCTACCTTCTCTATTTCTGGGAAGGGATCTTTGATTAGTTTATCCCCATCTACAATATGAATATGATTGAGAGGAAAATACTTCAGCCAGTTTTGCATGTGAATGTAGTATAAGCTTCTGTTTATTGCCTTGTAGTCCACATTGAGTTCACCATCTTTAATCAGGAATTGTTCAATGGATGGATACGGCTTGTGCTTCTGCATGTGATTATAGAACACTTGGGTGTAATCTGACAGTACTCTCTCACTTGGGTCTCTTAAAATAAGGAGTAGTCTCATTGATTGGTTCATGTTATAAACTCTTTCAGGCACTTTAGGTGATGTGAAATATGCTGGAGTTTTTTCCACGGTGATCTGATGGGGATAAGAGAATGGCATTTGATTAATATACCACTGCAATCCATTTCTGTAATGATCTTCCCAGTCAAAGAAGTGAACTTCACTTTCTGCTGCTGCAATATCTGGATGGAGACTCAACATCTCTAACAAAGCCCTTGTTCCACCTTTTCTTACTCCAATAATGATAGTCTGTGGCAGCTGCCGGCATGATCCATTAGAATGAATGCTTTCTTTGAAGTCATTTTTTTGAGACATTTTCTTTAAAAGCTCTTTCTGAACAGACTGAGAAGAAGTCTCAGCCTTTGAATTTATAGCCGGTCTGGAAGGCACTATCTGAGGTTGAACAATAAGCAACACAGCTCCCAGCAGAAAAGCTGCCATGACAGAAGTTCTTAGACTGGTTTCACTCAAGCAGGTAATGGGGCATAGAGTGATTTCCACCGAGAACAACCTTTAAAAGTTGTTTTTGTTTTGCTGAGTGAACACGTATTTCTCAGACAGAAACTTTGCTGAAAGAGGGAAAAGAAAAAGCATCACATTATTTTATACTCAGACATATCACTACTAAAGCCACAATACAAGTATCTTTCGCTCGTCACAACTGAACAAACTTTAGCTTTCCCAACTCTATGCTCCTAGATCATTTGGTATAATTACAGTTTTTAAAAGACAGGCACATACAATAATGCCATGACAAAATAATTTCCAGTCATCAGGAGACACGACGAAACTTTTGCACCCAAGATACCTCTTGAGTATTACTTTTTGTATTATTTTTTAAAATCTGATTTCACTGGAGTTGAAGCACAATCACAAGAGAATTAAGCGCTTTTTTTATCTGCAAGAATAGGTTTATCTTTGAAACAAAACATAAAAAGGAAAAGGTATGGACTGGCCCAAAAGAGCATTTCTAAAAGCTGAGGGTCTTGTAGGAAGCCTAGGAATTACAGCCTCCTAAAGGATGATGTGACAGCAACCTTAGAAGTAAAACCTCCTGGGGAGAAAGGCTCATGCAATATAGATAGAGCTGCCCAACTGTGGGAAGGTAACACTCTCCTAGGAAGCAGTTAGGAAGAGCTCTGCGTGAGTAGTAGACCAAAGAAAAGTTAGTATTTGCTTTGCGAGTGGGGTTTCTAAGGATATATCAGGTAGCATGCACTCTGGCCCTGCAAAACATAAGATAATGAAACCATAGACTACGTAGTATGACTGCATTAACAAAATGCTAGAAGAGCTGTGGTTCCAGTCATGATGCTCAGGAAAGAAACTACACAATGAATGCTTCTGAAGGTCATTTCAAGAGTTAGCCAGCAAGCTGCTGTGACGTAAACAACTAACTTTACACTTTATCAAAGGACTACTAACCATCAGCACTGAACTCTGTTTAAAGGTCAGGGTGTTTCTAATGCAATGTTTGAAGTGAACTCTTAATGGCCTCACACATAGCATAGCTGTTAGATCGCCACGTTATAAGCAGGCTGCGTATACAAACTCCCTAAACTAAAATGTTTTCCGAAGACTTTATAAACTCAGTGGATGTCTGGTGTAAGCATGATTTTGGTATCGTCTAACTCACTTTAGAAGTGGAAGCTGCAATGGCAGAGCACCCAACTGCTTTGTCTCAGCAGGCTATTGTAATTATGAATTTTAAGCTTGGAACAGTGCATACTGTACCAGCTAACAAGGGCTGAAATATGAAATTACGTATGAACAACCTGAGGAAATGCAAGGGCTAGGTTTTGGAAATTCTCCAGAGAATCTGAAAAGAAACTAAGAACTTTTCCACAATAAGCTAAGCCCCAGTGTGACAAGGACTAATGATGTGTTTCTAAGTGATCTAGAAAGTTTTGTTTGGTAGCTCTGCATTTACAGAGGTCATGACTCCATCCTGAATGGATCTGGTCTGCTTCCTGATGTTTGCTACTGATTAGTACTTTTATGCTTTCCCTATATCTAACCACTTTTAAAGGGCTACAAAGCAGTGATATTGTTCGGAAACAGAAATCAAGGCTGGGAGGAGAGGGAAGCAAAGTGTCACGATAGGTGCGAAGTCTAAAGAGGGTGTGCTTCCCTGTATGCCCGCAGGCTTTGAGCTCATGAGCACGCCTTGCCTTGGGCAGAAGGTCATGCTGCAGGCTGTTCTGTGATGTCTGATGTGAGGCAGCTTTGCAGAGGAATTTGTTGTTCTTCCATTTTTGGCCGCTGAAATTTTATATTGCTAAAAGAACTCCATTTGGCTGTTGTAATTATCTTCTGCTCTTTCCCTGTCCTCACCATTCCTGTTAATCTTTCTCCGTTTGATCTACTTCAGGTATAACAAGAAATAATCTTAATTATTTGCCCTACACTGAGGATGTTGGTAGGGTGACGCTGGGTGACAAAGAGTTTGGTATATATATTCATGGTGGATGTCCCCACTGAGCTATGCTGCCATTATATTCAGCAGCAACGTGAGCAAATGGTACAGCACCAGTCAGATTGCATCAGTGATTGATAGGCAGCTCAGTACATGAGAGCAACAAAACATCAACTCTTGCTGAATTTTAAGGTCACAGATTAAAGGAATAGCCACTTACTTCAGAGTATATTTTAAGAGTCACTAGCTCCATAAATAGTAAGCCTGAGTTGTTGCCTTAACACCTTACTGGAAAAGCGTAATAGGATTCCAGTGAGGAACAGGTTGAACTGTTGTTGAAAGGAATTCAGTTAAAGCCTAATGGTAGGAACCCTTATTTCTGAGTAGTCAGGCTGAAATATGCAATGCCAATAGCCAACTTCTGCAATAGGCTGCCTGTCTCTGAAAAGAATAACTTTTAGCTGCTGGTCTCAGCTATTAGTGACAACAGATTTATTGGAATTTTTTTTTATTTTTTGAAATGAACTAGATATACCTGTTCATTGGGACTGTTCATTTTTAATTCACAGTTTCCATACTACTCAGTCGCCAGCTTTTTCTATTTACCTCTTCCCGCGGCCGAGTATAGCATGGGAATGTTTTGGGGAAATAAAAGACACAGCAAAATGTCTCTTAACTGAGCTCTACTCTTGTTTCGGCTGCCATTAATCTTTGAAATCAGATTTGTGGGATATTACAGGTGTGGTACCAAGGGCCTCACCTCAGGTATTTTTTTGAGCCTCAGTGGAGCTCTGCCTCCCTGTCTTTCCATTTTTAACTCAAATACTTTGGTGGTGGGGGAGTATAGCTTTTTCTAAATAAACCCAACTGTTTTCTGTTGCAACATCAGACCTCAGAATAACATGGGAGTATCTTCTGTTTCAGACATGCAGAATTTAATTGTTCCTCCACAACTCTTTGTTCAAGGTACACAACAGGTGTTCCTACAATGCAGAACACTGTTACAGTATCTGTAGCATTTACTGTCTTTAAGCACACCTAACAAACCATATCAGTAATTATGCCTTTCAAAGTACATACATGCTATTGTTGCTTGCAAGCAAAAAAATCCCAACTTTGTCTGCCTTTTCTTTCCACTCTCTTTTGTTTCTCTCAATCTGTGTAGGTTTGATACCTGGATCAATTGTGTTTTGTGAGACTAATGCAACACAATGGATATGGCTCCTAAATTCATCTCAAAACAAGTTGTGTGGGCAAAGTGGTGTCCAGGAATAAAACTGCATATAAATTGGTTGTCATCTTCTCTTATGTCCTCTTTAATGCTTCATGTAGATCTGCAGTTTGGTGGCTAGAATTACAGCCGTTTATATAAAATGATGCAAACATGTATTCCATAGCTTTATAATCTGTGGGTCTAAAAAACTGTTTCAACAATAATAAGCATACACTGAAGAGTTTACAGCAACCACTCTGCCAAATTACTTTTCTGCTTTAAAGAATTTTCTTCACTGCCTCCAGAAGTCACGCAGAGCATACATGACTTCCCTCAATGACTCTGTATTCCAGATTAGTACAAAAATTTAACTGACAGTCATTACTATTGTATTTGCTACAAGTAAACAAGCAAGTTAGTACAAGAAACACAGTTTATGTTAAATGGTGCCTTGAAGATTATACCAAGACTTTTCAAAGTCTGATTGCTTTTGCTTAATCTTTTCTTCAGCCTTCTCCAATTAATTTGCAAAATGTGCCATAGTGTTTATTCAACAAGATTAAATGTGGACATTGTCAATCAAATCAGCTTTCATGATTAAAAAAAAATCTTCAAAAGTAATAGTAACTTGAAAATAAATGGAAGCTTTTCTCAGTAAATGCAGTAGGAGGGCCACAGCTGCCAGACTTCATTGGCTTTTAAACACATTACAATGCTTTTTGAGATGTGTCACTATTTTATGATTTCTATCTCTTACCACATTACCAAGATAATTTAATGCTTTGGTATGTTTATCCTCAATCAATGGCATGGCCTAAACTACCTAGATTATATATAATTTTCAGTTCAGTTAGCATTAACAAAATAAGGCAGTTTTTGCCTGGACTGAAAATTTCATTTTTCCTGGGGGTGGGATGGGGCTGGGTTTCACTCTAAACTTTCATAAACGCCTTTGAGTTAACTGCTGAAGCAGGCAGGAGGGAACATAAAGAGTGTCTGTATGGCAGTCAGTAGGCGTCAGGTTGAGTCTGCTGGCAAATCTGACAAGTGTACGCTTCACAAAAAAGCCCACAGCAACATACTGAGAGGTTTAGCAGAGCTAATGAGACACAGTTACTACTAGGACAGTGACTAGGAGAGGGAAGACTAAAACCTTCCCATGAACACGCAGGTGACTTCATCTTCATTAAAGCAAAGTTGTGTTTTTATGGTTCTCTAGGGACTGAGGATGAACAGGTTACATCTCAGATGCCTTCACTTTCTCTCCTTGTAGAACTGAAACCCTTCACTGGAAAGATCTTTGCCCAGGCATCTGAAAAAGCACAGTCTGGCCTGAATGAGAACCATAGATCAGTTGCTGAAGTTTGTCTCTAGAGGGAGATTAGAGCTGAAAATCTGAAGGAGCCATTCTGTTCTTATAAAATTATATTTAGTTTTGCAGATGCGATAGAACCTCAACACAATTTGCAGACTCTGTTTTCCTTTGCAAATATTTGGACACTAAATACTGAAAAATATAAGATTAACATTGCTGGTTAAAACTAGCTGTGCAGTACAACCCACACATCTGCTAAACTGGCTTCTTATATTGGGGAAAAAAAAATAAAAATCCATAACTGAGCTAACCAACTCTAAAAACAACTTTCTAAACTGATGAAAGTCAGTGATCTGGACATTTGTATTCAATGCTGTGTTTAAAAACCTGAACTAGATCAATTGTAGTGTACTTTAAATTCTTCAATAACTTGATATGAACAGCTTATATTCCTGTCCTCTAAGTATAGCTGGTGTCTGCCATAGGATATATTCCTACATAACAGGAATTGTTTATTAGAGCTTTTTTTGAGTGACAGTTTGTATCCAGTTCGCATAAAACTCTAGTACAGCTATCACTTAAAGCTCAGTCAAGAGCAGGAAAGGAAAGGGAGCAACATTTATTTTTAAGTCTGATCTAGTTTATTAAACATTTTTTTCCTTTGGAAGTATATTCTGCATTTTGCTGTTTTTAACTATTAAACTGTCTCATAATGCTCTCTTCATGAAGAAATGCTTCCCACACTTCCTCACACACTGTTTTTAATCACATTTTAATAAAAATTTTAAACAAGTGCCAATGAAATGCTCAAATTCTAGTTTCCAGTAATTAACTACAAGTAATTGCCTATTTCAGTGAGTGCTACAGAGACAAGTGTATTAAGTTAACTAGAACAATATACTACTGAAGCCATAGATCTCTAGGGGCATAAACTATTGATCACCTCATGATATATAAAAAAAAGCCATCTGTGCATTAAGAAGGGAGGTAAAAAGATAAGCAACCATACAAACCTGTATTACAGTGCCTAAGTGATATTGTCTAGGTACATTTCCCAAAATATATTAAAAAAAATTCTGCATAACCAATAGAAATTAAGCCATGACTAACTTTTACAGTCAGCATGTTAAGAAATTTAAACATAATTTCAGTGCTGTTAAGATGATAGATTGTCTATCAGCTGTAAGACTCCAGAAATACAATTGTAAAAGTCTCTCAATTTTGGTTTGGGGAACTTCACACACTGAGAAAGGCTGACTTGGTAGGAAGTATTTTTGGCTGAAGTCTGCTATATTTCTGCACCTGCTGTGATAAATACAGTTTACACAAATTAGCTAGGTCACCAGTTCATGACTTCTAAAGAAAGAGTTCAGCTCCAGTGTGAGCAATGAAGTAGCAAATTTATAATAGACTGTAGTTATATATAACATGCATTTTTTTTCCCTTAAGGTCAGAAGGGACCACTGCAGTCTTTCATGCCAAGAGATCATAAAAATTTTTAGAAGAGAGGATACTGTAGCTATCAGAGAGCCTCATGCAGGTAAAAATAAAATGGGACATTACAGCAGAATAAAAATAAACTTGAAAAGCTCAGGATGCACAAAAGGTTTTATACCGAATGCTAATATGGAATCCCCCTACCACCTTCTAGCAATTTTTTTAGTACCTGCCGTGACTAATTTTATTCATAAAGAGAAAGCATACACATACCACTGTCTCCTCTATCCCCCCATAAACCCAAATGTTCAATTCAAGATCCAGAAATTACTCTCCATCCCACTTCCAAGCAAAATGGGTCACATTCCAATTAGGAAGCAGAAATCTACTGCACAGTTAATAGAGTTGTTTCCTAGTTCATCAAAGCTGTCCCCAAGAAAACAATCCACATGAAAGAATGGCTCAGTCCTGTCTTGCTCCCTTTCTGTACACAGGCTCACCTTAACTAGATGTATTGAAAAAGGGAACACAGCAGATTAAGCAATCCCATTCTCATTTTCTCTGCCAAGCAATTTCTTTCACTCTCTGTAGCTGTGGGCCCCATTTCAAATACCAGCAAGACATTTAAAACAACAATAAACACACACACACACACACAAACTTTCACATAATCTTTTAGTTCATATTACAAGCTGATTTCTGTGTCTTCCAGTCCTGCCTTCAGAATAATAATGGAGCAGAGTGCATACTGGTAAGGTCATCACTGTATTAGGCTTGGCTAAACCAATCATTTACTAAGCAAAGCACTACATGGTGACCTGGAGGGAACCCTCATACTCTGGAGTGAGAAGTAAGGTAACCCATCAGGATCTTCCATTTTGGACTTCCCAGGCATATTTTCAGTTTTCTTCTTCTAACTATCAAAACTTTTCACAGAAATCTATCAGCTTTGACATACTTTTGGGCTCTGATAGCTTCTTAGCTCTGGGTAGCATTTCTAGAAGAGGGAAGGGTGAGATCCCATGCTAATCAGACTAATTAAACCATTTCTAGTTTCCTCTAATGAAGAGCAGAAGAGTTATATGTATCTGTACCTGCATGTATTAGGTATTGCAAAACTGTTTTCCACCTCCTCTGTTCTTCTGTAATGTCTGTGGAAGCATATGGTTAATTCAGAACAACCAAGGTAGTATTCTGACAAGGAGGGGACACAGTCAAGAACTTGGCAATGCTGGGGTCAGAATTTGCTCTGTCAAAATTAGTGCCTCTCCACTGCAGCAGCTGGCTTTGCTTCAGATGCGTAATCTTGCTGCTGACCTACCGGAGGCATTCGATAACTATGTAATATCAAAAGCGTCTGCATTTTCCAAAAAGGAAAAAATCCAGGGTGGGTACTGAAAGGGTGGATGTGCAAGAGATAGCTAAAGCTGATGTCAGTAACTGCGCTCTTACTGATAGGTGCTCATTTCTGAGCAATGTGGGAAATGCACTTGTTCAAGAGCGTAAGAAACGCTAGCAGATGTAAATTGTAACAATTACTATATTTATATATATTTACAGATTAAGTTTGATAGCCAGACAATATATGAGCATATACTAAACTGAACCTATCCCACTGATGCTCCACTTGGCATACATACTGCCGAGACTCTCAGTGAGAGTGGGCAATGAATGGGTCCCTCATGCCAGAGGTATGATCCCCACAGACACTCCAGCCCCATGCCATTCAAGCTTAGTATTCACAGAACTTCTCAGATTTATTTTCTTCCCCTCCCCAGTATCCAGAGACTAACAGTCTTGGCACAGGGAAAGCCCTCAACCTACCGCACTAACAGAGAGGAAGGGGAGTCATATACTTTAATTCGCAGTCAACTGAGGTGATTGAATTGCCCGTACTTAGCTGGGTGCCCTTTCCTGATCTCGACTGGAAGACAAGATCAAACCAGAACCCTTCCAGCTGGGGGCTACCATCCCTCCCTCCCATCATCCTTTTGCCCTCAAAAGATGTGAACCCCTTACGCCCTGATCCCCAGAAAGCACCCCGAGAACTGCAGGAATCAAGCCTTCCCCGGGCTGGTGCAGGGAGCCAGTGCTTCAGAACAGAGTGAGCTGAGTTAAGTCTCCGTGCTCCTCCGCCACCCCGAACACCACCTCGCCCTCCAGCCCTGCGCGCAGCTTGCCACGCTCCAGTTCAGCACGCTGCACCCAGCCGGATCCAGCACCCTGCGTGGGAACGGATCAGAGATGCTCCGAGGAGCTTTTGCAAGTTGTCCTGCTGTCAGCTGGAGCCCTGCGCTCCGCCACCCCGCTTCCACACCCCTGCCACTCTGCCGCGACATGCCCTTGTCATTTAGCCACAGGGCAAACAAGGAGGCAAAGAAATAAAGTGCCCAGGGGCAGATCTGGTCACATCTACAACCCGGGTGCTGCCGACCACCTTCCCCCCCCGCCCCGCTTTCTTTTCGCTCCCCGCCACCAGCGACGCCTCCCCGAGCCCGACTCGGTGAGAACGGCGGGTGGGGGGCGGCTGCTGCGCAGCCCCCTCGGGGTTGGGGCCGGTGGGTTTCGCACGGCGGGTCCAGCCCCGCTGCTCAGCCCCGCAGCGGCGCTCGCCTCCCGCGGGCGCGGGGCTCCCACCAGCAGGTGCCGGGCGGCGGAGCGGGTGGCAGCGCCGGCTGCCAGCGCCTGTGCGCGCCCGGGGGGCGGCGAACCCCCCCGCGCCCGCCCCGCCGCCGGCACCACCTCCCACCCCAAACTTCCCTGGCGGCCAGCGCCCGCCGCCCTCCGAGGAGGGCTCCGAGCCGCGTGTCACTCACCGCCGGGGCGCAGAGCCGTGGGGCAGCGCCCGCCCCGCTGTTCCATGGGCGGCGGAGCCAGGGGAAGCGCGCCGGGCGGCGTGCGGGGGAGCGGGGGAGCCGGGGAGCGCCCGCTGCCGCCCGCCTCGCTCGCCTGGAAGCGGCGCTGCCGGCGCCCGGCGCCCGCCTGTTTGTGCAGCCCCGCCCCACCCCGCCCGCGTCACGGCCAGGCCCCGCCCCCGCCCCGCCCCCCCGCGGCGCCTGGCGCCCTGCTTGGGGGGGGCAGTGCCGGGGCTGCCGCTGCGCCCCGCGGCCGGCGGGGGACCTGTCCCGGCGGCGGGCGGCGGCGCAGGGTGGGCACGCAGCGGTGCGCGCACGCAAAAGCAGTAATTGACACGAATCACGTTACAGCCCCAGAGGAAGAAATGGCTACCTGCCGAGAGCGGCCGCTCGCCCGGCCCGCCGGGGGCCTCCTGCCTGTACCTACCGACATAACCCGTGCGAGGCCGCAGGAATGAGAGACCGACAGCACTTGTCGCTGTGTTTACTTCTTGTTTATGTGTTCTGCACTTTACAAGGTGGCTTTGATTTTTTTAAATTCAACACCCCCCCAACTCCCGAAATGCTTTTTGTTCAGCCAGACGAATTTAAAGCAGAACGGATGTCCAGAGTGACAGAAATGCTGCTTCCTAACAGCAGTAGGAAACAGGCTTTCTGGGTATTTATTTTAAATCATAGGTTTATTTTATTGAAATACGTCTCTGTTTGCCAGGAACTGATCTGTGGGGTTTTTTTTCAAGATAAAATGCATTAAAAACAGCATTAACATACCACATCTTCATCCATTATTTCAACAGCCAAACCCTCTTGAAATTTACCAGGTGTAAAAAACAGGCCTGAGCAACTCACCCCCCCCCCAAAAAAAAAAAAACCAAAACAACAACAAAAAAGAAAACCACCCAAAACGCAAGAAAAACAACCCAGGGGCTGGTGGGGGAACCAATTTCTTGGTTGGTTTTGATCAGTTCAGCCCCACTTCTGCTTGGGGTGCTGCACGCAGCCCCCGAGGGCTGCAGGCGGTGGGGCATTCCTGCAGCAGGTGGGTTAGCGCTGTTTGCACACAGGGTTTGGTGCCGGCTCAAGAAGTAACTTGCTCCATCACATCCACCAGCACCCCCCTGGCTGGGGCTGGCGGGCGGCCCGGAGCCTCTCTGCAGCTGAGGGTCAGTTTAAAACTTCCTGATTTCTTTCTTATGTTTCCTGTTTCAAACTTTTACTTCTTTTCTGTACTTACACTTCTGTAGCTTTGCTTGGAAAGAACAGTTGCTTGTTCATCAGCTTGTTTTGAGAACTGCTGTTCTCCAATGGCACATGATTATATAGATTTAGAGTTTGATGTTTAAATTTCCACCCACGTTGGTGGAGCTGTTTGCACAAGCATTGCAGGAGTGGGTTCTCACTGTATGTGTACACCAGCCAGGTTTTTTCCATCCTTCTACTAGAAACTGTTTCTGCAGCTGCTGTGTGAGGACTGGGAGGTTGGCATGAGCTAGACCTCAGCATCTGAGAGTGGTCTCTTTAAATAACCATGGGATGAGAAAGGCTTAAATCACCTCTCCAGTCTTTGACAGGACACTGGCCAATATTCCCACTGAAAATGGACTAAAGAGATGTTTGCAGGATTCTATGACTCTTGCCTGCAGCTCATGGTCCATTCACTCGAGTGCAGGTCTGTGGGAACGTCAGGTCACGCTTGCTTCCTGCACCAAACCCCAGCTTAGTGCACTAATGTGATGCAAAAATTCTGATGTTATATATTTTCTTAAATTCTTTGCCTTCTGCCTTGGCCTGCACTGATATTATAACAGGAGCCACAGCAATCAATTATGGAACTCTTTTCTAATCATGACTCCTGTTGAAGGATGCAAAACAAAGATGTTATGTTTATTTAAGTATCACCGGCAATTTCAAAAGGATTACGGGAAGTAGGTGTGTGCAGGGAGTTACTTTGTTTGTCTGCCTCCAGCCTTGAATAGGCATACTTTTGTATGGCTAAATTAATTAGTAAAATAAATATGTAATAGAACATCTAAGGAATGAAAAGCACTCAATTATGTTTTAAAAGCAGTATCTCTAAATAGAATCTTGTCAGAGGTTTTCAAGAAACAAATCCAACTACTGAAGGAAAAAAATAGGATGGTAAAATGTCTTTTATTTTCTGTTTTTGCGTATTTAGTATTTTAGATGTTTCCTGTATTTAAGTTTACTAAATTATTTCAGTGTAATTTCTTTAGCACCAATAGACATGTTCAAATACTTTTGATTTTTTAAGACAAAACCAGAACATTTCACAAGTTTGTTTACTAAAAAAATAACAATATTGTCTTTTTACTTGTATTTTAATACCTTCCTGTATGTTTTATTATAAACCTGAGAGTCTAATAGAGAAATGCTTTCATTTGAGATTAGCCTCACTGTTTAACTCTGCTATTTATGGCATGACAGTAGGTTTTGGTTAAAACCGAAAAACTTAGATGTTCAGTGGCTACAGACCCACACAATTCAGTCATAAAGTATTGTTGTTTCTTCCATGTGATCTCTAGATCAGATACCATAATACACATTTCATGTTTAATATCCAGTCTTGATATAAAAGAATCAAAAGGTGAAAAAATCACCATTTCTTTAGGTAGTATGTTCAAATCATGAACTATCTTTTGGCATCGATAACAGAAAGTGTCTGTGCACCTTTTAATCTGAAGGTATTTAACTGTAGCTCCAAGCCAGTGTTTTATATTAATCACCTTCCCAAGTAGATTAAAGATACGTTCTTCCCCAAAACATACTTTCTTATTCTAATTAAGTCACTTTTCAGTATTTTATTTTTTTTTGTTAAGCTAAACAAATTATCTCTTCCAGTGTCTAACTGAAAGGCCTTTTCTGTAGGCTTAAGGAAGCTTAGATTTATTTTTCTTCACTTTTCAAAAATTTTCATCAGTGAGTGCAATAATGATGCTTAAAATTTACATGGAAACATTTTCACAATACTTTGATACTGAATCCCAACTGCCATTAAGGTTTCAGGATTTATTGGTTACCCAGTTCTTAAGCTACTTCAAGTACATTTCATTGACAGTTAACTTTACTTTTTAAATTCAAATGTCTGATCTACTAAATCTGATGCCTTTTGAAAGTCTGGGTCTGTTCTGCCTGCGTACTTTTCTTTATCAAGCAAATCTGTAATTTCCTCAAAGCAGGTTTGTTTGAGGTGACGGCAGTTGTTTCCTCAACTGTGGGAAAACTCGTAAGATAGAGTGACACTAACTGTACACATGCTATATTTTTATTTGGTTAATTGAGTAATGGCTAACTGGGAAAAAGGAAATGAGAATTCTTAAAGCCAAAAGAATGAGAAAGGAAATTAAAATAATCAGTGCAATGTTGCCAATATCCATTTATACTTCCCTCTAGTCTGAAAAGGGGGGTGTGAAAAATGGGATATCTGCTTTTAGCAAAATTCCAGTATATCCTGGATTACTGGCATGGATCATATACTCTAAAGAGAGAGGTGTCCTGCCCATACAGTAAATGAAATGGGAGCCTGCTCAGAGGAAATCATTCTGCAGGAGGAGATGCCAGCCCATTCAGAGCCAGGTCAGATACCTTGGGGTCAGGGCCCCTGCTGGAGACAGGAAGGCAGCAGAGGTGGGACGCCTGTTAGGTGGGGAGGGAGGAGGTGATGACTCACTGGGCTCCCTGTGGCTCCCAGGAGGGAGCAGGGATCAGCTCGGCCACTGCTGGAGGTGGCCTTTGCTGCTGGCTCAGCTCTGGAGCTGGCTGAAGCTGTTTCCAGCACAGCCTGGAGAGCACTGGTTTCACGCTGTCATAAACATCAAGGAGAGCACTCCTTCTCTTTCAAAGCTTTCTTTCAAACCCTGTGCCATGACTCCACTCTGTCTCACTGTAACTGTTTCAGAAATGCAGAGGCAGAAGACAGCTGCAAGACAGACATGAAAATTACTTAACTGAGGAAATGCTTTGAGCTTTCTCTGTATAGTCTGTGTTGAAGCTGCCTGTTACACAGCAAAGTTTACATTTGTTGGGGTCAAGTAATGCAGTTATGACTTAAGCAATTCAGGACAACTCAGGCTCACGGATTTCTAGATTTGTCACTAGGAAATACTCAGAGGAAAGCAGAGTGGAAGTAGTGGTGTAATCCAGTCAGCTAAGGGAATTCAGGGGTTGAGTTATAAAATACATTACAATTTTATTTTAAATTCAGGAAATAATAAGTATGTTACTTCAGGTCTAAAATATAAAGAACATGAGACTAATTCAGGGCTAGAATGTAAAGACATGAGAAATGCACCATTTGGATGTGAAAAGCAAAGGATTTGGAAAGGGAATTATGGAAAATGTGTGTGGTTGGGACTGTGAGATTATAAACTGGCCTTGCTCAGGTGAAATACATTTAAAGTTTTCCACTTTCCTACATGTTGTGTTTTTCCTTTATCCTCAAAGTCAAGCACTTATAAGGTGTTCATGTTGGATGTAACAGCATGGCCACCAGGCAATGTGGCTCTTGATAGAAATACCAAACCAATGTAAATGCAGGGAGCCATCCTGTCACTTTGTGAACAGTTTTCTCCCACACTTACAGAGTAAGGCAGTGCTGCTTGTTGGGCCTGATATCATTGCTGATAGAGCGGTGGCTTAACAGAAACCGTCCAAAATGAACTCTTGGGTGGTGAAACCTTGTAGTGTGCAAAACAGATGAACTGTCAGATTTGAAAGAAGGGCCTGGGATTTTGCAGTCTACAGGTAGAGTGATATTAGTGTTTGCAGAAGAGACTGTGTGTCTCCAGCCTGGGAAAGTTTCTTCTCTGGAAGAGAAAGGCTTTCTGGGCTGTCCAGAGGGGATCTGTCCCTGCGGTGGAAGACATCAGCTCAGTTGTTCATGGTAGAAGGTACAGCTGAAATAGGGAAACTGTGGCAATGAGACAGTAATTCCAAATGGGTATCAGGTTTGAATGAATATACAAAAAGCTAAACTGTAAACCTTTTGAAAGTTGAGTTTGTTTCTGTCAAGTGTCCGGTGCTGCTGTTAAACAAGCTCCACTGTCAAAGCTTCTCAGAAGTAGTGATGGTGCATTTAGTAATGGCAATACTGAGGAGTTGTAATACTATGGTCCAGTCTGGAAGCCACATTTACCATATATTCTTTCTATGGTCCAGTATTTAAAAATTAAATTCACATCTTAGATTAAGCAATAAAACACAGGGAAAACAAACAAAATGTAGCAGATGGAAAGGAACTGTGTGAGAGGGACCAGACTGGTGTAGGAACAATACTGAAGGAGGTGCAAAGAAAATCTAAAAAGCCCAATCACATAAAAATATTTTCAAGGAAAATTTATCTACAGAGAATAAGTGAGGGCTTACTGTATAAGTGAGCTTAGGAAAGCTAGGTGGAAGTGAGGCATGCAGGAGGGAACCTTGCCGTGAAAAAGGAGGATGAATGATAATTAAATGATAATATTAAACTTTTCCAGAGAAATAAATAAAGAGTTAAACTGAAGATTCCTCACATCCCCAACACACAGCACACTTCAGATTTTTACTTAAAATGATCTCTGTGAAGCGTGTAGTAATGCCATGGCCTACTAATATGTTTTCTTTAGGCAGACGTTCTTAGGTTGGCACTTTAAGCTCCAGGAGCTGAGCACTGAGGGGCACTGAGGTTTATACTGCTGTAAGTAAGAGCCCTGTCAAAATCCTGTAATTCAGTATAAACAAAATTTAAGACTTTTCCTTTCCCTAACTGAAGCTCTGTATGTAATAAGAAACAGAGATTATTACTTAGTGATGCAAGACTCAGGATGATGGCTTTTACATGATCTGAAGAATGTTGGGTTTAACAAAGTAAAGGCAAAAAAAGATAAGTAGTAAATTGACAATGGGTAAGATCCAAGTTCCAGAAGATATGTCAGACTTGTTATAGCTTTGCAAGTAATTAAGCCTCTTCATTTGAGAATGCAGAGTACCCCTTTCAGGTAAGGTATTGCTATATAAAGAGAAGCGGATAGGTACAAAGTGATTGTTGTTGTAGTGTGATCTTCCTGAACAGCTGTGTGGGTGACAGGAGCTCTGTCAGGCAGAGGTGAGTCCACAGCAGTTGCTGCTGCACAGGTTTTCCCACCCTTCTGTTCAGGGTGATATCCTAAGGCTAGCAGAACCTTGCAAGGCCAGCAGAGCTTGCAGGTGCCGCCAAAAAGGCAAGTTTGTTTGTCCCTATCCCCACCTTCCTGCTACCTGACTTGCTCATTGGGCAGTTGAGTTTGGTAAAGTAGCGGAAAACCACTGGTGCCACTGGGAAAGAGAATAGTTTCCCATTGGTTTCATGTGAGGTGCCTCACCGAGGCTTGGTCCCAGCACCAGAGCGTGTGGCTGAGGGCTGTTCAGAAAAGGTTAGGATCCCTATTTTCAGTGGTACCTAGCCACTTGAAATGGGAGTAAAAAAAGTTAAATGCTGTTATATCCCTTGGAAGTTGCTTGCAGCACACAGAGTAGGTGACAGTGATCCATGCAGCTGAGCCTTGCTGTGCAGTTTCAAATCCAGAAAAAACCCTGAAGACAGTGAAAAGGAGACAGGGTAAACAACTGACTGGAGTCACCTTCCCATTCAAGCATTATTGTGCTTCCAGACTTGTAATTTCAGACATCTCTCAATGTCAAAAAGCCTCTTGTGTTATTTAGGTTTATTATACGTTCAGCCTGAGAGCTAGAAGATTTTCTCCTACTCACAGCCATGTACAAATGTAAGGAAATAGCCAGAAGGTCTCCATAAGACAAGTTAATTCTTTGCTCTTCTGGCTACTCTAAAGTAGGAATGCCTGGCCTCAGATTATTTTAAGAGAAAGATATTCATGCTTTTTGGAATTTTTGGATTGAGTTTCCATCTCAATTTTTAGAGGGCATTACTGTGAGAAACTGTTTTGTGTTTGATTCTGCCCCCTTTGTTTTCCTGTACCTGCCACCTGATGGATATATGGCATTAGGGATTTTTTTTTTTGTGTGTGTGTATATCATTATTGCTTTCTTTAGAAGCAAATCCCTGTCATGCCAATGCTACATGGTCTGTGGAAACTTAATAGTAGTAGGCAAGAACTAATCTGCATACGTTAATTGAAGTGTGCTCTACTGCCTTCTTGCTTAGGAGAAGGAAAGACTCTTGTATTTATACTCTGCAACTCAAATACAAACCTGCATGAGGTAACAAATACGTACATCTTTCTTCTAGTACTGCAGTATATTGCGGAGGGCTAGCCTTTGCCCAGCCTTTAGTGTGTGACATGGGCAGGGGACAGAGAATGGAACTGTGCTGTATGCTGCACACTGCTGGACTGAGCCTGATAGCCTTGCAGCGAGAGGCACTTTACTCCCAGTTGAATCGTCTGGGATGTCTGCTGGCTTTAAAGGGATTAAAAGTAGGTAAGGCCATGTCCCACTTCCACAAAATCAGCAGGAGGTGAAACACTGTGTGTTTTCAGAAGTACTGGGGAGCAGTGGGACACTTTCAAGCTGTCATTCCCCGAGACAGTGTGGTGTGTTTACCTGCTCAGGACCAAGACGGGGACCCAGCGTGTGTGGGGGGTCACCTGTCCCCTGAGTTTACACTACAGGAAAAATATATTTTGATTGTGTGGTCTTTGCTTATTCAAATAGAATGTAACATCAGTAAATGGACTGGAAGCCTGAAACAAGCTGTGATTTCTCTTAATACTAAAAACGTTTGAAAGTGTTTGTGATAGCGACAGTAGGGGTATGGTTACCTTAGATGAAAAGAGCATGCCTAAGCACACAGATGCTTTGTAGTCTTTATTAGACACAGTGTTCAAGATTGACTGCTTTCACCTATCCGATGATATCCAGCATAACTGTGTTCTTTTAAGGGCGCTGTTGCTTTTAAAATACTCTTTTTTGCTTTTCTTTTTTTTTTTTTTTCTTTTTTCTTTTCCCTATGATGGCCTCTAACCCTTAAGGCTCAACTCTACCACTCTGATTCACAGAATTACCTAAGTTTGCAAGTGATCCTATGGAAATCAACTGACCTTGCAGAGAAAGGTACATTTAACAGAGAAAAATAAAGCTTGATCCAGGCTTTCATTAAATACCTCTTTTGTGTAACGTGGGCTGGTCTGTGTTTGTCTTTGTTGCATGTAACTAGGTGCCACTAGATTTCCAGGCACAGATCAACTGGGTTATGAAACCTGAGTTCCAGATACAGAGTGAAGTCCGAGGAAATTAGATGACCCATGTTGCAGACAGAATACAAGTTCAGTGTGGAATATTTATTGCTTCAAATTATCGTTGTAAGAGTAATAAAATGAAGCCATATTTGTAGGCTTCACAGTGATATATTTTTATGAGCTTAGAGCTTCTGTTTGTATAAATTCAATAGAGAAGCTGTTTGGACTTGTTTCAGATTTCTTTAGCTACAGGGGAAGAACATTTATTCTCCATTTCACTTGTTAGAAAGAATGAAAAGCAAATCTTTTATCCGTTTACTAGAAAATACAGCTTTAATGAAACTCATTACCTTTCTGAGTCTGACTATTTGAGTTGTATAGAGATGGAATCATGTTGCCTAGACATTGAAGGACAGGACTGACACCAGTTCTCTTTGACTCTTTTAAGGACACACAGATGAAAACTGGTTGGATAGGTTCATCTGAAATACTTACCCAAATCATATAGTCAGGTCAGAGTATTTCAACTGACAATGGGTTTTGCTGGAGACTGAAGGAAATATATTTATTTGTGAAATCCTGTGTAAACCTTCCTGGTTTCTGGGCTTGATTTTCTTCCGCAGTTACTCAGCATCTTGTGGGCTGACTGCATTTGTGGGGTCCCTCGATCATCCTGGCTCCCTGGTTGCAAAAGTTTCCATTAGTCAGGAATCCAGCCCTCATTGTTAAATGCTGAACTGTAGTTGAGTGAAACTCCATTTTGAAACACCGAAATCATCAGAAAAATGGAGAGACCCTTGTCTGTCTACCCACAAAGCAGTACGTCTTTCACAGGGCTATCCTGGCTGAAAGGGCATTATACTGGACTGGGTGAAAGTAATTTCATTATAGCCTTAGGACTACCATCATGGCAGAGTTCATTCATGGAGTGGGAGAGAAACCCAAACCTGCTACTGTTTCATGCTCACTCTTAGAGTAATATTTGGTCTGGCCTAATTCAGGTCTTGATCTGATTCCCATTGGGACCGTTTTCAATTCACTTTGGGTTGTTACAGGTGGTAGTGCACTTGGGGTGCACACTGGCTGCATGAGGAAGCCGTGTTACTGGGATCCACATTGGAGATGTCCCTATGTTCCTGGAGAAGCCATATCATATGAGCTGGTTCAGTTCTTTCATTGACAGAAAAGATTGATCCTCACTTCATCCTTAAAGAGAAAATGTAACATTTGAATTTCCTTTTACTGGAAATTACAAATTTAAATTAGTGTCTTATTGATTAAAAAGATAAAATGTTAAAAAGTAAAAAAGAATTTAGTACAACAATAACCTGCAACTTTTCTTGAAAACTCTTTTCCTCCCCTGCAGCTGTTGCCCTTGCTTCTGTAGTGGGGATATGTGATGATTAGTGCAGAAAGAGTAGGAAAATACAGTTTAATTCAAGGATTTGAGCAGCTTTTTGGACAAAAGATTTTCAGAGGAAAAGTGGATTGATTTGTATTTCCCTCTATCTTTTTTTCCTCCCAACTTCTCTCCCTCAATGAAAGATGGGTAAGATGTATCTCTGTGTATGTGAATAGTAACCAGTTTACTCCAAGACAGTGCTTTGTGAAAAACTAGCAGGTTTAAAATTCAGCTTCCTTTTTAGGCTCATGTGTCTCTATGTAAACACCTCGTAACCTCTCCCACTGTTTCTCCATTACAGATAAGTTAGCAGCATCTCAATTCAGCTAGTTCAGGAAAAGAAATGACCAGTGGCACAGACTCATCATGAGCCTACCTTAGCAGCTACCAGCAATTAAAGGTATCTATGGGCAACTAATATAAACTTTTCTGTCTCTCATCACAGTTACAGACACACAGTGTGAAAAATTCTGTGTTAGAATAATTGTTTCCTGTGCCTTTTTACTCCAATTTTGCATGAAGAAACTAATATTGTCCTTATGCTGCAGCAGAGCCATAGTAAAGGAACAGTGACAAATGAGGTAAATATACCCACAGGTGAGTTGCTGCTTCTGCTACTATTAGCCCTGAAGAGAAGGGTCTGAGTTTCAGAACTTTGGAATGAGAAGGAGGTAGCACAGCTCAGAGGTGCTGGAAGGAGACAGCACAAGAAGAGTGTGGGAATCAGAGATGCTGAGGTATCAATACTTTCAGGGATCTGCCTTGTGTTATCCACATCTTACTACTATTGAGACTATGAGCTTCTACCTCCTTGTAGCTCATCCTCCTAATGACAAAATGGGTTGGTGAAAAGGACTATAAACCAAAGAAAATTGCAATTTTATTTTACAACCATCTTTTTACAAATACTTTATTCTTTAGTGCATCATCATTAAGATGAATTCCTATCTAGACCATAGGATAGTTTATGTTGGGAGGAATCTTAGGTCATCTAGTCCAGCCTGCCCAAAGTCAGCACATGGTCAACTGCCATGTTCTTCCACTAGTTCTTGCATGTTTAATTGTTTGCATACAATTTCCAGCTATCTATTCAGTGCAAATCTCTTGGGCACACTGTGCTGTGCCTGCTTTAATTTATTTGGAGTTCTATCACCTCCTTGTTTTCTGCAGTTTCCTATCCATTGAGATTTTTTTCAGGTGAAGTCAGTTCTCAGCTGCAGCTTCACATATTGCTAACCTTTATTATAGGATCCTCCTTTCCTATCTTCCTTAATTATAGGAAGCATTTCTGTCACATTAGTCTGCCATGTTTCTTTCTTATAACCCTGTTTAGATGTTTTTCAGCAGAGCAGTCTTTTATGCTTAAAATGGTCATTATTAGAACTGATAAATCTTAACACACAAAGCTAAAACCTACTTCCATTTCCCATTCAGAAAGTCTGGGATTTTCTAAAAAAAATGACCTAATTACTTGTTTCTGATTTCTAATAAGAATATATTCCGGTATTTACATTTTCTAGGCTGGTGTTGATGTCCATGTGTACTGGTATGCACTGAACTATATTTCGTTACTAAAATATTCCTGTCTAATATATATATAAAAATAATTGTACATACAAATATTTAGATTTTGAATCATGACTAGAAAAACATGATTTTTTTGAATTAAAAAGATTAAATCTCATTTGTTTAGAAAGTTTTCATGAAAGAATTCTTCCTGTTTGTGAGTGTCAGCTCACACAGTCTTTGTTCTAAATCAAATAAAGAGAAAAGTAAGCAAAACCGATCTGGAGTTAATTAAAGTGTATTTTTAAGCAGTCTCACTATGAAAAGCTATTAAAAAAAGCCTCCATTAATGAGGTGCATCTTGATTAGAAAGTCACTTTAAACCCCTTGCTTGTTTTCAGTTCTCTGGGAGAGCAGCAGAAAGAATTGTTCAGTTTCATTGTGTAGAACTCATTAGTAAAAGAGTGCTAATGCACGTTGGCTACCCTGGTAAGCTGTGTCTTATATAAGTCTGATTCAACTAGACAAATGACCTGTTTTTAAAAGGAGATGGAAATATTTGCAGTAAACCTGTGGGCTGTCAGATGTGCAGGGGGGATATAGCTACTACAGAAAAAAATGTTTATTCAATCAGGCACAGAAGGTCAAACAAGCCTAGTTAAAAGACAGGAAAAGGAAATCAGCACTCAGGACTAAATCCTTGTCTCAGTGCATAGGCTAAATACCCCACCTGTCCTCTTGTGATGTCAGTACCTTTTCTGGTTCTAGTGAAATTCAACTCCTTCTGATAGAAATAGGCTCCTTTGTTATGAAATACACACAGGAGAGGA
This sequence comes from Falco rusticolus, assembly GCF_015220075.1. Taxonomy (NCBI): domain Eukaryota; kingdom Metazoa; phylum Chordata; class Aves; order Falconiformes; family Falconidae; genus Falco; species Falco rusticolus. The sequence goes on along the minus strand of NC_051187.1, from coordinate 74,197,773 downwards.
ACAGCACCAGAGAAGATTCTGTATTTTTGTTGGAGGGGTGGAAAGACTCCCGGTAGTCTTCTTTCAACACTGTCACTAATCATACAGGAAGAAACTAATTTTGTGCATTAGTATCTGTAGACTTGAAAACATGCAAATATCCTGCAAATATCATTGGTCATTTTCTCAAGCAATTGCTTTACAAAAAAAAAATATTTTTTTTTTCAACTTGTCTATCAGTCTAGCATGGTGGAACAACGATCTACAGCCTAGTTCTGTTGTCTTTTGCCCATGTAGTTCATTGACTGCAGTGGAATTATTTCTAACTTTCTCCACCAAGCCAAGATTTTCAAATGCAGAATTAAGAAACAGTTTTCTTTCTAATTCATCACAGAATCAGAAAATCACAGAATGCTTGAGGTTCAAAGGGGCCTCTGGACATTGTCTTGTCACCTCCCCTGCTCAAGCAGATCCACCTACAGCTAGTTGCCCAGGACCATGTCCAGATGGCTTTTGAGTATCTCCGAGGATGGAGACTCCACAACCTCTGTGGGCAACCTGTACCAGTGCTCGGTCACCCTCACAGTGAAAAAGTGTTTCCTGATTTTCAGAGGGAACCTCCTGTGTATCAATCAGTTTGTGTCCATTGCCTCTGGTCCTGTCACTGGGCACCACTGAAAAGAGTCTGGCTCAATCTTCTTTGCAGCCTCCCTTCAGGAGGGATAACCTTGATAAGATCCCCCTGAGCCTTCTCTTCTCCAAGCTGAACAGTCCCAGCTCTCTCAGATTTTCCTTATAGGACAGATGTTCCAGTCCCTTTGTCATCTTAGTAGTCCCTCTCTGGACTCTCTCCAGTCTGTCCATGTCTCTCTTGTACTGAGGACCCCAGGACTGAACTCAGCACTCCAGGTGTGGCCTCACCAGTGCTGAGGGGAAGGATCAAATCCCTTGACCTGCTGACAATACTTTGACCTCCTGACACCCCATAATGGTTGCCTTGTAAGCAATTCCTTGCTTACTTGTGGGAAGAAACATAGAAAAATGCTTTTTTCAATCTTTTTGTGTTCAATTTATGCTCTGCGTTTACTGTCTCCTTCATGCTGACATGTTTCTTGCATTTCTCATCTTGGAACAATGCTGAAGATAGCAGAGTTTCAGGTTTTGTTGAGTCATCCCACATCTAAGGAAAAGCAGAGGAAGCAATTTTTTATACCTTTCTAAAGAATGGGAAAATAATCAAGTAGAATATTGCAATCCCTTTCTTCTACAAATACCTGCAAATCTTCCAAGTTTTTTCCCATTTGCCTCATCGTAGAGGAGAGGCCTAATATGTGATCTTCACATTTATATGGAATGTACTTACATGTACTCGTATACTTACGCAACTTCGTGCCTATATGAAATAAAAAAAAAATCATATACCTCCTTGATTAGCTACTTGGGATGCAGAAGGCCAGCAGTCCATAGGTTCTCTGTTAGGGTCAAGGGGCTTATCCAGTGGTGGGACACGTTTGTGTGATAAAAGCCCTCTGTCATGTTTCCACTCATAGAATTATTCTAGAGCAGCTGGAGAAGAGGAACCTTACAGATTGGCTAATAGAAGTGTCAGCTAAAATAAATTATAAAAATGTTGAGTACCTAGTGTAAGCCTGTAATAGTCAATGCAAAGATAGACACTCCTGGAGGAGAAGTCCCTTCTTTCTGCACCATAGCCATGCAGTTATAGAAAGGAATTGCCCTTTGGCTGTTCAAGGAACCTATAGAAGGAGTCTATAGTGCTGTCTTACTCTGCCTAACCTTCAGAAATTATGCTTAGATAAACTGGATTCTAACAGAAGATAGATATTAAGTATGATGTTAAGAAGTAAGATGTTAAGGTGTTGCAAGTATGTGCAAAGTCACATGAATAGTGTCTACTTTTGTGTAGCTGTCACTTTCCCCAAAAGCACATATTCCACTATCATGAGACAGACATGTCCCCATTCATATAATGGGACATGCAAACAGCCTCGGGTCACCTAAAATTCTATGCATACAGACAGAGAAGTCATGCTGTTCTGCTCTTAAGATTCCCTGCACTGGACAATTACTGCTGATTGCACACCAAAGGATGGAGACCCCTCCACCTGCTTGTAGTTGTAGGCAGGACACCCAAAGGAATTCAGATTGGGTTTTACCTGTACCCAAAGTGATCCTCTCAGCTGCCTGCAAGATGCAGGCAATACAGCTTTGGGCATGCAGCACGAGAGGAAAAGAAGTAGTCCAGCTCTAGTGCCCAAAGCAGGATAAAATTAATCTGAATCTTGAATCAGTGATCTGATTCTTTATCTGTATCTCCTTAGTTAGAATCAAGGATTCACAATGTCCAGCTAACACTTAAATTTGTATTTCTGAACTGATATGATTAATCAGTGAGGAAATATAGGTCCTTCTTTTTCACCTGACTCTGTCTGAGTTGGAGCTCTCCATCCCTATTTCCCCAGTTTCCAATTTCTGCAGATTACCTTGAATACGAGTGGAAAAGCTTGCTGCCATTTCTGCTAGTAGCAGTACGAATGTCTGCTGCTGCTGTGTGAATATGAAATTGACCCAGAGACACGTGTCATCCCTTGTGGCTTTTTAGGAATGCAGCATAAAAATGCAAGTATGTGAAGAGTTGGAGCAGACAGTGCAATTTACTGAGAGGAGATGCCACAAAATGTTATGAAATCCTCCTAGCCTACTTTAATCTTTCTCCTGTGTTCTCCCACACAGTGTTCAGAACCAGTTAAGTGACATGAAGAATATTACACATTTTTTGTAACAGATGGGGGACATCACTTTTATAGATTTAAACAATTCTTTAAAAGTCAGGTTCTGTTAAGATTCATCATGCTGTGATTTTTCTCACATCTTGTCCAGATTTCCTAGTCTAAGCTGATCCTAGTCTAAGTAGTGGACCAAGGAAGCCCTTGCATTGGTCCACCGGCTGATGTCTGGACCGCCCTCTCTTCAACAGACAAATAAGGAGACTTTGGAGAAGGAGAACGTAAGTTGTGCTCCCTCTGTGCCCAGTGCTGCTGCTGCTGCATGAAGGAAATAGGCCACATCTACTCAGGTGCTGCAGAAATGTGTTTTCATCCTCAGCATTCCTCACATTAATGGGCAGATTTGGGCAAAATGGATTAGTGCATGTGCTTTTTAGGCAGTAAAAACTGTCTCTGGAAGGACTTACCAAGGCTTGATCAGGTCAAGGAAGGATTGTCAGATGGGTTATGGGATGGAGCACCACAGGTCGTGTGCCAGTCCAAACAATTTGTTCCTGCCTGGCCTCTTCTATGCCACACTCTCTCCAGAGACCTGTCATCCTTCCATGTATAACCAGTCCTTTCCACTATATAACCAGTTGTGTATCCATAGCATGACCAGAATGTTGTAATGCATACTTGACAAAGCATGACTTCTGTGTCTGTATGCACACAGTTTAAGTGACCCGAGGCTGTTTGCATGTCCCATTATATGAATGGGGACATGTCTGTCTCATGATAGTGGAATATGTGCTTTTGGGGAAAGTGACAGCTACACAAAAGTAGACACTGTTCATGTGACTTCGCACATACTTGCAAACAGATGTGGATGATGGCAGGCATCTGCAGTTTGATTACAGGATGGATGGGTATTTGCTTCCGTAACAGGGATGAACCATACTGTACAGTGTACAGCTTCACGAGAGCTATACATGAAAAGCTGGAGACCCCTATTCTAGGTCACTCATGACATCCAACCTTCACATCACAGGCATTTATATAATAACAACTCCTTTCCTGAAGTGTTGTCTCAGAGGTATGGTTGATGAGAAGAAAGTGTTGTGATTTCAGACCAGACTGGCAGTTCAGAGGCTGAATGGATTGCATGCCAAAAGACTTTAATCACAGATGTAAGAAATTTTACAAGTTATATGGCTTCCTTGCCCCATGGGAAAGACAGCAAAATCTAGAAGTAAGTAGGGAGTCAATGTAATGTTTTCATCTGTGTGGTACATAGTCACACGGCAGGGCTGTGAGATCCTTTTCCATTCTTGAGTGACTCTGGACACCAATAGTATTGGATAGATAAAATTTAATTATTGGTTGGCTTGTTCAAATTCCCTCAACACCCAACCACTAGCAGGCACTGGTGCTCACAATCAGCCTATCTCAAAGGCTTTCCACAAAGACACTCATCGTACTTGACAGGTTTGTTTACACTTAAGGTACTCTATTTTTAGAACTGTTACTCCCTTATCCTATAGGGTTAATTAAAGTTCATATGCTCACAACTCTTGTCAACTAAGTCCACTCCGTGTCAACTGACACAAGGAGCAATTTCTTAGGCTTGACTTATTTTACGCTGAAGTTGGTGAGAGCTGTTCCATTGTCTGATCCAAAGAAACAGTGCCAAACCTGATGTCCTTTAATATTTACATTAAAACTCCACCAGGATACAGAAAATTCAAATGTCTGCAAGTACATTTCCCAGTTCATTAATTTACTAATAGATGTGTGTATACATGCACACACTTTTGTATCTCTCTAAAGAAATACAGCTGGACAACTTGATTCAGTTTGCTCACTGATTAGATTTTCCTTGGACTTCAATGACATTTAGTTGTATCTCTGCTGATCAGCATGATGTTTAGCTCCATGCAGACTTGTATTTTATCTTGGCTCCAAATATGTTCTCAAATTAGCATGATGATACAGATGGATTCTTGTCTCAGAGCCATATGATTGATTTCATCTCTGATATTCTGCTCCATCAACATGCAAGGAATTAGTCCTGACATCAAAGGGCAATCTGTTTACATTGGGAGTGAAAAATATCAGCACTAAGCAATGCAAAACAGATTAAAAAAGAGAATGGCACTGCCACTGGTTTCTGAAACAAAACAAAACACAACATATTAGAAAAGCCATACACTCCCTTCTCTAAAGCAATTATCTTAAGTGCTGAGGCCATAAGAACATCTGTAATGAGTCAAACCAAAGGTCTGTTTAGACTGCTGTGTATGTACACTAGTGGTCAATTTCAGATGCTAGAGATATGAATGGGGTAAGCAGATGGTGATATATTTCTTCTGTTGCAGCCTTTTCAAAACAAAAATTCTAGAGGATTTCCAGGAAGTGGACCAGCAATAATTGCAGTAATTTCAGATGGGTTATAATTTCTTAGCAACTCTGAACAGATTTTAGGAGGTAGTAGCAGTAACACATAATACAAAACATTACAAAAAAATTGCACTGCAGCTTGTAGATTAATACAGTTAGGATATATTTTTTCAAATAAGAGAAATTCTGACACAAATAATTGTTATCTTCCATTTTGTTTTGGAACATAAATAGTGTTGTATTTCTTTTGATTCAGAAGATTGTCTTTTGTACTTGTCAGTGTAAAGGATGAAAATAAATAACTAAACCAGATTTAATTCTGGCCTTGACACTTCAAGTTAAAAAGTTCCTTTTTTTTTTCCCACTTTTGAGTCAGAAAAGATTTTATGTTGTGACCTAAAGTTACTTACTCTGTTACATTGCTATTTTTATATAGCTTATGTTAGTTTCTTTTGATTGATGTGAAATAAAAATAATATAATCCCTTGAAAAAAAAAACCTAAGACTGAAGTGGTGAATGAGAATTAGTCTGACGGAGAAAGAATACAGCAATGGGCTGGGCAATGCATGCTTCCTCTGGGTTATAATATATAGCCTTGTCTCCTGCCCATCACTTATTTTGCATTGGAGATCATTGTTTTCTCTTTGCATTCCACACAAATAATGAAGTAACTGGTTTAGTTGGCTCTTGGTACTGAACTGCAAAAGAAAACTAAGTTTCTGAAGTACAAAATGTTGTAAAGGGAAATAATTCTTTAGTAGAAATAGCTTAGGTAGCTTGAAAAACTGTATTTCTTTGTATATACTGGCTCCAACTTCCCTGAGAAGCTAAAGGAAACTCTTATAATAAGAATAATAATAAAAAATAATATAATATATAAATAATATATATAATATATAAACAATGAAACTCTGTTGTGGTTTCAGCTGGGATAGAGTTAGTTTTCTTCTTAGTAGCTGGTGCGGTGCTGTGTTTTGGCTCTGATGTGAGAACCATGTTGATAACACACGCATTTCTGGTTGTTTCTGGATGATGTTTATACTAAGTCAAAGACTTTTCAGTCTCCCAGGCCCTGCCAGTGAGAGGGCTGGGAGGGGACACAGTCAGGATAGGTGACCTGAACTAGCCAGAGAGGTATTCCATACCATATGATATCATGCTGAGTCTATAAACTGAGGAAAGAAGAAGAAAGGGGGGAACATTTGGCATTATGACGTTTGTCTTCCTGAGTAACTGTTACACGTGATGGAGCCCAGCTTCCCTGGAGATGGCTGAACAGCTGCCTGCCGATGGGAAGTGGTGAATGAATTCCTTGATTTGCTTTGCTTGCGTGCGCAGCTTTTGCTTTACCTATTACATTGTTCTTATATCAACCCTTGAGTTTTACGTTCCTTTCCAATTCTCCTCCTCGTCCGTCGGGGTGAAGGAGAGTGAGCAAGCAACTGCGTGGTGCTTGGTTTTTTTGAAAGATCCAGCCAAAGCTCTCTGTTCAGCCAGGCTGGTCTTCTTCCACGCCAGCCTGTCTTTCAGCATATAGGGACAGCCCACTCCTAGAATCATAGAATCATTTAGGTTGAAAAAGACCTTTGAGATCATCAAGTCCACCCATTAGCTCACTAGGATTGCCATCACTAAGCCATGTCTCTAAGCACCACATCTACACATTTTTTAAACACTTCCAAGGACGATGATTTCACCACCTTGCTGGGCAGCCTGTTCCAATGCTTGATAACACTTCCTGTGAAGACACATTTCCTAATACCCATTCTAAACCTTCCCTGGAACAACCTGAGGCTGTTTCCTTTCATCCTGTTGCTTGCTATCTGCGAGAAGAGACTTACCCCGACCTGTCTACAACCTCTTTTCACATAGCTCCAAAGAGCAATAAGGTCTCCCCTGAATCTCCTCTTCCTTCTCCGAACTAAACCACCCCAGTTCCCTCAGCTGCTTCTTGTAGAATTTCTTCTCTGGACACTTCACCAGCTTTGTTGCCCTTCTCTGGACCCTCTCCATCACCTCTGCATCCCTTTTGTTGTGAAGGGCCCACAACTGAACATAGTATTTGAGCTGTGTCTCACCAGTGCTGAATACAGGGGGAAAATCACTTCCCTAATACTGCTGACGACAAAATTTTTGATAGAAGCCAAGATGCCGTTGGCCTTTATGGCCACCTGGGCACAATGCCAGCTCATTACCAATTTGGCCACTGCAAGGGCAAGCAAAGGAGCTGGAGAGGCCACGCCGGGGATGGCCTCTTTCTGCTCCCCTGAGATATTTCCATGGTTCAGGACAGCCCTCTGTACAGCATGCTGCATCGTGCTTCCCAGAAACGTGGCCTGTACTGCATGAGTGCACGCCCTGAGACCCAGACAGCTCAAAAGCTTTCTTTAGCATTGCTGAATATCCACCAAGACCGACATGGGTGCCGTGTTTCTGTCTGTTCAGCATGTGCAGGACTGTACATCTGATGGGCCTCCCGTCCAAAGCCTTCTGGAGGTGAAAAGAGGGAGGGAATTGTGCCCCAGAGTCCCTTTCTGTGTCAAGCTTCTTGTTGAGGTGATGGGGACCTGAGGTCCCAAGTGGAGGGAACCTAGAATCATGGAATCATTTAGGTTGGAAAAGACCCTTGGGATCAACAAGTCCAGCCGTAAACCCGACACTGCCATGTCCACCACTAAACCGTGTCCCCAAGTGCCACCTCTACACGTCTTGTAAATACCTCCGGGATGGTGACTCAAGCGCTTCCACTGGGCAGCCTGTTCCAATGCTTGAGCACCCTTCCAGTGAAGAAATTTTCCCCAACAGCCACTGTCATCCTCCCCCGGCACAACCTGCGGCCATTTCCTCTCATCCTGTTGCTTGTTGCTTGAGACAAGAGACCGACACCAGCTTTGCTACCGCCTCCTTTCCGGTAGTTGTGGAGAGTGAGAAGGTCCCCGCTGAGCCTCCTTTACTCCAGGCTAAACAACCCCAGTCCCCTCAGCCGCTTCTCGTAAGAATTGTGCTCCGGACCCATCACCAGCTCCGTTGCCCTCCCCTGGACACGCTCCAGCACCTCTGTGTCTTCCTCGTCCTGAGGGGCCCACAGGTGAACACCGTAGTCGAGGCGCAGCCTCACCAGTGCCAAGTACAGGGAGATGGTCGCTGCCCTGGTCCTGCTGGGCACACGGTTTTGGATACAAGCCAGGATGCCCTTGGCCTTCCTGGCCACCTGGGCACGCTGCCGGCTCGTATGCAGATGGCCGTTTTCTGCCCCAGGCCCTTTTCTGCTGGGCAGCTTGGCAGCCGCTCTGCCCCCAGCCTGCAGCGCTGCGTGGGGTTGGTGTGACCCCAGCGCAGGCCCCGGCACTGAGCCTTGTTGAAGCGCACACACTTGGCCTCGGGCCATCGCTCCATTCTGCCCAGGTCCCTCTGCAGAGCCTCCTGCCCTCAAGCAGGGCAACAGTCCTGCCCAGTTTGGTGTCACCTGCAACTTACTGAGTGTGCACTCAGTCCCCTCATCCACCTAATTGATAAAGATACATAACAGAGCGGTCCCCAGTACTGAGCCCTGGGGAACACCACTTGTGACCGGCCATCAGCTGGTTTTAATTCCATTTACTACAACTCTTTGGGCTTGGCTGTCCAGCCAGCTTTTCACCCAGAGTAAAAGAGACCCATCCAAGCCATGAGCAGCCAGTTTCTCCAGGAGAATGCTGTAAGAGACAATGCTATGTCAAGGACTTTCCTAAAGCCCAGGTAGACAACATCCACAGGCTTTCCCTCATCCACTATGCGGGTCATCTTGTCACAGAAAAAAATCAGGTCAGCCCAACAGGACCTGCCTTTCATAAGCCCATGCTGGCTGGGCCTGACCTCCCAGTTATCTTGCACGTGCTGCATGGTGCCACTCAAGGCCTGCTCCATAACCTTCCCTAGCACTGAGGTCAGGCTAACAGGCCTGTATTTCCCTGTATTCTATACTTTCTTGCCCTTCTTGTGGATGGGTGTCACACTGGCTGACCTCCAGTCTTCTGGGGCTTCCCCAGTTTGCCAGGACTGCTGATAAATGATGGAGTGCAGCTTGGTGAGCTCCTCCACCCCTCCTCCTGAGTCTTTATGATTTCCTTCGTGAAGAATGTCCACCCTTTCTGGACCCCTCTGCCCTTCAGGACTGCCTCCCAAGGGACTTAGTCAACCAGGCCCCTAAACAGGCCAAAGTCTTCCCTCCAGAAGTCCAAGGTAGCAGTTCTGCTAACCCCTCTCCTTACTTCTCTGAGAATAGAAATCTATCATTTCATGATTGCCGTGCCCAAGACAGCCTCCAGCCATCACGAAACCCACAAGTCCTTTTCTGTCGCAAAACAACAGGTCCAGCGTAACGCCTTCCCTAGTTGGCCCTCTCACCAGCTGTGTCAGGAAGTCATCTTCCACACACTCCAGGAACCTCCTAGACATCTCTTTGCTCTGTGTGCCTGTGACTGTAGGCAGGCCTCCCAAAGGAATTCAAAGTCGGCACGCATGAGAGACGGTGAGGTGGCCCATGGATGGTTTAGCCCTGCTTTGCCACCCTGTGAGATGGATCGGCTCCCTTGGTGCTGGCCTTTGTGCTTGTAGACGTGACGGTGCTCATGGTGCCTTCATGACACTGATGGGGGGGGCGATGGTGATGGTGTCTATCCCTGTGGTGGGACAGGGCCTCTCCACAGGAAGGCGGGCGTCTGCTCTTGCTGTGCTGCTGAGAGATCAGTGTTCCACAAGAGGCATTTGTGATGGGTGATGAGGGGGTGCAGAAGGGGACGTGCTGCAGGACACTCCTCCCTCCTGCACCTGCCCTGACTGTGCCTCCAGCTCTCAAGCTGCTGCTCTGCATTGGCTTGTGCCCAGGCCTCCTACGGGTGCAGCAAGCGGAGCATCCAGAGCCCTGCTCCGCGCTCATGGTGCTTGTTCCCTGTGCAGAGGGCTCAGCACTTGGAGACTGTGATGTCCACCTCCCCAGGGGTGGCCCCAGGGCAATGCTGTTGGGCTCTCAGGGGTGGGTTTGTCCCAAGTTCATCTGGTGCAACCCCTCTGCTCAATCTGGTGCAATCCCCTCAGGCACCTAGAGCAGGCTGCACAGGACTGTGTCCAGGTGACATTCAAAGGTTGGAGACCCCACAACCTCCCTGGGCAGTCTGTGTGTTAGAGCACCCTCAGAGTCAGAATGTGCTTGCTTGTGTTCAGAGGGAAATTCATGCCTTTTCATTTGTGCCCACTGGTTCTCGTGCTGTCAGTGGTCACTGCTGAGAAAGGTCTGGCTCCCTCTCATCCAGCATACACACACAGAGGCACCTTGCCCTTAAAATGGAAGCAGAGCAGAAAACTGCAAGAAGAAAGGGAAAAGGGGTCAGGGGAAGCATTCTGTTTCGGTGCTACTTGCTGACCTCAAAATGCCGCCCCGCTGCCTCTGCATCTGAGGAGGCAGCAACCTGCTACCCGCCCGCGTGCCCCAGCAAAGTGTTGCACAGACACTCACAGACAGACGGCTGGTTAAAACAAACTAATTTATTGTCATGTTTACATCATGTAAAGGTCCCAGAGGGGATCAGCTCTTTCCAACAGGATGGGTGGTCCCATGCTGTTACAGGTGATAACGGGATCCTCAGCTGCAGTGGCATCTCCAGCTGGACCGGCGGACATTCCCCACACGCCGGTGATGCTGAGCTCCCCTCGGGCGGTGTCATGTCCTGTGCCCAGCTTGCTCAGAGCTGCAGGCACGCACTCCCCAGGCAGTCTCTGGGGTGAGCAGATTGTCTGTGCCAGTGTCCACAGTTGTCCCTCGGGCCCCACCGTTGAGAGATGAGAGGAGATCCTCAGGGTCGCAGGCACGGGTGGAAAAGCCTGTGTCCACCAGGATACAGGTGCAGAGCTGCAGACCTCTGAGGTGGGAACCTTCCTGCTGGGTGCGCCTTGCCATGTACCTGCAAAGCAACATCTCGACAGCAGTGTGGCTCTCTGGCCGTTGGTGGATCTCGGCAGCTGGTCCTCGGGGTGGTGGAGAAAGCACAGTGTGTCTCCCAGCAGCTGCTGCCTCAAGCACACGCACTCCAGCCCCACATGGATGCTGGGCTGCTCTTCTGGCAGCTGCCCCGTGGTGTCCAGCTCCAGGGTGAAAGAGTGCCCGGGGGGTGGCCACAGGAGCACAGGCAGGCGGTAGGTGATGCTGTTACCCGTGCACACTCCAGGTTTCACGGGCACCCTCCTCCCCAGTGGCTGGGTACGGCTCTGGCATGAAACTCCTCTTGCACAGTATCTGGCAGACCTTAAGGAGGTCACCCGCCAGCTCCTTCGGGGCCTCGCACGTGTCAGGCAGGTCCTGCATTGGCGGTGGGGTGGGCACAGCCATAGAGCTGACACCGCTGTGTGCACCATGGAGGTCTTCCTCCTCCCTGTCATCCTCCTTTCTGTCCTGCTCACTGCGGCTGCCAGAGGCAAGCTTCATTTTCCTGACCAGCAAGCTAGCGAGTATCACCAGGGCTCCTGCAAGAGTCCAAAGCGGCCGCTGCTGCAAAGCGGGAAGGAGCATGGCTTCCTCCATGCCGCTGCTCCGGTCAACCTCCTGCATCACCCGAGTCGTCTGCTCATCCAGATACGCCTTACGCTGACGCATCCGCTCGTCCGTGGCCGTATCTCTGCAGTGGAGGCCCTTCTGCATGGGCTGCGTGGCCAGTATAGCCAGGATGAGGGCGATTGCCGCAGCCATGGCCTAGAGGAGGTGGGAGAAAAGGGGGCTGAGCAGGGCTGGGTGGGAGGGAGCGCGGGGCTGGGGGAGCGGGGCAGGAGCCGGCTGGAGCTGGGGGCCGGTAGGAGAGGGGGTGATGGAGGTGCGAGGGAGCAAGGGCAGGGTTTGTGAGCACTGTACTGGCGGGAGCCGCGGGCTGTCCCCATAGAGTCTCCCGAGGCCCCATCCCTGCCACAGGACAGCGTCCCATGGAGCCACGGGCACCCGTCCCATCCCCAAAGCCGCTCTGGGCACCTGCCCCCAGCGGGAGCCCCCAGCAGCTCTGCCGCAGCCCCGAGGGCGGTACCGTGCCCTGCCCTGAGGGGCTCGCCTCTCGCTCTGGGTTAGAAAGGCCCTGGGCATCTGCCCCGTCCCGCACCCAGCCCGGCCTTCCCCCTGCATGCTGCACTCACCGAGCGCCGAAGGCAAACTGCAGTGGGGCTGCCTGGTGATGTCCCTGAAGACAGCTCCCATTGTGACACGTCCTCGGTGATGTCACAGCCGCCCGGACAGCATCACCCACCCAGCAAGCTCCAGCCTTCGTCCCCACCGCCCGACTCAACGGGTCCTGGGCATCGCACCAAGAACAAAGCAGCCTGGCGGGAGCAAGTCCCCAGGGGCTTCTTGACCAAGGGAGCAGACACCCCCCAAAACTGAAATGAAGACGGGGACTGCAGGTGGATGTCCCTGACTTATGTAGAGAGGTGCAAAGTTTTCTGGGCCAGGTGGTCTGACTTCGAGCTGTCTTGATAAGAGGAGCTAGGAGCCCTTGGGCAATAGATAAAACTCCTCCTCCCTGTGCTCCTCTCAGATTCCTTCTGGCGGGGCAGGACTGAGCCCTGCAGACACTGACGGTTAAGCCAAATGCGAATTGTGTCCCTGGTGCAGGTGGGAAAGATCCGGCGGCTCCTGTCTCTGGTTACCAAGTTGCCCCCTGCAAGGGCAAGCGAAGGAGCTGGAGAGGCCACTCTGGGGACCGCGTCTCTCCGCTCCCCTGAGATATTTCCATGGTTCAGGACAGCCCTCTGTACAGCATGCTGCATCGTGCTTCCCAGAAACGTGGCCTGTACTGCATGAGTGCACGCCCTGAGACCCAGACAGCTCAAAAGCTTTCTTTAGCATTGCTGAATATCCACCAAGACCGACATGGGTGCCGTGTTTCTGTCTGTTCAGCATGTGCAGGACTGTACATCTGATGGGCCTCCCGTCCAAAGCCTTCTGGAGGTGAAAAGAGGGAGGGAATTGTGCCCCAGAGTCCCTTTCTGTGTCAAGTTTCTTGTTGAGCTGATGGGGACCTGAGGTCCCAAGTGGAGGGAACCTAGAATCATGGAATCATTTAGGTTGGAAAAGACCCTTGGGATCAACAAGTCCAGCCGTAAACCCGACACTGCCATGTCCACCACTAAACCGTGTCCCCAAGTGCCACCTCTACACGTCTTGTAAATACCTCCGGGATGGTGACTCAAGCGCTTCCACTGGGCAGCCTGTTCCAATGCTTGAGCACCCTTCCAGTGAAGAAATTTTCCCCAACAGCCACTGTCATCCTCCCCCGGCACAACCTGCGGCCATTTCCTCTCATCCTGTTGCTTGTTGCTTGAGACAAGAGACCGACACCAGCTTTGCTACCGCCTCCTTTCCGGTAGTTGTGGAGAGTGAGAAGGTCCCCGCTGAGCCTCCTTTACTCCAGGCTAAACAACCCCAGTCCCCTCAGCCGCTTCTCGTAAGAATTGTGCTCCGGACCCATCAGCAGCTCCGTTGCCCTCCCCTGGACACGCTCCAGCACCTCTGTGTCTTCCTCGTCCTGAGGGGCCCACAGGTGAACACCGTAGTCGAGGCGCAGCCTCACCAGTGCCAAGTACAGGGAGATGGTCGCTGCCCTGGTCCTGCTGGGCACACGGTTTTGGATACAAGCCAGGATGCCCTTGGCCTTCCTGGCCACCTGGGCACGCTGCCGGCTCGTATGCAGATGGCCGTTTTCTGCCCCAGGCCCTTTCTGCTGGGCAGCTTGGCAGCCGCTCTGCCCCCAGCCTGCAGCGCTGCGTGGGGTTGGTGTGACCCCAGCGCAGGCCCCGGCACTGAGCCTTGTTGAAGCGCACACACTTGGCCTCGGGCCATCGCTCCATTCTGCCCAGGTCCCTCTGCAGAGCCTCCTGCCCTCAAGCAGGGCAACAGTCCTGCCCAGTTTGGTGTCACCTGCAACTTACTGAGTGTGCACTCAGTCCCCTCATCCACCTAATTGATAAAGATACATAACAGAGCGGTCCCCAGTACTGAGCCCTGGGGAACACCACTTGTGACCGGCCATCAGCTGGTTTTAATTCCATTTACTACAACTCTTTGGGCTTGGCTGTCCAGCCAGCTTTTCACCCAGAGTAAAAGAGACCCATCCAAGCCATGAGCAGCCAGTTCTCCAGGAGAATGCTGTAAGAGACAATGCTATGTCAAGGACTTTCCTAAAGCCCAGGTAGACAACATCCACAGGCTTTCCCTCATCCACTATGCGGGTCATCTTGTCACAGAAAAAAATCAGGTCAGCCCAACAGGACCTGCCTTTCATAAGCCCATGCTGGCTGGGCCTGACCTCCCAGTTATCTTGCACGTGCTGCATGGTGCCACTCAAGGCCTGCTCCATAACCTTCCCTAGCACTGAGGTCAGGCTAACAGGCCTGTATTTCCCTGTATTCTATACTTTCTTGCCCTTCTTGTGGATGGGTGTCACACTGGCTGACCTCCAGTCTTCTGGGGCTTCCCCAGTTTGCCAGGACTGCTGATAAATGATGGAGTGCAGCTTGGTGAGCTCCTCCACCCCTCCTCCTGAGTCTTTATGATTTCCTTCGTGAAGAATGTCCAGCCTTGCTGGACCCCTCTGCCCTTCAGGACTGCCTCCCAAGGGTCTCTGTCAGCCAGGCCCCTAAACAGGCCAAAGTCTGCCCTCCAGAAGTCCAAGGTGGCAGTTCTGCTGACCCCTGCCCTTACTTCTCTGAGAATCAAAACCTCTGTGATTTCATGATCGCCGTGCCCAAGACAGCCTCCAGCCATCACGAAACCCACAAGTCCTTTTCTGTCGCAAAACAACAGGTCCAGCGTAACGCCTTCCCTAGTTGGCCCTCTCACCAGCTGTGTCAGGAAGTCATCTTCCACACACTCCAGGAACCTCCTAGACATCTCTTTGCTCTGTGTGCCTGTGACTGTAGGCAGGCCTCCCAAAGGAATTCAAAGTCGGCACGCATGAGAGACGGTGAGGTGGCCCATGGATGGTTTAGCCCTGCTTTGCCACCCTGTGAGATGGATCGGCTCCCTTGGTGCTGGCCTTTGTGCTTGTAGACGTGACGGTGCTCATGGTGCCTTCATGACACTGATGGGGGGGCGATGGTGATGGTGTCTATCCCTGTGGTGGGACAGGGCCTCTCCACAGGAAGGCGGGCGTCTGCTCTTGCTGTGCTGCTGAGAGATCAGTGTTCCACAAGAGGCATTTGTGATGGGTGATGAGGGGGTGCAGAAGGGGACGTGCTGCAGGACACTCCTCCCTCCTGCACCTGCCCTGACTGTGCCTCCAGCTCTCAAGCTGCTGCTCTGCATTGGCTTGTGCCCAGGCCTCCTACGGGTGCAGCAAGCGGAGCATCCAGAGCCCTGCTCCGCGCTCATGGTGCTTGTTCCCTGTGCAGAGGGCTCAGCACTTGGAGACTGTGATGTCCACCTCCCCAGGGGTGGCCCCAGGGCAATGCTGTTGGGCTCTCAGGGGTGGGTTTGTCCCAAGTTCATCTGGTGCAACCCCTCTGCTCAATCTGGTGCAATCCCCTCAGGCACCTAGAGCAGGCTGCACAGGACTGTGTCCAGGTGACATTCAAAGGTTGGAGACCCCACAACCTCCCTGGGCAGTCCTGTGTGTTAGAGCACCCTCAGAGTCAGAATGTGCTTGCTTGTGTTCAGAGGGAAATTCATGCCTTTTCATTTGTGCCCACTGGTTCTCGTGCTGTCAGTGGTCACTGCTGAGAAAGGTCTGGCTCCCTCTCATCCAGCATACACACACAGAGGCACCTTGCCCTTAAAATGGAAGCAGAGCAGAAAACTGCAAGAAGAAAGGGAAAAGGGGTCAGGGGAAGCATTCTGTTTCGGTGCTACTTGCTGACCTCAAAATGCCGCCCCGCTGCCTCTGCATCTGAGGAGGCAGCAACCTGCTACCCGCCCGCGTGCCCCAGCAAAGTGTTGCACAGACACTCACAGACAGACGGCTGGTTAAAACAAACTAATTTATTGTCATGTTTACATCATGTAAAGGTCCCAGAGGGGATCAGCTCTTTCCAACAGGATGGGTGGTCCCATGCTGTTACAGGTGATAACGGGATCCTCAGCTGCAGTGGCATCTCCAGCTGGACCGGCGGACATTCCCCACACGCCGGTGATGCTGAGCTCCCCTCGGGCGGTGTCATGTCCGTGCCCAGCTTGCTCAGAGCTGCGGCACGCACTCCCCAGGCAGTCTCTGGGGTGAGCAGATTGTCTGTGCCAGTGTCCACAGTTGTCCCTCGGGCCCCACCGTTGAGAGATGAGAGGAGATCCTCAGGGTCGCAGGCACGGGTGGAAAAGCCTGTGTCCACCAGGATACAGGTGCAGAGCTGCAGACCTCTGAGGTGGGAACCTTCCTGCTGGGTGCGCCTTGCCATGTACCTGCAAAGCAACATCTCGACAGCAGTGTGGCTCTCTGGCCGTTGGTGGATCTCGGCAGCTGGTCCTCGGGGTGGTGGAGAAAGCACAGTGTGTCTCCCAGCAGCTGCTGCCTCAAGCACACGCACTCCAGCCCCACATGGATGCTGGGCTGCTCTTCTGGCAGCTGCCCCGTGGTGTCCAGCTCCAGGGTGAAAGAGTGCCCGGGGGGTGGCCACAGGAGCACAGGCAGGCGGTAGGTGATGCTGTTCCCGTGCACACTCCAGGTTTCACGGGCACCCTCCTCCCCAGTGCTGGGTACGGCTCTGGCATGAAACTCCTCTTGCACAGTATCTGGCAGACCTTAAGGAGGTCACCCGCCAGCTCCTTCGGGGCCTCGCACGTGTCAGGCAGGTCCTGCATTGGCGGTGGGGTGGGCACAGCCATAGAGCTGACACCGCTGTGTGCACATGGAGGTCTTCCTCCTCCCTGTCATCCTCCTTTCTGTCCTGGTCACTGCGGC